>NC_045427.1:530310539-530931164 GCF_902635505.1 Sarcophilus harrisii | reverse complement strand
TCGTGTGACTATAAGTTACAGAGAAAGTACCAGCCTGCTTTGAAAGAGGGAATTCCTTCAGGAGTTCTCTGTAATTATGAAATCATAGTTCTAGTTCCTAGTGTTCTCCTTTTCTAATCATTGAGAAAGTATTTTGTTTCTTGTGTGAAGGTGTGAGCCACAGCTCATTGGAAGGCAGATATACTATTATAGGGCTGGGATTAGGTAGATTTGGAATCTACCATTACTTAAAATCAATAGACAGTTTTACATTGAGTAGCAATGGGATCAGAAAACTGGCAGGTACATTTAAATGTATACTTAACATATAGTCATGATTTCCCATTTAGTATGAGTCATATGTATTATCTATTAGTAGGTCTGTGCATACAATGTTCAAGTGGTTACTATTTCATATATGGTCTTTTCAGGGAGATTTCAATATCTACAGTTAACTAATTTTTTTTCCTGTTTCCTTTATTGCTTGGCCTTTCTGTTTTATTTATCTCAATTCTTTGGAGACCTTACCATCCTTAGCCAAGTCCCTCACACAGGTTTCTTCCCCTGGGGCTGCCTTGCTTCCTCTGAGATATCAATATGTATCTGTCTTATGCTACCTCCTTCTCAAAGCCCCAGGTATTAATTAGCTAATCTGATAAAGGAATCCCTTCTAAAGACATTTTAACCTCCATCCCTGAGGACAATACCTTTCTTTTGCTGTTTAATCCATTAGCTGACTCAAATGGTGAGAATTTTAGACTGTGATGAGTAGGTGGAAGAGTGATTTATGAGTAGGCAAGGCCTTGTGATAACTATAAATGATTCTATACAGGTGGCCACCTACTCTAGCCATATGAGGATCTCTCATAGAAAGGTATTGGTATGCTGATTATTTCTTCTTTTGGCTATCTGGGCTATTAAGCCTATCCTATAACGGTGGTTCCACTTGGGTAAACTCATTTGGTTCACTCAACTGAACCTGCTGTTTCCAAAGTTATCAGTGACCCAGTTGCCAAATCTGATGGCCTTTTCCTCAGTCCTGATCCTTGTTTATTTCTCGGTACCATTTGATAATCTTGACCATCTTATCCTCCTGTAACAGTTTCTTCTCTGGGATGTAGTGACCATGCTGACTGTTCTTCTCCTACCCATCTAACTTCTTCTTGGTCTCCTTTGTTGCATCTTTACCAAGTCTTTTCCAAATTCCCATATATGTGGGTATATCCTATTGTGGTTTTTTTAGGCTTTTTTCTCTATATTCTCTCATTTTGGGAACTCATCAGCATCTATGAGTTCAACTATTAACTCTCTGCAGATGACTCCCAAGACTTTATATTTAGAAAATGTCTCTCTGTTTAGCTCTAGTCCCTCAGAATCCATTACTTACTGGGTATTTTAATCTGAATATCCTGTGGGTTTCACAAATTCAACACATCTAATATAAAACTCATTACTTTCCCCAAAATCTGCATGAGTACTTTCTTACTGCATGGATAGAGTGATGAACTTATTAGTATCAGGAAGACCAACGTTTCAATCCTACCTCAGATGCTTAATACTTGTAGTCATAATCTTTTAGCCTTAATTTAAATATAAAATGGAAAAAATAATAGCAACTAACAGCGTGGGTTGTGAGAATCAGATGAAATAACATATGTGCTACTGTCAAGGGCACCACCAGCTTTCTAGTCATCTACAATTGCAACTTTAATGTCCTTCTTAACTTGTCACTCTTTATTTACTCCACATAGTCAAGCACTTGCTAAATCTTATCATTTCAATCTTCACATTTCTTACCTATATCCTTTTTCTTTATTTATACCCTAGTTCAGGTCCTCATCATTTTTTGCTTAGATCATTGCAATGATTTCAGAATTGGTCTTCTTGCCCCAAGTCTCTCCCCACTCCAATTTTGCACATAACAACCAAAAAGATTTTTCTAAAGCACAGATCTGATCATATTTTAGCCATCCTCAGTAAACTTCAATAGATTCTAATTTTCTCTAGGACCCCACATATGCTCTTCTGTTTGGAAGTTAACACTTCACACCATGGCCCCTTCTTAGGTTCTGACCTTGTTACATAGTACTTCTTTTCATGCATTCTACAATTCAACCAATCTTTGCTGCTTGCTGGTGCTCCAAATCCCTCTTCCTGGTATGCTTTTTTTTTAACTGACTATCTCCCCTACTTGGAATGTTCTCCCCCTTCACTTCTGCCTCATGGAACATTTGATTTCCTTCATGAGTTGGCTCAAAAGCCTTCCTGAGATCTTTCCTGGTTATATTACCTGTACTCCAAGACTGAGTCTTATCTGTTTTGTATGAGTTTTTATGAGCCTATTTTGTGCATTCTGCATCTCTCCTCTTAGAATGTAAGCTGTTTTTGTTTTTATATATCAAGTGCTTAGTACAGTGTAGGTTCCTAAAAATTTTTTTGCTTGATGTGGTTGATTGAGGGAGAGGGAGGAGAAAAGAAGAGGCATGAGCAGAGATGATAGAAATTAAAATAATCTGTTCATAGAGGTAGCATGGGTGTGATGGAAAGAATGATGAACTTAGAGTTTGTCCTAGATCATGTATCTAGAACTAGGTTTGAGGATAGTCTCTGACATTTACTGTGTGACTCTAGGCAAGTCATTCCACTTTGCTGAGCCTCTGTTTTCTAATCTGTAAAATTAAAGATTTGGATGCAATGATCTCTAACTAAAGCCCCTTCAGGTTCTCAGGCTTATTGAAATACTTGATTTCTTTCTGTCTCATTTAGACTCACATAATCATTTTTGGTTTCTGAAGCCTTTCTTGCTCTAGTAGAGGAGATCTTAATTTTTTTGTAGGTGCCATTGACCCCCCTGGCAGGTTGGAAAAGCCTGTGGTTCTCTTCTCAGAATAACACTTTAAAATATATAAACTCTGTGCGTGTGTGTGTGTGTGTGTGTGTGTGTGTATTTTTGGTCTAGAATTATGGATTCTATGAAGAAAAAAAGGAACCAGTTAATAGAACTTCTTAACCCTTTTTAGACCAAACATAATAATAACAGCTAGTATTTACATAGTGCTTTAAGGTTAACAAAGCACACTATTACTTCTTTTGATCATCACAACAAATCAGCAAGGTAAGTGCTGTTAGACTAAAAGAATTGAATGTTTTCAACTGCAATTGAAAACAGCTACTGTGGCTGTTATTAGTCTTCCCTAACAATGGCTTCATGATTGTCCAGGCATATAAATAATGGTTCCATTTTTCCAAAGGTCCTTTTTCTCCCACCAATCAAGTCTTTTCACTCTGTGTTTCCTTCTTAGCCAGTAGATGTCACTGAAGGGAAAGGGGTGATGTGTAGATCATTTCTTTCCAAAGTCAACTTCAAGACAATGTCTATTTTGTTTCAGTGGAACTTCCCATTGATGTTGCTTATTTGGAAGATGGCACCAGCCCTATGCTGTGGGAATACCATCGTTATTAAGCCAGCTGAACAGACACCCCTAACATCACTTTATCTTGGATCTTTGATCAAAGAGGTAGGATGTCCAAAAGAAAATATTTTGTGTCCTTAATAGCATACCCACTCCTAGGAACTGAGCCATAAAGCAAGATAAAACTGTCTCAATCAAGATTTACCTAACCTAGTGTTGCAAACTTATTTACAATTGAGTGGGCAGGATATTACTCCCTAAATTTTGCTTGGCAACTTAATTTTTTTTTTTCCATTGCTCATGGTTGCTGAATTAGAAGAAACTCTATTCCTTCCAGTCAGGCTAATGAGGGCACTTTAGTTTTATTATGGGTTCAATGTAATAATTTAGAACCAAATGTTTTGCTTAGTGAATTTACAAGAGAATGAATGCTAAGGAAGGTTATCAGGAAAAGAATAGAATGTGTTAGAGGTTCATCAGGTTTTGCCATTGTGGGTTAAAAATCTCTCTGGAAGAGGTGATCTCCTGTAATATTGCTTGTTCTGGCTGAAATCACAACATACAAGAGCAAGCCCAGTAGACCAAAGTCTTGACTTCAAAAATAATTGATATTCAATTGAAAGAATTTGGGTTTGGATTTTATTTTATATTATTTTTATTGGGAAGAGGGGAAATGGTGAAAGTAAAATAACAGAGAAAAACACTTAGTAGTCTCAGGAAAAGGAGACCTGGACCTTAAACCTGTTTCCCCTTTTTCCCATCAGTTTTATGACAATGGCAAAGTCATTTTGCTTGGGCTTTAATTTCCTCACCTATGTAATGACAGGTACAAATGACATTGGTTTAGAAAGTACTTTCCAGCTCACAATATCTGCAATCACCAATAGCTACATCCAGCTACAGGCCACTTCTAGGACAGAAAAGTAAGCATATTCTCAAAGAAAAACCTCACAATATATTTTTGGTACTTGTTATTAATTGTATGAGGGATTGAGAGAAGAGAGTGATTTAGCTTTATTCTTATAATATGCTTAGCATAGTTATCTAGCATATATTGGATGCTTACTAAATGTTTATTTTCTTCCTTGAGCAAAGGGTTAGGGATTTGTCTTTAGTTTTTGGCTTTGCTGTTGCACTTCACATGCCTCATTATTGCAAACAGAGTAGGTTTCAACAATCCATAATTCGCCAGATTCTCACTTGGCCTTCTACTAATGTTTGGAGACTTAATTCATATTTGTTTGGTTTGTGCATTCCAAACCATCAATCCAGTTTAAAGAACTTTTCTGGAGGAAATGAAGATAAAACTTATTATATCTCCCCAAATGTGGTCACCCTAAGCACATTAATTTCTGTGGCAACATGTGTAACTCATTGGCAAGCAGAGAATTGACATCACCCTAGTATGATATATGGTTTCACTTGATTATAATCAAGTATCTATCCTTTGTAGAGGCACTGTGGATGAGACTGAGAGACAGTAAAGTCTAGTTGAAATATATTACATTATAATATATAGAAAAATAAAAAAACACTACCCATTTTTATTTTTATCTCCTGGATTAGTAAGTAACAAGACCACCTGAAACATTGTAATGTCAGCCAAGGTCTTTGTATCCTTGAGTTAGTCAGTTACATCTGGACTCCCAGTAGTTCTTTATAATACCATCTTGGTTTCTTTTAGGTGGGATTCCCTCCTGGAGTAGTGAACATAGTTCCAGGTTATGGACCAACAGCAGGAGCAGCGATTTCTTCACATCCTAAGGTTGACAAAATATCTTTCACTGGATCAACAGAGGTATGCTTTCCCTGTCTCCAAATATTGGTATTTGTCACAAATACATTAAAGAAATATCTGTATGCTTCAAACTATTGGTATATTAAATTATGTTCCATGTTAATGTGAAGATTTTTTTATTAGTTAAAATGTTTCGAATGTGTCTCCAAGCTAAATGCAAATCTAACATATAATTTTTCATTTTTTAAAAAAATTCGAATTTGTTTATTAATTTTAAAATTTATTTGTTTATTTCAAAGCCACAAAATTACTTCAATATCTGTTTCTAATAACTATCTCTGGTGCTAAAATTTAATAGTTAAATTCAACAAGCAGTTATTAATATTAATCACATAGTATGTGCAGGACATTGTGTTAGGAGTGAAGATGGAGGATGAAGATAAGGACTAGACTTGTGCTTTCATTGTTGTTTGTCCTTTTTCATGAAGATGAACATGACATCAGAAAGGTGATTCTATGACATGCAAGTGAATTGGATTTAAATGAGGGAGGTTGGGCAAGGTCACCTGCTTCACTTTCTCCTCCATAGCCATCTAGGTCCAGGCACATGATAGAGATCAGGAGTACTGGAGATGGCCCTAGATACAATGAAAGACCTTGACCTTTTTTAAGCAAAGGTCTTTCTCAGGTCCCAGTTTGACTTACGATTTCACTGGAAGGGTATTCCCACGTGAGGAACTCCTGACAGTGAGGGCCAGCATCTATTCTTAAATTTACTTCATTGCTCAGAGCCCCGAGAGTTTAAGGAATTTGCCCTGAGTCACATAGACAATATATCAGAGGAAAGTTTTGAATTCAGAATTTTCTGGCTTTGAGGCCAATTCCTTATCTATTATGCCATACTATTTCTTACAGGCCTAGAGTTGTAAAAACAAAACATGAAAAATAGTTCCTACCTTCTAATAGCTTACATTGCATCCAGGGATTACAAGTACACACATAAATAAATACATCATAACTTAAGGGCAAAGAGATTAGCTAGGGGGATGAAGAAAGCCTTGTGTAGGAGGTAATACCTGAGCCAATCTTGAAGGTATTCCAAAAGGGGAAGGCAAGAATTGAAGACATTCTATGATTGGGAGACAGCTTATACAAAGCCATGAAAGTGTCAAGTGTGAGGAGAAGTGAGGAGGCCATTTTGGCTGGAACGTAGAGAGCATGAAGAACAAAAGTGTGAAATAAGTCTGGAAAATCAAACTGGTGCCTGATTGGAAAGGGCTTTCAATATAGTTCTATCATCGTCATCACAGGACTAGAATTTCTGAGAAAAATCCAAATGGTTATTTTTACCCAGCAAGGTAGCTGGTGATGATGTTATGAAAATGTGCTTTTACTTTTTACTATTTATGTTAAAGGATGAATTTGATGATCCATTGAATCATTTTATATCTAGAAGCAAAATTTTGTAGCTCTGTGATTTGTTTCTTCTTTCTTATGTCACCCTAAGTGCATTCCACCATAAGAATGTACCTAAACACCATCCATAAATAACACACTTATGCGAACCCTGTTTTTCTTTCACTGGCTCTCCTTAGGCAGAAATATTCTCACCTGAGAACTATTTCAAATCTCATTTGGGCCACTTCCCATGAGCATGTTGGTATTTAAAATGCAGTTATACTGCTCCCCAATCCTGATAAAAGACCTTTTTTTCCTGACAAAGACAAATGTAAACATGATCTGGTTATGTACAAACCTACAACCTCATATTTTATTTAAGTTTTGTGCCTTTCTAATAAAGAAACTGGTTGGATTAATTGACTTTCTGTTATGTTTAGGAGATCATACTTTAATGCTAAGTGTTAAATAACCTGGAAAGCATTTCCATAGAATGACTTCTTCTAAGATAATCAGTCAATAAGTATTCATCAATACTCTTATATGCCTGATACTGGGAATAAAAATGCAAAAAAAATGGAACAATCCCTATTCTCAAGGATCTTACTTTTATTCAAAGAGTATAAGATAACCAGTTCCTCTATTCCTAGTTGTTTAGTCTATATTTTTTTATTTAACATTGCAGATTGGAAAACCCTTTTCTTAAAAATATGCTTAAATATAAACAGGATATGAGAGTTGAATAATCTAAGTCATTTGTCTTGGACAGGCTTTTTGCATGAATTTTGCCTTAAAAAAAACATTCTGCATTTTTTCCTTTTCTTATGTTCAGCTGCCTTCATCATTCACTGTTCCCTCACTTGGTATTTTGAATTTTACTTGTTTCTATTCAGGCATTAAGTATTATATATCCTAAATTTTAGCTGCTATTATTAATTAACCTGCTATAATTATCCTTCCATGCACAAATATGCAAAGTCAATTCTTGTGAAGACAAGTGACTGTCCTAATAGCTTTATATCTAAGCTACCTAGCTAGCTGAGATTTCCTTCAGGAAGGATAAGGGCCTGTCACAGGATTTGCCTAAAATTCCCACCTCAGAGGCAATGAATCAGAGTTGAAAGAGCCTTTAAAGGCCATCTAATTCAATTTTTTTCTTCAGAAAAATATATGTATTTTTTCATATATATTCACATTCATATTCAGAAGTATATATATAAAATAAGTGGCCCTCCAACATTTACCAGTAGCCCTCCCATAATGGAATCTACACCTTGGAGGCAGACTATTTTAACCACTGGATAGCTCCAATGTCAGAAGTGTCTTCCTTATATCAAGCTTTAAAATTGTCTCTCTACAACTTTCATTATTCCACTGAGGTCCCAGTTTTGTCCTCTTGGGCCAGGCAGAGTCAATCTATTCATGATTTTATTGCTGTTCAATTGTTTTGGGTTGTATCTGACTTCATGACTCCATTTGGGATTTTTTTTGGCAAAGCTACTGCAATGGTTTGCCATTTTCTTTTCCAATTCATTCTACAGATGAAGAAACTGAGGCAAACAAACTTAAGTGACTTACCCAGGATCTGATATCTACTTTGAACTCAGAAAGATGAGCCTTCTAACTCTAGTCTGGGACTTCCTCCACTGTGCTGCTATGCTATACTCATTCTATTAGGTTAAGGCATTCCTTCCCAATAGCTTAGTTTTTAATACAAAACTAGGAAGGCTGAAATATTAGTTTTGATGAAACCAGATAGAGAACAAGGTCATAAGGGAAGAGGATTGACAGACCAGGTAAATTTTGATGGAAGGGTGAAAGAGGAGAATTTGAAAAGGATCCTCAATGTTGGGACAGCATACTGATAAATCCCAGACTGGCATCAGGACATCATTGAGTTCATAGTATTTATTGTTCTTCACCATCCTGTTTGTTCCCATCTGAATGTGTTCTAGCTTGTGTATAACCTTTCTAAAATAGAATACCCTAAATAGAACACAGCACTTCAGGTATAATCTGGCCAGGGCAGGATCATAATAACTAACACATAGCACTTAAAAATTGTCAATGGCCTTCATAAATATGTTCTCATTTGATCCTCACAAGAATCATGTGAGGTCACTGCTGCTATCATCTTCATTTTTATACATGAGACAACTGAGATTGCTAGAGATGAATTATTTATCAGGATCACACAGCTGGTAAATTTCAGAGGCAAGATTTGAATTCAGGATTTTCTGACTAATTTTAGTTCGATATCTGCTTTATTCTCTTATTACAGCTTACAATAGTATTACCTTTGGAGAGCTACCATTTCACACTGTTAACTCATATTTGACTTCTAGAACCTCTTATTTCCTCTATTATTCTCTGTCAATGCTGAGACCAGTCTAAACCTGTCCTTTTCACTTTCAGGTTGGAAAGCTCATCAAAGAAGCTGCTTCTAAAAGTAATCTTAAAAGAGTAACTCTAGAGCTTGGAGGGAAAAATCCATGTATTGTTTGTGCTGATGCTGATTGTGAGTATCTTTTAGTCTCCAAGTCTTTGAGATTTTCCCAATGGTGTTTCTATTCTCTCTTAAAGAAAGATAGATAGGTTGTTATAATTTTAGCAATTCCTTGTTACAATAATCCTTCGGATCAGTAAGGTGAATGAAAGTCTCTGAATCTTGGTAGTAAGCTAGGCCTTATCCCCAATTGACTTTCTACAATTTTTAGGCATGCTATATGACAGTCATGATAGTAATAACTTATTTATCCTGGAAAATTCTACAGAAATACAGTATTCTAAATTTATATTTATGTAAATAAACATAAATATATAAATAAATAAATTTACATAAATAAATTCAAAAAATTTATATAAATTCTATTTATACAGCAGTTTACAAAGAGTTTCCTTCCTGATCCCTGACAACCCAGCTGACAGGGCAGGTATTGCAGATGAGAGTATCCTGCCTATGGCTGCACAGCCTCTTATATGTATAAAGCAGAATTTGAACCTAGGTTAATACCCTCTACTCTGTCACGTTTTTCACTTCAGTTCCATCGGGGAAGTCTGTTTACTTGACACCACATCCCCAAATGCTAAAGAAGAATGCTCTGTTGGCAGCAATTCAACACCTAAGAGCCAGAGTCAAAAAGGGAAAATAGGCTCTATGGGACTTTAACAATTCTTTGTAAGGTCAACGGTTTTCTTCTCCTCCATTGGATGGTTTTAGGAGAAGCGGAAAGCCATCAGCCTCCCAGAACCTACTCCCTATGTTCACTGATGCCAGAAATTACTTTACCAGGGGATAAAGGCTTTCATTCCACGATTAGAGATAAAGTTTGAATTGCAAATACTCTTGGGAGAGTTATAACCCTGACTTCTGACTCAGTATTGTGTAACTGCCCAATCTCAGATTCTTTTCAAAGAGCAGATTTTAGGAGGGACACTTGGTAAGTGAGGGGAAGAAGGCACCACAAGACACAGAAGAGGGTACAGAAGGGGGAAGCTGGAAAGAGTGGAGACAAATTTTGTCTGGAGACCACTCTGTGTCTTATAATAGCAGCCATCGTTGCTGATGTTTCTATATCCACCTTCAACTTTCACTTACCTGTGATTCAAAAATTGGAGTATAGAAGTAAACATCTACAGGACTCTTGCTTCAGGTTCATGAGTCTCAGCTTTTCTTTTTTCTACTAAACTGAACATTCGGGGCTTCCCTCCCTCCCACACCCCTCCCACTGGTGGGGAGAGGGGAAAGCAGTCATAACCACGCCTTTGATTTGTGTTAGACTGTTGTCTGTGAAATTCCATATAATTAATTCTTGACATAATTGGAATCACAGGCATGGTATAAAGCTAAAAAGTACCAGAGTAGACCACCCCCCTCTTCTCTTTCCTTCCCCACCACTATCCCAGCTCTTCTCAATAGCACAGAAGGGGAATTTATTATAAGAGAAGGGACAGGGGTGTTTCAAGTTGGCTTAAGGCAGGGGTCTGCAGAAGGATGTTGCTTCCATGTTCAGAGGCTCCTAAATGCAGTTCTGGAGCTATGCGGCTCCGTGGAAACTTTAAGTTTCAGTTTTCAAGTTAGAAAAGACTAATTCTATATTCTAACTAGAGAGGAAGTAAGTCCTTGGAACATCTGGTCCCATTTCTCCATTGAGAAACCAGGAAACTATCTGTGCCACTTTCTTTGGCATTTTACCACTGAAGACTTTGCTAAGCAGAGTTATATTGTGTTTGAAAACAAAGATTGAGGGGAATATTTATTTAAAGTGTTTTTAGTTATATTAGAAATATTGCTTAGCATACAAATAATATCCCAGTTCTCACTGTTAGCTACTAAAGTAAGTTTGATGTCTCCTAGGTAGTTCAGTATAATAAACATTAAGGGTCTAATGGATAAAGAGCAGTTTTCTGTCTTTTAATTAGATACAATGCTTGGATAAGACAGGGCCTGTGCTCTAATGAAGCTCACAATTCAGGCAACAGTTTGCTAGGGTAGTTGGTCCTAGTTTATGGGATCACAGCTTCTCTCTCCTTCCTCCCTCCTTTTCTGTTTCTCTTACATTATTTTTCTGGGTCTTTTTTTTAGTGGATTTGGCAGTGGAGTGTGCCCATCAGGGAGTGTTCTTTAACCAGGGCCAGTGCTGCACAGCTGCTTCCCGAGTGTTTGTGGAAGAACAGATCTACCCTGAATTTGTCAAGCGGAGTGTGGAATATGCCAAGAAAAGACTCATTGGAGACCCATTTGATGTCAAGACTGAACAAGGGCCACAGGTACTTTTATGTGTATATTTGTGTCTGCTTTCTCTTTCAGTGGGTAAAGACTACTCAAAAGAGAGTACTTGACTATTAAGCTCTGACTTTAATCAAGAATCCAGTTACCTACATTGTCTACACAAGAAGTTTTTAACTGAAGATTCATGAATGTGGGTTGTACACACATACACGTGCACACAATATTTCATATACAGTATATATATATATATATGCATATATAAAACTGTATTTCAATATATTTTTGAACCCTGTTTATTTCATTTAATGCATTTAAAAATATTATCCTAATAAGAGACTCATTAACCTCAATAGTCCACACAAGTCTACCATTTTACAAAAACAGATGAAAAACCCTTGATTATCATCAACTAGAAAGGTCTAGTGATCTCCATTTTTCTTGGAAAGAAGAGTTTGACCCTTCCTGCTCAGGCTTTCAGCAGGAGGTAGCAGCAGCCAATCCAAGACAGGGAACAAAAAGTAATTTGAGCCATGATGAATTGTCAGGGTGCACCATGAATATGTGAAACTATAAGTTCAGTGTCTGAAGGCTTTCCTATTGTTCTGAATGTTCCCCAATGAGTAGAAAGACTCATTAGTGAACATGTCTCTGAAGGCTTTATTTATAGGGCGAGAGGAGATGACTAACTACAAGGTTTAATAAGCTATTCCATGGTCTGTATCCTGTCTCACCTTCTTGCTATTATAAAGCAGAATAGACGGATAAATATTTAAGAGATACTAGACTGGCCATTCTATGCATTATTGAGATGGAACTGACCTTACCAACAACAACCTGATTTGTCTTCTGATTAGCCTCTAACCACCAGTGACAGGATAACAAATCATGGGTAAATGTTTATTAGAAGCAGGTCCTGTCCAAATCAAAATGAGGATTCACATTTGTTTGTGAATCTTCTGTGAAAGTGAAACTTCTTTGATAAAACATTTTTAAAGTCCTTATACCAACCCTGTAAGTTAGGTGCTATTATTATACTCATTTTATAGCTGTGGAATCAGGGCAGATAGAATTGGTCACATAATAAATGTCTGAGATAGGATTTGAATTCAGGTTATTATATCCCATATTCTAACCCCTGTACTACCTAGCTTCCTATTTTATAGAATTTCAAAATCAAAAGAAATCATATGGACATAATCAAAAATTCTTTCTACAAGATCTCCAAAAAGTGATCACTCAATCTTTATATGAAGACTGGAAGTGAGGGAGTACTCATTCCTTCTTAAAGCAGTCCTCTTTCAAATAATTATTTTATTAAGTCAACACCCATTTTTAAATATCTGCTATATGCCAAGCACTATTCTAAGTACTAGATATATATCAAGCTAAAAATTATTTCATTTATGCACTCAATGAGCCTATGTTCTGTTGGGAGGGACAGTGTGTACATATACAGGACAATTTATTTTTTTGAAAAAAGGTACCAGATGATTTAAAGGAAAGGACACCAGCATCTAAGTCAGATTAGGAAAAGCTTCAGGTTGTCTCTGTTTGATCTGATACTTGAAGGAATCCAAGGATTCTTAGAGGCATTAGGAAGGAAAAAGTATACAGGTGTAGGGGACACTGGTGTAAAGGCATGAAGATGAGAAATGAAGTACTATGTTTAATAACCCAATTATAAGATCAAAGAACTCAGTATTAAAAAGGGTCTCAGAGGCTAGCTAGTCCAATGCAACCTGAATAAGAGACTCCTCTGGGATAAACCTGAAGACTAACAAGTTTTTATTCTATCTCAGCTTAAAGAATTCCAGTAGGGAAAAATCTATGCTCTCTTGAGGTAGCTCCCTCCACTTTATAATAGCTCAAATTACTAAGAAGTTTTCCTTTAAATCCAGTCTAAATTTGGTTTCGTGTAACTTCTACTCCCGCCCCTAGTTTTGCTCTGGGACCAAGCAGAGTAAATGTATCCCTTTTCCACATGTTGTTCACCTGTTTTAGTTCTGTCTAATGCTTCGTAATCTCATTTGGGGTTTTCTTGGCAAAGGCACTGGAGGGGTTTGCCATTTCCTTCTCCAGCTTATTTTAAAGATGAGGAAACCAAGGCAAACAGGGTTAAGTGACTTGCCTAGGATCACACAGCTAGTAAGGGTCTGAGACCATATTTGAATTCTGGAAGATGAGTCTGTCCTGACTTCAGGCCTGGCCCCCCATCCACTGCGCCACCTAGCTGCTCTTTTCCCACATGACAGCTCTTCAAATACTTAAGAGACAATATGTCCCTTGCAGGATAAATGTTCAAAATTTATTAAGCATCTACTACATATTAAGGTTTGCTCTAGGTTCTGATGAAACAAAACAATATCTCTTTTCAAGGGACTCATCTTCTATTGGGATACAACATCTCTAAGACCATAAATATAAGATCCTTGTAAAAATATTTCTAAGAGGTAGAAAATGCTAATAATGAGAAATCAAGAAAAGTCTCATTTTGAAGGAAGGTATTCTTTCAGATGCAAGAGGACAACTTTTGCAAAGGCATGGAAGCAGGTGATAGTGAATATCTAGCAGACCCATTTGCTGAGGATGGAAAATGTGTGAATGAGAGGAATGAGGAATAAAATGGAAAAGATAAATGGAAGCCAATCTGTAAGGAGTTTTAAATGCCAGGCTGGGGGCTTTGTAATTTATGCCAGTGACAATAGGGAGCTACTGAAATTTTGGAGGTATGTAGGCGTTATGGTCAGGTCTGTGTTTGAGAAATATCCATTTGGAAGCAGTGTGAAGCCTTGACTGGAGAGAGAAGAAACTGGAGACCAATAATGAGGCGGGGGGAGGTGAGATGAGTTTCGAGCTACAGTGTTATCAAGGGATAAAAGGAGATAAATTCAAGAAATATTGTGGCAAGATTTGGCAACTGGTTGAATATGTGAGGTGAGCAAGAGTGAGCATGATACCAAGGTCAGGAATTCAGGAAAATGGAAGTGCTCTTGAGAGAAATGGAGAAATTTATGTTTAGGAGGAAAGATAATGTACTTTGTAGAGCTGTTATTTTATGATCCAATGATCTATTTGTGAATTTTGTATCCCCTTTAGCACCTAACCTAGTCCTCAACAAATACTAAGCATTTAGCAAATGTTTATTGAATTAATAAGTGAAGGTCTATTAGTCATTTTGAGCAGTTCCACAGATATACATCCTTCTGGCTAAGGGAATGGAAAGGAAGTCTTTGAAAAGGAATATTGTGATTTGTTTCTGTTCTCACCACCAGTCCCTTGCCCCTAGGCTAAAAGGGTTATGGCATTATTACCAGACAGCTTTTGTGGGCTGGGATTACTATGTTCTGCCTGTATTCACTCATTCCCAGTTGCTTCCATGAGTATGGCCCCTATGAAGTACAGCTGTTAGTAACCCATAAGCCATCAAACGAGTTGCAGGAGTTTAATTTCCAAATGAGATGGAAACATAACCACAAGAGATTATTGAATAAACCACCACATTAGGGATAATCAAGCTTCCTGCAGAAAGATGTGAACTGATCCCTTGTGTTAAGGAAAGTTTTATACCTGATTATGATTTAAACTTCTTTCTCTCCAACATATTTGGTCTTTTAGTGTGAGGAAGATGACAGAAATCCTTGGCCTAATTGTGTCTCTTGGAAGAACAAAGCCAAAAAAGTTGGTATTGATTTCACGAGTCCTTGTGATGGTGTTGCTAAACTCAGTTTTTCAAAGCTCACTTAAATAGTCCAACTCAAGAATATTATTCTAGGAGACCGTTGGATTTTTCCCTCATGTGTCTTTTCATCTATGGTAATAAGATTTTGCTTTGCAAGAAGTTCCAGCTGTCTAAATATTCCAGACTCAGTAATGTAAAGAGGCTAACTGATCTAGTTCGGTGTCCACCAGAGGCAGAGCACTCATTCAGATTCTTAAAAATTATTCAAGTTTATCTGGCAACTTAGCAACAAGGCAGATAAACAATATGCAAGCCACCTGGCCTGTCTGGGCTCCAGCTTACTCCCCATCTTGAGTTGATAGTGGTCTTTTAATCTAATACCTTGGGATCTCATATTTTTGTACCACCGCCTGCAGCATTTAACTTAAGTTGAAATTTACCAGAGAGCTCTATGACTTAAAACAATGGCTCATCCACTAACGCCAGGAACTTTTATTTTTGGTGTGTGAGATGTCCATTAAGAAACATGCTTTGAAAAACAGATGGATTTTACTAGGATGAATTAGGTAGACAGTCAGTAATCATACACATCATTTGTATTTTTTTAAACTATGTGCTAGTTGCTGGGAGAAATAAACTATTAAATAAGACAAAGTTCTGCCTCCATGAGATTCACTGGCTAGTAAGGAGAGACCAAAATTCAAAAATAACTTTCAAAGAAAATTGTATATGTAATGTGAATTGTGGGGAGGATGGAAGAGGGAGAGAGGATCCAGGACATAGGGATGAGGAAAGCAAGGATTCCAAATAGAGGATTGTATGTCATTCCTGGCATAGGAAGGATCTGTAGCAAAGGCAAAGGATGCTGGAAGTATAGGTAGAGCTTGGGACAGAGTAATCAAATTGACTGATCATGGCCTTAGATTCAGGTGAGGCTAAACTTATAAAACACTGTCATATTGTGAGGGCTCTGAAAACATCACATGATTCTAGCAAAAGGTAATTTTTGGTAATGTTGTCAATAACCTTTAGAAACCACTGATCTTGAAGAAACACAAGTATAAAAATCATTATGGACAGCATAATATGCTTCATGAATTATCTGATGTGATCTTCACAACAACTCTGTAAAAGGAGTGATCCAGTTTTAGTCCTCATTTCACAGATGAGGAGACTGAGGTACAAGGGATTAAGTAATTTGCCAAAGACTACATGGGCTATTATGTGGAGAGCAGGAATTCAACCTCTGTCTTCTGACTCCAAATCTAACCTCTGTTGTTTAAAACATGAATCATACTTATTTTGTCCAGAAACCAGGACTGGAATGCAAATAGAGAACTTATTCAATTAGAGATTAATAGAGAATCTGTTTTTAATGAGACTATCTATGAAGATTAGGAGCTTTGGGCAAATGCTCCTGATTAGTGACTCATATACTCTTCTGTGACAGAAAAAAAAATGAACACAGATAGGCTATTGGGTTTGCTTTTTATTTTTCATTTTTAACATATTTCAAGTAAAACTCATTACTGTGTCTGAAATAATAAAATATCAGCACCAACAAATACATGTTAAAGCTGTGTCTACAAAGTCAAAATGAAGAGGAAAATTAGGCCTATTTTCGAAAAAAATTTTAATTAGATCTTTGATCAATGACTATCCAAGAGCTGGAATATTCAATTTCAAATTTCCCTGACTGATTACAAGATTTCTCCCTTCTCTATTTCAGTTTATCTACATGTACGAGAATTGTGAATGAATGAAATGCATTTATTGAGTGTTTACTATGTGCCAAGCACTATGCTGAGTGATGAGATAGAGATATAAAACCAAATAATCTTTTTCAGCAGCTGGCTTACTTTCTAGTTAGGGGTAAGGGTGAGGTAGGTGGGTAATGTCAGCAAGGAAGGTTTGGAAAACCACAAGGACTGGAGGGTGAGTGGAGCCATAAAGCCATTGATTATCACAGCTTTTCAAGAAGCACTGGTAGTATTGCTTGATTATTATTTCCATCTCTTTAGGTGGAAAGTGGAGCCCAGAATAATAAAAACTATTGCAATCATTTTTCTTCCACTGAAGGTGTAAAGTATAATGAAGTGAGAGAGTAGAACTTGGAATGAGATTTGAAACATGGTTTGAATTTGGGGATACCACTATACACATATGTATGATATTATATAGCCTATATATACATACATATATATATGTATATATGTAGTATGTACCTATATAATACCTATATTCATGGTTGGTTTTTGTTTTTCATGCTCAAAGAAAACCAAAATAGCATCAGGGTATAGTGTGTCCAACAGTTCCATGGCGCATGCTTGCACTGGGTCTGCATAATGGAAGATGCTTTCCAGCTTTCCCAATCCCCAATGGAATGAAGCAGAGCTGTGGGCTTGCTCCCATGCTTTTTAGTATGATCTATTTTTTAGCAATGTTGCTGAACACCTTCAAGGAGGACAAAAATGGCATTAAAGTCAGCTTTACACTGATAGTAAATTATTTAACTTGAAACGGCTACAAGCCAAGACTAAAATGGAGGGAAAAGTGTTGGGTTACTTTTTGTACTCATTGCAACTTCTTTGGCTGAAATACAGCAAGCATGGATTGATTCTCTGCTGCTTGTGCTAATTTTGATCTGACAAACAATACCAAGAAAAGAGAGGTTCTTCAACATCCAGCACTGTACTATCCATATGTGGAACCATCAGTTACAGCAAATGGAAAAATTATGAATTCTGTGAATAAGTTCGCTTACCTTGTGATATACTTTTTAGACAGATATACATATAGTGAGGCAGCCAGCTCCCATATCTGAGAGTGTCATGAGTTTGGATTCCATTTCTAGCATAGTTAAATAGAAAAATCTTGAGGAAGAGACTCAAATTCATTAGTAGATTACAAAGTATGGGGCTGAATTTGAATCCCTTAGAATCCCTCTAACTCCAGTTCCAAATTCTAAAAATTACTGGGAGGGTAAAACCAGGATAGTCTGGGGTTTTTTTATTCATTTTCCTTCTCCCATGACTAACACAATGCTGTGCTCATAGTAGATGCTCAATAAATTCTTGCTGAGATAATTCCATTTCTTACTTAGAAAAATTGTAATATTCTTGTCTTTGCAGAAATGTTTAAAGGTTGGATAATGTTTTTGACTACTAAGACTATCATGCTGGTCCTGAGTGAAGCCTGGATTCTATTCTAATTTCCTCTTCTCTGTGTTTTATAGATTGATCAAAAGCAGTTTGACAAAATTCTGGACCTGATAGAGAGTGGAAAGAAAGAAGGTGCTAAATTGGAATATGGGGGCTCAGCCATGGAAGATAGGGGGCTATTCATAAAACCTACAGTGTTTTCAGAAGTTACAGACAACATGCGAATTGCCAAAGAAGAGGTAAGTTATCATGAATGTTAATAGAAAAACAGGAATCATTTCTGGTGGCTCAGTGGACTTGGAGATTTGGATCTATCAAATAGCACAGAACTTGGGAACATGTTCGTTGAGTCCAAGGGGCCTCCACGTTCTGCTTCCTCTTAGTTACAGAAGTAAATTTTGAATAGCACTTCTCCTTTCTGTCATCTTAAAACATGTTTCAGAAGGATCATGATTTTAGTACTAAAAGGGGACTAAGTAAGAAGCTTCTTATTTTATAGATTATGCCTGGAATGGTAATGACTTGGCCAAGATCACACAGCTAATAAGTAACAGAACTAGCTTTTAATTTTAACTCATCTTATTTCAAATCTAATCCTACTATACCACATCGCCAACTCAGTTTGGGGCCATCTTATTTTATTGACATTTGACAGATTTGTGTTTCCCAAAAGATGTTTTTCTACAAAAAAAAGGAGAAAAAAGAAGAAAGTAGACTACAATAATCTGTTACTAATTCAACAATTTCAAACACTACATAAATCACTTTCTCTGCCAATTAACCTTTTCAGCAGTTAAACTCCACATAGAAGTGACATTATTTCTGGCTAGGATGGAAGAAGGATTAGATGAGGAGGTTAAAATTCCACCACCACATCCTTTATATCCTAGTTTTTGAATCTTTTGTTTATTTCCAAAGGAAACTCCTTAGTTAAGTTTAAAACCTTTTTCATGTAATTTTAGAATCTGTAAGGCTTAGTTTTTATGGAAAATAAAATTACTTTTCCCTTGGTCATGACTAGAACCGAATTATTTTTTATTTTTATAATTCATTTTTAAAATCTTGGTACCCAAGTAAATATTTTTAAACATTTTATAGCATTATGTAAATTTGTATTTAATGTTTCTTTACAAACTGATTGCACCCACCTTTCATTTTTATAATACTGTTTGTGAAATTAATGAGCCCAAATTCTCATACTCGTGCATCTTGTTCCTGAATAATGTTAGCCAATCAGATTACGGATTTTTCTTCATTGAGAAATCACTTTCTTTATTGCGAAGAACATCTGATACTGTAGTATTTGTTACTGTTTTGTATGAAATGCTTTGTTTTTGGCAGACTATGGTGCTTTGATTTTTAATAAAATAAACTTGAATGATTAAATACTAGTACCTCTAAAAGAAAACTTCAGGTCTATATAGTCCAGAATGAAGTTTAAAACCATAGGTGAGCCCTTCTTTTTCCTTCTCCTATTTCTGAAAGTTAATCAGAATAAATTTAAAGAAAAAGGAAATATACCTGGGGAAGCTAGGTGGTTCAGTGGATAGAGCACCAACCCTGAAGTAAGGAGGACCTGAGTTCATATTTGATCTCAGACACTTAACACTTCCTAGCTTTGTGACTCCAGGCAAGTCACTTAACCCTAACTGCTTCAGCAAAAAAAAAGAGAAAGAAAGAAAGAAAAAGAAAAAAAAAAAAGGAAATATACCCTCCTCCCCCCAATTTTTTTTTAAAAACCTATTGATTCTTTTGTAAAATACTTGGCTTGCTATTCATCATCTACTTGATACTTACCCATTCATCAATATGGCAAGTCTTTTGATTTCATATCAGGGAAAATTTTAAGTTTCATTGGCTTTTTACATAAATATCAGTGAAGAAGACTGATAGTAACATTTCTTAAAATGAAAGCTATATCTATTAAACAAAACTCCCTACAATTAGAAAACATTTAATCCTGGGAACCTCCCTGTTTTTTACGTGATGGAAGTTATCCTGACAACAAAGAATAGGTGGTTGCTTTGGATTTTAACAAGACAAAGACCCTGGAATCAGCCAGCACACAATACTGCTTTCCCTTCTCCCTAACCAAATTCCTATAAGAAATGTTTATTCAATGAATGCATCCCTTGTAAAACTCTTATTGAAGTTTTCCCTTCTGGTCATCATTTTGAAATGATGGAAAGGCAAGAGAACCTCCCAAAGATGTAAATCTAACACTGTTTTGCTAATATCAAACAAGATGGCATCTGGTTACCATGGGCCAGGTTTGCATCCCTGTAACAATTCCTATAGAGTTTATGTAGGATGAGAATCTGGCCCCATATGATTAGACCCCAGGATGTTTTGCCTTTTTTTTTTAATGTGTCCATTGGGAAACATAAAAGAGTAAATTACTGCCAAAGGCTTTCTGGCAGCAAAATTTTATAGACTTTAGTCTTGAGATTTTTATGGGTTACTTACTGTACACTGATGGCATACAACTCAACTTTTTAACTGTCCTGTGACATGCAGTTTCTAAGGAACCTGGGAAAGTATTTCCTCAGCCTAGACATAATGTTAAGTCTAAAAATAGATTTGGACATTGAGTCCAGTAATGAGTTTCCTTCAAAAGCCACCTTTTAAATTCTCAACTTTAGATTTATGGCACTGTTTTTCTTTTTTCTTTTTTTCCTTTGCTCACACTCCATTTTGGTAAAAAAAATTTGCCATGCCCTTTTCAATGCTTACCAGAACCTGCTAGAACAGGAAGTCCTTCTGTTGCTTTGAAGATCCTCCATTTGTGAAAAATGTGGCATTCTATGGGTTGCAAAGCATAATCACAGAATTGTATCTACCCCAGTTCCTTAACAACATTACATAAAACGTTCCAATATCTTCAGTGTTAGTGTATACTTAATAGTTGTTCCATGAAATATTTCCATGCTTTTCCATGCTCAGCAGCTCAGGAAAAGATTTTACTTAAACTTTCACCATTTAAAAAAAAAATTCAATTTGATTATTCTCTGATTTTTAGAAAGTCAAATTGCTTTAAAAAAAAAAAAAAAGCCCTTGAGATGTTGTATTCTATAATTCCTAGAATTATGTGAAGCCACAAAGAAAAGGTAATGATAGAGTCAGAATTTAAACCCAGAACCACTGGTTTGAAGTTGAGTTTTCTGTCCAGGTCGTTCCACAGTCCAAGTTACTGCTGATCATTTTACCTGTTTGGACAACAACATTAAAGTGAGAAAATTCTTTCTGAGGTCATGGGGTTTCAGTCTGCATTTGCCCCTTGCTGCCATTCTTCTACTTTGTTTTAGATCTTTGGACCAGTACAGCCAATAATGAAGTTCAAAAATATAGAAGAAGTTATAAAAAGAGCAAATAGTATTGAGTATGGACTCACTGCAGCTGTATTCACAAAAAATATTGATAAAGCATTGAAACTGGCTTCTGCGTTAGAGTCCGGAACAGTCTGGTAAGTGTGCACTATATGTTGCTTCTCCCAAACTGAAGAGACTCCCTTCTTCCTAACTTAAATGTTTTCAAAAGCCTATCAATAACTGAACAACCCCAAAATAGGCTGCAATGAAATAATGAACGCTAGGTGTCAGGTTTTTTTTTTTTTTTTTTTTTTTAATCCTGTCTAGTTCATGGGAGTCTGATGACTTATGTGTGTGTATGTGTGTGTTTGTGTATATAATATGTGTGTGGGTTTATATATGTGTGAGTGTATGTATATTTTTATCTGCTCAGCAATTGTCTTCTTCCTTTCCTCCTGATTTCATTTGCCTTTTTTCTTCCCTGACTCACTTTCTGTTATTCCTCACTTTTCCTTTGTTCATAAATTTGTACTCTAAGAATTTCTATCCCCCTATGAGCACACATATGAATCGATGTAACTATTTGTGAGTTCAGTTGTTCCTGGATTAATTCAATTAATCATGTATTTTGATTAACTGAAGTAAATGAAGTAAATCTACCATCCTTATTTACTTTAAGAATAATAATAAAAATATCACCCATTGAAAACAGGGTCAATATTTAGTTATGATGTATGGAATAGTAAATAATGAAACTACATTTTCAAGTGTAAAAAGAGAAATTCCAACTTTCCCTTTTTCTATTTTTCTCCTTCCTTCCCTCTCCCTCCATCATTACTTAGAATTCTCCCTAACTGGGAGCCATATGCTTGATCTACTGAGCTCATCATAAAAGGGTGAGAAAAGAAAACAGGAGATTAAAAGTTATTGAACACCATAGTGGACTTTATTAAATACCAATGTCTGTTCTCTATGTAATTGTATTTTTAAAATTCTTTCTATAGGATCAATTGTTACAATGCCATCTATGCACAGGCTCCATTTGGTGGCTTCAAAATGTCAGGAAATGGCAGAGAACTGTAAGTTTTGTTAACAATATTAATTTTAATAATATTTTTATACTTATATTGCATTTCATAGTTTCCAAAGTATTTCAGTGCATATTATCTCAGTCCTTACACCTATACTGTGAATTAGGGTTAGGTATTATTATTCCATTTTGTAAATATGGAAGCAGAGGCCCAAGTTTTCACAGTTAGTAAGTAGCAAAACAAGACTTCAACTCAGCTCTTTCAACTGTCTGGTGCTCTTTGTAGTACCACATACTGTCACTACTATCTCATTAAGCCCCTAAGTGTGCAACCACAAAATGAACCAGATTTTCAAGAACCATAATAGTTTGCTTGAGCTCCACTTTAATTATCCAACCTTCTCTTTCGTTGCTGCAACTTAAACTGTTAATGGCATTCAGTCTGGTGATCTTCTTGTTCCTTATATGCATCATGCTCATTTCTATGTCTGGGGCTTCAATAATTCTATTTCCTATTCTCCAATGTTACTTGAAATACCCTACACATGGCAAGGCTGTAATATGTAATCTGCTAAATGATTCATTTTTGGTGAATAACTCTCAAATTTCATCCTTCATTTCCTTTTGTATAGATTTTAGAATGGGCAAAACTATTTAAATTATCTTTTGACCTTCACAAGAATCCAGTGACACAGCTATTGTTATCCCCATTTTCTGAGAAAATAGAGGATTAGAAGTACAAATACATTCAAACAATAAGTAGTACAGTTTAGACTAAATCTTGGGTGTTCTCACTTAAAACTGACTTCTTTCCATTATACCATATTGCCTCCCCACTTGATATGTATCAGGAAGGATTATTTTCTATCTGTGATTCTGAAGGAGGTGGTAGAAATGAATCATATGCAATGTCCTCATGGCGGGAAATGATTTGAGCCAATGATTTGAGCAAGCACCTGGACAAAGATCCAGTTCTACCATATCTGGCTTCTATCGTAGTCAGGACAGGGCAGGAGGGCTCCAACAGAAAAGGATAAGGCTGTGCGTCCATTTATAGTCCACCATTTGGATGAGGCTGTCACAGAAAACAAAGATGCCTGGGGATAAATTGTGGAATGAGAAGTAAGTGCCAGTGGATTCCTCATGCATTCCTTTATGGAGATTTTGTGAAATTGTTAGTTTTTGAGTCATTTCAATCTTGTTCAGCTCTTCATGACCCTATTTCTTGTTTTCTTGGCAAAGATACTGGAGTGGTTTACCATTTTTTTCTCCAGTTCATTTTACAGATAAGGAAACTGAGGCAAACAGTGACTTGCCTAAGTCACATAGTTAGGAAATGTCTGAGACTGGATTTGAACTCAGGAATATGAGACTTTTTGATTCAATCTCAGTGCTCTATCCACTTGAGCCACCTAAAATAATTTTTCTTAAGAAAAAAAAAAGCATCACCTTAACTTATACAATATTCTCTAAAACTATATAGCTAAGCAGCTGCTGTCATATAGTGGTAAAAGAAATTTCTTCAGTAGCGCTCTCTAAATCACTGGTACCATATAGAAAAGGAGGCCTCTCTCAAGATCCTTGCAATCTATGTTAACTTAGAAAACCAAGTGTTAACATTAACTATGTTTTGCTGTATTTTTATTTATCTTGTTAAATATTTCCCAATTACATTTTAATCTCATTGGTGTAGCATATTTGATGCCTCTACTCCAAATCCAAAAACAAAAAAAAAAAAAAATCATACATCTCTCAATACTCTTTTATCTAGATATTTACAGATGATTTGTTTTTTAAAGCTTATGAGCTGACTGAGGGTGGAAACAGTGTTTTATTCTTTTTTTTTTTGCTTCTACCCAGGCGTCTAGCATAGGGTTGTACACAGTAGACATAGAGGTTTTCAGAGATTTTGGCTCCTTTCCCTAGTTTTAGATTGGGTGGAGAGGAGTGGCAGGCATTTGTTTTAGTGAATGGCCCCATAAAAATCTGCTTCCACAGCAGCTCATACTTGCCCGAGGCACTCAGAAATGAAGCAGCTTGTCCATCCAAGATTCCACATCAGAACTTCCTGATTTCAAATCTAGGTCTTTATCCACTATGCTCATCTGTTTCTCTGTTTAGGAGATGCTGCTCCTTTAATATACTTTTTACTTTATGTTTCTTGATTTTTTCCTTCTGCAATAGCGATTTCATCTGTATAATGAATATTGTATTTTTTGACTTCTCAATGGATGCAGAAAGGGATGGAAATAGGGAGAAAATGTGAAATTGAAAATTAAAATCAACCCCCAAAATGATGCCATTGCTTTAAATAAAAGAGAGGTGTTTGGGGTTTTGTTGTTGATTTTGGGGGGTTTGGGAGAGGTTTAGAGGGAGAAAAATTTCTCTGACCACTAAATACCCCAATTATTTTTAGTGATTTCTGGCTACAGTTCTCTCTCTTGCCTTCAGAAACTCCAACCACCACACTTCTTTTCCTGTTTTCTCTGAGGACTTTAAACTGCCCTTTAAGAGAGATTTGAACAAACCAAGTATACCAGGCCCAGCTAATTCTTTCTAGGACCTTTTACTCAGAGTAGATGTGTCCTCCTTTTTCCACATAAATTCTAAATATTTTGAAGTCTACATTGCAACTAAGACATGGGTTAAACTATTCTGCCCAAGCATTCTCACCTGTCTAGTTTCTTTCTCTCTTTCTTTCTTTTTTTGATTAATACATTCAAACACTTATTTTATTACTGTGATGATAGATGAGGACTTTTAAAGTGAATAACAGCATAGCCTAATAATTCTTTTTAAACATTATTTAAAGTTTTGAATTCTAAATTCTCTTTCTCCCTCTTTCCTTCCCTTCACCCTTCATTAAGACAATAAGTAATCAGATATAAATTATAGATCTGCAATCATATAAAACATTTCCATAGTCATATGTAAGAAAGAAAGTGAAAAAATATCATGCTTCAATTTGAATTCAAACAATATCAGTTCTTTCTCTGGAGCAAGATAGTATGCTTTATCATTAGTCCTCTAGAATTTTCTTGGATCATTGTATTGCTGAGAATAGCTAAATCATTCAGTTTCTTAACCTGTTTTCTCATGATCTTTTCCTCACAGTCAAATAGCATGAATTCAGAGTGACTTGGCAGAGTTTTATGGACAAAACAATACAGTAAACAAATGTCTACCATATATATGTATACATACATATTATATATGTCATATGTAATATATATTGCATAAGGAATCTAGAAAATATGTTTTTTAAATTTCTTTTTTAAATTTTGTTTTCTGATTATTACAGAGGCGAATATGCTCTGACGGAATACACAGAAGTGAAAACAGTTACTATTAAACTCAATGAAAAGGACCATTGAATGGAAGAGATCCTTCCTTAAGCATCTGACATTCTGAATGTGGCAGAGAAATTTTGTAGAACATAGCACTTCTTTAAAACAACAACAACAACATTGTATTTCTTCTAGGACTTTTAAATCTACCAGATTTTGAAAGAAGTTTTCTCTCACTCATGTCCACCTTCATTCATCCAAACTCTGGAGGGCTCCATTAGCCACCTGTGAATTTTGTCATACTTTATGGTAATCAAGTTATCAATTATTTTAGAATTTTACCCCTTTAGACCTGGTCACAGGGGACAGTGGAGAAGCTCAGGGCATTGTTTTAAAAAGTGTTTCTAAAAACAATGATGTTTGACTCATCTTGAAAAGCACTTGGCCGAATTTCTTGTTTCTGTTAAGAACTCGGGGAAAAAAATAAAATAAAAAACAAACCCTATACCTAGAAAGGAGAAACTCTATAATTTATAGTGACAGGTCTTGCCAAAGACCTCTTCCCCTATCCAGGTTCCAACAAAGACCAGCCCACCTGAACTCTGTGGTTCATCCTAGTCTTGATATTAAGTACAACTGGACATGGTCATTTAGCCAAAGGTTAGGTAAAAAACACACAAATTAAATGACATTAATTAGTGTAAACTTTAACTCTACTTGAATTTGAAAACTACAATCCTGTGTCAGGTTCCTTCATAAAAGAGTATTGATATCATGAAAGGATAGGATGAATGGTGATTAATTTGACAGTCAATTATCTTCATTCATAATATGGTATGCATTCATTACTTGGCTTAAAACTGTTATGTATGTCCCCAAAACATCACTCATTCAGTAGCTCCAAAAACATACATACAACATATATATCCTGGGAAGCACTTTCTTTTTTAGAGGAAAAAAGAGACTTTTGCACTGCATTTCCTAGAAAAATTTCCTTTATCTTATAAAGTCTTGCAGCTTGGTATATGTTTAACTTTGAAGATAGTATGGGAGACTCACAGCAGTTTCACTGAAAGCCCTACATATCTATCCTTAGGATAGTAGAGTGGAAATATTAATCAATCAACATTTATTAAGTGCCTACTACATGCCGGGTACTGTGCTATATAAGCTCTGGGAAACAACCAATCAAGTAGTTATTATGCACTTCCTATGTGCCAGGCACTGTGCCAAGCACGAGGCATTAACAAACTACTTAAAATAAGAATTCTTTCCCCCAAAAACTGCAGTTCTGTAGCAGGTAGTAATGCTCTGTGGTAATCCCTAAGATCTTCTTTTGCTCTCTTCTCTCTGGAGCACTGATTATAAATAACAAGTCCTGCTTGTTGTTTGTTTTAAGTAGTAACAATTCAATGAAATAGGTAGCATAACTATCATTACCCCCATTTTTCAGGTAAGGGAACTGAAGTTCGCCAAGTTTCAGTTGTCCACAGTTAGGTGGGAGTTTGAACTCAAACCCAGATTTTTCAACTTCAAGTCCCAGAGCTCTTCCCACTAGACCAAGCTGTTTACTGATCTGTCTTGCTTAGTTAGACTTATATAATACTGGAAAGATTGGTATCATCTAACCTTACTTTTAGAGGTCTGCTACTCGAATTGATTTCTAATTGATTCAGTAAATAATAATTTGGACTGAGTGGAGGCAAAAGGTCTCTTACTGTATCTGAGTGGTTTAGGAGTATTACTTTTTTTATAAAGTTGTGAATTTTTCTCTCCTTTTTATATAACAAAAAATTAAAATGTTCTATAATTCCTAACTTGGGAATGCTATCAATTTTCCTATTTGGCACTGAAATATCAAAGCTTATTTAAAAAAATAATTCTTAAGGTATACTTTTAGTATCACTTAACTGGTATTGTTTTTTCCCTTGATGTGAAAAAAAAAAAAAAAACCCACGATGCTTATCGTTGAGATTAGGAGAGAGATATAGCATAATAAAGTGAAATTCCAAAAATAAAAACCAACATGAATATACAGAGCATCATGTATATGATATAGAATTGCTATCTTTTTAGAAAATAATGCCATATGTAATTTACTATTTTTCCCTATCAGTTAAGATTCAACATATTGTCTTATTATTTTGTTAAATCAGGGTTTGACTTCACACACTGAACTTTCTGAATTTTATTTTACATAACTTAGAAACTAACTTTAAAAATAATCCCTCAGAGGGTTCCTCTTCTTTTATTGCACAGTTATGCTTTTCATATGAAATGCTACTTAAATCGTTTAAATATTTATAATTAGTATACAGTTAATTACCATATTTTTATAGCTGAAAGTACTTGGAAATGGTATGTTTAAACTTCTTGTATATACTGTATTTAGAGATGAAAATCTATGTAAGATTAGGTTTTCAATCCTTTAAAGATTTACTTTTCTGTGGTGTGGTTAAAAAAACCCACTATAATCCTGTGAATTCCATGACAGATTAAATTTAAAGCAATGCAACAACACTTTTAAAACAGAATAAACTTTTGAAACAAAACAATGCTTTGTTTTCCTTATTAACAAAAACTCAAACCCATTGTATGTGGATGCTCTTTCTCCTTTTACCTAGATCTGGTGGACAAATGAAGTACTTTAATTCAAATTTTAAAATCCCATTTGCTGGTATGAGAGACTAAAATTTATATTTGTCCAGATTTATAGCCTTAGAATAAAGTTATTAACTGTCAAAATGAGATTTGCTACTTCTTTATCTGGATGTCTGTATCTTGATTTTTTTTCAACTTCAAATCTGATTTTGAAACCTTAGCAAATATTTAATAGTTAAGAGTTGAAAATGAAAATTGGAATAATAGCATCAGTGGGGTTAAGTAGCAATGAATATTTTTAGTGTTAATCTAATATCTTGGATTTGAAATTTTAAATGCAGCTCTTATATTTCAGCAAAATGCTAGTTTAAAAGAGAGACAGGGACACACACACACACACACACACACACAATGTTTGTCACCATTTCTTAAATTTTGGAGTTTGAAGGGACCTGAGAAGTCAATTGTTTCCTTTTATAGATGAGACACTGAAGATGGGAAAAGTAACTTGATCTGAAATTTACTATCCCAGCACCTTATTCACTGTGCCACAGAAGCCGAATAGGGAGTAGTTTTGCCTTGTTCAAGAATTACGTGTTAGAAATTGTTAGCTATTTTTTCTCCCAAGTGTAAGGTAAAGAGAAGTTTATTAAGAAAACAAATTTGAGAATTCTTTTGAATGTATGTGTTAAATTGAATGCTGTGATTTGACCAACTCTAAACAGAACAGTTGTAGTTTCCAATGCTCTCGTGTTTTGCTATGAGGTTTTTTTCAGCCTAGTCATTTCAAGGTCATTCTCACCCATCCCTAGCCCATCCCACCCTCCAAAAACGGAAAAAAGAACTGAAGTTTCAACCTGGCCCAATCTTATTACATCCCCTTACATGCACTTCCTAAAGAAGTCACTAGATGGCATATGATGGAGTTGTTACAAGGGGAATATTAAGAAGGAAGTAATGAATAAGAAATCATAACGTCTGCACTGTGGGGTGGACTCATTTGCTATCTTTGTACTTTCTTTCTCTAACCCCAAAAGACAAACATCACATCGGGACATTACTGGGAAGTGGTAATACTATGCCCCTTTGCTATTTATTATAAGGGTCTGTGTTGAGTGGCTTTCCAATTGTGAAAAGAGTTTTGCACTAATTTGACTGCAATCTTGTCAAGTCTCCAATTATAGCTCTGTCTCACAGGGCGAGGCTTCCGAGCTGAAGTTCAGTCTGTCTGTAGGCCCAGAAAAGAGTTAAGTAATAACAGTCCAGGACATGGGGATGAGAGAAACTTTTGAACCATGCAAATAAGTGTCGCCATAATAGCTCACAGTTAAAAGACTTAGGAAATATTTTCCTAAGGTCAGTCTCATGAAATATTATCCTTGAAGCTTGTAATTATTATTACAACCATTTTGCAAATGAGGAAATACATAAAGGTTAAATTACTTTAACCTAAGTCCTATAGGGGCAGATAAGGCATAGTAGAGAGAAAATCCTAGCCTAAAAGTCAAGAAGATAGGAGTTCAAATTCAAACACAGTAGCTGTGAGACTATGGGAAAATCACTTAATCTGCTTTGGTTTACTTAACTATAAAATGGAAATAATAACAATTGTTTCAGATCAAATATCTGTAAGGGGTTTAGCATTGTTCCTGTCACAGCAGGAATATGATAAATGCTCCTTTCCCTTCCTTTCCCTTCCTTTCCCTTCTTTGGAGTTAATGGTTTCATTCGAGGTCAGGTCTCTTACTACAAGCCCAGAGCCTGCCACTAAGAGCTAATAGTCACAGATCACCCAAAGGAATTAAGACATTTTGAAGGCTTTAGTGGTCCAGTCTGGCTGGAGCATAGAGTAATAATGGAAGGGGAAGTCATCTAAGTTTGGAAAGAAAAAAGTAGCCAGGAATCAGACTGGGGATAGGACCTTACTTGACAAATCCGATTTTCACATTAGTTTCTGCTTCACTGGACAAAGAATGTGGACAAGGGGTGGCTGCAAAGTATATCTATACACAGATACATAATACTTATAGAAAAAGGATGAGTCAGGTTTGCATAGTAGTTAAAGCACTGACTTCAGAGACAGAAAGACTTCAAATCCTGAGGGATAATATATTGCGGGATCTTGGAGGAGTGGGCAACCCTCCCTACGCCTCAGTTTCCACATCTTTAAAATAGAGGAAAGACTCGATAGCCTCTGAATTCTGCCTGGTCCAGTTCTCAGACCACTCCAGCCTCTTCGTCTGAATTCTTCCTGTCTCCCAATCCCTTTCCTCAGGCCACCGCTGAATTTCCTTCTAGGGCGAGATGTTCCAGAAGTCCCCCAACTCTACTTCCCCGCTGCCGGCCCGTCCCCTCCTGCTCATCATTTATTCTTTCCAGCTTCCCTAGCGCCCCCCGCCCGCCTTTCCCTTGGGGTGGCGAACTATATAGACAAAGGAAGGTCCGGCCTTGACCATGACCATGACCGTGACCGTGGTCGTGGCTGTAGCCCGGGCGGAACGCGCGGCCCCAGACGCAGCGCGGGAAGGGGTGGGGGGGGGGGGGAGGGAAGGGGAAGGAAGGAGGGGAGGGAGTGGAAGAGGGGGCTCTGTTCTGGCCCCGCCCTCCCCTGGGGACTCCCGCCCACGCCTCCTGCTTCCCTCCCTCCCCACGGAGGGAGCGGCAGTCGCCCAGAGCCCCGATTCCACCTGGCAGCGCAGGGGCCCCCCGGACCCCTCCCGGGGCATCAGGTAAGCTTCTCCTCGACCCCTCCCTTATTTTGGCTTTCTGCTTCTTCAGAACGCATTCCACGCAGTTTCCGAATGGGGTGGGGTGGCGGGGCGGGGTCCCTGGACTCCCTGTGCCTGCGGGGAGGGAGAGGCCACGCCGCGGGCTGGCCTCCTCCGGTCGGCCGCCTCTTTGATGCCCTCCGAGCCCAGCTGGACATGGACTGAAGTTGGACTTGGGCTGGGGTTAGGGGGTGGACGGATGGGAAGGCTGGAAGTCGCACCTTTCCCCAGGTGCTGCTCACCTTGGCCCCTGCCCCGAGAGAGTGAGGTGCCTGCAGCGCGAGGGGGAGACTTCGAAATCCAAACTTTGTTTCTGCTGCCGGGATTTTCCTGCAGTGACTCATCCCCCTCGAAGCTGCTTGCGAAGGGGACCGGGGAATCTGGATCCAGGTCGGGGTGAGGAGGGGGAAGGGATCAAGCAAGACCCAGAAAGTGAGAAGAAAATCTGAGATCTCGGATCTCCTCCCGTAGATATGCACCAACTTCCTATTCTGGGGGGCAAGTCACTTCTGCTGTCCACGATATGTCCTGAACTTGAAACAGTGCCTGGCGCTAAATAAATGTTTATTAATTGGTTGATTGATTGATCTGTGAGTTAAATAATATTATTCATGCAATCAGTTTTTTAAAGAATGTATATTAAAGGGAATGCATATGGGTTATTTGCCCACAGAGATTCTTTTGGACCGGGGTCTAAGATGCCCAGAAACAAAAACATCTTGTTTTTGTTGTTGTTGTTATTTTGTTTTTGTTTTTGTTTTTTTATGTGTACGATTTTTGATTTCTCTTTTCAGTATCTGTCTGGAAGTGCTAAGTGAGAGTGGGTGACTGGGAAATCACTTCCTAGAAAAACAATAACAAAAATAGGTTGTGGCACTTTTAGGATTTAAAATGGTTTTTCGGAATCTAGACTTGGGATCTAGACTTGATTTGATAAACTGAATGCTCTGGTCTTCCAGTAAGATCTTAAAAGATGCAATTGTGATTAGTAGTGTTTTATGGAACACACACAAAAGGAAAGGGGCAGGGCCGGGTTAAAGAAGTAACATTCAAACCTTCCCTTTGCTTTCAGAAAAAAATACTTGGCTTTATATCTTTTTTTTTTTTTTTTTTAAACATTTGGTTGTCAGATTCTGATGTACGGAGAGGAAAAGAATTTGGAGTTTAATTTTACTAAGTATGCATATAAAACATAGTAGTGTCTGGTTAATAGAAATTTACTTCTGTAAAATAAACTTTCAGGTCATTCTACCTTGGTTAAACATTTTAGGAAAAGTTGAGTTGTCTATACCCTAATTACTCCCTTGGGGAATGTGGGAAGATTAATGAGAATACCATTTATCTCTATGATACCTCAGATTTTGTTTTTGCCCAAGGTTAAGAGTTTCTACACTAAGTAACTGTGCCTAGAAGTTAAAGAACTGACTTTATCAGATGAACAAGGATCCCTCAGTAGATGCCCTCTTCATCTGCCAGTCAGGATTTGAAGGCCTTGGAAAATTTTGTGCTTGGAGGAGTAGGGAACAAATATTTTTCTAATCCTGAATTTGGAAGAGGGTTATAATCCCTCTGTTTTTTTTTTGTCTCCTACCACTAGGCTAGAATGGACTCCTTTTGCATCTCTAACTATTGGGTTTGATAAAAAATAAGAAATTTCTCTTGAATTACAGACATTTTTAAAGGCCCAATCCAGATACTACTTCCTCCAAGTTTCCTTATCTACTCTACACACACTTATCCCCAACTACCAGCTATTTCTCCTCAAATCTTCTTAAAACATTGCCCTGAGTCTTTAGTATTATCACATTTTGCCTTGCATCAGTTAATTTGTATATCTGTATTGATTTGATAATTGATTTGAGAATTGATGTTGCCAACAAAAGTCAACACCTTACTGCTAATATGTTGCTGATGAATTTCTCCAAATTTGGACTAGCTTGCACAAAAGACCTACTTTCTATCCCTGGAGCAAACCTGTTAAGTCTTTGCTGACAAGTAGAAGCCTATAGAGCTTTTTATTTTTTATCCATTAAAAAAACTTTCTGAACCCAGAAACGTCTCAAGGTCACAATGAGTAGGTCCTTAGGATTTTATGGTTTTACTTCTTTGGCCCTAACACACTCCTTTAAAGTAAATACACTTCATTACAATCCTGCTTTTCTGGGAGAGATATGTGAGATCACAAAGAATACTGATTTTAGTCTGAGCCTTCTGGACCCTTGTAAGATGAAATGACATGGGATACAATTACAGGAAAGTGCAAGCCTTTTTATTTTGAAAGATCTTGGGACCTTTATGCATTTTATATAGGTGGAAAAAGCTTGGAAACCACTCTTTGGCTGAAAAATGGAAAATTTCACTATTTGCCTCTTCTAAGCTAATTTTATAATTTAGAAATTTGATCACAGCTGGGACCTAACTAAAGATGAAGAGAATTTTGAAGAAACAAAGATTTTATTGCAAACTTTGTCTGAGAAGGGAAAATGCCTACTATTTGTCATCTCTAATATAAAATAATTTCCCAATTTGGAAATTCATTATGTCAAGAACCTAAAGATAAGGAGATCCATGAAGAAGCAGAGATCAATTTGAAGGCCAATATTGAGCAAAGCTTGAGTTGCTACACCTTGTATCTTCTATTTAGCAAATAGAGAAAATTGTGACTATTAAGTTGCTCTGTTGACCAAATATTGGTAAAAATGATTTTCATAGAGAAACTGAAAGCAAAAAAGGGAACAGCATGTGTTGGGGGGTTTTAGCAGAAGTTAAATTTCAAGTTCACAAAAAAAAAAATAAAAAAGTGGGAAAACATTATATAGACAGCAAACTTTAAAAATGTTTAGATGTTTACCTATTTGTATGTTTCTGTTACTTTCAGGCATAATTGTAAATATTTAATAGCAGGGTTTTTTATTATTATTAAAGCTTTTTATTTTCAAAACAAATGCATGGATAATTTTTCAACATTGACCCTTGCAAAACCTTGTGTTCCAATTTTTCCCTCTTTTTCTCCCATCCCCTCCCTTAGTTGGCAAGTAATCCAATATATGTTAAATCCGATATATGTATACATATTTATACAGTTATCTTGCTGCACAAGAAAAATCAAATCAAAAAAGGAAAAAAATGAAAAAGAAAACACAATGCAAGCAAATAACAACAAAAAAGAGTGCAAATGTTATGTTGTGATCCACCCTCAGTTCCCACAGTCTTCTCTCTGGATGCAGATGTTTCTTCATCACAAGACCATTGGAACTGGCCTGAATCATCTCATAGTTGAAAAGAGCCACATCCATCAGAATTGATTATCATATAACCTTGTTGTTACTTGTTGTTGCTGTGTACAATGATCTCCTGGTTCTGCTCACTTCACTTAGCACCAGTTGATGTAAGTCTCTTCAGGCTGAAGGCTGTTATTTATAATACTTTTAGTCCCATTTACATCTCTCCCCCAAAACCAATCCCCATGAGATTTTTTTTTAAGATTCATTTTTATAGAGTTAATACCTCTTGCTTAAACCTCTGCAGGACCCACAATCTCTCCCCACCTCTTTTCACCCTACTGCAATTGCTCCCCTCCATGAACTCACACATACACCCCCCTTAGGCTCCAGCATGTTAGATAGCTAACATCTCTGGTGCATATTCATATATTTCCTCTTCATTCTGAAATACTGCCAAATCCATGACTAGTCATGGGGGGAAAATGCTCTAAATCACTATTGATCAGAGATATGTAAATAAAAACATCTATGAAGTACTACCTTATACAGATCAGAATGGCTAATGTGACAAAAAGAAAAAGGAAAATATTGGATGTGTGAGGGATGAGAGAAAAATGGGACACTAATACATTGTTGGTGGATTTGTGAGTGGATGCAACTATTCTGGAGAGCAGTTTGGAATTTTGGGCTAAGGGCTATAAAACTGATTCTCTTTGATCCACCAATACCATTGCTAGGTCTATATCCTAAAGATATATAAAAAAAGGGAGGGGAGAATATAAAAATATTTATAACAGCTCTTTTGTGGCAGCTTAGAATTGGAAATCAAAGGGATACTCATCAGTTGGTGAAACAAACTGTGGTATATGGTTGTAATGAAATATTGTGTTATAAGAAGTGACAAGCAGCATGATTTCTTTTTATTTTTTATTTTTATTATAGCTTTCTATAGACAAAACATATGCATTTTCAACATTGATCCTTGCAAAACTTCTGTTCCAACTTTTCCCTTCCTTCCTTCTACTTCCTCCCCTAGATGGCAGGCAGTCCCATACTATGTTAAACATGTTAAAGTATATGTTAAATACAATATATGTATACATATTTATACAGTTATCTTGTTGCACAGGAAAAATAAATTTATAAAAAAGGTAAAAATAACCTGGGCAGAAAAACAAAACTGCAAGCAAACAACAACATGTTATGGGCCAGAACTCTGAAACAAGGATTCTTACAAGGTGCTAACTAAATGGAATTGATGAGACAATGGTTATCTAGTTTAGCATGGTGCTTAATAGTTCTCCAAGTTCAGTATGATTGATTTAATCTTACAACAAATAATGGTTTCCTAGTGATATAATGTTATACTCAGTGTAGAGCATATAAGCTGGGACAAATTCAGCCTCGGACTTAGAGCCAGATTCATTCACTTCATCTCACAGCACCTTGGTGACTGGCCTCCTGCACTTCCCCCACTGAGACCAAGGCCTATCTCAAAGGCTCTCCAGAAAGCTGGCCCAGGCCCCAGGCAAGGAAACTAGATTGTAAAGGAGAAAATAAAGGATTTGGTTTTAACACCTGGCTATTCTTGTGGTGATTACTCTACTGAAATGAAAGCTGCTCCCTAGACCTCCAGAAAACCAAACAGGAACACTACAACAGAAAGTGCAAATGCTATGTTGTGATCCACACTCATTTCCCAGTGTTCTTTCTCTGAGTGTAGCTGGTTCTGTTCATTACAGGTCATTTGGAACTGGTTTGAATCATCTCATTGTTGAAAAGGGCCACGGCCACCAGAATTGGTCATCATATAGTATTGTTGTTGAAGTATATAATGATCTCCTGGTCCTGCTCATTTCACTCAGCATCAGTTCATTTAAGTCTCTCCAGGCCTTTCTGAAATCATCCTCTGGTCATTTCTTACAGAACAATAATATTCCATAATATTCATATACCACAATTTATTCAGCCATTTCCAATTCATGGGCATCCACTCAATCTCCAGTCTCCGGCCATTACAAAGAGACCTGCCACAAACATTCTTGCACATACAGGTCCCTTTCCCTTCTTTAAGATCTCTTTGGGATATAAGCCCAGTAGAAACATTGCTGGATCAAAGGGTATGCACAGTTTGATAACTTTTTGAGTATAATTCCAAATAAGCAGCATGATTTCAAAAGAACCTGGAAAGACATGAACTGATACATAATGAAGTGAACAAAACCAGGAGAACATTGTACAGAGTAACATATTTTTTGATGAAGAACTGTGAATAACTTAGCTTTTCTCAGTAATATAATAATCCAAAATAATTCCAAAGGACTGAAACATAACTATTTGCTGCCGGAGAAAGAATTGATATTGGTTGAATACAAACTGAAGCATTCTATTTTTCACTTTCATTTTTTTCTTTTATTAAATTCTTCTTGTAATCAATGATTAATAAGGAAATGTTTTACATAATTGCTCCTGTATAGGCTAATAAAAATTTAAAAAAAATACTGCCAAATCATACTTAACACCATATCTATTGTGCCCTTCCAAACAACTCATTGTATTCTTTAAGAGGTTTAAGGAATGCATTGGTAGATCATATTCATAATATGAGCTGAGTGCTTATGGCTATTTAATTTTCAGTGCTTATAAGAACTGTCATGAAGTCTGTTGGACAAATTTTCATAGCAATATTACTTAATAGTTAAAAGACACAGTATACTAGGTATAGTGCAGAACTAGTATCAGTTTATTATTAAGCTTTTATTAAAATCTGTGATATGAAAGAAAAACAATTTTTTAAAGCAAAACTATATAATCCATTGGTAGAAGGCAATAGGTATTCATATAAAATACTAGTGAGAGTATAGAGAGAGGAAAGAAGAGCACCCAGGACCCAGAGATATAGCCATAATTAAGAATCATGAAATAATATTAAGTCAGTTAAGAAGTTCAAAAATAACTAAACAAGTAGGTGGAGAACTAAGAAAAAATAGTACAAAGAAAACTCATGAAAAAGGGATTATTCCAGATGAGAAGATAGTCAAGCATGGCAAATGATTTAGAAGGATCAAGAAGGATGTATATTGAAAAAAGATCAACAGTTTAACAGTTAAAAGATCATTAATGATGTTGGAGAAAGATAAGTTCAGAAGCCAAATCTGGGAGGATTATAAATCAATCAAGCAATAAATATTTATTAAGTACTATTATGTATGTCCCAGGCACTGAATATGCTGATGATAAAAAAGAGACAAAAGTCCCTGCTCTCAAGGAGTTTACAATCTAATTGGAAGTGAGTGAAAAGAAAGGAAGTGAAAAAGGAAGAGATCTTGAAATGCCACAAACTTTAGAGCCTGTTTGTAGGTTCAGGGAAAGGACTGGTACATTGGGAAAGACTGAAAGTTAGAAAAGAAGATAGTGGGGGCAGTTTGCTGAAGTAGATGTGAGGGCAAGGTAAACCATCTCTTCACCAGAGATAAAAAGATATAGAGTCTGAGACTATAATTTCATTAATTATAGAGAACTCTATTCACCAATACTGGCTCCTTTGTAAATTTTAGTGAGTTTTCAGGAGCACTGAAAGGTTAAATGATTTGCCCCATTCTCCCCAGAGTTATTTGAACCCTGATCTTCCTGATTCCAGATACAACTTTATATTCTCTATTGGCATATGTTGTAAATAAATATAATTCCTACTTTTAAGAGTTTAAATTTTAAGGCAACCTGTTAATTAGAAAAGGGCAGGAGGGGCAGCTAGATTGGCGAAGTGCATAGAGCACTAGCCCTGAAATCAGGAGGGCCTAAGTTCAAATATGGTCTCAGACACTTAACATGTCATAATTGTGTGACCCTGTGATGAGGACAATACAGTCTCGCCCAGGTGAGCATCTGCATAGAGCATCTGCATTAAAATGTTCCTTTCAGATTATTCACCTGGACATCATCACCTCATCACCTGGACAAGTCCCTTAACTCCAATTGCCTTAGCAAAAAAAAAAAAAAAAAAAAAAAGAAAGAAAGAAAGAAAAGAAAAAGAAATCTCTAAAGCCTGTGCTTATAAATTTATTTTCTTATTTTATATTTTATTATCTTTATATTATAATCACATAATATGAATATTTATATGTAAACATATGATGGATAAATAATATGTAAATAACACATATCTTTATAATTTCTTAAATTATAAAATTTATTTCCTTAATTAAATTTATTTTTATTTTTTGCTGAGGCCATTGGGGTTAACTGACTTGTCTAGGATCTCACTACTAGATAGTGTTAAGTGTTTGAAGCCAAATTTGGACTCAGGTCCTTCTGACTTCAGAACCAGTACTCTATCCACTGCACCATCTAGCTAACCCTATTTTATATTGAAATAATTTTTTTTCATACCTCCTCCATCCTTATTAAATGAAGTGGAGGAGGAAGGGAAAAAGTATTTACTTAAAATCCTACTCTTTGCCAGTCACTGCGCTTAAATGATTTACAAATATTGTCCCATTTAATGTATTAAAAAAGCAAGAAAAGCTCTGTTATGAATCAAACAAATCCCTACATTGACCATGACAAAAAAAAAAAACAGTATACACTGTGTTTATCACCTTTATCAGGAAATGGGTGGTATATTTTACCAAGAGTCCTCTGGATTTGTGGTAGGTCAAGGTGTTGATCAAAATTTACATACTGTCTTTGTATGCACATTATATACATACTGGATGATAGCCTTGTTGATTGAGATGTTTGAGGGAAACTGCTTGTTTTCAACCAATTCATGTGGGCTTAGCTAGAGTAAATAGAAGTGAAGGTCATTAGAGGAAAGAAGGGGGCCATGTAAAGAAATAATTGTTTTAAAGATTTATAAGAATGGAGAAAGATACAATCATCTTAAAACCTTTTTTTCTCCCCATCCAATAAAGCAAACAAGATTTCTTCTGAACCACAAATGACGTCTTGCTTCCATACTGTATCCCGTCCTCCAAGCTGTACAGATGGTGATCACTGACTGGGCTGCTTCAGAAACTGGATTACCAAAGTTTCACAACTGCAACCCAGAATGTACTGGTATGTGGGTACTGAGGCATCTGCTGCAGGCCAAGAGCACATCATGGACCAAGGCCAGCATGGTAAGTCTTTTTGATTAGGACAGTTTAAAAACAGGCTTACCTGTAAAGTCAGAGGTCTGAGCAACATAAAATAATAACTCATTTATGTAATTTCTTTGATGTTTTTAAAGTGGGCTTCTTCCCAACTACCTTGTGAGACAGATAGATTAAATACTATTATGTCACTATTTTGCAAATGAAAAAATTGAGATCCACATTCAAAGGGTTGTCATTTGTTCAGAGTTCTGTATCTATTAAGTATAGGAGCCAAGATTCTCATTCCAAAACTACTATTTTATATTATACCATGGTTTGGTTTGATTTGATTTTTCTTTTAAAATTAATGAAAGCAAGATAAAAAATTATTTTTCATCATAAAAGTGTGCTTTGGTAAAATTCTTACTAACAACATAGGAATATACGACCTAATATTCAAATATCAGCTCTTCTATAAACATGAATTATAAAAAGGGGAAAATCTGCCCCACAATGAATTGTCCCAAAGTTTTAAACATTCATATTTTTATAAGTTTGCTTATTATAAATCTTTCTTCATTAGTAATAGTCAATAATATGGTATTGGAACAGAATGGAACAGAAATACAAAATTTTCTATTTAGTGCTTTTAACACTTTTAAAGTAAGTTTTCACAGATCTCATTTTTCTTTCCCATATAATGACCCTTTGATATAGAGAGGGAAAAGGATTATTATCCTTATTTGACACTTAACTCCCTTGTCTAACAGTTAATTAATTGGTCAGTCCTGTTGGCCCAGAAGGAAGAAAAGCTTTCAACACTTAAGTTGCTCTTCCACTAAGGAATCACATGCTGGAAAAAACCCAACCACACAACTCTGTCCCCCCAACACACACACACACACACAAACACACACACACACTTTCTCTTACTTAAGAATTTCACATAAATGGGGCTGTGGAGGAATAAACAATCTTTATCACCATTAACTCCATCCCACCCCCTCCATCAAAACTCCCACTCCTACCATGAAGGAAGTTAATGTCAGGGATTGACATGTTATTGAAAACTGTCTCATCTCTGTTTAGTACTAAAGTGTTATGTAGTGTCTATGATGTAGTTATAGTTGGGCTTTGCTAATGATGACCTGTTATTCATAGGTTCTGAGGCTTTCCAAAAGAGGTGAAGGAATGAAAATGACCAAAAACTCAAAGAGCAATAGAAAGATTATTTAAATAAACTATAATTATGTATTATATTTTTAACATACTGGTAATTACTAATGACATTATATATTATATTATATTATAGAATAGAAAGGTGGTTTAAATAGACTGTGAAATATTAAGTTTTGCTTGAGAACATTATTGAAGAAATGTGTCCTTGGAAAGGCAGCACAAGATAATGAATTGAAACCTGGCCTCAGAGCAAGAAAATCTGAGTTCAAGTGTGTTCTCTGACATATATTAACTGGGCGACCTTGGGTAGGTTACTTATCATTTCAGTGGTTCAAATGACTAAGACTCAATTGCAGAACAGTTGCTGATCTGCATTATGAAGAAGGAACTTCCTTACCATGGCATTCTCTTTATGGATGTAATCATAGGTCCCAACTTGTTGGCTTTATTCCTTCAAAAATAAGATTAGAAAAGGTGAGCCAACCATGTGTTGAGAATAAAAGATAATTGCTGGTTAATGCTACATTACTATGTCAGAGAAAGCAAAAAAATGAATAGAAAACTTCCATTTTATTGGATGAATCTTCTATGAAGGATTTTTGGGAAGATGTAATCAAAAGTTGCACAGGATAATAATGTGTGGATAAAGAATTCATTAAGAGCTTACTTTATACAGAACCCTGTGTTAACACATAAATAGAAAATCCGTCACACAGATTCATCCAAATAAGGTGCTAAATTTGTATGGACTAAGCCACATACATTCTAATTCTTTGAACTCAATGGTGTACTTTTTCACCTTTCCCTACTCTAATGACCTTTAATGTTCACACTCAGGAATATAAACTGTGCCTAAATTATAATCCTGAGAAGAATCTTTATATGTATTAGGATTATCTGATCTAATTTTTTAAATTAATAAAAGGTAGCATGCATTAGACTCAATAAATTACAGGATGAATAGTCTTTTTTTTTTTAAAGCTTTAACTAAAACATTTTTAGCATTAAGTAATTTTGAAATTATACTACTTATTTTCTTTTGTCATTTGTCTCTTCACATATTAAGCTGTGATAAAATCATAATCCTGTGCATAAATGACTTTATCTTTGTATGGCATTTTCAACTTTTTCAAAGAATTCCAATAGAGGTGTGTTAAAAGCACTAGAACAAAGCTAAGCATTTTTGGAGAAAATAAAAATTGAGCTGGTTTTCATCACCATAAATATATGACACAATGACATTTCCCAGATTACTCGAGCTCAGTAATCCATCTAATATACTCTTACTGACTCCTTATCACTTTTCCTAGACACCACTGAAACTGGATAACAATAAATCACATTTCCTAGGGAAAACTCTAAACATTTTCCTCTCTCTTCAGTCCCTAAGCATACTCTTCGATTTTCCCATAGCTATCCTTAAAGCTCATGAACCATATTTCACTTAGGAAATGGAAACTATTGGAAAGGAGCTCCTTTAATTGTGTTCCTCTAAATGATTCATCCTTATCCAACCACAGCCTTCATTACTGTCCACCTGGCCTATTGTAATAGTAATGCTTCCACTCTTTCAATCATTCTCCACAGAATTCTGAGTCCCAGAATACTATATATAAATCTTAGTGAAATTCATGGAAATTCAAGAGTATTGGTTTAACCATCCAACCTGGGAAAACAAAATATGTTTTAAAAATGCATATTGCCCACATGAATGAACTGAGTCCAGAATTAATAGGAGAAAATAATTGAAAGCCCATTTCTTCAACACTGGTATTATTCCCATAATTTGCTAACTCTTGGATTTCCATAAATCTTCCTGGAAAAGGAGATGAGCCAATCAAATAATCAGAATCTCTAGTTTATTTGATGGAACCTGTGAAGATGTCTGCAAAGATATGAATGTAGCAGGTTCTATCTAATATACTAGACATCCTGGCTCTGAGAAAATTGTAATTTGTACTAGATGGAGGGAGTTCTGGCTCCACTGCAATAACATAAGAATTAATACCCCCACCAGACTTAAAGCTACTTTAAGGGTACTAGGACTTATCTCTGTGGTTTGTGCATAATTCTTTTTTTTTTCTAAATTTAATTAAAAACTAAATCCATCTTAAGACCAAACCCACGACCTCACCCTTATTAGCACCATCTATTAGACAAGTCAGCTAATATGTATACATGCCATAGAAAAGAAAAACATTTCTTGTGCTTTTGTGAAGTATATTTGAAAATGAGAACCCTTTGAAACTAGGGTGTGTGTTGGATGAAACATATTATTATAAATGTGAAATTAGGGTAAATGAAATGTTGATAATGGGACTAAGAAATCTCCTTCGACAAACATATTATTAGGAGAACTGAGCCTTCTTAACGTAGTGAAACACCAGTCAACTTGAAAAAAACCTGTCTCTCTGGTTGTGATTACACATACAAAGTCAAGTAAAGAATTGGGACAATTATCCAAGTGACTCAAACTAGAGAAACATCCAGGCTGATCCATCAGAGATTAAGGCAGATAAGTTACATGTTTTATGTTATGTTGAGGAGGAAAGAGCAGAACACAGCTAACCATAAGATGCAAGTTATAGACCCAGCCCTACCATCAACTAGACTTGTGACTTTGGACAAATCCCATAGACTTTCAGCCCTTATTTTCCTTATCTGTGAAATAAGGGATTAGATTGGATGATATATGAGTTGCCTTTGAGTTCTGGAATTCTTCAACTCTATATACTCTAGATAATTATTGAGTTCTCCTCCCTTTTCATTTCTTTGTGTTGGTGTGACTTGTGTGTATTCTTAAATCAGGAGTTAACCTCATTTCTAAGAACTTAAATTATCAAAATAATAATAATCAAAAAAATAACTCTATTGGCTTCTTATTGTAATCCTATGTATTTTGTTTTACATATTTAAAAACATTTCTCCTAGAAGAGGTCCATAAGTTTTATCAGATTATCCAAAGGATACATAACATAGAAAAAGTTAAGACTCTGCATTATATTGATTGTTGATAAAAATTTATACCAATGGCCTAAAAAAAATATAAAAGACCATGACATTCATATGCTACCAAAATGTAAATATCATATAGAGTATAACTTCAAAAGAAGAAATAAAAATGGAAAAGAAACTTCCCATCCAGAGAACCCCAAATCCCTGAATATTTATTTTTTTAATGCCCATTTTTGCTTTTTAAAATCCAAGTGCCCAAGATTTATTTCTTACAAACTAAGGTAGCTTGAGCTTCTTGAGCAGTTGTGAGCTTCTGCCTTCCTGAAATAGAAGTAGGAAATAACAGACTAAAATAGGAAGTATACCTAATCCTGCTATTAGCTGGTGATGTGGGATGGTTGGATGGTTTTTTTTGTTGTTGTTGTTGATGATGTTTGTTTTTAGTTATAAAACGTCTTTTATGGTTACTGCCTTGACCATAAACCTCAGCTCTTATCTTTACCTTGTGTTTTATGTGATAGTGCTCTTTAAAATATGAAAACAATCAGGTTGAAAATTGTCAAAGAAACAGGAGGAAGGAGGAATGAATAATTCACTTCCTGTCCAGGGGCCACATCTCTAAAAGTGCCCTTTTTTAAGGGTGTGTTGCTTTCTAGCCTCTGGTATGTCCATAGCATTTATAGGTCATTGGGTATCTAGTACAGTGATGATCACAGAGACTTCAGAAATCTAGAGTTGTAAATGATCTCAAAAGAGGGCATTGCATTGCCCAAGGTCCCATTGCATATAATCATCAAAGGTGGGATTTGAAGTCTGGTCTGATTCCAGAGTTTGCCTTTTTTTTTTTTTTTAGTGTACTTCATAGTAGATGTTTTAAAATACTTATTCTATTGATTTTTTTTTTTTAATGAGAGACTGGATGATTAATACAACTGGGGAGGACACTTTGCTAAAGAGATTTCAGCTGCATGTAGATGTAGGTATTTAATTATTTTTTATGACCACAGATTGTCATTTGTTAAAAGAAAGTCTAAATATTAATAGATCACCACTAGAAAAAACAAAAAAACCCAACCCAGAGTGCATGTAACTATCGGATTGTGTGAGGCACACCGAGTGACAGAGTTGGCTCCATGCTGGATCTAGAGGCAGAAGACATGAATTTATAATCTGGCTTCAGTAACTGATATGACCCTGGATAAATCACTTAATCTCTGTGCCTCAGTTTACTCCTCTGTTAAATGAAGATGATAATCATAGCACCTACTTCCCAGGGTCATAGTGAGGCTAAAATGGGATAACCTCTTCTGCCAACATTAAAGCACTAGTTATAGTAATTATTCTTATCGCTGAGTCGCCATGTCCTTATCTTTAAAAGAAAAACATTAGATGAACATTTTGATACAAGTCTAAAAATAGACTGGAATCCAAGTCCTGATTCTGCCATTAACCAATTGTGCAACTTTGGATAAATCTCTTTTCTTCTAAACTTCAGTTTTATCATCAGTAAAATGGAGATTATAATATTTGTACTACCTATATCTCAGGATAGTTATTATAAGAAGCCTTTATTGACCTTTTAAATGTAGCATAAATATGATATTACTAAATAATGATGTCTGTCTCTTAGAATCCCTAGCTACATAATTTTTTTGTTGTTGTTCAGTAATTAATCAACTCTTCCTGACCCTTTTTGAGGTTCTCTTGACTAAGATACTGGAGTGCTTTGCCATTTCTTTCTCTAATTTTACAAATGAGAAAACTGAAGCACATGGGGTTAAGGGACTTGCCCATAGTTGCACAACTAGGAAGTGTCTAAGGCCAGATTTGAACTCAAGAAAATGAATTTTCCTAACTCAAAGCCCATTGTTCTGTCCAGTGTACTACCTAGCCTTTCCTAAACCTTAAGCTGCCAATATTTCCTGTCAAAGGGATCTTATATTTCATTTCAATATATTTATACTCATACATGTTATCTTTTTTGATAGATTGTAAGTTTTTGAGGGCAAGGTCTCATATTTTTGCCTTTGAATTCCCAATGCCTACTGTTTGACACATAGTAGGAATAAAAACTTATTCATTTTCTGTATATAATTTAGAGTCAACCAGTCCAGATTCAGATCCTCCCTGTACCACTTAATGATCTATGTTCCCTCACTTATTCTGCAGTAGTAAATTTATGATCCTCCTGTTCCTCAGTTTGACTATATTATGAGAATAACTAAGTCTTTATCAATGGCATTTTTCATTTTAAAAGTAATTTTTATGCTTATTGTTAATATTTTTGCTGATGTTGGTCTCATTGAGTATGTCTCAACTTCAGAATAAAATGTCAACCACACAGAAAAGCAGAGTATGAGAGAGAACTCAGCATCATACTCTGAAGCATGATTTTTTTATGATGCTGCTGGGTTGGTGTCTCTCTACTTCAAGTCTCTTCCCACTGCAGTTCATTCTCCACTTAGCTGTCAAATTAATTCTCCTGAATTCCAAATCTGACCCAGTCATTCCCATGATTCAGTTAATGCCAGTGGCTCCCTGTCTCCTCCAGGATCAAATATAAAATCCTTTCTCATTCAGAGCCCTTCACAACATTGTGCTCTTCTATGCTTCTCGTCTTTTTTTACCTGTTAATCTCTACCACAGACTGGTAGGTATTAGTATCTAGTGACTCTGGTCTCCTTGCTGCTCTTCACATAAGACATTTCATCTGCAGAGACTGGACATTTTCCCTGTCTGCTCTCCCTCACCCTGAATATTTTTCTTTCTTTCTTTTTTTAAATAGTATTTTGTTTTTTTCAGTTACATGTAAAGACAAATTTTAACAATCATGTTTTAAAAATTTTGAGTCGCAACTTTTTTCTTTTTCCCTTCCCAAAGATGGTAAGCAATCTGACATGTTAGACATGTGCAATTGTATAAAACAAAATTTTTTGAGATATTTTTCCTCATTTCTGCCTCCTGGCTTCCTTCAAGTTCCAGCTAAAAATCCCACCTTTCTCAAGAGGTCTTTCCTGATGCCCTTCATTTCAAACCTTTCTCTCTGTTGGTTATCTCCAATTTTTCCTGGATATATCATGTTTGCACATAATCGTTTCCATGCTGTGTCTCTTCTTAGACTGTGAATGCCATTAGGAGGGACTATGCTTTGTCTTTCTATGTATATCTACATCTTAGCACAATTCCTGGGAAATACTTAATAAAAAAACTTAATAAGCATGTGTGGCAAAATAAATAAATAAATAAAATTAATATTTCCATATTTGAAATATAACACAAAGGTGACTGGAAGATACCTGACATCTGAAGTTTTACCCAAGCTCTGTAACTGTTTTCTAACTCACAGTGGAATTTTATCTATTGTTTGAGAATGTTGTGAATCATAACTTTGACACGGTTCATGTTAGAGAGATTTTCAAAAGCACAGGATAATTCTGTCCAGTTTTGAACCTATGGAAAAAATGTTTTAATTTAATCTAATAGAAATTGTTTATAGAATGTTTTAATATAGAATTTTATTCCATTCTAGGGTACCCCATAAAGCCACAGAAGAAGTCTTGGAAATAACAGCAACCACTGCCATTATATATGTTTTAGTGCTGTTTCTCCCCCCCCCTTCCCTTTCTAAACCATAGTGACTTAGACATCTGACCTTCAGAGGGTCTAATAGTTTTTAATTACTCTGAGCTGCAGAGTAAACCTCAGTCCTCATCTTAGAACTCATGGCACAGACTTGTGTGGCCTTTGGGTGGTAGCGAGACTTTCAGAGATGCCCTAAATTTTGATGGAGCAGAAGAACCCTTGCTGGCCTTACATACTTCTATACATTTTTATTATCACTCCCCCAGATTGATGATCAATCATCTTATCCACCTATTGTTTTAAAAGATATACCTAATAGTCTTCCTAAAGAGAATATCATCACTTTATTTACCTAACATGAATGAGGTGGGCATCATGACTTTTCCCTTCCTGTCCATGATCTCCAGAAAAGTTTATTCATGTCATTAACCCTGTTTTCTGAGACAACTGCTGGAACTTCTCCAATCTCTCAATTAAACTTTACCAATCTATCTTCCTGTGCAAGCCCTTTCACCACAAGGAAGTATTTTTTAAAAAAGGAAGAAGAAAGCAAAAGGGCTCTCAAATAGCTGAGGAAGGGAGGAAAGACAAAGGTAAAGGAGAAAGAGAAAGATATAGAATACAGAATTCCAGAGAATAACAGAGAAAGATCTTAAAAAGGTTTTCTTAATTAAGCAAAGCAAAGAAATAGAAGAAAACAATAACATGGGAAAGTTAAAATTTCTTGAACAAAATTAGATATATCAAGATAATATTTCATGCAAAAATGGGTATGATGAAAAATGAAAATGGTGGGAACTTGACAGAAGCAGAAGAAATTAAGAAGAGCTAATGCACAAAAGAACTACACAAGAAAGATCTTAACATCACTAATAACCACTGTAATGTGATTATTGAACTAGAGCCAGATATTCTCTAGAATAAAGTCAAATGAATCTTAAGGAGCATTGTTAGAAATAAGGCTTATGGAGGTGATAGAATGCCAATGGAGGTATTTAAATTCCTAAAAGATGATGCTGTTAAAGTGCCAGCAAATTTGAAAAACTCAGTAGCAGCCAATGAATTGGAAAAGATCAGTTTATATCCCATTACTAAAGAAGGACAATGCCAAGGAAAATTAAAATTATCAAACAATAATGTTCATTATATGGTATTTTTAAGTTTTTGCAAGCTCTGCTTCAGCAATATGTGAACTAACAATAACTAGAAGAGAGCAGACTGGTTTTTGAAGAGGCAGAGGAACTAGAGACCAAATTGCCAACATTCACTGAATTATGGAGAAGACAAAGGACTTCCAGAAAAAAAAAACCAAATAAACAAATCTACTTCTGCTTCACTGACTACACTAAAACATTTGAACTATATGGATCACAACAAAATGTGACATGTCCTCAAAGAAATGAGAGTGCCAAATCATGCTGAGGGTCCTTTTTTGTGAGTCAAGTAATAACAGTTAAAATTGAACATGGAAAGAATGGCTTAAGATTGGAAAAGGGCAACAATAAGACTTTTAATTTAATTTATATTTAGAGTGTATCATGGAAATGCCAAGTTGAATGAATCAGAAACTTAAAGTTTCCCAGAGAAATAGCAACAATCTCAGATATATAGACAATACCACTCTGATGGCAGGAAATGAAGAAGAAAATTAAGAAACCTTTTGATGAGAGTGAAAGAGAATATAAAAGCTGGCTCAAAGCTTAACTTCAAATATGCTAGATCTGGACAACATGCTAAAAAGCAGAGAAAATCTTGTCAACAAAGATCTATCTAGTCAAAGCTATGATTTTTTTCAGTAGCAAGGTGTGTCTGGGGGAATTGGACTACAAGGAAGCTGAGTGCTGTGGAATCCAATTTTGCAAATTGTGGTACTGAGAAAGAATGAGATCCTTTGGACAACAAGGAGATAAAACCAGTCAATACTTAAAGAAATTGATTCAGGCTATTCATTGGAAGGTCAAATACTGAAACTGAAGCTTAAATACTTTTGCCACGTAATTTTGACACTAATTGGAAAAGACCTTGATATTGGGAAGGATTTAAAACAAAAAGAAAAAAGAACAGCAGAGAATGAGATGGATAGTTAGTCATAGAAACAACAAACATGAACTTGAGCAGACTTCAGGAAATAATGGAGGATAGAAGGGTCTAGTATGCTTTAATCCATAGGGTTGCAAAGAGTCAGACACCCCTGAACAACATCAACAAAATTTATCTTCCTAGGCCTATATGATAATCTGATGTTGAAGATTAATACCTAAGACTTGATTCTTTTCAAAGGGTTTCCACTCAAAACAGCATGGACCTGAATTGCTTCTAAAGCAGACAGTTCATAAATCCAACCCATCAAATCTGTTTCTTAAAAGTTTCACACACACACGCGCGCACACACACACACACCACCACCACCACCACCAACACCTTCAATTTATGGGGCCAAATATGCAAAATTCCCCATTTTGTACCCCCTGAAAAGGAATAAAGGTAATTCCTCTAAAGGAGCCTCTAATTGATTCTACTAATTTTGTAAAAACAAGCTATTTTGCTTATTAACTCCCTCAATAAATGAAATTTTGCAATTTAGGAATCATCTAAATCTCCTCCATTAGAACAGACCTTTATTAAGATTAAAAAAAAAAAATTCTTGTTTAAATTTCTTGTTGGAACTGCCCAAGAACTTTCAATTTAAAAGTCACTCATTCTACCATTTACTAAAAGCCACACCCCCTAGAAGTATTGATCGGGAATGGAGAGTCAAGTTATAAGAAGATAAGCTTGAGGCTTTTTTTTTTTTATCACTTGCTCTGACTCCCAATGGTGATTATTGTTGTTACTTTCATATTTTATAACTCTCAGTTCAATAGGATTTGAGGAGCATTCTCTGAAAAAGCCTATTGATCAGAAAGCATACTTTCTTCCTGTAGTTTATTGGTCCCTGCCTGTATTAACATTGACTTTTTTCTCTCAGATAATCAACAGATCCATTGGCCTGTCTTCTGACTTCAATACCTTTTTAAAATTAAAAACTAATTTGCTTCTACCTCTTAATTTTTAAATCCTTAAAAATAATGTGTGTTCTGTCCCCTTGTTTGGGGCAATACAGGTTTTCCAATGATGAAAGTAAGAACCTAACTATGCTTATAGCATTCTGCTTCCCTAATAATATGTTCTAATAATCCTACTTGGGTTTATTCAGATTAGGTTCAATAGAAACTATCTCCTTTAAGAAAAAAAATTCTCCTTATTTGGCAAAAGAGTTTTTTTGCCACTTGGGAGGGAAACTTTCTTTTTAAGCAGTCTATCATCCTAGTCATCCTTCTTTAACAATACATTTCCCCCACTTTTAAAAAAGAGAATTTAACCATGAGGTCGTTATAAAATGAAAACAAACAAAAAAGAAACACATCTCTGCCCATAAATTTGAAAGGAATGGTCTAAACCAAAATTTATCCTAGTCCAATGGGCTTGCAGCTTTTTTTAAATTCATAATTTGAATCATAAGTCCAATTAAAAACTAGTTTAACAATGAAACATTAAAAACAGAGAACTGGAATAAAAAAAGAATATAAACCACAACTTTCCTAGAGTCAACAAGTATGGAAATGTGGCAAGTGATTTGCTGGCTGTTAAAGTTCTGAAAATGACTTCATCCTATTTTCCCTGCCTTAAGGCTAAACCTTTTAGAGTTAAAGCCATCAGGTGTGTAAAATACCTAGTTTTAGGGGAAGACTGTTGTCATAGCTGTTGTAATTGCTTCAGGAGCCAACTCAAGCCTTTACCACATCTATCCAGCTGCCTATATAATCTTCCTAAAGTATTGCTGGGACCATAGCACAGCCTTACATAATCATTAGTGGTTCTTTATTGCTCATGGGATAACATACAGATTCCTCAACTTGTCATTTAAATTGCTTCAGAATCTGACTTGAAACTATTTTTTCAGACCTAATTCAGTGGACTCCCATTCACATACTCTGTGTTCCATCTAAACTGACCAAGTGCATTTTTTGTCATGGGTTATCTTCCTTGCCTGGCCTGCACTTCTTCCTCATCTCTGCCTCAGAATCTTTAGCTTCCTTCTTCCAAGTTTCAATTTAAACAATTTCTCTTCCAGAAAGCCTTTGCTGGTTTTCTTTCTGTTTTCTCCTCTCTCAAATTATCATGTATTTTTTCCTTTTCCTTCTCCTTCCCCTTCTATGAAGAATTTAAACACCTAGAGACCAAGTATTTTTCTTTTTGTCTTTTATTCCTAGTGCCAGCACGTACCAGGGCCCTAATAAGCATTTATTAAATTCTAGAATTGTAAAGATACTATGAAAAGTTAAAAAAAAAAAAGGTAAGAAGCTAATTGTGATCATAAAAAAGAAAATTGAATGGATAAAGAATCCAAAGGAAGATTTGGAGAGTTGACTGGAAAGTTATGTCTTTTTATGGATTGCAATTCATTTTTTTCAAATGTAAGTGGGTTCAAAGGAAGCTTTTGATTGTACTGATACTTTTAAGTTTATCACATGATAAACAATTAAAGGGAATAAGTGAGCATAAAGGAAGAGAATGTTTGTTCAGAATTTGAAATAAATAGTATCTTCTACTGAATTGCAAATACAGATTTAAAAAAAAAAACAAATGACAAACTTGATTTTTCTGAACTTCCACTAGGAAATTATCCATTAACCATTCCTCATTATTTTCTTCTTTTGCTCTATGAGAAAAAAAAGAGATCAAAAGTCTCATTTTTTTTTCTTTTTATAATCATTTGGTTGCAAGTGCTCTCAGAAAAATCATGAGGTATCCTTTTTAAAAAATTCAATTCCATATTTATTTTAGGCAAGTCATGGAAAAACAGTGAAGGACAGCAGTGATTCAGGTTTGGGAGAGCAAAGGAAATCCTGATAAATATAGCCCAAGTATTCTTGGTATGTTCATAGTGTCTGTTGAAATCATCAGAATAGCACTCTTTTGGAAAAAAAGGCAGCTAAGTAGCTCAAGTTATTTATTAAAACTTTGAAGAAGCTTATTTTGCTTAAGGAGGGAAGTTCAACTGTAGGTATGAGGTCTATGTATTTGAAAAACAATAAAACTGGGTTTGGTTCAGCTTGGAACTTGTTCTCAACCACACACTACTTTGCTTCTGAAGAGCAAAAGTCACTGGGAATGTTGATAATCACTTAAAGAACCAGTTTTTCTAGAGGATGAGAAATGTCAAGAGAGCTTTAGAGTAAACTTTCACTTCTGTGTTAGAACACATCTTGCACTTATGAATAGGATCCATTCTAATATTTCAGAAGCAACATTGTCATTTAGTCACTTCAAACTCCATGTATTTAATGTATTGGATTATAGTTGACAAGTGGGGTAAGGATTACAAGTGATCTCAGCAGAATTGACCTTTTTTTTTTTTTTAAACAATCTTCCTTCTTAGAGATTTTGTGGGGAAATATTTGGGCCTTTTTCTTTTTATTTGATTTTTCAGTTAACAACCATTTACTTTTATCTTCTAATCATTCTCAATTCAAAATATTTTGACTTTTTTTACCAAGTCACCATGGGTCTTTTGGAATTATAATTATTCATTGTATTGTTCAGAATTCTTAAGCCTTTCTAAGTTATATAAAGTTATTATATACATTGTACCACTGGTTCTCAATTTACTCAGCAAGCAATTGTCTTTCCAGGTGAACCCATTCATCCTCTTCATTATTACTTACAGCACAATAATATTTCAATATTTTCTTATTCACCTATTTTGCATTTGATGGGTACCCCCTTAGAATGCAGTTTTTTCCCCCTGATATAAAAAAGCTACTATTTTTGTAAATATAGATCTTCTTCCTCTTTCTTTAATCTCTTTAGGCCATAAACCTTTGGCAAATACTTTGCATAGAAATGAATTGAATTAAATTCTTTCTTTTTTTCTTACATATCTTTGTTTTCCTAATACTAGGCTTACTTTTAAGATGTATGTATCTCATCTAAAGACCTAGAAGGAAAGGGATGATAAATGTATTCTTTTTTAACCAGTGTCAACTCATTATTTGAGGTAAAGTTTAATATCTCTTATTCCAAACTCTTACTTCTCCCTCTAGATTTTTTCTATAGTTTTTATTTATCCCCCTCCCACCTTTTAAAAATTTTACCACTGTTTTTTAAAAATATTTCTTAGAACTTTAAAAAAATTTTGGTTTATAACTCTTGCAAGAATTTTGGTTGAATTTGTGTCCAGGATTTGTTTTTCTTTGATGCTTTACTCATAATTGTTTTTGAGTCAATTCCTTCTTCTGAGTTTGTGTCTTGAACTTCCCTGTCACAAAAATAGCTCTTAATGATGAAATTCTTTTTTGCTATTTTTATTTGCTCATTCTTTCAGTCTTCTTCTTGACTTTGGACTTTATGTTATAGCTGGGCTCTGTTCATTTCTTGAGAAAATGTCTGGGCTGAGCTTCTACTCAATATTTTTTTGAAAAAATGTTTTTTTCAATCTTCCCCTAAGGTCTTAGATAGCCGAGTTGGACACGTTGATGCTTCCATTATCTCATCAGTAAGGATATTCAGCTCATCATCTATCTATATCTTCTCATCTTGTGTGATTCTGATCCTTGCCAGATATTCAATAGAATCCAATGAATATTCTATTGAAAATCTAGCCGGTTCATTGAAAGACTTCTTCTAAGTCTTTCAATATTATACTAATGTCAACATGGCATCCTGAGCATCCCTATGACCTGCTACATGACTGATCTGTGATCCTTTGATAAACATACAGTTCCTAGATGACAACTTTCAAACCATTCTGGCTCACACATCATAATCATTATAAACTATAACCTATTGTCTACCATACAGTTTTTCCATTGCCCTTTGTGTTATCTTCATTTTGTATTTTTGGTAAAGCTTGTGTTATTCTGTGCATCATGAGAAGAAAACTATTATTTAAAATTAATTTCTATTTCTGAGAATATTGGTAAAAGAATCCCTTACACAATCAAGGCTAACCTTTTCTTTTTCTTTTCTTGTCCTAGGACATTGCCTCGCTGCAGTGCATAATAGATATAGATAGAAACATATAGCCATATAAATGCATAAAATACATGTATATATGTGTCTATATACATGTATATCTACACTGCCTATTCATGCATATTAACATATATATACATATATATATGTTCGTGTATCTCTAAGTGTATATGCATATACACATAGACATAAATACTTATACACATACATAGATATATAGATATATAGATATATAGACATATACATGTGTATGCATCCCACATATCATAGTATGGATAGCAAGCATTCTTTTAATACATTATTACATTGATCTTTTCTTAGTGATCATGGAGCTTACTGAGAAGACCCTATTGTCTTTTTAAACTTGATGTATGGAGCACAGTCATTTCTTATCCATTAAATGGATCCTATACATCATTTCTCAAAAGGAAATTTGGCTGTAATTGAGAAATTCACTCTTTATTTACTCATTCAGTAATTTGCAGTAGTGTGATTTCCTTTTCTTAATCTTTTCTGTTTAATATTTCTCAACTAGTTCAGGAATTTATTTTTAGGACAATGTTTGTTTCTTTTGGTTAAATAGGATATTTTCTTCTAAATTCTTTTTCTAAATTCATAAATTTAGTAGTGCATTTTTATAAATAAAGCAAAACCACAACCTTTCATTCATTCATCCTTTGATCTTCCTTGTCCACAAATGTCACTTTTTCTAATCCTTACAAGAGTCTAACTATACAATAGTTTCAACTTTAGACTATATATCAGTACTATTTCTACTTTGTTAGACTGCAGAAAAACCAGATAAGGAGCCACAAGTCATCTTTTAAAAAATTCATAATTTTAAGCTATTTTTCCCAGTAAAGAAATTTCCTTCTTGAATATAGAAATAGTTTTTCTACCTCAAAGGCTGTTACATTATAAAAGAAATTATTAGAAAGGAAAAAAGAAACAAATTTTGAAATCTATTTGCAAAATTTGTAATGTAGATACAAAACTGTCTTTAAAAATGCTGATGCATATAATGAAATATAATTGTTGAATCCATTTAAAATGGTCCATTTGGTATGTACAACATCACAGTTGTTACCAAACTGCCTTGCTTTAGATTTAAATACAAAAACAATGCTTGTGTATGATATTCTTTGAAAAATAAATTCTAATGAATGCATATTGAAGCATTTAAAAATTTATTTTTTCTTGGCTTTTTGTTCACTGTTTTCTTTCACAGCATGACTACTATGGAAATATATTGTGCATGAATGTACATATATAACCTATATATTTTCTTCTTAGCTAGGAAAGGAAGGGAGAAGGAAAGTTTGGAACTCAATTTTTTATATTATTATTATAGCTTTTTATTTACAAGATATATGCATGGGTAATTTTTCAGCATTGACGCTTGCAAAACTTTCTGTGGAACTCAAAATTTAAAAAATAAACAAATATTAGGAAATTATTTTTTGTTAAATTGGAAAAAATAAAATGTTAAAAAAAAGAAAAATAAATTCCATATGCTGTTATTGCATCATGAGACAAACATAGACAAAGGTATTGGCAGACAGCATACAAAAAAAATGAACAAAAATAAATATTCAAGTATTCAAAGTTAACTTTTGACTTTTTAAAATATCATTGTTAAGAAGTAAAGGGAATTTGCTGCTAAAATAACATAAGATGCATTATTCCTAATTATATGTAACTGGCATTCATAACAAATTGTAAAACTATGCTTTAAGATGCAAATTTCCATTTTTTAGGCAAGCCTAGTTTCTCTGTTGCAATTTTGCAGCTTTGAATTTTGAAATCCTTTTTGTGGTCTCTTCTGATATTTCTATCAAAACCTCTTTTCACTTTGCTATACTTGGTAATTCAGGATGTATAGTGCCTGAGTGTAGTATTACAGGAGATAAAAGTTCTTTTTTTATTTCATTTCCAGAAAAAAACCTCAGTATTTACTGATAAGAGTAACAGTGTTTCTCTTGGGTTTTTTTTTTTTTTTTTTTTTTTTTTTTTTTTTTTTTTTTTTTTTTTTTTTTTTTTTTTGCTCATCTTCTCCTTTCTCAAAAGTGTCTTTGCTGGTATCACTGCAGGCAGCCTCACTGTGACTGAGGTTTTTCATTATTCCACCTAATCTTCAAGCTCAGCAGCCTTGCTTTTCTTGATGTCACTGGATACATTCAACATCAACAAAGACACTTCAGATATCAGTTGGAGTTCTAATGTTATATAGTTCTGGAATAAAATGGCCAATGTGGCCATTGCTCTTCTTTCATTTACATTAGGCTTCTTTCTTTTTATTGAATTTTAAAGTATTACTCTTTTCTAGTATTTATTCTATGCTCCTCGGTCCAACTATATGAGAAAAACATATGACTAGTACAGAATTATCTCCAACTCCTACATCATCACCATTGCCATCACTGTAACAATTTGGACCACTGACTTGGTCATTGAGCAACTTTGAATTAATAATATCTTTTTTAAAATTCCCTGAATAAGAGCATCTGTTACTGTTTCGTAGTCATACCTGTTTTTTGCTCTTTCTTCTCCTCTTCAGAAAAAGTTATATCTTCTTCATTTGCAAACAAAGTATCAGATTTTCTATGGAGTTCACCCAAAAGATCTTTCTGTTTCAAAGACCCATTGAAGTCTATGAGAAATTCTGTGTTTTCCTTTAATTTCAGTACTGTTTTTAATGTCTTCATCAATAGTATCACTTGTTGCATCATTCATTTTCTTTGAATCTGTGAATTGAATTTTGGATTCAAAGTTCATTACTTTTAAAATTCACCCAAAGCCTTCTAAACAGTTTTTTTTGTTTATGTTCTATTAAATCTGTAGGTAAATCTATTAAATCTAAATTGCTGAGCATTTGCAAAACCAATTTTCCCCAACTATGACTTCATTGATCCAAAAAAGCCACCTTGGCACAAAAGCAGGAGGACCAAAAAGCACCATAATATCTTAAAAGAGTCTTTTTTAAAGAAGCTCATAGTCACTGTTATCTTAATCAAATGTTGGGCTTTTCTTGGGGACCAGTGATCATATAGTCCTGTTCTTTCCAGAGCTTCATCCTAAACTCAGAGGCAAAGGGCTGCATGGAGGAGGTAGCTTCCAGGCTGGGTAGAGACTGGTTCTCCATGGTCCTGAAGGGGGAAAAGCGAGTAGGGGAGAATAGAGGGTGGGAGTAGGGTATGTGCAGTGTGGAGTGTGAGGATTTCCAAGAGGCTGCTGAATTGTCTAGCAATATTTATTGAGGTAATGAGCTGTTCCTGAGGCACATGTGCTTCCTGCCCAATCCTCTGCCTCTCTCCCACTTGTTGTCCTTCATGGCTGAGGTAAGGCAGAGACTGACCTGGAAGGTGATTGGGAGATTCAGAACTGTCTAAGGCTGCAATGATTGTACCTCCTTTCCATTATCCTCCATAGTGACACCAGCTTCTAAGAAGTTGGAGTGGGACAGGGCTGAAGGGTGGGAGTCACAAAGCCACAAGCCATCTTTTACTATAAATAAACTGTGCTATTAAAAAGTTGGAAATACTGTTTAATATTTTCTGTAACAAGGCTTCTCATTCATTTCTTTTTTTTTCTCATTCCTTCTGTCTAGATTTTACTAATTATTTGAGGCCCAATTCAAATGCTAACTCCTACGTTTTTCTTTGCCCTCCCCTTAAATCCTACAGCATTTATAGTCTGTACACAACATATATTTGACATCTTATACTGTTTTCCTGAGTGTGTGTGAGAGAGACTTTTTCCCAACTATATTGTAAATTCTATCATCAAGCTCTCTATGTAGTAGTTTCTATATTCTCACATCACTGTGAACAATGTTAAGAAATTGTTGTTGTCATTGTTGTTCAGTTGTGTCTGACTCTTCATGACCCCATTTGAAGTTTTTTTTGGCAAAATATCAGGGTCTTTTACCATTTCCTCTTCCAACTCATTTTATAGTTGAGGAAACTGAGGCAAATGGGGGTAAATAATTTGCCCAGAATCACAAAGCCAATAAGAGTCTGAAGCTGAATTTGAATTCAGGTCTTCCTGAGTCCAGTCTGGGAGCTCTATCCAACTTCCCTAAGAAATTGTAGATACTTAGGCTTATTGGCCTAGTTGATTCATACAGTAAATTCCCCAAGGTTACTGGGGATGGTCTGCAAAACCATCTGGTTGCTTATTAAATTTAAGATAAAAAGAGTCCCTGAATGGGAGTCAGGATACCTGAATCCCAGTTCTGTCAATGTCCTTGACTCAGTAGGAAATCTGAAGGTCTTATCTTCTCTGGAACTTCTTTCCATGCCAGAAACTTTTTCAAAAAAAAAAGTCAGTGTTTCCCTACTGACATCAGGATAAAAAAAAAACTTCTCAGCTTAGAGTTAAAGTTCTCCCACAGTCTAGCTCCATCCTTTTTTCACACATACTCTATTCCCCAAATTTAGCATTGTTTCCCAGCCCTTTGGTTTTGGCCAAGTTGTCACTTTTACTTGGAATGATCTCCTTCCTTATCTCTGCCTCCCAGAATCCTTACCTTCTTTTCATGTAGTCACTTAGTGTCCTAGTAGTCACTTTCTCTTTGAGATCTTCCCAGATTCTCCCAATTGCTAATGCTCTCCCTCTTCTGATTAACTAGCACATGTTTATCTGTGTACATGTTATATTGCCACAGTAAGATATAAACTCTTAGAGGGTAGAGATTATTTTGGATTTTGTTTAAAGAGTATCACTTGTGTCTAGGGCAGTGCTTGACATTTTATAGAAGCTTAGTCAATTATTTGCTGAAATGAATAATAAATGCTAATTTATTATATTTATATTATATTGTATATTATATTTATTATAATCTTTAAGGCATGAATTATTTATGAATAAAAAACTAATTGGTATTCTCTTTCCATTTTTCTGGTGAACTTTTTTTATAGTGATAAATAATCTTTTGAATCACAAATTCCCTCTCCATCTAATCCTATTATGTCTTAGGTTTACCTTTCTTATACCTATCAATAAAGAAATTACTTTTAAATAATAACTTTGAGTACCACTAATCTATATAATATCCAGCAAAGTTTTTTAAAGAAAATGAAAAGGAAAGTATATGTATTTGTGGCTTGACTTTTAGATTGAATTCACCTTCTATCCCTCAACTAATAAAAGCATTTTAAGAAATGGTTAGGGTCAAGAGGACATTATTGGCTAACTTCTCTCTGCCTCATAACAGAAAACCCCTAACCATCTAAGACAAATAATTGTCTCTCTGAGTGTGAAAGATTGCAAGAGATGGAGATTCCCCACTATTCCCTTGGTATCCTTGGACTCTGTCTGACTCCTAGGATTGCCAAGTTTATAAAAATCATTCCCTGGAAGATCTGAGTAGTGTAACTGAAAATATCCTAGAATACTTTTCCCTCATCCCCTGCTATGTCTTAAGGCTCCTGTAGTGCTCTTTTATGGATATCTTACCACTATATTTTAGTTTTTAGCGTATCTAATAACAGAACTCCAAAATAGCTTTCGTGTGCTTATGTACATATGTTTTCCTGTGTTCATTTGTAAATGCTGTGACATAAAAAAGCATTGCTGAAAATTAGCAAAGAGACTCTAAATAATATTCAAGATTTAAGTATATCTTTTTCGTTTTTTATCTCTCATGTTCAATTTTAGTGTAGAAGAGGGGGAAATTTGTTATTATTATTATTGTCAATGGTAGTATCACCACATATTTATCAAGAGCTTTTAATAATATCAACAGACATTAATGTAGCCACTTAAGATTTGTAGAGAGCATTATATATATTTTATGTGGTTTAAGCTTCATAATAGTCTTGTGAGGATGATGCCACAGCTATCATTATAGTTCTATTTTCAGATCATCTGTCAGTCATCAAGGGAGACTTTGCACCAGGAATGTGTGGGTATTGAGGGATGAGGCATTTGAGGATCAAAAATGAGGTGATTTTTCCCCTCAAAGAGTTATATTCTTTTGGAGGAGAGATATACATATATAAATATATGCAAGATAAATAGAAGGTAATTTTTGAGGAAGAGAGTATTGGGAGCTGGTGAATCAGCAAAGGCTTCATGTGGAGGGTAATGAGGTTCTGAATGGTGTTTTGGACAGAGAGAAACTAAAAAATTGTTCCTTAAGGCAAGCAGAGAGAAGGCACTGATTAAGATCAGTTTAGTTTCATGGTTCCACCCTTTGGAGAGATGGCCCATTCTGAAATCCAAGTTATGTCAAACCCCTGAGACCCACCCTCTGTAGAAGTCTCTAGCAGTCTCACCTTGCCATGCCCTGTCAGAAATCCTAGTCATGTCTCTGAGGTTAAATTTTCCTGATAAAATCTACTTATGGGTCATCCAATGGTTGCCACCTTCTTTTGGGTCAGTTCTCCATAACATTCTGTCTCATGGTGTCTTTCCTCTTCCCCTAACTCCATGCCACATCATATCTCTCCTAACTCCACTATGCTTCCCAACCCCACTTCTCTTCCTTATAGTTAGCTAACTCTTTTAGGATGCTATGTCCCTTTCAGGATTTAGCCTGCCAGCTAAGGGCATGCCCCAACCTCAAGGGTTGTTTTTCCTTTCTCCTGATAAATGGCAAGTTCCACTAGGGAACTTTCCCTTTCTACCATTAATTATTAAAATCCATTTCTATGCTCTCCCACTCTATTTCATATTTACCATAACTAATAAATAACTGGTATTTATTGTATCCCTTCATTTTGTCTGGAACCTTTTCCCTAAATAAATCTACCTTTTGCCAAAGAGAATGCTGATTATGAATTCTTCACATGATTGAACCCCAACTTTTAGTGCCTACATCATTCAGTTTCTATATCATCCATATCATTTTGGTTCTCTCACCACATCATTTCTTGCCAAACCTCACATCATAAACTCTATCAGAAGATACCCCCTGAGTTATGAAGGAAGTTAAAGATTCTCAGGGGAAGATAAGGAAGAAATAATTTCTTGGAGGGAACAATTCCAGGTATGGGGAACAGGCAATAACAAAGATAGAAAAAGCAGATATAATATCACGTGTAACAATAAGGAGGTCAATTTGGCTGGACCATTGAGTTCATTATTGGATGGCATATGATGAGAATAGAAATGGCAACTAAGAAAGCTGAAATTCAGGAGAAGTGACTTTACCACAGTCAATCAATCAGTAAGCATGTATTAATTACTTAATAGTGGAAGACATTGTGCTAAGTACTGGGATAAAAAGAAATTTTTAAAAAAAATAAATACGCATACATGTATATATACATGTGTCCTTGCCTTCAAGGAGTGCTCATTCTAATGAGGGAGACAATGTACAAACAACTATTTACATTCAAGATATATATAAAGGTAAATCCCAGAGGGAAGATACTAGCAGTGGGAATCTTCAAAAGGTACTAAAGATTGTTCAGATGAAATGAACATTAGGTCTTCACTTGCATGTTGATAACTAACACTAACTGCTACTGAACAGATGAAACATGGTTACATATATTATTATCCTTAATTTAGAATTACCTCCAATAAGATGATTAGGGCTTTAGAGACCTCAACTGATAAATGGAAATACTCCATAAAGTGTTCCTTTTGTGAACAGATTGTATTGTTACCTAAGGCTGAGTTGTCTTCTGGGATTAGCCCAATGGGCCCCTGCCAGTGAGGATTTAGCTCTTAAGAAGTTTTGCTTGTTTTTGCGTCTACTTTTAGAAAAATATATACAACTGGAAATTGGTGGCTATGAATTCATTAAGTAGGAGTACTCTAAGAATGGGTATCATGTCAAGTCCTCACAGTGGGCCAAGTTGTAGGTTATATGATTAGCATATTATAGAGGGCTTGATAATGGGATAGAAACGATTTTTATTTATGATACTCATTCTTGAGAAGGAGCAGTGGATTGGGTTGAGTAGTCTGGGGCCAAAGGCTTTTTATTTTAAGGAATGGAGAGATTTTGTTGATGCTTCCCACTCTGTATTACTGTTTGTGGGACATTTTCATTCACATCAGAGACATGATACATCCCCTAGTAATCTGAATGTGATGCTCTCACAACAATGAAGTTCGTTATCACTTTGCATGTGGACATGATGTACAGGACTATATGCTTGTTTAACCAAAGATAATGCAGCCATTTCTGCCCAAAAATGAGGGGTTTGTTTGATTTTTGTGCCCAGGAAAGCATCTGCCTTTGAAAGTTATTCAGTCAACAAGGATTTATCCAGCATTTGCTATGATTGAGGTACTGTGCTAAGCTTACACTGGTGATGATACAAAGAAAGTGAAAATCAGTCCCTATCTACAAGGAGCTCATATTTCAAAGGGAAGATGACATGCCAATTATTATGTACATACAGCTATAGACAGCACAAATGGGAGATAATTCTAAAGAGAAGGTACTAGCGTTAAAGGAGATAGGGAAGACCTTCTGCAGAAAGTGGGATTTGAGCTGAGTATCTTAAGGAAAGCCAGGAGGGAGAATGTTCCAGGCATGGGAGACAACTGGTGAAAAGGCCTAGATTCAGAAGATGAAGCGTTTTGTATAAGGAATAACAAGAAATCCAATGACACTGAATTATAGAGTATTTGGAGAGAAGGTAAAGTGAAAGATGACTGGAAAGTAACAAGCCATGTTGTGAAGAGTTTTAAAAGCCAAATAGAGAAATTAATATCCTGCAAGTAAAAACAAACAAACAAACAAAACTACTAGAGTTTATTGAGGAGAGGATTGAAATGATCAGACCTGCACTTCAAGAAAATCATTTTGGTAATTGAATAGAGAAGATGGACTCAGAGGGAGAAACTTGAAGTCAGGAGATCACCCAGCAGCTCTTGCAATAGATCAGGAATGAGATAATGAAGGTCTATGCCAGGATAGATCATCTCTGTGACAGAGAAAATGCAAATAAATGAGACGTATTTGGTTCCCCCCCACCAAGATCTAAACATTCCTAAGTGTCATTGAATTAAGAATATATATATATATATATATATATATATATATATATATATATATAAAACCCTCACATTTTCCTTATGATTTCTCCATTATCAATCAGTCAGTCAGTCAACAATCAACAAGCTTTTATTAAATCCTTATTATGTGCCAGGTCCCAAAGGAGGGATTAAGGGGGCAGTAGAAGGAGGAGAAGAATGTAAAATCAGGAATAAATAAGAACAATAAACCTCAGGTTGCCAGTTGGATTCTTTACACAGATGAGATATGTTAAGGTAACATATTGGATATATGTGTTGTGTGCGACTGAGGTTAATACCTAGGCTGGAAGCCTGAGTGACAAGGAGAATGGTGATGGATTAGTATTATATGACATAGGGTTCTCCACCAGCCTCTCATCAGTCAAGTTATTCTATGGACCTCTCTCCTATATTGAAGAGCCTTTATTATGTGAGGTGGTTGGGCCAGTTAAATTGACTCAGTGTTAACTAATCTCAAGACATTAACAGAACATTCTTTTTCTATGTGTACCATTGTCCCCTTGTCACTATGCCCTCTAACATGGGTGCCCATTTTACTGCTAAGAGTGTCCAAGATTGGCTCTGTCACCATCACAACCTCAGGTGGTTGAGATGTTGTAAAAGGACTTTTAAAAACAGCAGCTTCATGTATTGAGTTGGGTGTCCTAATTCTTGAAGTTGTAAACAGTGAAAGAGGAAATGTTCTAACAGCAGTTGGGTGTATATTTTTGGAGTTCAAAAGAGAAACTGGGGCCTGAAATGCAATTGGCAACCACCTGCATAAAAGTAGTACTTAAAGTTAAGAATGAATGAAATTTCTCTTTGGAGGGAGGGAGGGAAAGAAGAGGAGAGAGATGAGACAGAGAGGGACAGAGACAAAGACAGAGACAGAGAGAGAAAAGGAAAGAGAGACACACACAGAGGGAGAGAGTGACAAAGACAGAGACAGAGAGAAAGGGAGAGAGACATAGAGAAAGATACACACATATAGGAAGAGAAAGAAAGAGGGAGGGAGAGAAAGAGAGAGAATGAGAATAACAGGCAGAGGGGGAGGGAGAAGAAAAAAACCTTTTTTCATCTTTCTGAGCCTCAGTTTTCTCAACTGTAAAGTGATTTAATATTACTTGTACTGGCTACCTCATGGAGTTATGAGCATAAAATGAAAAGATTTATATAAAGTGTTCTACTTTATATTGCTTTATAAATATGTTGTTATTATTATTATCATTATTAATGATGGAGCCAGGATGAGATAAATCAGATCTTTTTATGAACTCACTGCTTTTCTAAGGAATTCTTCTTTCAAAAATATAAAACTCAGCTCTTACATGCCCTTTACTTCTAACCAGTGATGAAATTGTAGAGAACAATTATTCTAATGAATTTAGATAATAGATGCTGATGAAGCAGGGCCACTGGGTCAGTTTGATCTCAGGAAACTTTTCTGTTTTGAAGAGTGACATCCAGTTGTGATTTTCCCCATGATGGAAAAAAAAAACGAATCTTAATGTGATCCTAGCATCATCTGGCTTTTAGTGACATGCTTAACTCCAGGACTATCACTTTACAGTTTTAGGAATAGTATTCCTGTCATTTATCCCTGAGGAGGACCCTCAATTGCTCATCAGGCTGTTGAGTTACCTCCAGCTTATGTTACTATAACCGCCCCCATCAAGGACTTTAAGCAGTTACTGTACAATTGACTCCAAATGTTTCTGGGATTTTGACCCACATTAGCAATAAAACTTTCCCCTTAATTGGGCACTCTCTGTGACTTTTTCTTTTACTTTCAAACTTAGGCTTGTTAGCTAAAAATGAAATCTAGAGCTGCTGTTTTAACCAGGTAACAAATTTCCAAGAGTTATTCTGAAGCTTTTTCATCAGTTTAAAAGAGGATCTAAGATACTAAACTGTGTTTGTGATACATTTGTATGATACTATTATATATGGGGTTATATTGTTCTCTAATGGGATCAACTGGTAAAGGTTCTTTCTGGTACATCATAAGTTCTTAATAAATGTTGATTGACTAACAAACCTTTATGAAATTCTTATCATGTATGAGGCACTGTGCTAAGCTCTAGAAATACCAAAAAAAAAGGTAAAAATAGACTCTGCCTTCAAGGAGCTTATATTCTAATAGGGAAGCTAAAATACCAACAACTAAATACATACAAGATATATCCCAGGGAAATAGAAAGCAGTCATAGAAGGAAAGGCATTAACAGTTTGAAGGACTGGAAAAAAGCTTTCTGTAGTAGGTGGGATTTGAGTTGATTCTTGAAAGAATTCAGAAAAATTAAGAGGCAAGTGAGGGAGTAGAATATTCCATGTGTAAGGAATGGCCAACAGAAAATAGCAGAGACTGGACATTGAGTATCTTGTTTAAGGAATAGCAAATGATTCACCATTGCTAGATCACAGAGTATGTGGAGGAGAAGTAGATATAAGAAGGAACTAGGGATAAAGAGCTTTAAATGTAAAACAAAGGAATTTATATTTAATCCTAAAGGCTATAGCCACTGGAGATCATTGGTGGGGGTGAATGGGTGACAAAAACAGATTTTTTTAAAAACATTGTTTTCTAGCAATACCTCCCCTATCTTTTAGTTGTGAAGTTGATTTTTGAAAATCAAGTGTAAGACTTTACATTCACCAACAATAAATTGTATCTTATTACACTTGACTCAGTATTCTAATCTGTCAATATGGGGTTTGGGGGGGTGGGAGGGGCTGTGGAGGAAGTTGAGATTAAGTGATTCGCACTGGGTCACAAAGTTAGTAAATGTCTGAGGTCTCATTTGAACTCAGATCTTCCTGCTCCAGGGCTGGTGCTCTATCTGTTAGTTACCCTCTGTCAATCTGTTTTTATGTTGTTATTATTGTTGTTTTTTTTTTATATCACCTTCACTTTCCCTGTCACTATCACTTCTCTGTCAAGTAAGATATCTCTGAGAATATAAAATAAAAAAGAGAGGGACAATAAGCCAGGTCAGCAAAAATAACCAACATATCAATTGTGTTTAATAGTTTTATAGTATATGGGTTCTCCTCTCTTCAAGGATATTGGAATAGGAACATTATCTCATCTCTTTTCCAGAGCCATACTTGGTAATTATACTTGGAATGTTCATCTTTTCATTATAATTGGTTTTTCCTTTTATGTTGTCACAATATGTTAATATTCCATTATGTTCATGTACCAAATTTTGTTTAACTATTTTCCAATCAATGGTGATTTACTTTTAAAACTTTTTTTATTGATAAGTCTTGTTTTTTACATTATTTCCAAATACATCCCCTTCCCCTTCTTTCTAAGAGAACCATTTATTATCATCGTTATCCCCTCCTCATCTTCCTCCTTCTCTCCCTTCTCCTCCCTCCTTCCTCTTACTCCTCTTTCTCCTCTTCCTCCTCCTCACATTTATACAGTGCATACCAGGTATCATACTTGGTCATTATTGTCTCATTGGGTCCTCACTGCCCTGGAAAATAGTTACCATTATTATCCTCATTTTACAGATAAGGAAACAAAAATAAATAGAAATTGAATGACTTGTTCACGATCACACAGCTAGTAAGTAAGGGTCTGAGATCATATTTGAACTCCAAATCATCTCCACTTCAGCCCTAATGCTCTATGCATTATGGTGCCACCTAGCTGTAGGAAAAAAGGCAGTGTAATAAAACCAACCGTATATAAGACAACATATATAAGTGTGAAAGTATAATGTTCCATCCTACATTTCCCTCTTTTTATTTTAAAAGAATCTAGGGAAGTAAATATTTTCATGCCTTTTTTAGGGACAAGCATGATTGTTATAATATCATGCTGTTTCTTTTTTTTTCCTTTTAATTTATATTGTTGTCTTCATATATAGTGTTTTTCTAGTTTTGCTTACTTCATTTTACATCAATAAATATAGGTGTTTTCATACTTCTCCTTGTCCTTCATATTTGTCACTAAACATTACACCATAATACTTCATTAAATTAATGCCCCACTTTGAAAATAGGAATACTTATGCATCTGTGAAAGACTTTACAATTCTGATGAATACAGCAATCCGCAACTATTACAAAAGACCAATGATGTAAAATTCTTCCACTTTCAGATAGACAACTGATATTCTCAAAGTACATATTGAAGCATACTTTTATTTCCTTTTTAAATTTTCTTTGCCACTACTCCACACACTTTTTGATCATGGCTAATATAAACATATGTCTTCCTTAATTTCACATGTATAATAGATATCTTATTTTTTACCTTATTAATGGATGAGGCAGAGGATAAAAGAAGAAAAAGAACTTGAAACTAAAAGAGATAGAGAAAAGAAAACTAAAAAAAGAAAAAATGCTGTGTCGTATTTTATGGGCATAATCTTTGTTTCTGGTTCTTTTTTACCACCAAGACATTGTGATATATGATCTAAGATATTGATCTGAACCTAATTTCTTCCCATGGAACTTTCCAGTTTTTTTTTGTTTTTTTTTTTAGCAGTTTTTGTCAATAGATATCATAGGATGGTAGAGCTGGAAGGGACCTTAGAGATCAGTCCAACTACCTCATTTTGCAAATAAGCAATCTGCTCTTTGTAGGGTCTTTTGGTAAAGTCACTGTAGTGAAGATTGGGGAGGGAGGTGTCCCTACCTATCAGGATATTGGGATAGAACTATTGAGTGAGAATCTTCAGTATTACAGCTCACTGATGCTAATTTTGGGGTTTTTTTAAGTAGCCTTTTCTTGGGGAATCAACTACAATTACTTTATATGTGGTGCACAATTCAATTGGGGGGGGGGGATTGTTTGTTTTAAGGTTGAGGTTTGGAGATATTTGTAGAAAGTAACTAATCTACCATTTTGCTGACCACTTGACTGATCATCCAATTCATTTCTAGTTTGTGCTACCACAGAAAGTGATGCAATGGATATTTTGATGTATGTGGAACCTTTTTTTTGTATGTGTCTTTGATTTGGGGGGGGGGGAATATTCCTAACAGTAAGATTTCTAGGTTAAAATATGGAGGTATTTTAGTCAAATCTTTTAGAATTATTTCAAATTGCTTTTCAGAATGGTTGAACCAATTTACAGCCCCACCTAACTTGGAGCAGTCTTTGATTGGGCTATTAAGAGTTTGTAGATCCTCTTGAAAACTATGTCAAGATTTTGGATCCTTTCTATCATCTAGTATGTTAGCTGTTCTTTTTGGCTTTGCATCATGTACAAGCCCAAAATTAATGACTCTCTCTTCTAATTTTTAATTTTATTATTTATCACCACCCCTCACCACCACTACTAGTGCCATAGAAGTCTTATTGCTTCTTGGATCCTCATCTTTTATCCACTAAAATGTTTAAAAAAAAAAAAAAACTTATGAAATTGTCCTCATCTTTTCTCACTGTTCTAATTCGTACTATTCCTTATAATTTTCTTACTTAGACTTTAGCACATTTTTGTTCTTACCCTGTTACCTGTCCTGACATGCATCTTCCTTATGAGACTTTTTATAAAATTAAGTTACTGGGTTTCTGATGTATTCATATCACTCTTTTTAGGCAAATCTTCTTTTTAACTCCTTATAAGAATTGTTTTACTTTGTATCTTCAGAATTTCTATCATCAGATCTTTATATCCTTTCTGATTTGGGAGAATTTTAAAGCATGGGATCCTACCAATTCTTTTTTCTAAATTCTGTGAAATCTGTTCCCCCTGCACCCAGATCTCTGTTTCTTCTAAAACTAACCCTGGATCTTGACTTTTTATTCTTTAAACAAAACTCTAAGATACTTTTGATTTTAATCTCTTATTCCCATATTTCCACCCCATCAGATAGTTTTTCTTAATTGATGAGAACAGATCCAAAATAGTCTTTTTCTTTGTTAATTCTTCCACTTTTTTTTTAGTCATTAAGGCATGTCAAAAATTTTTTTACTGTTTCAATCTTGTCAGAGACAGAGAGCTATAATAGGTGTTTGGATAAATTAATAAATTTGACTGCAAGGTTATTGAGAGCACTGACTGGTTTTTTGTTGTTGTTGTTTTGTTTGGTTTGATTATTTGTTTTGCCTCTCCCTTTATCTCTAGTGCTTAGCACAGTACCTAGAACAAAGAAATGGGTGTTTAATAAATGCTTGCTCATTTGACTTTCTCATATTATTATCTTATGACTCTGTATCAACCCTGTAATGTTTCCCAAATTCCTTTTCTATCTCCTCTCACCCCCACTCCCACTCCTTGCTCAGGTCATACTATTTATAGTATACTTTGATGGCAGTATTATTTGTTTTTATCTACCTTGATTTTTATTCAAATGTTTTACATAACGCATCTCCTCACTGGTTTCTGGATTATTTTTCATATGAATACATCTTAAAATATGAGAAACTCTGCCAACCCTATTTTATTTCTTTTAAACAAAGAGAATCTTCCCAAGGTCATGGTATAGTTATGGCTTTCTTCTCATCAGATCTCAGTAATTAATCTGTAGATCAAATTTATTTTCTTGACTTAGAATCTCTAGTTCATTCTGTGTATTAGTTCTAGAAATGCAAATTATTTTTCTTACAGATTTTGACTATTTCTTAGCTTATGTAAACTCTTCCATACAGCAAATTGCATTTATTTATGATTTTAAATGAAAAATAAATATTTTGAGCCTTTAGGAATTTGGAACCATAATTCACTTTCCAAAGATTAGGAATTGAAACTGTCTTTCCTAGTCGCATAGTAGATCTTTGATGAGGGGACACATTTTGGAATGTTGGCAAAAGAAGTTATTACTATGTGATTTTTACTTCCCTTGAAGGGATGATTTCTTTCTCTTTATTTTCCTGTTCTTCTACATGATTTTCTTTCTCTTTTTTATTCTTCCTTATTTACTTATTACCCCTTCCTGTTTTCCCCTCACCTTCCCCTTTAATCCTCTATTGAATAACAAATCTGATATCTGGCATTGGAATTATAAAACATAAAACAAGGAGATGAGATGTTTTAATGGTGGAATAATTAATTGAATTTAGAGGTGAGAAGAATCTGAGAAAAAAACCCTTCCTTTTTTGCTACAAGAAAAACCCAGAAAATTTGGGGCCTTGATCTTTAAAATATTAAGCAGTTGTTGGTGTTGTTCAATTGTTAACAGCATATTATGCTACTATTTAAGTACAGTATGTCCCAACAGTGAAATTCATCCTGAACATTATAAACTTTATATATGTGCAAAATAGGAGTACATAGGTAGCTCCCTTATTATTTTTATATAGAACATTTGTGCCTACTATATTATTTTCCAGATTTAGGATTCTAGATTTTTTCTTATTCTTTGTACTTGGGCCCCAGAAAGAAACTACATAGGTCTTCGTGTACATAGGAGCCACCTATGCACCTAACCACCCAAATCTTTTTTTTTTTATTTCTACACAGCCACCTAGATTCTAATATGTCTCAACAAGAAACAATTCTTTCAGTGTCTTTTGACCCAGAGTAAAATTATTCCTTTTTCCTGGGTTCATTTTTAAATACACTGTTTAAAAAAAAATGAACTAGAAATCCCTTCTCAGTGATTCTGTGGTGACTCATACACATAAAAATTTATGAATGTGTGTTGTGAAACTTTTCTGTTTATTAAAAAAAATTGTTTGGTTTCTTTTTTACTGCCATCATTTAAAATATTTTGAAAAAAACTTGCTAAAAATTTTAACCACATTTACCTTATTTTATAATGTTCACTATAAATCAAAAATAGTCCAAAATTCATCTGACCAAGCTGAGTGCCCAGCATCTGGTGCTGTTGAGGAATTATTATCTGAGGTCATCCTGGAGCTAATATTGTGCTCCCACCCCTTCTCACTCTTTAACCTCTGAGTGAGTCTTCCCTGAAGAACTAAAGGGTTAGATTTCACCTAATGGAACATGGAAATGAAAATTGCTGCCAAAGCTAAAAACTAGCTCTGTAAGTCACTTCAGACAAAGAAAGAGATCTTCTTCCAGCTAAGGGATGTTAGTACTGGGTACTGCACTAATGATGGAGATAGAGCTCTGACTACAATGGGAGGTTATCATGGTGACACCACTTCACAACAGTCCTTGGGGCCTTTCTGAATGCACTGATACTTTCCGGAGGACAACTTAGAAACTACTTTTAAAAATTATGATCAGGTTAGTAAGAGACTAAAATATATCTTAGTTTGTTCAATCTTTATTGTAACATAAATGGATGTTTTATTTTTTTATATTAATGCACAAAAATCTCTACATAAATTCAAGGTATTATAAGCAATTTGTATCTTATCTTATTTATGGACAAGATAATAGTCCTTAAACTATTTTAATTGTTACATGTTTTCCTTTTTGTGAGAGTTTTTTCAGCCTATATATTGGTATTTAGTTAAATTAAGATCAATATTTCAACCTGTGAAATCACCAAAAAAATTTTTTTTCTTTATGTCTATACTATTGAAAGGCTTTAGATTTGTTTTATTCTTGATTCTAAAAAAAATAGACTAAGAAGCTAGGAAGAAGTATACTATGATAATGAATAGTTAGTTAAGAATCTATCCTCGCACGTGTGTAATGTTTAAGGATATGGAAAATCATATGTCATAAACAGTGGGGGAAAATTGAATAATTAGTAAGAATTTATATATGTATATACTAGTATTTAAATTTCCTAGAACATCAGCAGTGTAATAGATTGCATAGTTTGTCATTTAAATAGTCATCATTAAAGATAGTGCTATAGCATGGCAGAAAAACAGAAGCCTAAGACTCTGATGTTATCGTTAATCACTTTTGTATTATTATATTATTTCCTTGAATTTTGAGCATCTTCAAATATTTTTAAACTATCACCAAAAGTTCATTCTCTAAATACTGTTTTTCCAATTGGTGCTTTCAGGAAAAAAGTTTTAATCATGGAAACTCCAATAAATAAATTATCCTTTTCTTTTAGAATTTTGAAAAATTAAGAATCTAAGCAGAATTTTATGAATGTACATTAACTCCTGACAATGATTTTTTTCTCTTTTTACATTTGAAAACTAATTTAATTTTAGCATTTACAGCTAAAAGTGCTTGGTTCTTGTGGCTTCTCTGAGTCATGTTTGTCCTTATTTCCACAAGAAAAATTCTCACCCTCAGCTGTGAAAGATGCCTGTGAAATGCTGAATGACGGTACAATTTCTAGATTTTTTGAGAGTTAAAGTTGTTTCCCTGTTTTAGCATAATGCTGAATAATCTTATTCCCATGAGGTTCATAAGTGTTAGAAATATGACTATTTAAATAATTACAGATTAGCACAATACTTTCCTCCTAAGTTTGTGTTTCAAACACAATAAAACCATCTTTAAATGTAGAATTGAAATACATACAAACTCAACCATATTTATGATTTAAAGGGCTCAGATGAAATTGGCTGTTACTATACTGAGTTGGGGAAATTAATATTTTCATTGATGTTTTTTTTAATGTTTTTTTAGTTAGCAAAATTGGATTAGACATTTAGCTGACACTGAGGAAATGCATCTCCATCAATATCTAGAAAAGATAAAAGGGTTAAAAATTAATTTCTCAATAAAAGATAACATTTTTACATATCCCTTCTCAATAACGAAGTGTTTCATATACATCAAATTTCATTAGATAAAAAAATAAGGCACTGATTTAATGGAAATGATTCTAATTTATAAGCCATGCAGCAAGAAGAGACTGAAGGGAGGGGGGCATAGTGGTCATGTCATGTATCTCAATATGTACAGGATACTAGGATTTGCTTTTCTGATCTTTATATAAATATAAAGATCATCTGACCTATTACATAGAAGTTGCATATTCCCAAATTAAATTACTATAAAAGTATTACAAGGTGCTTACATAGTATGCACAATATTCACTCAGAATCTGAATTTTGCATCATATTCCTAAAGAATCGTTATAAAAGATCATTTCACTTACATATTAAGAAAAGAAAATTGCATACCATTAATTTATAATAAAAATGCAGCCTAATGAAAGCCATTACTTTGATTGAAAGTGAATTTTTTCTTCATTCTGGCTAATTGCTGTCCATCATCAGGAAGTATGTGCAGATTCAAGGATGCAAATTCATATTAATGGTGTGGAATCTCTGGAGCTGTCTCAGCTATCTCACTGTCTTCAAAGGGAATAAATAATTAATGAGGAGTGTCCAGTGTGTGTTGGTAATTGAAACGGCATTATTTAAATTTACAGTTACATATATATTAATTTCAACTTTGTCTTTTTTCTGATCCCCAAAAGCTTACCATTGGGAAGGGAAAAATAACTAACGTTAAGCACAGAATCATCTCATCCTAACATTTCAATAATTATAATAAAATAGCAACTATGTGTTAGTAATTATTATAAGGATTTTCAGATTGACACATTTTAAAAGGACAAGATTGCTAGTGTTTAGATTTTGAAAGCCCTGAAGTAAATTATTAAGTGCCCTTTTTTTCTTTGGGCAATTTTGCATTTATATGTAAAATGGCTTACTTTAAGGTGATGCCTTCATAGTATATCACATTTTCATGCAAGATTTTTTTGGAAGTGAGCCTTTCAACTATTTAATTTTTGATGGAAATAGAATTTATTATCATTTTGTACCCTCATTTTTATGATCTTATTTAGTATTTTCTCCCCCAATTAACATGCAAAAACAATTTTTAATACTTGTTTTTAAAACTTTGAGTTCCTGATTTTCTCCCTTCCTTCTTCCCCATTCTCCGTCATTGAGAATGCAAACAATCTGATATAGGTTAAATGTGTGTAATCATGCAAAACATTTCCATAACAGTTATATTGTGAAAGAAAACAAAGACCAACCCCCCCCCCCACACACACACACACACTAAACCCTTCAAGAAAAATAAAGAAAGTATAAAAAGTATGCTTCGTATTAAAACACCAAAGGTTCTTTCTCTGGGTATTGATAGCATTTTTCATCATAATTCTTGTATCATTGTATTGCTGAGAATAGTTATGTCATTTATAGCTGATCCACTTATAATATCACACTTACTTTGTGCACTATACATTTCATTTTGTATCAGCTCATGTCTTCCCAGGTTTTTCTGAGATCATCTTGCTCATCATTTCTTACAGCACAATAGTATTCCACTATAATCACATACCATGATTTATTCAGCCATTCTTTAATTGTTGATTATTCTTTTGATTTTCATTTCTTTGCACTCAGAAGAGAGTTACTATAAATATTTTTGTACATATAAGTATTTTTTTCCTTTTTATTTTCTTTCTTTTGGGATACAGACCTATTAATGGTATTGGGAGATCAAAGGAAATGTCTCATTTATCCTACATCCCATTCACCATCTGTCATTTTTCTTTTCCATTCTATTAGTCAATTTAATAGTAGTACTTCAGAATTGTTTTAATTTGCTTTTCTCTAATCAATAGCAAGTTGGTTCATTTTTAATGTGGTTATAAATATGATTACTTCACCTAAAGGCTGTTCATTTCTTTTGATCATTTATAGATTCTTAATTTTATTAATTTCTCAGTTCTCTATATGTTTGAAAAATGAGACCTTCATTCACAGAAAGTTACTTAAAGTTTTTTTTTTTTTTTTTTTACAATTACTCTTGCTAACTGTATTACCCCCTCCTCCATTTATTCTTTTCTCTTTCTACTTTCACCTTATCCCTCCTTGAAAGTATTTTGCTTCTGGCCAGCCCTTTCCCTATGCTGACCTTTCTCTATCTCTGTCCCTTTTACTCATTCCCTTTCCCTACTACTTTCTGTTAAGTATAATAGATTTCTCTACCCATTTGAGTATGTATATTATTCCCTCTTTAAGCCAATTCTGATGAGAATAAGGTTCATTCACTTCCCCTTTTCTTTTCCACTGTAATAGCTTTTACTTGCCTCTTTTATATATGATAATTTACTCTATTCTATCTCTCACTTATTTCTCCCACTACATTCCTCTCTCATCTCTTAATTTTTTTTAGATATCATTCCTTCAAATTCAACTAACACCTGTGTCCTCTGTTTATATATACTCCTTCCAACTGCTCTATTAATGAGAAAGTTCTGATAAGTCATAAGTATCATCTTCCCATGTAGGAATGTAAATAGTTTAACATTTTTAAGTCCCCTATGATTTCTATTTACTGTTTATCTTTTTATGTTTCTCTAGAGTCTTGTGTTTGAAAGGCAAATTTTCTATTCAGCTCTGATCTTTTCGTTAAGAATGCTTGAAAGTTTTGTATTTCATTGCATATTCATTTTCCCCAAAAAAGATTGCACTCAGTTTTTCTGGGTAGGTGATTCTTCTTTATAATCCTAGCTCATATTATATTCCAAGCCCTTTGATCTTTAATATAGAAGCTGCTAAATCTTGTGTTATCCTAATTGCGGCTTCATGATATTTGAAGTTTTTTCTTTCTGGCTATTTGAAATATTTTTTCCTTGACCTGGGAGATCTGGAATTTGGCCATAATATTCCTGGGAGTTTTCATTTTGGAATCTCTTTCAGTAGGTGATAAGTGAGTTCTTTCAATTTCTATTTTACTCTCTGATTTTAGATTATCAGGACAGTTTTTCTTAGTAGTTTCTTGAAAGATGATGTTTAGAGTCTTTTTTTGATCATGGCTTTGAGATAGTCCAATTTTTAAAAATTATCTCTCTTAGATCTATTTTCTAGCTCAGTGAGATATTTCACACTATTTTTTCATTCTTTTGATTTTGTTTTATTGTTTCTTGATTTCTCTTAAAGTCATTAGCTTCCATTTTCTTCAGTGTGCTTTTTTACCTCCTTTTCCACTTGTCAAATTCTGCTTCTGAAGGAGTTGCTTTATTGAGTGTTTTTTTTCCCATTTGGTCAATTCTATACTTTAAGGTATTTATTTTCTTAAGGGAATTTTTGCACCTCTTTTTCCATTTGGCCATTTCTGCTTTTTAAGACATTCTTCTCCTCATTGGTTTTTTGCACTTCCTTTACTATTTGGCCTACTCTGGTTTTTTAAGGTATTATTTTCTTCAGTATTTTTTATGTCTCCTTTACCAAGGTGTTTATTTATTTTTCATGGTTTTCTTTTATTATTCTCCATCGTCTTCCCAATTTTTTTCTACCTGTCTTACTTGACTTTTATAATCCTTTTGGGGCTCTTCCATGGCCTGAGACCAATTCATATTTTTCTTGAAGGCTTTGGGTATAGGAGCTTTGACTTTGTTATCATCTGAGTGTGTATTCTGATCTTCATTACCACTATCGTAACTTTTTATGGTCAGAACCTTTTTTTGTTGTTTGCTTATTTTCCCAGCATATTGCTTGACTTTTAACTATTTGTTACAGTAGGGCTCTGTTTCGAGGGTGGAAGGTGCACTGTCCCAAACTTTAGGGATTTTATTCAGCTGTTTTCAGAGATACCTCTAGGCATCTGTAAGTTTTCAGTTCTTCCAAGATGTCTTTACTCCTCTCCTTGACTGTGTTCTGGCCTGTAAGTGACCACAAGCACTCTTTTCTGCCCTGAAATTGTAATGAGGGTCCCTGCTCCACTGTGGCAATAAGCTCTGGTGTGATAGCACTCTTCCTTGGCCTGGAATTGCTGCTTAGGACTGTGATCCAGATTCAAGTATGGGCAAAGCAACAGAGTGCTCATTGCTAGCAAAGAGATCCCTGCAATCACTTTCTGATAGTTGTTTGACTCCCTTTCTGGCTGTAAACTGAGATCTCTGCTGATTCAGAGGTTTTCAAGACCTTTCCTAATTTTGAGGGGCCAGGGCTGTGCTGATACAGCTTGTATTGGACTGTGCTCCACTGTCACCCTGACGCAACAGAACTTTCCTGCTAACTTTTGTCCTGGCCTGGAAAATAGTTTTACTGGATCTTTTGGTAGGTTCTCTGCTTTAGAATTTGTTTAGCATTATTATTTAAAAGTATTTGAAGGGGTCTGGAGAAGAGTTTTTGTAAGTCCCTGCCTTTACTCTAACTCAGCTTTGCCTTGAATGCCTCTCTTTAAACATGGAAGGAGAAGTATAGTGTGTTAGGAAAAAAAATGGACCTAAGAGTCAGGAAACCAGAATTCTCTAGTTTTGACTTTACCATTAACTAGATAGGTGGTAAAGTATCCGAAATCAGGAAGATTTGAGGTCAAGTCCTGGGGTAGACATTCTCACTCCCAATGTGACTCTTAGAAAGTTATTTGACATCTCTAAATTTCAATTTCCTCATCTGTAAAATGAAAACAATAACAGTACATACCTAACAGAGTTGTGAGGATGAGAATATATATGTAAATCTTAATAGAAATTGTTTTAGCAGTTTGACTTTAATAATTGTTAATTTATTGTCCTTGAAGGTTTTCAGAGTTTTATATATTATTTATAATACATGACTCCCTGGTTTCATGTAGCTCTCTAGCCATTAATCTAACTTCTCTAAATCGCAATACTCTAATCTGGAAAAGAAAAAGTTGTATTAATTGTTTTTAAGTTCCCTTCCAACTCTAAATACCCATAATAATTAATCATATTTCTATAGCAATTTATACATTAAAATTTATAAAGTGCTTCATTAATGTTCTCATTTGATTCTCAACAATTGAATGAATTGGATTGTCCAAATATCATTCCCATTTTACAGATAAAGAAAATAATGTTTAAATGTGAGACCTTTCCTGAGGTTACTAAGCTAATAATTATAAGAGTTAAAAACCAAATCCAGGTCTTCTAACCAAATCAGGCCTCCTGATTTTTAAAAGTGTACTGGGCTACCTTTCTAACTGCCTTCTAGCAGAACGTTAGCATTCACTCCTATAGACTCGTTCACTTGTCTCAACATCACTTCCTACAGATGGACTTTTTGCCAAATTTGCACATTTTTAAGCTTCCATGGGAGCTCAAAACTTGGAAGTCACCATTATTCTCCTGATATCCAGGGGACATTGTGAAGCTTATGTGAAATAATGGATGTTAAGCCACTTTGCAAACCTTAGAGTGATGTAAAAGTTCCAGTTAGCAGCAGCAGCAGCAGCACCATTGTCATTACTACGGTTATTGTTCTTAGTTTCCAGGCAGCAGGCCGCCCATCCAGTAAATGATTTCATTCTCTTAGCCTTCTACTGTGGTACCACTGATGAGCTCAAGCAATGTTTATAGAGCCATTTTTTAGCAATATGGGCTCTGGAAATGTGTGCAAGCACACTTTGAAGTTTAATCTGCATCATTAACAATTTATTAAGTCTAGACAATCAACAAAACAATAAATCAAGCCCTGATCTGTAGGACAATATCTGAGATATAAGTGCTCACATTGATAATTTAACAATTTATTTGCCTATCAGAGCTGGCTCTAGTACATTTCTACATGTCTAATACATATAAGTCTAATGCATATATTAGTACCCATTTTGACAGTTAACATGATGGAAACAGGTCCACTGCTAAAACCAAGTCAAATGTCAGAAAATCTTAGGGATTTAGGAGGAGGGGAGGTGTAGGGGATAGAGAATGGAAGGAAAAGAAAGAGAGAGAGACAGAGCAAAATAAGAGACAGAGACAGAGCAAGAGCGACAGAGACAGAGAGTAGCAGCAGGAGAGAGAGAAGGAAAGAGAAAGAGAGAGAGGGAAACAAAGACAGATTCACAAACAAAGAGAGCAAGATAGAGACAAAGACAATGAGAGAGAGACAGAGACAAAGACAATGAGAGAGAGAGAGAGAGAGAGAATTTAGAGCTCATATAATCTATTCATTTTCCATGTAAGGAAAATGAGTCTCAATAAGGCGAAGTGATTTGCTAAGTGAGGATTACAGTGGTCTCCTGACTCCCAGTTCTGTTTTTCCCTTTCACCATATTAGATATAGAAGGGACCTTAGGAAGCTATCCAAGTATTCACATTCTAAAATCTAGCATGTCTTCTACCACTACACATAGATCTAATTTCATGAACATCAGCTTTAAAGTGGGGGTGGGGTGGGAGATGGAGGAACCTGTTACGACAGTGCCTTTTTCCTTCAATGTCTTTTCCCTTCATCTATCAAAGGAGTCTTACCAACCTGATTGAAATGGTAATTCCAAGCTGACTTTTTGTCAATATGGTCAACTCAGTTCCTCAAAACTACTCCAGGTGGCATTCTTGCCTATATATTTACAGAGCTGCTTTTGGCTGCTAAATGCCTTCAGTGAATCAGAATTCAGCTGCAGCATCTTCTGGTCTTTTAGTTACTAAGGAACCTCCCTTTGGAAATCACCTCCAGTGTGATAAAGGAACATACAGGAAGTCATTACCCTCTAAAAACAGTTTCAAATCCCTGCTGAAAATTAATTGGTTTCACGTGCAATATCTTAGTGACAGGAAACATTTACAATGGCTCCAACTTAATTTTTAATGCACAAAAAATTACATAACTAAGATTGTCCTTTTGCTTTTCCTCTGCTATGATTCACTAGTGCAGAGTCTGCAGTGATGATGAACATTTCTTTGTTCTTTTTTTATCACAGGTTCCGTGGACATGGGCAGCAAACAGTCCACGTTGGGCAACGTCTCTATAGACCAATCCCCTATGATAGAAAGCATTCAGGCAGCATACAAAAAGGAAAAAACCAGTAAGGTCCAAGAGCTGGTTAAAGTATTTGAAGAGAGCATATCACATCTGGAAAAGGTAGGGTGAATGCTACGTGTTCTTAAATTTGGAAATTCAATGTTTGATTTGAAAGATGCTTACTAAATCTTTTGATTATCATACTGCTTTTTGTGAGTTGTGGGGAGAGAATTTGTAGAAAGGATTAGGGGCACCATTAAAGGTTCAGTCCTGTTCTACTGTCAGAAAGATGACCAGGATGATGCACTTTTAAATAAAATTTAGTTCTTCACAAGATACTGAACTGTTGATTATAACAGAGGCAGTCTCTCTATCTGTTGACTTTTTTTGTACTTGAGTTAATTTTAAGCTTCATGATTTCACAGTATGCTTTAAAGAGTGAAAGCATTGGTTGGATTGCTTAAGCTACTTTGAACTTCCACTTTAGTGGTCAGGAGAATTGTGTTTTTCTGGGAGTGCAGAATTATCAAATATCAGCTTTAGCTTTAGTGCAGAAGTACAAAACTCCCTAATATACCCAGAACCAGATTAAAATGTAATTGGAAAAATCTTTACCAAAATAAATAAAAATACAATACAACATAGGTAATATTAATTTAAAGTATTTTAAGTTAATATGTAGTCTGCAGGAATATATTTCTTCTTGAGTTTGACACCCCTGTTTTGGAGCATACTTTAGATCTCAAATGCATGGCAAACATGCACATAAATAGAAAGCTGGATGGGATTGATGCTACTTGTTTGGCACAATTTTGAAAAGTCATTATCCCTTGGGAAAATTTTAAAATGGGGATCAAGCTCATCTTGGTAGTCACATCCAAAGTTCATGGGCTATTCACTCACAAAATAGGTTATATCCAGGTTTTTTCCTTGCATTAATAGGTACATGTTTCACATATGAAGGGTGAGAAATGAAATTGATGAATTAATTTTCCCCACTTTATTTTAATATCCAGTAAATTATTTTCAAAAATCTTCTTGGGAATAATAGATGAATAATTTTTATAAGAAAGACAAAAATAATTTGGTCATTATGTAATTTGTTCTAGTGTCTTATTTGGATAGTACAACTCACTTTAATTGGATTAGTGGTGGGGGGAGAGAGGTTGATTCATTTGTATTTTCATTCAAGACCTCTGGTTTCATAGGTATAAAGAACTCTCAGGAAGGTATACCAATACCTGCTCTGCAACTTATTATCATGGAGAGTTGCTTGGAGATATTAAAAGATCTTAAGACACTTGCCTAGGGTCATAGAGTCAGTATGTGTCCCAGGTAGTGTTTGAGCCCAAATCTTATTGACTCCACAATAACTCTCTTCCCATTATGTCATGCTGCCTCTACCAATTTGCTTTTTTTTTTTTTTAAGTTACTCAATTGTAGAACAAGTTAGAGAGAAAGAGATTGAACAGACAGCAGAATGCAATTCAGGAATAATTTACAAGGAAGGCAGAATAAGACAGATCTAACCAAAAAAAGAAAGAAAAAATTAAGAAAAAATTAGAAAAAAAATTCTCATTTTCTCCTCTACATCTTTAGTCTTAGGATGATGCTAACTCACATTCATCCTCTGATTGACTATTCTCATTAAAATAGTGATCATAAACAGTGAGCATTTATTACGTACCTACCTGATATAAGGTATTGTATTAGATGTCATTGATAAAATGATGAATAAACTATGCAAATACATGGTAGGATCTGATGTGCTGATGGAAGGGATAAACAATAAAGGCTATAGTGATTGAGGATTATTTTTTACTACAATATTATTTTTATTTATTTATATAATATATATTATATTTTTATTTATTATTATTTAACTACACCATTATTTTTTTACTATACTAGGGACAGTCAAGAAAGATTTTATAGAGGACTTGTTCCTCAGCAGAAGGACAAGATTTAGATATGTGAAGCACAAGGAGACACAGTAGACAGAGGAAAAGCATCCTGGTGCCAATGTACATAGCATGCAGTCTACTCAGGTACCACAGTGAGGAGCCTGGCCTAAATCCTAAAATGTACTCATTTCAGGTCTTCAATTTACTCAAAAGTTCAATTTACTTTGAACTGTAACAATGAATATTCAACTTAATTAATCAAGTATTAAAAACTCATTTCATATATTGTGTGATGGGTAGGAATATAAAAATAAAAAGAAAAATAGCTCTTCCCCCAAGGAATTTACATTCTTCTGGGTGGTATAATAACATATACTCAAAAAATGTACCAGCAATGTGTATGAGGGCTTTGTATTGCTGCCATGTTCAAGGAGTCTTTACTCAACAAACATACACACACACACACACACACACACACACATACACACACACACACACACATCTTCCTTCTCTACATCATATGAAAGAACAAAAGTGTCTTCTTTAAAAAGTAAGGTGCTGGGAAATAACTGTTTGGACATGTATACATATATTGTATTTAATATATTGTATTTAACTTATACTTCAACATATTTAACATGTGTTGGTCAATCTACCATCTAGGGGAATGGGTGGGGGGAAGGAGAGGGAAAGTTGGAACAAAAGGTTTTGCATTTGTCAATGCTGAAAAAATACTCATGCATATATCTTGTAAATAAAAAGCTATAATATAAAAAAGTAAGGTGCTGGGGATGAAAAGAGGAATAATTCCTATTTTTTGCCCTTATGGAATATGCATATTCATTGAAGAGAAAGGATTGAAGACCTTATTCATGATAAAGAACTTCAGAGTGAAAACAGTGAGAAAAGGATTTCAAGAGACAGATAGTGATATCGTGATTGTGTCAGGAAGTTGAAGGGTGAAAGAATGACATGCAGAGGAAACAAAGCCAAACAGAAGGAATCCAAGAGCAAAACTTTCCATGGATAATACAAGAGAGCAAATTTGAACTCATAGATATTTAAAACAGAATGAGATCCATTACTGGAAGATGGCTTTGGAAAGGTATAACTTCTTCAAAGTAAACAGGATAGATAAAAGGCAGAACTCAGTAATTGGGTACATTAAGAAGCTGTATTTAGCAGCTGGAAAGAATTAATAGTGGTGAGCATTTGGGGAAAAGATCAGCTGAGGCAGATCCATATGAAGATTTGGGGAAACCAATCACAAACCTGTAATTGAACCAGTAGTATAATAGTGATGAGGCACTTTAATTTACCTGCTGAATTTTTCTCTCACCCAAAAGCATACCTAACATAATTTCTTGACTTGACTTGCTTTTTAAAAATGTGACAAAACAAAGGGAAAATTTATTCTAGAACTGATTATTACCATTAAGAAAGAACTGATTGCTGGAAAGAAGTGAGAACCTTGAAGGGGAAGTTATAGACCATCTTGAAATTTGTGAAAGAGAAGAAAAATGGGAATAAACTCACATGAATCTTAGATTCTGAGAAAACAGATTTCAAAGGGTTAAGGAAAGAAAGATCAAGTAAAATCAATCTATGATAGCCTAAAATTCTGTAGGAAGAGTCAGTCAGTCAATAAGCATCTATTAAATACCTTCAATGAACTAAAGCAGAGAAAGAAAGACAAGCATAGTATAAGGATATCAAAAAAAATCAGTTGGGGATGGGGGCAAATTGTATTTGGGGAAAGGAGAGAATCCAAGTTAGGGATAGATCTCCTGCTTAGTCAAAGAATGGGATGATGATAATATGATGAAAAAGGTAGAACTGCTCAATTCTTAATTTTGCTTCTATTTTCTCTGACACAGCAAATGCTATTTGGATTCAAAAGGACAGAAGCAAAATGATTAAGAGGGAGTTGATATGTCAGAGTAGTAAGGAAATTGCAGGTGAACACCTAGCTGCCTTTGAGTTCAAGTCATTCATCCCAAATGACTTTTACATTCTTGGGTATTTAACATGATTTCTGAGCCACTATCCGGTATTTCTAATGATGATGGAAAATCTGAGATGTATTGAGGATGAGAAAAGAGGCAGTTTCCAAAAAAAGGGGGGGAAAGACTTAGCTAAGGTCACAAATAAAGTATATTATCAGGGCATCCTTCCTATACCTTGCCTTCTCAATGGGTGGGGGAGCGAGGTAGGAAGAATTTATAGGGAGTGAGAGAATTTAGAGATCAAAATTTTAAAAATAAATGTTTAAAAATATAACTGGGAAATATTTAACAAAATGGAAATATAATTTATAGGTTTTTTTTAAAAAGGAAGTGCATTATCAGAAGCTCAAGCCTTCAAACTATAGAGCTAGTGAATCAGTTGAAGAAACTGGGAAAGTTTAATATGGAAAAGGGCTGCTTGGTACAGGACAGGGTGATGATAAAAGTGGCAGTTATTATTAATCACTTCTACTTCCCACCTCCCCAAACATGTGAAACCAGATAGCACAGATACCACACTCATTAACAAACTTTGTGAAGACAGTCCAATTAAAGAAAACGAACAGCAAGGGACATCATTCCAAACTTGTGAGTTGCCTTGACCATATGTGTTCCTTGCATTTGCCTTACTTACTACCATAGTATTTTTAAAGTTTCTGTCCCCTTTCTGCATGGATTCTGGGGGAGCAGGTATCCCCCACGTTTATGGATGAAATAATATGTTTTATTATTGTTCTTGCTTTTGCATTTTGTTCAGGTCTTTGTTAAAAGTTAATTGAGTCAGTGGGCTGATCTGTAAATGAGAAGTATGCAAGGGGGAGCTATAACATTAAGAATGTAGTCCTTGACAAGGTTTCCCTTAAAACATTGAATGGTATCAGCTATCACTCTGTAGATTCATCCTATTATTGTGGGTGGAAGTGGGAGGAGTGAAGGCCCCATTACATGTTATTTGAAGTAGAAACTAATATTAACTATTGGAGCAATTAAGAAAGGCCTCATAGAGGAGGTGATATCTCAACTGAGCATTGAAGAAAAGGAGGAAGGGAGGAAATGTTATCCAGGTGTGGGAATTAGTCTATATGAAAGCATAAACAAAGAAAATGATGGGATGCTGAGTTTGGTGAAAATTAAGTAGATCATTTGAATGGACCATAAAGAATTTGAAGGGAAATGACACAAATTACTTCAGAAATGAAAGTTGGAGACAGGTATCAACTATATCTCAATACAAGGTAATCAATGCAGCAACTTTTGTTTTAACTTCTCACTACTATTTAACAAAGATTTCTAGACAAAGAAAAAAAGACAGAAAATCTGCCAGATTCATTTGGAAGTATTCCCTGTGCTCACTTAAGAGAGAGAGATATGTCTAGGGGAAGGGGGAAGGGAAGGGACAGAGAAAAAATTGGAACAGAAAGTTTTACAAAGGGTGAATGTTGAAAACTATCTTTATATATATTTTGAAAATATATACAAGAGCCAGACAAACATATAGACAGAGGCAGAAAGAGGGAGAGGAGCGAGGGAGAGAAATTACCCAGCTTTAAGTCAAATTCACTACTAGATCATGAAGATGAATATAACAATTGCCCTTATAAGCCTAGAATTTCTTAAATTTCAAGACTGCCCATTCTAGGCTAGAGATCTCTGGAAATTTCTCAGGCAGACACACAGGATCCACCTGAACCTACAATCCATTTATTCTTCTGTTTCTCCTGCCTTCATTATCTATTATGATATTACTTACCACCTTTAGAGAATCAAGCTTTTAAACATTGAATCATCATGGTCTAGACTGCTGGTTGTTGCATGTGGTGAACCATTTAATCAATTACAATAGCATCTCAGCTAATGCAAGTGCTTTCCTGGAATTTGGGTTATACATTAGAGGACTACTGGGTCCTGCTTTAGACAGAATGCAAATTATGTTGTTTTTACAGTTATATTAATATATCACTTGGAATAAACATGGCTATTTTTGCTCCTAAGATTTAGTGACCTCATTTCCTACTCCACTCCCTATGAAACATTTTTATTTTGTTTTTAAATTCTCTATCTATATGCAGATGGCAGGACAGAAACCATTTGGTGCCATTTAACTGTATAGAACATACAGTTCTATATACTCTTGTCTTTAACTATACTCTTGCCCTCAGTAAAAGAAAAAAGTTATCAGAAATAACCATCTTAATAAGTTTGGTGGAAAATGGAGCAGATGAAGAAATCCACTGTTTGACTGACCTAATCTCTTTATTTAGAAACTGAAGTTGTTAAACTTGCTGGGCTCTTCAGAGATGATTAAAACACATCCTCTTTAATTTTGGAGCAGCACTGCAAACTAACTTTTTTGTCCAAGATGGAGAATCAGAAAACTTTGGTGTAAAGAACAGTTAATATGTTTGGATTATATGAAATTTAAAGTCATCAAATTAATCATTTGAATTTAGAAAGAGTCTTAGGGGCTACCTGGTCTAACCTTCCTGTTTTAAAGATGAGGAAAGAAACCCAGATTTTGTTAAGTGGCTTGCCCACAAAGTCATGCAATTATAGAGTTTAGTTCCTCTGACTCAAAACTTAGCACTTTTTTTTTCTGATTGTACCTTCATTAAAAAAAACAACTGCACCAAGATTTGTGAGACTCGAATTCACAGTAAAAAGAAATGGGATTAAAGGACTTCATTGCAATTCTCTATTCTCTTACTTCCCTCTTCGCCAAATACATTTATATAATCAGAAGACCAGTCTAGCCAAATTCAGAGCCTTGTCACTATACTGACCACAGGGGAATAATTTTTTAATTAAAGTTTTTCATTTTCAAAACATGTGCATGGATAATTTTTCAACATTAACCCTTGCAAAAGCTTGTGTTCCAATTTCCCTCCCTTCTTTTATCCCCTCCCTTAGATGGCAAGTAATCCAATATATGTTAAACATGATAGAAATATATGTTAAATACAATATATAGATACATATTTATACAGTTATCTTACTGTACAATTAAATCAAATAGGAAAAATGAGAAAGAAAATAAAATGCAAGCAAACAACAACAAAAAGAGTGCAAATGCTATGTTGTGAACTACACTTAGTTCCCACAATCTTCTCTTCGGATGTAGATGGCTCTCTTCATCACAAGATCATTGGAACTGCTCTGAATCATCTCATCGTTAAAGAGAGCAATGTCCATCAGAATTGATCATTATATAATCTTGCTGTTGTTGTGTATAATGATCTCTTGATTCTGCTCATTTCACTTAGCATCAGCTCATATAAGTCTCTCCAGGCTTCTCAGAAATCATCCTGTTGGTTTTTTCTTACAGAACAATAATATTCCATAACATTCATATACTATAACTTATTCAGCCATTCTCCAACTGATGGGCATCTATTCAATTTCCATTGTCTTGCCACTACAAAAAATGGCTCCCACAAACATTTTTGCACATGTGGGTCCCTTCCCTACAGGAGGGACCCCTCCCTCTTCCCTACAGGAAAATAATTTTTAAACCACATTTATTCATAATTCCAGAAGATTGATAATGAACTGAAAGTGAAGAATAAGGCATATATTTTCAAACACATCAAAATGGATATTTGTTATGCTAACTCTGCATATTGTTACAAGGCGTTTTTTCACCTTTTCTTTCTTTTTTCAATTGAAAAGAGTTGGGTGGGAAGCGAGCAATAATTTTGTCGAAAGGAAGGAAGGAAGGAAAGAAAGAAAGAAAAGAAAGAAGGGAGAGAAGGAGGAAGAGAGAAAGAAAGGAGGGAGGGAAGGAAGGAAGGAAAAGGAAAAGGAAGAAAGAAAGAAAAATTAAAGGGGAAAAGAGAGTTCTCTTTTTTTTAGAGAGAAGAAAAGAGAAGCATCTAAAGTGGAGGAGAGAAAAACATCCAGAAGGAAATATAGACAAACAGGACGTTTTTGAAAGTTCTGTGTTGAATTTATCACATGCTTAAAAGGAAAATCAAATGATAACATAATAGAGATTTACAATTTGATGCAATTTTTTGTTCTATTATGCATATAGAGATGTTCATTTTGATTTGGTTAGGTTCAGAATAAAAAAATTTTAAAGCAAAATCTTTGGATAATCATCTGTGAGATGTGTTACAGTGAAGAATCTTTTTCAACAAGATAATTTTCTATTCTGAAATTTTGTGATTCTTTGTTGCTTTTAGTGCTAACAATAATAACAAAATTCATCCCAGCTGAATTTTGCTTCTATTTCTCCCTGAGCTCCTCTTCTGAATCTGGGTTTGATAGCTTGTAAGTAGGGAGTTAGGATCACTAGTAAGATCTACCAAGAGCATTCCTCTTCTTTTACTAGGAATGGCTCAAGGAAAAGTGTAAAGCTGCCCAATTTTGTCTTTAATTTAGCCAATTTATTATAAGCATTTATTAAGTACTTACTGTGTGCCAGTCACTGTGCTAAGTACTGGAGATACAAGAAAGACAATTTCAGTCTACTAGGGAAACAAGAAAATGACCATATACAAGCAAGATATTTATACATAGCAAGGAAGTGGAAATTAATTGGATGCCCAAGAATTGAAAAATAAATGAATAAGTATATGAATGTAATGGAACATTATTGTTCTGTAAGAAATGATGGACAGGGTGATGTCTGAAAAGCCTGAGAAGACTTATGTGAACTGATGCTCAATAAAGTGATCACTATATATAGTAACAGGAAGATTGTATGATGATCAACTATGATAGACTTAACTTTTTTTCAAGAAGATAGTGATCCAAGACAATTTCAATACACTTGAGATAGAAAATGCCATCTGCATTCAAAGAGAGGACTATGGATATTGAATACGGATTAAAGAATATATTTTCACCTTTTAGTTGTTGTTTGTTTTTACTTTCTCATGGTTTTCCCCTTTTGTTCAGATTTTTCCTTCATAACATATCTAATATAGAAATATGTTTAAAATAATCGTACACATATAACCCATATCAGATTGCTTGGTGTCTTAGGAAGGTGGGTAATACAAGAGGGAGGGAGAAAAAACTTGAAACTCAAATCTTGGAAAAATGAATATTGAAACTATTTTTACATGTCATTGGAGAAATAAAATACTATTAAGTTAAAATATATTTATACCAGATAGATTGAAAATAATCAATGCAAGGAAGGCACTAGCATCAAGAAGGATGAGGAAAAGCTTCTAATAAAAGATAGGATTTTAGCTAGGATTTGGAGGAAGATATGAGGAAGGGATGAAGAGGAAGGGTATTCCAAGGAACAACCACTAAAAAATGCCCAGAGCCAAAAAATAGAATGTCTAATTCTTGTTTGAGGAATGGGAAGAAGACCAGTGTCATTGAATCAAAGAATATGTATTGGGGAGTAAGGTTTAAGAATACTGCAATACTTCTGTAAGCAGGAGCTAGGTTGTGAAGGCTTTTGAATGCCAAACAGAAAATTTCATGTTTGATTCTAGTGATGATAGGGAATCATTGGAGTTGGTTTAATGGAGAGTGAGTGACATGGTCAAACATGAATTTTAAGAAGATTAATCTGTCAGTTGAGTGAAGCATGGATTAAAATGGGGAGAAATGAGGCAGAAAGATTAATCAGTAGAAAAGGAAATAATCCAGAGAGGGGAAAGCTTACATGAGTGTAGTGGCGAGAAGGAAACACATGTGAGAGATTTTGAAGGTAAAAAAATATGGACCGTGGCAACAGATTGGCTATGGAAGATAAGAGTGAAGATTCAAAGATAACACCTAGGCTTTAAAGCTGAGAGTCTGGGAGGATGGTGGTATACTGGATAATAGTAGGAAAGTTTGGAAAGAAAGAAAGTTTAGGAGGAAAGGTAATAAATTCAGTTTTGGACATGTTGAGTTTAAAATGTCTGTGGGATATCTAATTTGAGATATCTAATAGATAATTGGAAATGTGAGTTGTGAGGTGAGGAGAGAAGTTAGGGCTGGAGAAGTAAATCTCATAAAGTCATTTGCACAAAGATGATAATTAAAATTAAGAAAACTGATGAGATCACCAAATGAAATAAAATTCAGTAATAAAGATCCAATAATGCAAACTGAGAATAAGTCATATAAGTAAGAAGAAAAACAACAAAGAGTGATATAACAGATATTTGAAGAGAAGTGAACATCAATGAGAAGAGAGTTATCACTAAGACAGGTCAAAAAAATGAGCATCATTGCATCTCTATTTTTTTTTTTCATTCTTTCTCCTCTAGCTTCTGGACTCCCAGTTCTCAAACTTAGTCCTTATACAATTGTTCTTAAGAATCAGTCTTATAAATTCATTATTACTAAAGAATAAAGTACTTGGAAAGAATAATGTGTAAATCTTTGTGGGGGGGGGTGGTATTTGTATTTTCATAGAGAACAAAATTAAATATTTGAAAACTCTATTGGTGAGATTCCAGGCAACAGTGATTAGTGTTAGGAGCTTTTAAAAAATTAAGATGAAAATTCTTCTAGCACACCCCAAACAAAACCAAATAAGGGCCACCTAGTCTACATACATAGGATCAAACCTTTCTCTCACATTTTTAGACTTATGCTAGACCAATAATCTTGTCTAGACTTAGGGAATTTCCATTATCTTAAGACCCACACAAGGGGAATTTTGATTTCTGCTGTGTTCCTTGGGAAGAGAAAGAGGAAGCAATCAGTAAATACTATTGTCATCTACCTTTCAGAAACAAATTTAGATGAGATTTAGAATAGATTTGTGTGAGGTGATAAATGAAGAGAAATTAATGATTGGTAACTTGCTTGCTTTCAAGATACTTGTACTGGAGAAAACTGCTGTGTGCATTCATGATTGATTGAACCCAGAATCCTTTTGATGTGGTAATTTAATTCTATAAGTTATGGGACTTAATTATGTAGCTAAGGAAAAAGACTAAATGAAGAGCTTCTGCTTTTAGTCTGGCTTAGGAGCCACTGACATTAAACAAATTTTCACTAGATTTTAAGTTCTATGAGGATGGAAACTAATGTTATTTAATCTTCTAAATTATCACTTACTATTGTGTTCTTCTTGAAGTAAATCCTTAATAAATATATGTTGAAGTGAATCAAATTAATAATGTGATATCAGAATATTTAAGGTAACTGCATGATGTCTTTTCAGCTGATTTCCCTTGGATCACAAAATCAAGATCATAGGATTTAGATCTAGAAGAGATCTTAAAGTTCATGTGAAGAAATAAAACCTTAAGATGTGAACTTAGGTTCTCTCACTCCAAATCCAATGCTTTTTTTCTAGGCAGTGAATAGTGGGAAAGAGCACTGGGTTCCAGTCTTAATTGTTTTATTTCTTCTGTAACCTTGAACCAAGTCCCCATTCTTGGTTTTTTAATCTGAAAAATGAGAAGTCTGGGTTGTGGCTTCCATCCAGGAGACAGATTTTTCTAGGATACTAGATTTCAAGCCACACTTGATACTTTTCTCAAAAACTTGCCAGGTCCTTGACCACCATAATCAACCTGTTTGTCAATTTATTGTCATCATTCAGTTTGTTAAATGTTTTTAAATAACCTTGGAATTTTAAGAAGGAAACTTATGTTTGGGTCTCTTTATGTTCTCCCTAGTACCAACTTTTAAGCATCACAGCAGCCTATGGAGATCTAGAAGCAGTGAGATACCTTCTCAAAGAAAAATTTGTTGAGTTACCCACAGAGCCAAATGATGATAATCCAGCTGTGGTGGCTGCTTATTTTGGACACATGGATGTTGTAAAAGAATTATTAGATTCCTTACTGGGTAAGTTGTTGGTCAGGAGCTATTTACAAGGCATACCTTAGCTTTTCATCCCAATGTATCAACAAATTTCTAGGACAACTATGAACATTCAACAGACGATGATGAAAAGAATATTGGACTTGGAATTAAGAGTGACTTGAGTTCAAATCCAGACTTTGATACTTTAGACTAGTTAATCTCCATTTCTTCATATGTAAAGTCATGATATAAATACTTGGGCTACTAATCTCACAAGGTGGTTATGAATATTTATTGATATTATTATTCACTAGCAAGTTACAAATATCATTAGGTAGTTTTTAAAACTTCAAAATTCTTCAAAATTAGAAAGTTTTGGGTATCCAACTGCCTTAGCAAAAAAAAAAATAAAAGTAAAAAAGAGCTTATTTATGAAAACTCCTTGCAAAATTAGTCACCTTTCTGACATTAACTCACAAAAATCGAGGACTACTGTAAATGATGTAGATATCAAAAGAGATTATAATTGTCAAATAATCTTCATAAAGTTTTGTTCATAGTAAACAATATGTAAAAATGATCTATTATTATTATTATTATTGAAACCCATTAGTCAGGACTAAGGTTAATATGAAATCACTTGCATATAGTACTTTGTATCTGTAAATTGCTGTGCAAAGTTATAAGTTGTTGTGACAATGATAGAAAGCCACATCTGGGACTATAGTCAAAATGGTGTTGGTGCTGCTGCTGCTACTGTTGTTTGTTCTTGTTCTTATTGGTGCTGTTGTTGTTTTTCTTCTTACCATAACTACTTTCTTTTTAAAATTAAATTTTTTAAGCTAAGAAATATTTATGTTTCTCTCCTTCCTACCTCTCTCCCTCCTGATTAAGAAAAAACAAACTCTTGTAACAAGCATACAAAACAAATTCTCACATTGGTCAAACCAAAAATATTTGTTTTATTCTGCATATTTAGCCCACGACCTTTTTCTCAGTCAAGAGATGGGTAATATTTTTCATTACTGGAACTCCAGAATTATATTTGGTAATTTCACAAATCAGAGTTCTTAAGTCTTTTAGAGTTGATCATTTTTTATGATGTTGTTGCCTAATAGTAAAAATTGTCACTAATTTATGTAGTGCTTTAACTTTTTAAATCACTACATATGCAATGTATATATTATTTTCATTTGATTTTCACCACAACTCTGGAAGGTCAGTACTACTATGGTCTCATTTTACAGATGAGTAAACAGAGGCTGAGAGATATTTAAATGATTTTCTCAAGATCACACAGCTAATAATTGCACCAAGTAGGATTTGAACTAAGATCTTCTTCTAGATCTAGTTCCTAAATACTAGCAGTGACTTTTTTGCTTATAGCCAAAATGGAACCAACAAAAAAGTTAGAGGGATCCAATTTCAATCACCCTTGCTTCTTTAAAGAGAGAGTTGTTTCAATTTCCCAAACAAGTTACAGTGACAAAGCATCAAATTGGTATACTTTGTGCCCATTTGTCTGTATTTGATGGAATAGGGGTTTTCCTGTCTGAATGTGCCATGAGCTGTTTAGTGGGGTCCATTCTAGATTTACTTTCAAATTTTTCCCTATCCTCAGACAATCTGGGTGGAAGACAGAGTAGTTTCCGTGAGATTTGGATCCACTCAAAGAACACTGAGTCAAGCCATAACTTACTGGGGACCCCCTAAGGAAATCCTAGAAATGCTTTTCATTTTGTCTTTCTATCCCCGTAACTCTTCATATGAATAGGTGCTTAATAAATGCTAGTTGAGTTACATTGGATTTATCATTGTTCCTAAACTTAAGGATTTTTTAGATCAGCTCCCATAGAACCCTTGGAAGAACCACAAGCTTAATTATTCATCTGGGACAATGATTAGTGTTCTGTGGTTTATGGTGATGATATAGTGAATCTGGATACACTAAAAATTCAAATCAAATATTTATGTCTACTATATACAACACTTTCTTCCTCCTTTTCTTTAGTCCTAACTCTCTCTCCATTGACTTTTAACTGTTCTTTTAACTCTCCTCTTCTTGCTTGTGCCTTAGATCTACTAATGACCATCACAATGCTGATTAACTCCAAGGGTGTCCCTCAAGGATATCCCTCTCTGGGCCAAAAGTAGGGAGGAATTCCTTTCTTTACTTCTGTGGTAGGCCACTGATGGACTGGAAGGGAAAGTAGACACAATTCAAAACGATTTTCTGAATCATTTCAGAAAGGAGTTTTTTTTTTAAATGATATAACTTTATAATTACCATTCCCTATTCCTGAGTAGAAGTTAATTGAAGAGTGGGAAGGAAGAAGATGTATCTAAACTGATGGGCCTTCTTTCTTTGAGATTTAGAGTATGCTGAATTTTGCCCTAGCCACATGACCAGTTTTCAGTTGACTTCTCTTCAATTCAAGCTGGACATGGCTAAACTTGAAACTGTGGGATTTAATTGGCAACTAGGTAACCCCAAGAAATATTGCTTACTCATTTTCATATATCATAAGGTATATATCACATGTCATATGATTCACTTTTAAAATCTTTCTAGTTTTCAGGTAAACTTCCTATTTTTTAAGAAAAGAGGGTTGGTTCCTGTAAGGTTTGGGAATTCTTTAGTAACCATGGATTTTCAGGATTTTTTCCTTGAGGCTTTGGAAATGAGATGATGTTATGATGAAGGTTGCTAAGGGTGCATGCAAAGAATGATGTAATTTCCATGGAGATTGAACAAAAAAAAAAAAGCTGTCGTGCTAATTCAAACTTGAGAATATTGCAGCACTGCAACCCACGCATTCTCTGTTTATTGAGTATGCTGGTTATTTCAAGGAATAGCTCCTAAAGATTTCTGAATGTCAGTTATAATTACAGAAAATTTAGAAAATATCATGGGACTTAAAACAACCATCTATTCCCCACACCCCTGCCAAATGTTATCAACTTGATGCAAGTATCTTCTAATTAAATACGGGTTTGTATTCATCAAAGCCAAAATGAAAGGATTATGATGATAACATTGGATGGGACTATTCAATATGTTTTTGTTTTTTTAATTGTCTTGCTAGGTCCATGCAGCTACCAACGACTGCTAAATTGGATGCTAGCCATCGCTTGCCAACAAGGACACCTAGATGTTGTTAAACTCCTAGTACTTACTTATAGTGCTGATCCGGAGAGCTATGCAGTAAGGAAGAATGAATTTCCAGTCATTATAAGGTTACCACTTTATGCAGCTATCAAGTCAGGTATGTAATTGCACTTACTGAAGTCTTTACCAAGCCTTAAAGATTTGGGGCTATTGTTTCTTTTAAATTCTTAACAACAAGTAAGATTATTAGTGGATATAGTACCATGTCCAGAGAGCAGGCACAATCTCCTGAGCATTTAGAGCCTCATCCAGATGGAGGCATCTGTATCTAGTTTTCCCTCTTTTCTTTAATAAGTATATTATTATATTAAAGTATATTCTCATTTTTGAACTCTGTCTATCTCTTACTCTCTTTTTCTTCCTTATTCTCTTCATCCTGCTCTCTGATGCCTTTGCACTTGGGGAAATTCAAAAACATGAATCAACTATTTCAAATGGGAACATTTTTATAAGGTACCCCATATGACAAAAATCCCAAAAAATTCTGTTATTAATAGGATCTTGATTTTTCAGGGGAAGTAACACACAGAGAGACATTAACAAGGCTTTTCTTAGTTCCTCTTTCACATGTTGAATACCACCCCCAATTGGTAATAACCAGTTCCTTATGGTTTCTTAAGAAAAAAAAAAAAAGATTCAGAGTGAAAAAAAAAAAAGACCGAACCCTCTTAGCTTTCTTTTTTTACCTCTTCTTTAGGAAACGAGGATATTGCTATATTTCTGATTCGTCATGGAGCCTTCTTCTGTTCATACATTCTGATGGATAGTCCTGATCTAAGTAAACATCTCCTTAGGAAATATTTCATAGAGACAAGCATATCAGGAAATGGTTCTCCAACTAAAGCAGTAAGTAGCCACTACCTACAAACTACAGATCTGAAATGTGGCCTAACCCATTGTGACTATGCAGGATGTTCTAAAAGTCTTTGTGTAATTTGAGCTACTAATAATAATAACTATCATTTAAGCAGCACTTACTATATGCCAGGCATATGTAAGCATTTTACAAATATCTCAATTGATCTTCACAACAACTCTGGGAGGTAGGTGCAATTATTATCCCTATTTTATAGATGAGGAAACTGAAACAAACAGTTTTGGTGACTTGCCCAAAGTCATATAGCTAATCAATATATCATGCTGGATTTGAACTCAATTAGTTCTGACTACAGGCCCAGTGTGTCATTTGGCTGCCCCATCAGTTAGATTTATTATCTCTAAACTAAAAAATGATTAAAACTGCATTAAGACTTTTGAGATACCCTGTATTTCATATACTGCATTTATGACTTTTCTCCTAAAACTGGTTAATTCTGTCATGATTGTCTTGTTGGGAAACAGAAAATTTCTATCATTACATTAGCTATAAATGATCCTTCATGTAATTTAGTTAAAAAAAATTAGGTACAGGTGGATGGATTTGTGGTTTCATTTGGATTAGAAACTACTCAGTGAAGAGAATCCACCCCCCTTCCAATGTGGGTCAGCACCTTTTTTTCAGATTCTAATCTTAGAGTTACCAAAGAACATCCAAAAGCTCAATTTCACCTAACCAGATCTTGAACCCAGAGATTTCTGGTTCCAAGGTCAAACTGCCTCTCATTCTACAAAAGATATTTGAGAAATAATCCCATTATACCGTCCACAAAGATTTCCTAATGTACTTGGCTTTTTTTGGATTGAGTCGGTTACGTTGCATCTTTGTATCTGACCCAGATTTTTGCATATGTAGATAACATATGCAATGTTTCCTTGGTTAAAAAAAAATCCAGACTCTATGCTTAGAAATTTTGCTAAGACCTTTCTTGGGATAGGAGTAAAAGAGAAAATAAAACCAGGAAAAAATGTGACTCATAAAATCTTGTTGAGGTTCTTGAAGCACATAGCTTTTTAAAAAAAAATTCATATGAATTCCAATAGCAAGTACCTTGAAGAAGATGTGTTTGTATTGCTATAAAACTTCATTAGCAGTGGTTTTTATTAACAGCTATGAAATACTGAGATTTAGTAATCAGATAAAGTAATGTCCTGTGAACCACAGGTAAGTGCCAGCTAAAATCTGAATTGCCTTAACTATCCGCTCTCTATCTTTGACTTCTGTCTTTGCTATATCAGCACCTTTGTATGGATGGGTTCAGAAAATACTTGGTCATGCATCCTTAACTGTACTACAACAGATAAATATTTGTGCCATTTGATATTAATGCTTAATGTGAGTGCTAGTGTTCAATATCTCATAGTTTTATTGTTCTCATCTGTCTTCATGATTTTCTATATTTTTGGAGATCACCCAGCAACAAGATATCAATTGATTTGTTACATTTCAAATGACTTCAGCTTATATCTCCCTTTACTCATATTCTCAGATTTAAATTTTTTTATATAAACTATACAAATTAGAAACAAACTTTCCTGGCATAAGTAGGTATCTCCATAAGCATTTATGAAGCACTTATAGTGTGTCAGGCAAATAAATCAATATTAGAGGCAGCGTTCCACAGTAGATAGATAGAAAACCAGCCTTAGAAGATTTGGATTCACATTCTTCCTTTGATACATTGTAGAACTGTAATAGGGTTTTTTTTTTTCATTCCTTTTTAAACTTAAATACAAGAAGGAAAAAAAATATTTCCATGTATACCACAGAGCATAAGAGGATTCAATATAAAACAATACATTTCCATTTCACAAAAACTTATGTAATAAATCCTATACATTGTTTTCAAAATAATCCACTTTTCTGTGCTTCCTTAAGGTTTTCTTTTGTTTTATGAAATTTTTTTCCTCACTCCCTCCCTACTCTACTCCAGAGAAGATTGCAATTAAGTGCAAATGAATGTGTGCATATGTGTGTATGTATGTGTGCATATATATATCCATATATACATGAATATTTATTAAACATATATATATATTTATACATTCATATGTGTAATACCTACTATATATATTTGTCAATTCTTTTTCTGGAGTTAGATAGCATCCTCCTTAAGAGGTCCAGGTTTTTCCATATCTTTCTCAGTCAACCAACTCATAATTTCTTATATCACAGAAGTATCCCACCACAATTATATCCATTGTAAGATTTTGAAAGTTTTTCTCCCAATTTTCTGCTTTCTTCCTAATCTTGGCTATGTTGGTTTTATTTACATAAGAAATTTTTAATTTAAAATCATCAAAACTTCCCATTTTACAATCCAACAATGCTCTTGTCTTATAATATTGTTTAAGATCCGATACTTCTAAATCTCTTTCCTTTTTTCCACTTTCTACATCTTTTCCCTTAGTTTCTTTGAAATTCTTAACCTTTTGTTCTTCAAAATAAATTTTGTTGTAATTTTTCTGTCATTAAAATAATTTTAATATTTTAATTGTAATTGTAAGTGATAATTTAATTAATTTAGTAATTTAATAATTTATCCAAATGTTGACTTGATTAGATTGATCAAATAAATAGATTAGTTAGATAAAATTGTTCTTAAAATTGTGGGCTTCATGTTAAAGGACTTTTATATAAAACTACTCTGAAGTGATAGCCTTTATTGTCTCATCTGTCAATCCTATCCTGTGTTTTTTCATTTTCTTGTATTGCTATTTAATGTTTTTATCATTTAAATCTTGTCACCCAACCTAGACAATATTCCTCAATGCAGGAAGGTTAATATGTCCTCCATAGTGCTCATTGCACAGAATGTGTTCTGTAAATATTTTCTGTTTTGTTTAATAATGAAATATGATATTATGATTGATCTACATATACAGGATTATACTGTAGACTAAACATATTTGTCTCAATTCTCAGGCTTCTAAAATTAATAATGGTAGCTTGGCAGTGTGGATAGAACTGAGCTCTGAGTCAAAAACATACTGGTCATGTGTCCCTGGGCAAATTATTTCACCTTTCAATGTTCTAAAGCAATGGAGGCATATTGACTTAGAAAACTACAAATTGGAATTGTCTGTATTTTATTGCATTTTTTATTTATTTTGTTAAACATTTTCCAATTACATTTTAATCTGGTTTGGGTGTTAGCAGCTGTGATTTTGACCTCTATTCTAGATATGTAAGCTTCAGAAAAGGTGTTCACCTTATTGGAAGAGGGAATTTCTTCACTGGGAGTTATCTATGCCAATAGAATAATTAAGTCCAACCTGAAACAAAACATTTGAAATAGAATAAGACCAATAAACAGTGCAAACTTTATATCAAAAATTCAAAAGGCAAAATAATTTCTTTCTGAGGCAGCTGGACTTCTTCCATTGCTTTTCTTTATACATGAAATAATCCCAACCCCCTAGAAGGAAATTTTTAAAAGATAATTCCTTCTTTTAAAAGAAGAAAAAATAAAGTAATATTTGGTTGAATATTTTTCTGTCGTATCATTACTTTAATGTTTAATGAAGTAGATTATTTTCATTGTGAGCATCCTGAGGAAAGTTGATTTTGTTTCTGTGAGAAGTGACTTTCATGGTTTGGCATTGTCACACCCTAGCAAGAGCTGGAAAACATTTTGAAAGTTGTAGTAAATGCCAGGAAAGAGCTAATTAGGTCCTGGAATTCTGGTGCTGCTTCCCCTGCTTAGTGGTTTCCAATGTTGAATTGGGGCTTTTTTGGTTTGGTTTTTCATCATTGCAAAACTAACTGAAACTTCAATTTGTTTTGATCTTAACTTAGGAAATTATTTGTTTTCTTAAAAAAATAAATATCTAATAATCCAAAATCTGGCAGCTCAAAGAAAGCAACCGTTCCTTTTGCCTTCTGTATCAAATGTATGCTAGCAAACTGGCATATTTATAGTTTTTAAATTCATAGTGACCTACCAGATGAATCATTGTGTACTTTGGGGCAAAACTATTCACATGCCTATCCAAATCTCCTCCATGTAGAAACCAGTTTTGTCAAGTCTACTGTAGTTAATGTTCTAGTGACTTTTAGAGCAGAGGTATTTAACCATTTTCATGTTATGAACCTTTTCAAAAACCTGATGAAATCTTGAGGCCCCTTTTCAGTATAATGCCTTTATATGCATGAAATAAAATACATGGTATTCCAAAGGAAACAAATTGTATTGAAATATAGTTGTCAAAATATTAAAAGTTACACATTCACAAACCCTTTGTGAAATTTATTCCTAGACCCACAGGGAGTCCATAGACCCCAGGATAAGAACCCATGCTGTAGAGTCATAATTCTGTAGGCCCCCAAGGTTCTTGGGGTCTACCTAGAATAGCTGTCTTTCCATTACTGGGGTAAAGAGACTGGTAAAAAGGGGTTTCACAGAATCTCAGAATTTGAGTGTTGGAAGAGAATCTCAGAAGTTTTTGGTTCAGTTAATACACAAAACAGTCATACTATAAGATATTCAACAAGTGTTCTTTTAGCCTCTGGTTTCTGGTCTTAAGACAGTCACATCTTGAAGATGCAGAAAAATGAAGTACATAGAAGTTAGCTAATTGTTCCATTTCCTTTCTTATTATAATGATTCCAATTTAGGCATTTTTCTTATATTAAAATAGTCTCTTATTGGGTCTTTCTCCCTCCATTTTTCTTCCTTTTAAAAACCAGTCTTCATATCCCTGTCAAAGGAATTTTCAAAGGATAATCACTCTGATTATTTTATTTCTCTAGTCAAAAACTTTCCATAGTTCTCCATTGTTTACCAAATTAAAAAGTATAAACTCCTTACCCTGGCATTTTAAAACCTCCTACAATTTGGCTCCAATTTATCAGACTAGCTATATGTCAAACTGTTGTATTTTATGTGCTCTCTATTCAAGCCAAGCTGTTCTTTCAGCCAAAACTTATATTCTCATCCTTCTCTATTCCAATTCCTTGGCTTTTTCTCATCTCCCATCTTTCATCATCTCCCATATCTGGAATAGATCCCCTCTCCCATCTCTGTTGAAATACTTCCTTTCCTTCAGTCAATTCAATTTCAATTACTGTATTGATTCAATTCAAATTAATAAGCATTTATTAAACACCTGCTATACACTGGGCTTTGTCCAGAGTTTTTTAGGGTACCTTTTCCTGATGATTTTCTTACCCCAGTCTATCCCTCCAAAATTGGAAATGATCTCTTTCTCCTCAGATTTTTCATGAAATTCCTCTTATACCTCTCCTTTATTATGCTCTAAGCTGTATTATAATTGTCTGCACCTCTTCTCTACCACCTCAATTTCCAGTGAGTTGTAAACTCTGTAACAGTAAGAAACTGTCTCATTTCACTTTGTTTTTTTAGTGTATAACACATTCCCTTGCAAGTGGTATAGGTAATCAATAGTTTCTTGAATTAATTTGCGATTGTTATCATGGTATTCTCTCAAGAACAGGAAATGAAAATCTTTTATACTTGTTTTGCTTTTTTTTCTTCTATTAAGATAGATTGAGCCTCCTTGGGGGGAAAAAGTAATGATGATGCTTTTAAGGTTTGCAAATCACTTTATGTATATGATTTCATTTGATCCTCACAGCAAACCTATTAGATATTATTATCCCCATTTTACAAAATAAAAAACTGAGGTAAGCAAAAGTTAAGGGACTTGACTAAGGTCACACAGCATCCATGAATCTAAGGGAAGATTCAAAGTCAGGTTTTGTTTTTTTGTTTATTCCAAATTTAATCTACTGTTGTCTCAACTCAGTATTCTCTTTTTCATACTGGTATTGAGAGATATTTTGAGAAATATTTATTCTTTTTCTTAGTAATCCATTCCTTCTCTTGGAGGAAAGAAATCTGTCAATCACCTTGAACACATGGCTAGTCTATCATGTATAAATTTATTCTGTTACATTTTAATATACATACCTCTTTTTTTCTTGTTCTCACTTCTTTTTGTCTCTTTCTCCCTTCTGCATCTTTTTTTCCTTTATCTTTCTTCTCTCTGCTCTAGAATTGCTGGTGTATCATTAGTAGATATTGTATAGTCCCAAGGTGCCTAAAGATAGCACCAAATCCTATTTCAGCACCTCCAAAATTGTGTCTGCATTTTTTGAGTTCCCAGGACTTCATATCCCAGGCCTCCTCATTAGTTTCCTAATTTGAAACTACTATGTTTCTGCTTTAGTCCTCTTCTAATCCTTCATGTTGGTTAAGAAGAAGCCCTTAGCTCTAATAGGCCCTGCCAGCAAAGTGCAAACTCTGGAAGACTCTGTCAGGTTAGAGAGGTTTTGAATATGGTCCCATTTTGAATATGGAATAACTTTTGTCTGTTATCCCAAGACCAGCTTAGCCAAATTGGAGAGGTTTGTCCACAAGGGCTAGATGCAAAGGGGATAATTTTATAAAGACTATGGTAGCTCTCAAAAACCATGTCCTAAGTCATAGAAAATTTGCAGTTGGTTTTGGTATGAAGTATCCATGCTGAAGAAACCATGGATCATTTAATTCCTACTTCCTTAAATTTGTTCTGAAACTAGCTATTGAGAGAGTACAATTCTTGACCTAGAATTTCTTTTGGTATTCTCTCTTCCCAGAGACACATTCAGTATACTTGTGTTTGTACTGAAAGTTGCTATCCCGTTACACTGTCTTGTTGTATTAGTGAGGTCTCAATGATATTATGTTTTTGATTTTGCTGTGAGATGCTCATAAATTTAATCATGCCATTGTTGGCTTTCTTCCCTAGGAATCTTGTTTATTGTGAGTCTTCCTGGACTAAACACAGGCAAAAATGAGGACTTTGGGGCTTATTATGATAGATTTAAACTTCAACAGTACTAGATGTGAGGCCTTTTTAATTGCATGGTGGTTGTTTTTTTCCCCTCCTTCTGTCTCTGAGTAAACATTTGGGTCAGCTGTAATCTTCAAATATGACAAAGGAAATGACTTTTTCTAAATGAAAGTTTTTGTACGAGGTTCAGCCCCAAATACAATCTTCATAAATTTCCAACCAGAGATAATTTCATTTTGAAAACATTTGTGACTATAATATCAAATTAATTTATAAAGGCTTTTTCTCATACACACACACACACACACACACACACACACATATATGTGTGTGTGTAAAGTTTTGCATATCCTAAAAGCTCTATTTAAATGTTAACTCTTAATGCTGTCATTATTGTTGTTATTTTTTTATTCTGGACATAAAATCATTACCTTAACAATATAAATGTCAAAAAGGCATAGGCAAATGACAGGGGGTTAGGGAGACTTGGTTTTAGGAACTTACTCCACCTTTTTTCTTCTTCTTCCTTATGCTTAGAGAAGTTAATTGTGAATAGCTACCCATTTCTCAAAAAGGTGACACAATTTGAAATATTTTCGATTTTTAAAAAATATATATTTTACTGATATAGTTTGTTTTTTACCTAATATAGATTTCCTCGTGTATCCCTTCCTCTGTGCCTCTGAGAGAACCATTCCTCATCATAGTTTCTTTCTTTTTTGTTTAAGGAAAAGGAAAAAAGTCATCAGAACAATATGGGGGAGAGGGGGAATGATATTCAATGCAATGTTAGACACACAGTGGACCTTCTTATCTTAGCAAATAAGAGAGGGGAGGTATTTTTTCTTCTTTGTTGTGAAGCTTGTTCTTTGTAATTTTGTAACCTGCATTTTCAGTTATTTTATGGTGGTTGTTCTTTGAATTCACGCTAGTGGAATCTATGAACATTGTTTTCCTGACTCTGCTTATTTCATTTGTATCAGTTCATGTAAATTTTTCCATACTTTTTTTTACAATCATCATATTCTTTGTTTCTTATGGGACAATAATATTTTATTACATTCATGTACCAGAATTTTTTTTAGCTATTCGCTAATCATTGGGCATCTATTTTTGTTTCTAGTTCTTTGCTACCACAAAAAGTGTTGCTATGAATATTTTTGGGGATAGAGATACCCTAGATTTAGATTATTTTTTCTTCTAAAAGCAGCTCTGGCCAGAAATAAAAAGGCCAAAAGATTGTACAACAGCTCTTCCTCCTCCTCCTCCTTTTCTTCTTCCTCTACCTTTTTTTCCTATATATCCTTCCCTTCTATCCTTTATTGTTCCTTTTTTCTTCCCCTTCCATTTCCCCCCAATCTTTTTCCTTTTTTATTCATATGTGTATGGTATGTATATTTATGCATATATCCACCTGTGTGCCTCTCTTTCTATGTGTGTGTGTAAATAGAAATATGTGTATGTAATATCATCACCTATGTGTATATACACATTTTATGAATATAAAATCTAGTTGTGTAAAACTAGAGATGCTTGGGTGTCAAGAATAGAAAGCCAAAGAAAAGCAGGAAGACCTGGATATAAGGGCTGCCTATGACATACTGACTGTATTACCCTGGGCACCTTATCAGGGCCTAGTCAGCTGTCTAAGTGTATATAAATTGCAGAGCAGTTGCCTTCCTGTATTAGTACAGGAAGTTTCTTCACCTGGAAGTCCTTTATACCAGTGAATTCACACCAGTTCTTATCACTATTGCTGTCTCTATCCTTCTATAGAACTCATTAATTACATTAGCTATTGAGCCATCCAGTGCATGGATTGGATTTAAGCTAAGGCAGCATCATATATCCACAAATTAAACATCTTGATAATAGTTAAACACTATTCATTGAGTGTGTATATGTATAAAGTACCATGGTATATAGACACCGTGAGCAGGGAGAATATTTCAGAGACATATCATATTAGATCACAGAACAGAAAGGTTCTTCTGAGTCTCCCAGGTTAATAATTGAAATATTTTCCTTGAACCCTTCCTCTTCCTCACCTCACATTTCCAGTTTATTGCCAAGTCTTGCCATTCCTCCCTCTCATCTATCTCATTTTCTAAACATACAACTTCCTTTAGTTCAGTCTTTTGTCACATCTCATGGTCTCCCTGACTCAACTGTCTCTGCTCTAGTCTTTCCTTCACGTATCTGAGAAAATGATTTTTTTAAAAATCGTATATATGATTATGATTTCTCTATTGTTTCAACTCTTCTGTTTAGTTTTCAAGGTCTTTAATAAATAACCTGGTCCAAACCCGTATTTCTAACCTCGTGGTATGACTCTACCCTGGCCAAATTGGCTTTCTTAGCTGTTCTTCAGAGAATTGGCACTGTGTCTCCCATCACCATACCTTTATCCTTGCTTTCCCCCATACCTGTTCAGGTCTCCCTTCTCCCTTTTGCCTCATATAATCCTTTTCTTCCTACAAGACGCAGATTAAGCACCTGACCCCTGTCACTTACTAGTTCCCTTTCTCCCTACCTTTTATTCAGTTCTGTTGTACTTGTTCTCCTTATATTTATCCAGCATATATGAATGTATCCTTATTTGTCTCCCTAGTTAGAATGTTAGTTCTTTCTCAGTAGAGCTTGTTTCATTCACTTCATTTATATCCTCAACTATTAGGAAATGCCTGATACACAGCAGATGCTTTATGAATGTTTATTGATTGACCTTCACAGATAAACAGTACCAGCTTCCTCATTTTACAGATGAGGAAGTTCAAGCCTAAAGAAACAGATTAAGTTACTTGTCCAGTATACCACAAATAGTGAGTGACAGAGCTCAGTTTAAAATTCTGTTATTTTATTTTATGTTATAGTTATTTCTATATGCTTTTGTGTATACAGTCCCTACTAAACTGAAATGTCTTTGAAGAGGGGAGAACAAACATTTCTTAACTGCCTACTTTGTGCCAGGTACTGTGCTTTACAAAAATATCCCATTTGATCCTCAAACAACCCTATGGGGTAAGTGTTATCCTGAAGCAAAGAGAGGTTAAATGATTTAGTCAGAATCACCCAACTAGTATCTGAGGCAAGCTTTAAACTTTGGTATTCCTGACTGTAGGTCCAGTGCTCTATCTGTTGCACCACCTTACTGCCTAGTTATTATAAAAGGGATTAGAATGTACTCAGTCAGAAAGAAGGTAGGGGGTTCATATTTTGGAGGGTCTTGAGGTTAAAATGAATAAAAAAATTAAACCTTTAGAAAAAAAAGGTATGAGTTCCTCAACTAAACTGATAACAGTAAAAATGGAAAGGAATTGATGCAAGAGATGTTTCTAAAGCAGAATCAGAAAGTCCTTGTAACTGTTTTCCAGAAGCAATAGGGCTCAGCTGTGGGGGGAAATTTTTCTTTAGTTCTTTGGAGAGTTTGAAACTGGGAATTTAGGAGTGTTGTGGTGTCAGCAGTAATAGTAAAGTTAGGAGGAGGGGCAGGCTATGAGAGGAAGATGACTTCCATTTTAGAGTTTTGAAGTGATGGCAGGACATCTAAGCAGAGATAAACAACAGAGTTTTAGAAACCACTGACTGAAACTCAGAGTAAAGATTAAGATCAAAGATAAAGATTTTGACATACATCTGAATATAGTTGATAATGAAATTCAATAGACCAGTTAACCAGATGGGTTGAGAGAGAAGAGAATAAAGGGCTTAGGACAGAGATTTGGGAGGGAACTCAGGAAAGTTGCCAAAGTACCAAAGACTACTAGAGTCAGGAAGAGAACCAGGAGAGCATGGTGACATAGAATTGAAGAAAAGATAGGTCATAAAAGACAAGATGAACAATAGAGTCCGATCAAGGAGAGTGACTACTTGGAATAATTCAACAAGCATAGTTAAAGATCTGTTCTGTGACAGGAGTTGTGTATACAGTCCTCACCCTAAAAGAGTTTATACTCTAAAAGGGGAGAGAATGTGCATCTATAAAAGTATAAACAAAACAGATATTAAGTAACCTTAGAAGAGAAATCAGTAAGCGCTGGGAAGACCAGGAAAGGCTTCATGCAAAAAGTGACACTCTAGCTGAGTCTTTTTTTTTTCTTTAAGACTGGAGTATATTTATTTAGTTTTTAGTATTTTAGTAGGTCCAGTTTTTTTTCCTTTATTAAAGCTTTTTATTTTTCAAAACATATGCCTGAACAATTCTTCAACATTAGCGTTTGCACAACTGTGTGTTCCAATTCCCCCCTGCCTTGCTCACCTCCTCCCTAGATGGCAAGTAGTCCAATAGTCAGAAATATATTCTACTGAGTCTTAATACAAACTAGGGATTCCAAGAGATAGATGTGATCAGAGAAACATGTAAAGACCAAGAGATGAGACAGGTGTTGAATTTGGAGATAAGGACTTCATTACTGATATAGGAAAGAGTGATTTCAATAGAATGGTAAGATCTGGAGCCATAAAATTAAAAAAAAAAAAAGTAGGTGATAGGAAAGTGAAAAGTAGATAACATTCTTTCTAGCAATTAGGCAGTAAAGGGAACAAAGAAAGGAGGGAGGTCTCTTTAAAGGATAGAGGAAAATGTAGTGCTTATGACAGACTCCTCAAGGATATTGCTGCTTTTCTCAGCTTCTTCACTCTACTGATAAGAGCTGCCTTCTGTATTTGTGGATTACATATTAGATTTCCTGTACTAGATAGAAGGAGCCAGAAGGATAGCTACTTAAAAAAGAATAAAGGTATCTGCTGAAGAAAACTTTTTTTCCTAATTAGGGGGAAAATACTCATGAGGGTTGACACAGTGAACATGAAGATTACTGAGTTATGTCTTTCCATTGAGGATAATATCCTAGAGCTATATAATTTAGAGATGGAAAGGGATTCTAGAAATCATTTAGCTGAATCCTCTAATTTTAGAGATAGGCAAACAGAACTAGAGAGATAAAGTGCCGAAGATCACAGTTAAATTTGGTGGCAGAGCCAGAAATGTAACCTAAATATATTAACTCAGTCTACTAAATCCTGCTGCAAGTGTAAGCAAAACAGACAACTCCATTTTTAGGGTTGACCTGCACTGTACTGAGAACTAGTTTTATTAAATTCACTAAACCTCTTCATTTTCTAGTATACAGATTTCTGTTGTGGTAGTTATGGGTATTTTTAGACTTTCATTCATAAGACTTGAAAGAATGTTGACAATTCATATCCATACAAAGCTTTTGGTTTTATAAAGGGCTTTCCTACCCACAACACTCTGAGGTAGGTAGTACTTTATATATGTGATTTCATTAGCTTTATCATGGGATCATCCATTTAGATAATGCTAAATGTAACTCCTTAAAGGCAGAAACTCATGAGATCTTAGTAGTGAAGAGTCGTTTAATTATCTTTTTTTTTTTTCATTACCCCTCATGCACTGAGACTGCATTACATACTGACAAGAGCAGAGAATCAAAATTCTTTAGGAATAACAACTTTTTTGGATAACAAAATATCATATTTATTGATTTTTTGTTATTTTATATTTTGATAACAAAATAATATGAAATATCTTTTTCCATATTAGTCTTAAGTAGCATCCTTCTCAAAGCAACCAATCCTTAGTAGATGCTAGTGTTAAAATGGAAGTTAGACCTAGACTCATTGCTCATTGAGTAGCCAAAGTAATTCATTTCTCTGGCTCTCAGAGACACTGTCTTTCAAATTCAGAGATTGCACTAGGTGATTTTCAAATCCTTTACAGAACTAAAATCCAATGATATTTTGATTGTGTTTTTTCACTTCTGGTGATGCTATGGATAGAGCACTATCCCTGAAGTCAGGAGAACCCGAGTTCAAATCTGGCCTCAGACATTTAACACTTTCTAGCTGTATGACCCTGGACAAGTCACTTGACTCCAATTTCAGCCAAAAAAAAAAAAAAAAAGCTTCACTTCTGCTCTACGTGCATAAATCTGTTAGAATAGTAGTATGGTAGAGAGAGGCTCAGACCTGAATGCAGGACATGATTGAAATAGGTGGGTTCTCTTCTTCTTCTTCCTTCTTCTTCTTCTTCTTCCTTCTTCTTCTTCTTCTTCTTCTTCTTCTTCTTCTTCTTCTTCTTCTCCTCCTCCTCCTCCTCCTCCTCCTCCTCCTCCTCCTCCTTTCTTCTTCTTCTTCTTCTTCTTCTTCTTCTTCTTCTTCTTCTTCTTCTTCTTCTTCTTCTTCTTCTTCTTCTTCTTCTTCTTCTTCTTCTTCTTCTTCTTCTTCTTCTTCTTCTTTTTCTTCTTCTTCTTCTTCTTCTTCTTCTTCTTCTTCTTCTTCTTCTTCTTCTTCTTCTTCTTCTTCTTCTTCTTCTTCTTCTTCTTCTTCTTCTTCTTCTTCTTCTTCTTCTTCTTCTTCTTCTTCTTCTTCTTCTTCTTCTTCTTCTTCTTCTTCTTCTTCTTCTTCTTCTTCTTCTTCTTCTTCTTCTTCTTCTTCTTCTTCTTCTTCTTCTTCTTCTTCTTCTTCTTCTTCTTCTTCTTCTTCTTCTTCTTCTTCTTCTTCTTCTTCTTCTTCTTCTTCTTCTTTCTTCTTCTTCTTCATCCTTCTCTTTCTCTCTGTCTCTCCTGTGTGTCTGTCTCTCTGTCTCTGTCAGTTTCTTCTATATCTATATGATTCTAAGATAATAAACTATCCCAGTTACTTCTATTCTAGAAGGAATGAATGTTTAAATAAAATTAGGTAATATGCCACCATCTAGTGTCCATGGAAGGAAATGCCTCAAACAATGCCAATTTTGAAGGCAAAAATATTTGGCTAAATAGTTTCCAAACCATTTTTTGATATCTTTCCATGCAGACTTCATTGGGTTGTTAACATTTTTCCATTTACAAAGCACTAATTTTTGTTTATATTCCTCCTTTTCTAATTTTTTTTCCGATATGGATTTCCAGTTACTTTGGAGAAACAGACCCCAAAACCAGATTTCCTTCCTCAGAAACCTAATTGGGCTTCAACTTCATTGGTAATCAAGATGTAAGAAAAAATATCCAGATTATGTGTTCCAGCAGTTAACCATATCCTTTTCTTCACCACAAGCAAACTGCCAACCTTTCTAGTCCAGGGAAGGGCAAACTTACTTAATGGTTCTGATCATTTTGTAGCCATCTCCTTCTACCAATGGATAAGGTTTTAGTCGTAGATTCATTGTTAGAAGGGACTTAGAGATAATCTAATTCAATTCCCTAGTTTTATATGTGAGAGAACAGATTGGTGAGCTGATTCTTCTAAAGTCAAATAGAAAAATGTAAATATTAAGAATTAGAGCCAATAAGTCTAAAACCACTACTCTCTCTTTTGTGGCATTATGTTCATCATAAAATAGCATGGAAAATATTCAGCTTTAAAAAATAAAAAAAGAATACAATTATACCACATTATATAGTGGCTCCTTGCTGATTAAATATGTGTTAATATGTGTTTTTCCTTTCTTCTCTTTTTTCTACCTCAAACTTTAGGCCCTCCGTGTGAAATGGTCCCATCTGAAGTTACCATGGGTGGATCTAGATTGGCTAATCGATATTTCATGTCAGATAACAGAATTGGATCTTTCTGCCAATTGCCTGACTTCCCTCCCATCCGTCATTCCCTGGGGACTGATAAATCTCCGAAAATTGAATCTCTCTGACAACCAGCTGGTAGAGTTGCCCAGTGTGCAATCCTCTGATGAAATCATCTGTACCAGGTGGGTTGTAGTCACAGGTCATGGAAGAGTGAGTATGAAAGGAATAGTTCATTCTCCAAGGAAAGAGTTACATTTCTCTTCTTGCCAGTTTTCCATAATTTTATTTTATGTTTTCAAACATAATTTCCCCTTGGAAATTTGAGCAGGAAGTTCCTGCCGTTTTATAAATCAGTATCCAGCAGAGAAAGACCCTCTTCCCTCACTACCCCCCTCCCTACTTCATTCCCTTAAATGCATTGCTATCTCTGACTATATCCATAATATTGTAGTATTATCCTTAGGATACAATAAATATCAATGAGTTCTTATCAGAAAGGCCTACCTTTGATATTTAATCAAATGATTGATCAGCTGGACCAGCACTAAATGTCACCTAAGATAGTCTGTGGACTATTTTAGTTGACACGTTAGGATGACATGCCTGAACAAATATTCTTTTAGTGTGAAACTGTATTTCCTGCACCACCCCCAAGTGTGACTCACATACAGAGTTGTAACTAGGAATTCTGGGTCTAGTGATATGAAGGTTGTTCCCAGTTGAGGTGGGGATTGAGGCAATGAGAACAATAAGAATCCAAGACACCAGAGCAAAGAATTGCTCAGGAGCAGAGTTCAATTCAGCTGCTCTTTGACAGCTTCCTGTTTTAACTAATTATTTTTATTTGGTGCCCTGGTGCAAAGCCATCTTTGGCCTACCTCTATTGATCAAAAACTTGAGTGTTCCTCATCATCCCATTCTTCAGATCAAAGACTCAGCTAATACCCCATTTGTGTCCCTAACCACAAAAAAAGCAAAAATAGCTTTCCCCCAAATAGCACCTAAACTGAAGAGACTTATATTGGAGCTCCCTGACATGGAGAAGAGTTAATTGGCAGATCCCTAAAGCTTAAGTTCTCCAGTTGACTGACCCAGGGATCTTAGTACAAAGCTCATCAACTTTCATTTCCTCCCTTATTATCCTTGAGATTGGAGTGGACTATTTGTTACAAGTGGGTTAGAACCCTTGTTGAAAAAGAATGCAAGACTAAAAGCTCACGAAACAATAGAGATTCTTTTCTTTTTAACCTTTAAATTCAATTTTATTTTTAGATCTGCATTTTTTTCCTCTCTCCTCTCCTCACTCTACCTCTCCTTATTGAGAAAGCAAGAAAAACAAAACCTGTGATAAACCTGTATAGTTAAGCAAAACCGTTTTTTGGTTTTTGTTTTTTGTTTTTGTTTTTGGTTTTTGTTTTTTTGCATTGGCCATGTCTAAAAGTTAATATGCTTCAATCTGAATTCTGATTTCTTTTTATCCGGAGGTACCATTCGGAGACTTCTAGATTTATGATTGTACCATTGTGTTGATTAGAGTTTCTAAATCTTTCGTAGTTGTTTTGTTTGTTGTTATTGTATAAATTGCTCTCCTGAAAACAGCAATGTTTCTAAATTTGTTAAATAAGTGCTGAAGTACAGATGAGAGAAGAACAAGTAAGGAAGACCTGTCCATTCTTTTTACTTTCTGTGTAAGAAAATGCCTCTCCAAGATCTGGGATCCAAATGTTCTGACTCCATAGTGGGTGGAGGGTGGAGAGGTCATAATGAGAAACTTTTATGGAAGGTATGGGAGAAGGAAGATTCCTTCAGAGAGCATACACAAAGAGCCTGGGTCTTAGCCTATTTCTGGAGGGGATAGAGGAGCAAGGAGAAATAAGAAAGGGGCCTATGAGATGGGGAGTACTGTAGAGGGAGAAAGGAGAAATTTATGCTTATAATCAGAGGGTTTAGTGTTTAAAGTAATCTTAGAAAATGTAAATCTATTTCTTTACTTGATAAATAAGGAAACTGAAACCCTGAGAAGGGATATGACTTGTCCAATATCATATACCTAATAAATATCACATATTTTCGATTTTAGATCCATGTCCTCAGACACCAAATATAGTCTTTCTAGTAAGTGAGACTGACTGATCATTCTGTTTCTCCATTTTCCTGGATTTAAGTAAAATACTATGTTATCCTCACCAGTGGGTCAATAATTTTTAAAACAGTAATTTTGTGTAAATTCTTTTCTTTGAAATAGGTCTCATTGGAGGGCTGTGGCCTGTATTTGAACCTATATAAGGAAAATTGCAAATTTGAGGTAAAAGGAAGGAAAGAAAGAATACATATTTATTAAGTGTTATATGCTAGGGATTATGCTAAGTTCTTTATAAATATTATCTCATTTGATCCTCACAGCAATCCTGGAAGTAGGCGCTATTATTATCCTCATTTTACAGTTGAGGAAACTGAGACAATCAGAGGTTGACTTGTCTGGAGTTACAGAGCTCTGAAGTCTCTGTGCACCACATAGCTGCCCCTGGAAGCATACCTAATGTAGTTAATTGTTTTAATCTTTTTAGTGTTTGAATATACTTTTTATTCACCATAAGACATGATGACAATTTTAGCTATTCAAATTCATGTAAATTATGATATTTTGACTATTGGTCTTTGAATAGAACCTGCAGAATTTTTTTTTCTTTAGCCCTTGTGGGGGAAAATTTTTGTTAAAATAATAATAGCTGACATAGCAATTTGGGTTTAAAAAAATACTCTGATATATTACTTTATTTGATCTTCACAGTAATTTTGTATGAGGTAACTATTATACCCATTTTGCAGATCAGGTAACTGAGATTCAAATAGATTAAATGACTTTCTGAAGTTCACCCAGATAGTGTCTGAAACAGGATCTGAAAAATCTTTCTGTCTCCAAGTGTAAGTCTCTTTTGTACAAGCAGGAAAACTATGATATTATGGTTTTTAGAGCAATAGTAAAAGCTGCCCTCATAATTTTACTTCTCTTAATTATAGGTTACTTGAAATTGATATATCCAGCAACAAGTTGTCACATCTTCCTCCTGGATTTTTACACCTCTCAAAACTTCAAAAGCTAATGGCTACAAAAAATTACTTAGAAAAATTATTTGAAGAAGAAAATGGTATGTTGCTCTTTGGTAATTTTTTTTTCTTTCTCAATTTCTTTTCTTCTGAAAAAGTTTGCATCAAATAATAAGATTAGTCAATCAACAAGCACTGTTAAGAGTTTGACATATACTAGGGGCACTGTTAAACCTGGAGATATAAATAAAGATGAAAATTCCTCCTGACCTCAGAGTTCACATTCTAATGAGGGGAGGCATCAGGCAAACAATCCTGTACATTCAAGACAGAAATATAATACTTCTAGTGAGGAAGACTCTGAAAGGCTTCTTGCAGAAGGTAGGATTTGAACTGACTCTTAAAGGAGGCCAAGGAAACAAGCATGGGAAACAGTCAGTAAGAAGTCATATGTATTTGAGGAACAGCAAAAAAGACAGTGGGTAGATTGTAGAATATAAAGACTAGAAGTGAAGATTAAATATAGGAAGATTGGAAAGGTAGAATGGGACCAGGTTATAATTGGCACTAAATGACAAACAGCATTTTATATTTGATCCTGGAGATATGTAGGGAACCATTAAAATTTGTTGAGCAAGAAGATGACATGGTCAGGACTATGCTTTAGGAAGATCAGTTTGGTAGCTGAGTTAAGGAGGAATTAGAGTAGGGAGAAACTTGGAGAAGATGTTTGCAATAGGAAGGTGATGAAGGTCATGCTCCAGAATAGTGGCTATGAGAATGGAGAGAAAGGAACACATATCTTTTAAAGGCAAAACACACAGGCAAAACACACAGGCAAAAACACAAAGAGTGGATAACAGACATATTCATTCAATATGTGAGAGTTAGTATATAGTATATTAGTTATATATAGTAAGTATATAGTAGTTACTATAAAATAATAGATGATGATACTGAGTTTGTGAACTTGGGAAGATGTTGGTAAATTCAACAGTATTAGGAAAATTTGGTAAGAGGGATGATTTGTGGGGAAACATAATAAGCTGTTTTAGACAAGTTGAATTTGAGATGGCCATAGGACATTCAATTCAAGATGTCCAAAAGTTGATGATAGGGACTGAAGCACAAGAGAAAGAATAGTATAGAATATATAATAGATCTGGAATCTGCATAGAGAAGATAGTTGAATCCATGGGAACTTAGAGAAGTAAAAGGAAGCCCACGTCATTAAAAAAAAAAAAAAGGTTTCCTTTTTTTTTCTTTTAGCAACTAATTGGATTGGATTAAGGAAGCTACAGGAACTTGACCTCTCTGACAATAAATTGACTGAATTACCTACAGTATTCTTTCATTCATTCAAATCACTAAATTGCCTGAATGTTTCCAGAAATAAGCTAAAGATTTTTCCTGATCCTTGGGCCTGCCCCTTGGTAAGTATAGAATCTGAAACTAAAATGAATATCTATGATAATTGCAACTTAAGAAGAAATTAGTTTACATTGAAGAAAAATACTTAAGATTTCTTAGGGTTGAGAATAGGGATGTAGAAAGAGATGAAACAAAGGTGTTGAGTGCTAGGGGAAAGACAAGAAAATAAGAAAGAAAGAAAGAAAGAAAGAAAGAAAGAAAGAAAGAAAGAAAGAAAGAAAGAAAGAAAGAAAGAAAGAAAGAAAGGGAGAGAGAGAAAGAAAGAAAGAAAAGAAGAAAGAAAGAAAGAGAGAGAAAGAAAGAGAAAAAGAGAGAGAGAGAAAGAAAGAAAGAAAGAAACTTAATTTCTATCATTTATTCTATGAAGAATAAATACAAAGCAGTTAGGGGGAAAACATTAACCCTTGGGGGATCAGGAAGGCCTTCATATAGAAAATGGTTCCTGAGCTAAGCAAGTGAAGAATCCAAATATAAATATAGCTAGTGAAGGCTTTTAAAGGAGAAAAATTCAAGTTTCCACCCTCTTAACTAAGCACTGATTCACACTTTTTAAGTAACTCAATTTTATTAGTACAATTATGAAAAATAAAAATTCTTTTAAATTACCTTGCACAACAATATTCTCCATCTCAGAGAACTAGTTTACATCTATTGTTCTGTCTCTTGGATATTTAGAAATGTTGCAAAGCTGCCAAAAATGTACTTGAGTATCTGCCAGAAAAAATTGCTGTTTTTTGGAAAAATCACCTTAAAGAAGTGGATTTTTCAGAAAATGCGCTCAAAGACATTCCCATAGGACTCTTCCAGCTTGATGTAAGTCCAAAGACACTTTGTTTCTAATCTTCAGTTATACAACATACTCTGAATTGAAGCATAATGACAAATGATTGCAAAAAAATGCCTCTTAACAGTTTCTTAATTTTTCATGTCAAATAATTTTAGGAGCAATCTTTTCATTACTTTTCTAGCTGAAAGGTATATGACTAGATAGTTTTACAGCTCTGGAGATGTGCCACAAGAGTAAATGCTTCCCAATTTGGACCGAGAAGAAAAATGTATTTCCTTTTCAATATAGAGGCAATATGGGGTAGTGGAGGACTTCTGGTTTGGGAGACAAGGGACCTAGATTCTAATTCCAACTATGCTGCTTGTATAAGACAATTGGAAAACTGAAATTTTCTTCCTCAGTAAAATGATAGGGCTGGGCCAGATCTCTGCCTCAATTCTCTGCCTTCTCCGGGCCATATTTCATACCTCCATCAAAGTATTCTTTCTAAAGCACAGCTCTAAGTCACACCCCTGTTGGGTAACCTCCTGTGACCCCCTGTTACCTCTGAGACCAAATACAGACTTCTCTATTTGACGTTTATGTCCCTTAATAGCCTGACTTCAACCCACTTTTTCATCCTTATTATATACTGTATATAATGTATATTATATACATTATATATTGTATATAATTATATAATGTATATTATATACATTATATATTGTATATAATTATATAATGTATATAATACCCCTCTTCACACATTATTCAGTCCAACCAAACTGGTCTTTTTGTTCCTCACAGATAGCACTCCATCTCTAACTCTGCTCTCTATTCCTTTGCACAAGCTATATCCCTTTTATTGAATGTATTGTCTCCTTGAGGTTATCATCTCTGATTTCTTTCTGAGTTCATCTCCTACATGAAGCCTTTCCTGGTACCCTTCACTTACTAGTGTCTTCCCTACAAATCTTTCTCTGTCTCTGTTTCTCTCTCTCTTTCTCTCTCCATCTGCCCATCCATCAATCTATCTTTCTATCTATCTATGTGTCTATAGTTTTCTATAATCTATCTATATACACATATAATTTCTGAGGGATGGAGTATATTAAGAGCAGAACAGAGGACTAAACACTGAATTTTGAAAAATGTTAGAGAGCAACTGAAGAAAGTTAGCCTAGGAAATAGAGCATCTTGAGACAGGGGTAGGGATATATGTATAAATAATTGCACATATATATGTATATATACACATATCTACTCCTATATTGGGGGGGTTATACATGTATGACTATATATCGAAGTCATCAGATATATGTGTTTAATAAATACATATACAAAATGCTTTTTATGTATATGTATATACCTATGTATAACATCTTTATATAACATATTTTTATATACAAAATCACATCACCTACATATGTGCATCTAGGTGTAAATATGAGTAATATATTCATATATGCCTGTGTATACAAATAGATGTGTATATAAATGTGCAAGTAAAAACTTAGATATATACATATTCTCATCATCTTCCAGCACCCAATGTTATATAAATTTCTTGAAGAGAAATTGTTCCTTCTCTTTTTATCTCCTGCATTTAACACGGTACTTGAACACTTAATGCTTGGTGATTGGTCAGTGCTTGAGATCATATCTAAGGTCCTTTTAGTTCTAATAAATTAGTTGACAAGAGATTTTTAAAAAGCTCAAACTACGAGTACAGCTTAAGAGAGCAAACATAGATGTCAATACCAGTGCTAGCCTCAGCATAAGGGAAGTCACCTGTTTACATGGTGTGATTTTTAGGATGCTAAGAAGGCACAGCTTCCTGGGACATACACCCCTAACCCTGTTTCTTCATCTGCTCCCTAACATTCTTCAAAATTCAGCTCTCAATTTCAGTTCTCTGTTCTGCTCTTAAAATACTCCATCCCTCAGAAAGTACATCCAAGTAAAGTGAATAATTTAGTCTTCATTTGCATCTCTGTTTGAGAGGAATTACCATCACAATTCATACCATTCAGTTCCTCTGGCCACCATTGTGTTTAAAGAACTGTTGTGTTCTCCTCTGATCACCAGATGGCATTCCCAGAACATACTTTTCTCCCAAGCTTAGAAAAGCTTTAACATCTACTTATGACTCGGGTTTTGATTTTTGCCTCATAGAAAAGAATGGGTCACAGTTCTGTGACCCCAAATTGCTGAAACTCTCACCAAATGCTTAGTTGGGGATGTGAAAGTATAAAGTACATTTGTCCATTTTTAACCCTAGTATGAAATTTTGCTGTTTCCTCTTTTGAGAATGTATTTTATTTCTTAGCTGCTGCTTTCTATTCTGTATTTTGAATATAATATCTTGTGATTGGGGGCAAAACTATAACGACGAACAACAACAACAATTCTTAAAATACTATGTTTATATAGCCCTTTGCAATCTCAAAGCATTTTCCATGTTAGCTCCTATAATCCTCAGAGCTGTTAGAGAGTACAACTTTGATTTTTGTTTTGTTACATTTTACAGATGTAGAAACAAGCTGAAACTAGTGAGATTGTGATTCAACAGCTAAAATGTAATGGAGCCTCGGTTCCATGAAAGGAAGGTCACTGGATTTAGAGTAAAAAAAAAAACTTGGATTTTAAAAAATCTCAGTTCATCTATTTTCTAGGCTTGTAACATTGGGGAAGTTATGTCACTTCCCTAACATCTCAGTTTCTTCATCTTTAAAATGAAGAGGTTGAACTAGATAACCTCTATGGTCTCCTCAAGCTCTAAGAAAATCCTGTAATTCAATGTTCCTTTTACTCACATATAAGTATTTTGATTCTACTCTTCTAAGCATCATATCATATCATAATTCCTATTCCATGGTTTTACAACAACATCTCTTGGTCAAAATATTAATTTCATTTTATTAGAGGTAAATCTCAGGTATGTTTGTGTCTGTGGTTTTATTTTTGTATTTTTAAAAAGGATCGCTAAATTCATATTTTAAGATTTTTTTATTTTGGCCATTGTCCTTAAACATATATGACTTAAATACTCTTGTGCAAGTCAGTGACATCTCAAATAAATCACAAAATGAGGAGTGAAGGCTAAATTGTCTGGTATGCTATTATTTTATATCCTGAAAGAAAACAATTCATATTTATGAAATGTGATCTTGTACAGCATGTGTTCTTTAAATTGACCTTAACATTCATCTATAACTTCTGTTAAAAACAAAACAGGAAAGAAATAGGTTTTGGATAGCCAAGTGACAAAAGGTACTCCTTTCACTTTCTGGCCTCTACTTTTGGAATGTGGGATTTATTGATGAGGACCAACCACAGCTATTTTCTTCCTAAATCACTGGCCCTGCCTTCACCCTTCAGAATTCTTTCTCTGCCCATAGGAGGTAGGGGAGAAGTGAGTAAGGTCACGTAGTCTAACAGCCTAGCCTTGTTCTAAATAGCCAAAATGACACTGGCTTTTTTTATCCCACGAACAGAAAGAAAACCAAGGTCCAATATAGTTTTGCCTTTTTTTCCCCCAACATGCTGCTATTTGTAGTTTCCCAATTTAACTATTGCCTTTCCATCACAAACATGAGCATAATATATCAATAGGTAATTTTGTTATATTGGGGGGGGGATGGGAGGTAGCACTCCAAGGTAGGTCATTTCCATCTCTTAAATCCTACAATACTGTGATCTGGATATAAAGGTAGTGAACTTGAACTTGGAATCAAGAGTAACAAGTTTAGAAAGAGTTTCTGGATGAAATCTGAACATGGAAAGTGAACATCTACTTGTTTCTATATATCCATACATACATATATACACACATACACATATATTTTCAACTAAACAACTTCCTTGAGTCACATATCATTAATTTCTTAGTCCAAGTTGTTTTTCCTATTTTTGTATATGTATCTGATGGCCTCTTGGCTTTGTCTTTTTCTTTCAGACTTTGATGTCCTTGAAATTATTAGGGAACCAACTAGTCACTCTTCCCTCTCAAGATAAATGGACCTGCAAGCAACTTAAATACTTGGATCTTTCTAAAAATCAACTTGGAAAGTAAGCAACTATATTATGGTCAACTTTTAAAGAGAATGTTCCAAAACCTGGTACAGTTTTTAGCTACAGTACCTTAAGTTTTGAGCAGCTCAAGTTGGTCCCTCTTACATCAGGAGTGTTATTCCTAAATTTAACTATAAGACTAAAAAAATAGAGCAACATTCTTTTCATGTCTCTTAGTCTGCCCCTTCTGATTATCTTTCTAATTTCAACCTAAATGGTGACTCAGCTTTGTATCTTATAATTTAAGTCACAAGTAAGAGAGGAGAGAGAATAAACTCAAAAACCTTTCTAATAAAATGTAATTTTAATTATTAATTAATAGTAATAAAACGCAGCAAATATATCTTTCTTGAAATAAAAAGTCTCATTTATCTATTACAGGGCACCACCTGTCTAGCATCTGGGTATAATCTATAACTAATTAGGTAATGAGTTTCTCAAAAGGTCAACTATAGTAAACAACCTAAAAATGTAATTTCTATCTGTGAAAATGTTATTTGATGCATGTTCAAACAGTACTGAACAAAGGAAATGTTTGTGTATTATCTGAAAAAAATAGAGAACAGAAATTAAAGGAAAGCATCTTTTTTTAAAAAATCAAAATAACCTATCAAATATAAATTTAGTCAACTATTTAAAATGTAGGTTGCAGAAACACTAATGTTGATAAGTGGCAAATAAAGATTGCTCCTGCCTACAGAATTGTTTCCAAGAGACTAAGTGAATTTTTTGTTTTCTAGTCAGGTGTTTTGGCATTGTATACGGGCGTCACCTATAGATGTAAATAAACCAAGCAGGTCATATCTCCGTCATGCCTTCTTCATTCACCTTTTCCCCACAGAAATGAAGATGGACTTAAAACAAAGCGGATTTCCTTCTTCAATACCAAGAGCAGACATCGTTCATGTCCAGAAGCAGGTATATCTGTGTGTTCAGGTGCCATCCTAAAATAGAAACTAGGAACAGCATGTTGGTAGGCTTGCCCTGGTACTGTCTGGATTTTCCCACAGACGGGGTTTATTGTTTATAGTGGCTGAAAATGCCATCAACAAGTGCTATGTTGTGATGATGTCCCCTGATATGGGCCATCTTATACTCATGTCTCCCATAATTCCTGATGGAGTACTTTGCAATAAATCAATCTCCAGTGGTGGTTGTGTTAGGTAAGTTTGTCCTGCTTTGTCTCCAGTACTTCCTTTTTTGTGACAATGCGACCCAACTTCATTACCGTGATTCCCATTACTATGTCCCAAAGTAGAGGTTGCCAAGTTCATGCAATTCAAACCTGGCAGATAGCATTAAACTTTGTGAAGGAAATATAAATTTTCCTGGAAGTCTATCAGATGTAAATGTACAATTTTCAGTAGTTTTCCATAGTGATTAATTAAGAAATATAGATGAGTGTAACAAATTGCTAGAAAATTGGGGTGGACCAATGGAACCTTCTCCTGCCTTTAAACACAGCAACATCTCATTTTGTTCTAAAAGCTGAAGTGCTTATGAAGTCAGCTGATCTCAAAAGAGTATCCTTTGGTAGGCTGTTCCATGACAAGTAACCAATAATTAAGTCTTCTAGAAGGCATTACAACTTTCTGGCTAGACTTGAAAGATCTGTTTTGCTAAGCTTGGAATAGCTTATAGTGGAGATGGTCTGGATTAATGTAAATGAAATCCCACAAAGACCAAGAGCATTTGGAGGGAATTGGACTCTATCAAAGGTTCTTAACCTGGAGTGTGTAAAGTTTTTCAAAATATTTTGATAATTATTTCAATATATTGGTTTTCTTTATAATCTTGTATGCTTTATTTTATTAATTTAAAAACATACTGAGAAGGTGGACAGAAGTCTTCACTGGATATTCAAAAGAGTCATTGACACACACAAAAAAATTAAGAACATTTGGATTTAGTTAATCTATAAGGTCAGCTCTAAATTTCTTTGTGTATAACTATCTTCCTCTTTCCAGTAGAGATCATTACTGTCAAATTCATTGCTGCTGTTGTTGTTTTGTGTTTTTTGAGGTAATTGAGGTTAAGTGACTTGTCTAGAATCATACAGCTAATAAGTGTTAGATTTCTGAGGGCAGATTTGAACTTCAGTCCTCTTGACTTAAGGTCTGGTACTCTATACAGTGCACTATCTAGCTGCACCTCATTTTTATTTTTTAAGGAGTTTACTAGGATATCTTGGAGTTCTGATTGGATTAAAATAGAATATATGATTTGGTAAGTTGTCTTATTTCTCTATGTTAGTTTTATCCTTAATTTTATTTGTGTATATATACACCTTAATTTATGGAATTGATGTATTCTTATAGAGTTTTCTTTTAGCTTAATTTTTATAAATTACATTCTATTTCAAATACAGGATGAAAATATGGCTCATAAAAGATGACCTTAGTACATCACTTTTCCAAATAAAGATTTCCTTTTTAAAGTAAATAATTATACACAAATTTATCTGTTCTTTTTTTTTAAAAAAATTGTGACACTTGTAATAAGTTATTGACGAAGAATTCTTGGATGCCGTTCCCATGAGCAGTATGAAGCCCTAAGTTGGAGGGAAAAGAGTAAGGCTAAAAGAATATTACTATTATTTCTTTTGGAGTATTTTCAAGCCTTATCAGGTGAAGTCAATATCCTGTTTGAGCTGAACCTCCACTTCCCAGCTCAGAGGACCATCAGCTAAACCCCAAGATTTTTATAGATTGATAGAAAGGAAAAGAATAATATCTTATGTATTTTCCATTTGCCTCAACCAGGGCAACTGCAAACCTGACTTTGTGAGATAGATAGCATTTTTCCAGAAACCAGCTTTAAATGGATTTAGGATTAAATGCAAGAAAGGCCAAAAATTCAAGACAGCGACACCTGAGAATTTTGAAAATGTGGGGGGAATTCCAGAAATTTTTATGAAAAAACTCATAATGTGATGATTTTATAGTTTTATGATTCACAGTGGAAATACAAATAAAAGGCATAGTGGTTGATTGTCTTTTGTTTGAATCGACCATTTCTATTTCCCTTTAATATTTTAAGGAACAATACTGCATTTAATGAATTTATATTTAGATCTAATCTTCATTAATATTCATAATCATTGTCTAGAATTAGATTTAATTCTCAGAAGCCATATAACACAAGACCTGTTGAGAAAACGGATTCCTAGAGAGATTTAATGACTTGCCTTAAGTTCGTAATGGTTATAAGCCTCAAAGATGAATTTTAAACCCAGGGCCTTTGACTCTGGAGCCAATTGCTTTTTCCACTGGGCCATTCATTGATTAGATGATGGAGAAAGGGTGCTTACAATTTGCAAAATTCAGGATTATATTATGGTAAGATATTCGTGATGTTTAGAAGTCAAGTCATGAAATAGTATCATATCTGTTTGTGAAAGAAAGCTGATTTGCTCAACCTTTTTTTTGAATATTGGATCCCTTTGGCAGTATATGGACTGCTTAGGAACCTTTCTCAAAAAATATTTAAAGTGCACAAAATAAAATACATAGGGTTACAAAGGAATTTGTAGAGTAATGTTGAAATGTGGTTATCTTAAAAAAAAACAAAACAAAAAAGTTCACAAAACCCAGATTAAGACCCTGTAGAACAGAATATTTGGATGTTATGGTTTTGAGATTGTAAAATATAAATGTCCAGATTAGCACTATCTGGGTAACAATTGCAAATCACCCTTTTGGGATAATGAAGGTCTTAAACTTCATGAACTCAGAGTCCCCTTCTGACATATTGTGATCTTGAAAGTGCCTCACATAGTGTTGTTCATCCTGTTTTCAGAGAGGACCAATGATATAATAGATGATGTCTTGACTTGCATGTGAATTGGACCTAAGTGAGGCAGAGTTATGCTTCTTGTGTCATCAGAATTCAAAGTCATCAGAGGCAAAAGTCAAGATGATTACAGATGGTCTGGAATGCCGCAAGTGACTTTAGCATCTTTGATGTCTGACCAAACTCTACGCATTGCACAGCACTCAGTCTCCTTTATGGCCATTGGAGCAAATTATTCTCATGCACCCATTCCTCTGGGGAAAGTCTTCATGTTTGAGATAGACATGCCCCCTAACTCCTTATGTATTTGAGGTCTGTCAGTTACCCTCATCTTCAGAGATGGATTTACCAGAGTATAGCAGCCACAGGTGAGAGTTGAGTGAGAGGTGGACATTGAAGGTGGATAAGAAGCCTTGAAAAGGGCTCCCGCTGACATGAGAAGTGCTCATCTTCCCCAAACACTCCATACATTTTGGAGAGCGTAAGCAAATAGAATTTTCTCATAGGTGCCACTGTAGAGATTGTGAAGAAGGTGTCATGGATTATATTTTTTAAAAAAGGAAATAAAATACATTTGATCCTCCTCATCCATTGCACATGTGTTAAATCTGGTCCATTAGTTGATAGCATGTGATAAGTGTGAGGAGACAATTATAATTCAGTAATAGAATTTATGCTACCTTTGCTTTTAAGAGCAGAAATATATTTTCCTTACTAATAAACAGTGAAGCGTTTTCCCAAAGGTTGATCATGAGAAGCCTACCAGGAGAAAAAGGGGATCTCTTTGTGAATAAGTCAACCAAATACAATAAAATCAGATTTGGGAAAATATTCCAGAAAATAAACTGAGTCCAAGAGGTACCTGTTTAAGTGAACAAAGGAAAAAACATGGCCCAGTTTCCTTGGAAGAATTCTTTGGTGATTATGTTAACTAATAATTTAAGGTTAAAACTAGCAACTGGGAGGTCCCTGGATTTAAATTTTAAAAAATTATTATTAAGTGTTATGATCAAATGAATAGAGAGCAGACTGTGGGGTCAAGAAGACCTGATATGTAGGTTGTGTTACCTTGAGCAAGCAATTTAGTCTCTTGGTGCCTGCACCCTGCCACACACACAAGTCTGTAAAACTATAAGTAACATAAATTGTTGAATCAGTTGAAGGAGTTTTCTCATGAAAAATTCTCTACAACCAGGAAATCACAGGACTGGACAATTTCTTTTTTACTATGTGTAGGAAAATTTAGACTTAGCAATTGTGGGGAAAAGAAGTGTACTGCCTAGAAAAGCCACTACTTTCAGGTACTTGTCCTCCCAAACTATTTATCCCTGGATAAGGAGTGATTTACCAAAGATAACTTGTGTGCAGATGGGTAATAAAATTCAGGGTAATTTTATGCACATACAAGTGGTCATATTTGTGCAGTGGGCTCATCCAAAAATAATTTTGGATGGCTGTTTTTATGGTAAAATTCAAGCCAGCAGAGTCATAAATAACTTATGAATAAATAATTACAGTTCATAAATACCTCGAGCTGTATTCTACACAACAGACATTTTTCCACATTGGGATGAAGATGTGACAGGCGTAGCTGATGTTTGCCATAACAACTTCTGCCTACATCAGTGGGTTATTGAGGTTTATTCTTTCAATACATATTTAATAGATATTCAACACTACAAGGAAACTTTGAAATCAGAACGTTAGGTCAATAAGTGTTAAAGAGGATTGACTTTCTTGAAAGAAGAAGCAAAAATTTCTTTTCTCTAGAAAAGGTGAATGCAGCTCACTAAAGAATTTCATTCTTTTTCATGTGTTGTTAAAAGCACTTATTGAACATTTCCTCATGGAAAAAGTATGTTGTGCAATAGTACTTTTAAAGGCAGCATTCTTCATTATTGTAGCAGGAGCTCCCAAGAAGAGTTTTATTCCAAATCAACAACCTGAATTTCAAAGGAGTAGAGAATGAATTTTTGGCATTCCTTTACCTTCGCTCACAGAACATTCTCTGAGGCGAAGGTACCACATTATCACTGAAAGGAAACTGTCTCTAAGGAGAAAAAGAGAATTGCTTCAATTTTTTAAAAAAGAAAATTTCTGCCTTATCTTTAAGGGCCATGCTGAGAGTGACACAAGTCTATTTATTATGGACTTATTGAGCTAAAAAAAAATTTCAAGGAGTCCTTATTTTTTTTTTCTCCTTGGAAAAATAAAAGCAGATGCAAAATTTCTGCTGAAATTCAAGTCTGTGATTCTCATAAATCTGGTTTAAGAACTTAGGACTAAGAGCTTTATGATGTTGTATCCTGAAATAATACAATTAAACAACCACATGACATTTTATTTTATGGTGGCCACGCAAGGATTCCTATTAATGATGTGATATTCAGCATGAGGGAGCCTAGTATGGAAATCTCCTTGACCAAAACATATACAATCTGTCAATGATTTAGTAGGTAAGTCTTAGAGAATTACTTGATATAGAAAGATATTAAGTGACTTTTGTAGCATGTCAGAGTGACATTTGAACTCAGTATTTCTTGATTTTAAATCTAACACTTTATTCACTCTCATAATGTTTTATAATTGATTGTGTTAATATTAATTAATAATAATTATATTATAATTATAATTAAGCATTCATTTTTAAACTCTTGATCTATACATTGCTAAGGAAACTCCCTGTACCATTGTAAATTATCACCTGTTCTTTAATTTAGATTCCCAGAGCCCAGAATTGCCTACAACACAGAGATGAAGTGATTTGCCTAGGGTCACATAATCATTGAATGCCAGAGGCTATCATTGAACCCAAGGTTTCTGGATACTGAGGCTTGTTCTCTACCTCCTGAGACATGACCTGCTTTTCCTATGGTGTCATCATGAGTGACATTTTGGTACAATGTTATTTTAATATTTGTCATCTCTACTTTTATTTTAGGTTCTGGGCTGGAATTTCCAGTTTTTCTTAGTGAATCCTTAGAAGTCCTGTGCCTCAATGACAATCAGCTTGATGTAGTCCCGCAGTCTGTCTGTCTATTGAAAAGCTTATCAGAACTCTACTTAGGAAAGTAAGTACAAATTGGAGAAAGCTGTATAACACCTACTCTATGACTTGCACATCCAGTGGTGCTGCCTTAATTAGCAAACCTCTTCCACTTTGTGGTGGCTCACAATTGCATAAATCAAAAATAAAAGCAGTTCTATTACCTGAAATAATCATGAGCTTTTATAATTCAAGTTGGATGGTTTCAAATGGTTTTTAATTTTGGGGGAAAAAATAGCATTTTGTAAAATGTAGCTCTTTTTATCCCCCCCATCTGAAGGTTTTATGAGGATTATTGGCCATTATGTGAAAGTTTGTAAAATTCTTCACACTTCAAAGTATATTTAGCACTTTAAATTTACTGCATCTATATTTGGAGTGCAAAGAATTTAGCAAACTTTCTTTTAATAGCTAATAATAATCCTCAATGCTTCCTTCAAAAGGGAGAGAAAAAGCCAAAATTTACAACTCCATTATCCTTTTCTCCTTAAAGAGAAAAAAAGGAGCCAAATTGATTTAAATATGATTAATAAAAATACAAAATTTGTTCACTGTTTATGATCTTCCAATGACACATTTTTGTAATCTTTTATGGTAATAAAATCAGAGGAAAATGAAACTTAGAGGAACACAGTTCTGAGACCCAAGGTTCCTAGAGGAAAAAAATTTCCATCTCTCTCACTGAATTTTTCCAAAAGGAAAGAGTTTAAAATAAGCAATGGAACACTAGAAAAATAGAACAAAGATTCAGGGCTTATGATGGAAACTGGAAACTTTAATTAGTAATGAATAAGACATAATCTTTGCCCAGTGGTCATCCCAGAATTGATTGTGTGTGTGTGTGTGTGTGTGTTTTCAGTAATCCAGGTCTTCGAGAGCTTCCTCCAGAACTTGGGCAGTTAGCCAATCTTTGGCAGCTAGATATAGAAGAACTGAATATCAGCAACATTCCAGCAGAGATTCAGAAAGAAGGTAGGCAATCTACTTACAGACTGCCAATATTCTGATTACATTATCTCCTTGAAAAAAAATGATTCCCCAAATTATAATGAGTACAGAGCAATTGTATAACAGATATTTAGTAATATCAGGACTCCATTAGAGTTCTGGTCTCATCAGTAGGATTATTTCCTTCAATTATTCACCTATCCATAGCTACACCTGTCCTTTGTGTGCTCCTTTTGTCCATATTCTTTCTGAGTCCACAAATAGGAGTTCAACTATCATTCATGGGGCAGCTTCCTCACTTTCAGGTATTAAAAAACCCTAATTTGGTTATTTATATGAATCATTCAGAAAATAAAATGACATAAGAATTTTTTCTTCTGGTTTTAAACCAATATAATTTGACCATAAACAGAAACTATGTTAATCATATATAAGAAAAATGTGTTACTTTTTCTTTGTGACTCACTGAAGACTTCATGAAATTCATCAGTGTTGTTTCTTCTATGTTATTCAACTGTAATGAGTATCATTTTTATATTTGAATTCAGTGAAAGTTTCCCTTATGAAGTTTTCTTTTTCTTCCCTCCCCCTACTCTCCAGTAGAATTTGAAAATACTGTTTGGATGTCAATGAGTATGTTTATTTGTTAACTATCTATTTTGTTGATTTTTTACCTGATGATTTTTTGTATAGGCCCCAAAACTATATTAGCTTACTTGAGAGCTCAACTTCGGAAAGCAGAAAAATGCAAGCTGATGAAAATGATTATTGTGGGTCCTCCACGACAAGGCAAGTCAACTCTCTTGGAGATTTTACAGACTGGGAGACACACACAGATGATGCACAGTGATGCCACTATCAGGACCACCAAATGGGAACTGCAGAAACCACCTGGACTAAAAGCAAAGGTCAATAATGGTTAGAATTAAAGGTTGATTTGGGTGGGAGGGAATTTCTCAGTTGGTTCTCTTCTCCAACACATCAGAGTTATTCTTAAATGTAAGTTTAGACATTGCCAAGGTGTCTCTCCTATGACACTCAATCCATTGTATACTTCGGTCAAATGGAATATTTCTCAAAGCAAATAACTTTCTTAATGTTCTTTCATTATCTCTCACTATAGGTGAAGCTGAAATTTAGTCAGTGAAATGGGCAAGTATCTGCCTGTATCATCATTTTTTATAAACAAACAAACAAACAAATGAAATTAAAACTAAATAATTAAATAATAAACAAAATAAATTCAGAAGATAAAAATAATAAATAAAATAGTAAAAATTAGTTTAAGGCCTGACTTTAATGTGTATGTTAGTAATCATACTCTTTATGCATTTTTAGTGTAATGCAGTTAAAAAAATTTTCTCAATACCACAACTTTTACATGTATTAAATAGATAATTGTATATATAAATATTTGTACATACATGTGTGAATGTATACTCATATGTATGCATACGTATGTTTGCCACTTTGAAGAGTAACTGAGAAAATTTTGTCCTGAAAATAACAGTGTAAGGAAGTTAGATTTATCTTACAGAGCTAATGGAGAAATAATAGTAACTGACATTTATGTAGCACTTACTATGTGCCAGACACTCTGCTCAGCACTTTACAGTGCTCACACTCTGGGAAGCAGGTGCTGTTATTTTCCCCATTTTACAATCAAAGCAACTGAGGCAAAGCTAAAGTGACTTGCCTAGGATCACACAGCAAGTAAGTGTCTGAGGCCTGATTTGAACTCACATCTTCTAGACTCCAGGCCCAGCACTGACATATCAGATTGCCCTGGGTATTGTCGTCCTTTTGTACTCCTAGAGATTCCAAGGCACCCATCTAGCACTTCATCGTGGAAAACCTTGAGTCTCCTGATGTACACATCTCGTTGGAATTTTCCAATAGTCATCCTCCCCAGAACATTCTTCAATGAATCATTCAATGGCAGAAAGAAGCCTTCCTTTATGCTGAGTCCTTCATGTAAAATTGCTTCTCTGATTGAAGAAATCTAGTTCAATCAATTAGGCATTTAAACTGAATTTCAGTTCTGACAAGGACACAGAGTCTAATCTTCACGAGAACAGAGTTCTATCACTGAGGGTCAAAATAGTCAAAACATTTTTTCTCCTGCTAATTAATACTGAAGCCTGTTCCCCCAGAGTAGCCAAGACATAAGCCTTAGCTAATTGGTATCAGAAAAGGACTTTGCAGTTTTTTAATGAAAGGAAGTTGTTTTTTCCCTAATGTAATCACATTTTGGATTCAGTCATTAACAATTACTTAATGCTATTATTATTCCTTTAACTGTGATTAAGAATTATTGGTCTTGAGGGCCCATTACTGGGTTACTCTCATTCAGAGTTTTCCTTACCCTTTTCTGTCACAAAAATGAAGCCTCCTCCCGTTTAATTAGAGGAAAAATCATGAATGCTTGAATAAACTGAACAGCTTGTTTCTTATAAAGCTGTGCTTGGCATTCCGTTGACCTTTGTAACATGAGGGCCTCTTAGTTGATTCTATAAAGATAGAGACTCAGATTGTGTCTTTGAGAAGTTACAGGGAGGACTGTAAGAATCTCTTTCTACAATCAGATGCCAGATACATAAACTTGGCCTGCGAAGCTAAAGCTGGATCTTCTCTATACAGTTCGTTTTCACGTGAGGAAAGCCCGGTTATCTCATGCTATTCCAGGCAGTCTAACATGCTAACTTGCGTTTGACCCTTGGTATGTCAGCAAAGGGTTTAGGAATCCCCAGAGATGGTGTTCACTGCTCTACAAAGTTTGGAAACCAGAATCTCTCCTCTGATCTTGCTTCCCTGTGAGGTTTAACATCAGTGACTGAATGCTAAAAAGTGATCTCAGCAATGGGATTTCCTCCAGCTGAATTTCTCAAAACCATTTTCAGCTGAGAATTAGATTTAAAAGTCCTCTCAAATCTGCTCAGGACTAAGGTCAATATAAAATCCCAGTGTCTCATTGAGGTTGCCAGTGTTATACATAGCAGACACCTTCCCCCCTTGTGGAATCTACTGGAAGACCACCAGTTTAAAAAAAAAAAAAGTACCATCTCTCTCATCATCGGGATGAATGGCTGGGCCCTTTTCCCACCCACTGATTACTGATTTCTGAGAGGAACAAAGAGAACATTGAAACTTTTTAAATGTCCTTTTTTTCTAAGCACCCAAGTCTTGAGTAATAAGTTCACCACAATCTCTGGGATTTACGGAAACAGTTTGTAAAAAATGGCTTTTTGTTATTGTTGTTCAAGTAGGTTGATTCTGTGGAGTTCAATGTTTGGGATATTGGTGGTCCAGCCAGCATGTCCACAGTCAATCAGTGTTTCTTCACAGACAAAGCCCTGTATGTAGTTGTTTGGAACTTAGCATTAGGAGAAGAAGCCGTTGCAAATCTTCAGTTCTGGCTGTTGAATATTGAGGTAAGAAGCCACTGTCACTTTCTTAAGAATCCAGAATATAAAATGGGACTGTGTTGTATCTCTTAGACCCATATCCATTTATTTCAGAAGCTATTTAAATTTGGGATGGCCTGGGCAGAAGATCTCAGAAATGTAACAACTAACTCCTGCTATTATTCAGTTGTAGCTGTTCCATACCCCTTCAGTACATGAAGGGAAAGGGAATAAGCATTCATTAAGAACCTATAATATACCAGTGTATTAAACACTTTACAAATATTATCTCATTTGATTTGATCCTTATACAAATCCTATGAGGAAAATCCCTATTTTACAGTTGAGGAAACTAAAGCAAGCAGAAGTTAAGTGACTTGCCCAATAGTACACAGCTAGCTACTATCCTGTATTTGAATTCAGGTCTTCCTAATTCCAGGCCCAACATCCTACCCTCTTCACCATCTAGTTGGATCCATCCAAGTGATATAATCTAAGGATATAATAATAGCAGACACTTATAGGCTTGCAAACAAACATTATTTCATGTGGACCCCACAGCAACCCTATGAAGTAGATACAATATACATGGTATGGACCCATTTTACAGAGAAGGAAATAAAGCCTCATAGAGAAGGTTACTTGCTTGTGGTTATATAAAGATAGAATATGAACCCAAATTTGTTCCTGACTCCATATTTAAGGGCTAGCTTAGGGTCCTCTGTGAGTCTTTGTTAATGTGCCATCTTGTCTGAGATTTATCATAAACACTTCTTTGGAAAAGCCTCTATTAGTGTTATGTGTTCTGTTAGTTATCACTTAGCATACAACAAGACCCAAAAGGACACCAAAAAATCAATTTTGATAAGAGAAAATCACAAAGTCTCAAATATGGAACACAAGCCTGAGTAGAGTAGCACCAAGAATCCAATCCTGTAGTAAGCAGTGATTGATGAGCTACATCACAACACCAGCCAGACAAAGTCAAGACTAGGATTGTGGAAATGAAATATCCAGAAGTTTTCTACCCCTTGTATCTCTGTTGTAATTGGCTGGATGTTTGTTCTTGAACATCACTTTCTGCCAATGAGCTTTTAAAAGAAATGTTTTAAACCAAAAGGGTCTTCACAATCGAGAAGCTATAAACAAGTTAAAAATCTTAAGAAATATTGGAACACTTAAGGAATTTAGTCCTTTGTTTTCTCTAAGCTGTGCATTTACCATCTTCTAAGTATTTTTTTGTTGTTGTTGTTGTTGTTTTTTGGGCCTGGGTTGCTTTTACTGTTGCTGTTCTTTTGCATCTGGGTCCATAAAAGGTGATACATCCATTTGGTTTTTCCCTTGCAGGCAAAGGCCCCAAACTCAGTAGTGCTAGTAGTAGGGACACACCTGGACTTAATCGAGACTAAATTTCGTGTTGAAAGGATTGCTACGCTGAGAGCATATGTGCTGGCACTTTGTCGATCTCCCTCAGGATCAAGAGCCACCGGTTTTCCAGATATCACCTTTAAACATTTACAGTGAGTGACTTTTGTCTTGTTCCTAATTCCAGGCCCAACATCCTACCCTCTTCACCATCTAACTTCCATCACTCCATTGTGTCCCTGGACATCTCCCAGTATGACTCTTGTTAAATGATCCTTCTGCCTCTCTATAAGCACACTCTTCATTCAGCAACTCACCTGAGTTCTGCAGAGCCTCTTGTCCTTTCTCTAGTACTAAACCTATATTCCACAGGATTTTGTAGAACAGGAATTGTTAGCTTTCCTTGGGTTGTGGACCTCTCTGATAGCTTAGTGAAGCCTATGAAATCATCTTCAGAATCATAGTTGTTATTGTTTTAAGAAAAAAGTAAAGAACACTAAAAGGTTAGTGAAAATAAAGATGTAATTTTTTTTCCCATCTAAGTTCATGAACTCCTTAAAATCTATCCACAGACCCCAGGTTAAGAACCTCTGTTTTCAAGGGTAGAAAATCTAGCTACTTTTGGGAAATTAGCCTCTAGGGACCTTAGGGAGGGAAAGATAAAGGGCCAGAGTTTGTCCTGCAGCAAAAAGGGGGCTTTGGGATCCCTCCTGAATTTTATGAATTTTTTGTAACTTCCTCAGCAAAGAGGCTGTCACTGTTCAAGATCCAGGGATGGCCAGGTTAATAATAAACATTCACCAGGTTCCTCCTAGAGCTTCCAGGAACCCCATTTCGCTGAATGGAAGTCTAATACAGACATTATATTGTGAACACTCCCTATCAGTTGGGGAATCTCTGTGAATTAACACAGAAAGTCCCTTATCACTGGCTGATACCTGAGGCTCTTTCCACTTGACCATTGATTAAAGCAGGTTTGACCCAAAGCTGCTGACACAAATCAAACTTCTTAAAATTTCCCTTCACCACATTTATTTGCTTTCCTGAGGGAGAAAAGATTTTGTGAGAATATATCTTTGTGCAGGGAAGTTATGTAGCTTTATTTCAGTGAAACAAACTTTTAAAACTGTATTGTGGAAGAAAGGGCAGCTGGGTGGGTATGCCTGATTTGGAGCAAGCAGGTTCTTCCTGGATGTCTGGGGTTACTTTTTTTTTTTTCCCACATGGAAACATTTCTTCACTTGTAAAGGCTATAAGTTTTTCTTGGAGTCGGAGAGAACAAAAGTCCATTTCATCTAAACTCCTGAGTCACATGAGAAGAGGCAATGGAACAGGATTAGTGCCTTTTTAAAAATCAAGTCACTCCCCCTTTTTACAAAACAAACAAAAAATCAAAAAAATGAAAACTCCTAAGCTAAAAATCAATTAAACATTAAGGTAAACAAAGGCCTATTGGCAACCGATCTCCCTTCTGCAAGCTTAGGTTCCTTTTGTAGGAATTCTATTAGGAGGAGAGAGCCTCCTTTTGGTGAGGAGGATGACTTGGGCCCCCTTCAGGAAATCCCAGGCCCCTGTCTCCTAGGATAAAATAGATTCTGTGTTGGCCAGAGAAGTATTGGCAGCCGCTTCCACCTCTCCCTAATGACAGATCCCTGCTTAGACTGTACCACATTCTTGGCACAGCCCCGGATTCCCTGCTGTAGATTTTCCTACTATGGAATTGAGTTCCATTTACTTGCAGTACACGTTGACTGGATAAAGAATACGGACTCTGGTTTTTGATGGGTCATATCTCCCCACCCCAGTCCTCCATGTCCCTCTCCTTTTCCCTCCCCTTCTCCTCCCTCCCCCCACTTCTCTTCCCACATAGGGAAAAGTTCCCTCCAGGTCAAGTAATTGAGACTATACAGTGCCTTGTTAAGAAACAAAGCAATGGAAATAATAATGCACTGAGGAGTTTAGTCTTCCTATGAGTAAATGCTACTCTTTTTTTTCCCCCTTTCCATTTGCAGTGAACTCTCTTGTAAAAGTCTGGAAGGCCATGAAGGACTCCGCCAGCTGATTTTTCACGTTACGTGTAACATGAAGGACACTGGCAGCACAATTGGCTTTCAGAAACTTGCAGGGAGACTGGTGTGTATTTCTCATCTCATTAAAAAATATCTTGTCCTGCCTGGCTCCTGTTGTTTGTAGATTTGCACATTTTCATTTTCTTGGCTATAAAATAATGTTTCCCATGTCACTTAGCTTACTCTCTATTGGTTCCTTGAGGGGTTGGGGAGGCAGAAAGGGAAAGCATGTTTTAGGGGAAAGTTTACTGACCAAATAGAGCTTCCATAAAGTCATAGAAGTTAGAACAGGGAAGGATTTCAAGACATCATCACATTCAGTCTTCTGCCTTTACTTCAGATAGAGAAGCTCACTGCTTCCATCACCACTATCCTCCACTTGAGTCTATGAGGAAATGCTCATTTTGTTTGGAGCTTATTAAATTCACAATGAAAAAAATAAAATAAAATGGGCAGAAATATTTGCATGTTGAATTTGTTGTATGACTAAAAAAAAAGCATAGTTTACATTGTGGCAAGTTGTAGTTTTATTTGCAATCCTGGGCTTTGTTCTAAAGTGTCTGTGGAAATGCTCATTTCATTTGCTGTCCATTAAGTTCAAAATAAAAAATAAATAAAATGGATAGAACAACCAACAAATCAACATTTTATTAAGTGCCTATTATGTTCTAGGCACTGTACTAAGTGCTGAAGATACAAAAAGAGGCAAAAGACAGGCCCTGCCCTCAAGAAGCTTACAATCTAATGATGGAAATAACACTCAAACTTTATTGGATAAATAGGAAATATTTAATAGGCACTAGAAGATGACATTCCAAGGCACTAGAATTAAGAGACGTTGGGGAGATGAGGGAGGTCCAGAGAGTTAATGATTTGTCTAAGATTCATAGTTAGTATGTAGCAGATTGAGGTCACAGCTAAATTAATTGGAAATGGTATGTTTCCCACAGTAACCTGGCAAGGCTTTTGTCTGACCTAATTCACAGATACCAAGGAGTTACCTCAGTCTCCAAGAAGCAGTCATAGCTGAGCAACAGAGACGAAATCAGGCAGATGATGTCCAGTATCTGACAGATAAACAGATAGAACAAATAATAGAACAAACCCCAGGAAATGACATCAATGACTATGAAGACTTACAATCTGGTAGGCTATGGAATTGGATCCTAAAATCTTGGAGGAAGCAACTGATGAATATTGTGACTGGGGGGAGGACAGGCTGGTGGGGAAACGTGCAGCTGTGATAGAAGGAGGTGCCCTAAGGGGAAGATGGGACTTCCTGCTATTGCACTTCAGTGAAACTTAATGATTACTTGGGGAATTAGAGTTTGAACTTGAGAGAAAATGTGAAAAAATTTTAAAGTGAGCCGATAGAACTGTCTGATAATATAAATAAAAACCTACCAAAGCCCAAGAGGAAATGAAATAGTAACAATAATAATAATCAGTTTTTACCTACTATCTTTTTAGCATATTATTTGCAAAGCTTTTTTTAAATTTTTTACAAATATCTCATTTTGTCCTCACAACCACCCTTATTATCCCTATTTTACAGATGAGAAAACTGATGCAGACAAGTTGGGTAACTTGCCTAGGATCATACAGCTAATAAATATCTAAGGCCCAATTTGAATTAATATCTTCTTAACCCCATGTCCAGGATTCTATCTGCTACGTCACCCAGCTACCTTTATGAGAGACCATGAAAAAAATCTTGAGAGCTATAGATTAATATAATGAGATGATATCTCAATCTATGACATTTGGAAGTATTTATCTTTACTATAAAATTAACTTGTTCATACATCCTCCTGTGAGGATTGCTCAGTTCAAGTTAAGTCCTCATTGTACAAGACACATGAGAGACAGCATGGCATAATGGTTCAAGAAATATCTGTGAAGTCAGGAAAAGTTGGAGTCAAGTGCTGTTTCTGACAAATATTGACTCTGAAATCCCGTGAAAGATTTCATCTCTCTGTGCTTTAGTTAGTTTTCTGAGACTCGTCAGGTGCAGACCAACAGTAGGAAAAAAATTTCCTCGTTGGGAGTTACTTCTCTACACCAATGAAATTGTGTGACTATTTTCTTTCTCTCCCCAAAAAATTTATGTGGGAGGTTCTGGGAATACAAAAATAAAAATAAAGAAATTTCCCTCTAATATCAGTATTTGGTTATCCTCTATCTTTCTTGGATTAGCTATCGGCTTCCTCATAGAAACAGGAACACTCCTACATTTCCCAGACACAAGCCATGGACTTAGAAACCTCTACTTCCTTGATCCAATCTGGTTATCAGAATGTCTGCAACGGATTTTTAACATTAAGAGCTCCAAGTCAGTGGCCAAGAATGGAGTGATTAAAGCAGAGGATCTCAGGATGCTATTAGTTGGAACAGGCTTCACTGAACAAACAGAAGAACAATATTTTCAATTTCTAGCCAAATTTGAAATTGCCTTGCCAGTTGCCAATGACAGGTAAGTTGATTTGGTATTTGGATGTTACTAATCAGGAGGGTGACAATAATTAAAACTGTAAGGAGGAGGGTCCAGGAAGTCTTTTAGCAATTGTGTCTGATAGATGATAATAACAGCTAGCATCTATATAGCATTGTAAACTTTTGAGAGTCCTTCCTATCAACTCTCTAATTTCTTTTTATAGTACTACCAATCACTCAATTCAAATTCTTGGATTTATCTTTTATTCTTTTTTCTTCTTCCTAACTTAACTTTACAAATATCTTATTTTATCTTCACAACAATGCTTGGAGGAAAGTGCTATTATTTTCTCATATTTTATCCTTTATAGACAAAGAGTAAGTGACTTTCCCAGTGTCACATATGTGACACTTTCAGTGTCTTTCCTACAATGCGATGGCCACATTTCTCAAAATGTGAAACTGTGTTCCCTTTAAAATTATCACTCTGAGACTATATTCCCTTTTAATCTGTAAAATTATCACTCTGAAATTGTGCCCCTTTTGATTTGAGGGATCAGGGTCTCCCAAGCCCCAAGAGTCTAGAGAGGGCCTATCCTCTCAGCATAAGACAAGCAACATTATTCAAGGGCAAATCAACTCCCGTTGATCTTTTGGAAAATCACATCCTTATTCAAGAAATTCTAAATTCCCATTCAATTGAGAATCCTGGTCTGATCAGCTCAAACTGCCCCCAGCCCCCTGCCAAGAGCTGCTCATAAAATAGGTTTCCTTTTATTCATTTCTTTGCAGAATGTCCAAAGTAGGACCCTGCCCACTGAAAAGGCATTCTCTTCTCAGTGCCAGCCTCCATTTCCCTAATTAGGACTTTGCCACTGAAGAAGTCAATTTTTTCTTGCTAAGCTGACTTCTTATCCAACAATAAATCTCCATTTTTACCATTAATATTTCAGGTTCATGAATTCTTTCATGAAGAACCTGCACCTCCAACCAAAAGGAGATTTCCACAATTTTCTGCACTGCCACTAACCTCATCACTTGTATTCCAACAGAACACAGTACAGCCTAGTAGGCTTATTTTTCTTGTGTTCTAGACACAAGATCTCTTTTAATGCTACATAGAATATTAGTCATTTTGGATGCATGAGCTACTGTTGACTTCTATTGACTAGACTTTATGACTCCCACATCTTTTTCTTTTGACTTATTGATCAGATACATTTTCCCTACCTTGTACTTATGAAATTGATTTTTTTAACACAAGGATAGTATCTTTTGTTTATCCTTCTAAAATCTTATTTTTTAGATTAGATACAGTATTCTAGCCTGCCAAGATCTATGTGGATTTTGTCATCCAGCATGTTAGCTTTATTTCCCAGATTTATATTATCCTCCAATTGATGTATGCCTTTCCCTATGCAACTGATAAAAATACGAACCTGTTTAGGGTTACAGTATTCACTTTATATTAGGGAAGAGGATGGATGAACAGGAAAGGGGACTAGTCAGATAATTCAATCATTGAAACTTGAGATGATAGGGATCAGAACAAGAGAGATTGCTTAGTATTATAATCATTCTCTTAAAGCATTTGAAATGTTGCCATATGAAATAGGATTAGACTTGTTTTGCCTGCCTTTAGAGGGGAAAACTTGGGGCAATAAGGAGTAGAAAAGATAATTCAAGTTTGATGTAAAGAATGACTTTTTGAATTACAAAAGTGATCCGAAAGTGAAAGGAGCAAACTCAAGACTTAAGTATGTTCCCTATTCCGGGAGGTCTGCCAGGGAAGACTAGGTGACCTTTTGTGGGGATGTTATTGAAGTGATCCTTGTTCAGTGTATCAAATTAACCAGGTCTCCTCTGAGATCTCATGATTCTCTGCAGTTGAGAAACCACCTTAATTGGAATCAAAAGATTGCCCTGCTCTATACTCCCTGCTTGACCTGGGCAAGACAGTTTATCACTCTGAATATCCATTTCCTTATCCATATAATGGAGGGAGAAGAAGTTGATGTGCCCTAAAAATCTTTCCAGCTCTTATCCCCCAGGGTGGCAAGAGTGGAATTGGAAAGGAAAAGAGATGAAGATGAAAGGCATTGTTGTTTATTGATTAGACATGAAGGGCAGAGGAAAGTGAGGAGGCAGAAACCTTCCTAATGTCTCTTCCAACTCTAAATTCCATTATCTTCCCAGTAACAATTGTCCATCATATTTCATTGACCTTCAAATTGCCTACATTTCTGGAATTATTTTTATAGATATCTTCCAAGGTTAATTTATTGGCTATCCAACAGGTTGTCCATTAGCTTTATGACACAAAATTGCTATATTGCTGTTTGCTGTTGTGTCCAAGTTTTTAGTACCTCTAATTGCTCCAAATCAAAGGTTGATAATATCTTGGTTTTTATAATATATTTGAAAACATAGGGTTTTTTCTGCTTTTCAGGACTTTACATTTCAGACAGGAGATAATTTACTTTCTAAAATATTTTAGGGAATCTTCTCATAAAAGGTTCTGTCACTTCATGTTGGGTATGATGTTGAAATTGAACTTCTTGAACTTTAATCAATCTTAAACCTTACAGTTTTTTAAGAGAATTCATTATTTCTCTCTATAAGAGCAAAGTTCAAGCCTCTTTATTAAAATTGTTATTATTTAAACACTACAAAGATGCATTGTTAACTTTCCATTGTATACTCCTTTTATTCAACTGTTTTTGTCTATCGCTATGTGACCCTATTTGGAACTTTTTTGGCAAAGATACTTGGCCATTTCCTTCTCCAGCTCATTTTACAGATGAAGAAATTTGAGACCAACAGAGTTAAGTGATTTGCTTAGGATCACATAGCTAATAAGTGTCTGAGGTGACATTTGAACCCAGGCAGATGAGTTTCCTGACTATAGACCCAGCACTCAGTGCACAGTGGCACCACATATGTAGCTGCTCTAAATATTACTAGAGGAAACTTATCCTTCCTCAGCCTTTTATAATGTAGTCTTACATACAGACACATAACAAATGATACCTTTTCAGCAGAGGTTCTTAAGGAAACAAAGTTCTCAACCATGTTCATCACAAAATGATGAAGATGAATTGACATAAATTCCTTAATGACATAACTTTGCAATGTTTTCATTATGATCATGTATTTTCTCAGGCTAAAAAAATAAAACTAAAAAGCCTTTTTATAGACTTTATCTTGCTGTTAGGACACATAAATTTGTCCTAAGTGACTAAAACAATAAATCGTTTTAAAGGAAAAATATTAGCTGTTACTATGTGTCTGTCCTGAGTGATTTTATATGTTTCTCAAACTTTCACAGTTATTATTTACTTCTGAGTCTCCGGGAATTAAGAGCTAGAAATGACCTTAAAGGTAACTTCCAACTTCCTTTTTTCACAAATAGGAAAACTGAGGCATACAGAAGTGAAATGATTTTTCTTCAGACATGGTATGGTGTAAGTGTCAATGCCATGATCTGAACCTGCCTCTTCTAGCTCCAAATCAGTGCTATTTCTATTACTTTTTGCCATAACTTCACTGTTGCTATTATAGCTTCATTGGCATTAAAAAGCCTTTGATCTCTAATCCATCTTAATGTCATATCTGATCACATTTTTCTAACTACAAATGCTTTCAGAATCCATTTTCTCCACATCACATTACTCTTACATGATGAATTTATCCACTAGAATCATTTATTTTCACTTGGAACTAAAAATAAGGAATGTAGTTGGTTTTCAGAAAGTCAGGCTTTATTACAAATAATAAAATTCCAACATCCCCATGATAGATGCTTTTTTGAAACACAAAACTTAGATGTCTAAAGTACAGCATGCTCTTGAAACCAGGCTGTTATCTAGAGTCAAGGCTACTGTAAAGATTTGGCTAAAATTTGATCTATCATATTTGATTTGTTTCAGTTACCTCTTACCCCATCTTCTTCCGGCCAAGCCGGGTTTAGATACCCATGGCTTGCGGCACCAGGCTGCGAACACGATTCAGAGGGTGTTTAAAATGAGTTTTGTACCCGTTGGCTTCTGGCAAAGGTTTATAGCTCGGATGTTAATTAGTTTGGCAGAAATGGATCTCCAGGTAAGTTGGTGTCCATCTGGAATAGAACATAAGGGAAGACTGGAGTTGTTTCATTGATGTTGCTGGATCTTAGTTTACTGCTTCCTGTTTTGAAAGTGTCCCCTTTTTTTGGTCTTGATAAGTACTCTGTCATTGCTGATGTGAACTTGGTAGTTCTGTCTAGTGATTACTTTTCTTTCCTACTGGTGTGATTCATTTGGCTGATTTCCATAAATCCCAAATCTACTGCCCCCCTGTCATTTTGTTAAGTCCTGATGGTTCATTAAGAACCCAGGATTTGGTCTATTAAGATGAAGATACTGCTTATGGTCACCAAGAATTGTTGTGGCTATATTTAGTGCTATTAAAAAGAATGATAGTTGTCAATTCAAGTTAATTTAATAAAAGATAATGGCCATTACATACTTTCTCCATGCAACACTAGTTGTTGAGTAATTCATATTACCATTAGAATTTTTCTTCCAAGTATAACTGTACTATTAAATTGTATTATCTTGATGTAGTTTTCTCTCCTTTTTGGGTCACTTCAAGGTATTTTCCACCCACTAGCCCACTGTTCTTTTCTGAAAAAGTTTTTTCCCCCTTCCAGTGGCTAAACCCATATATATTTACTACTCCTGTATTTCAAACCAAGATAGAAAAGAGGTGCTTTGTGATCTTCCAGGCTTGCTGAAGCATAAAGAAAATGAATATAAGAGCTAAGTTTGAAGATCATAAATTTTAACACATAGCTTTAACAGTGGGAGAAATGATCCATTTTTAATGCCTAGAGGGTAGACTGATTAAAAGAGCTCAATGTGAAAGAACATCTCTCTCCAGGTTTTTCCACATAGGCAAAGATTTTTAAATACCACTGACCTAATTTCAAACTCTTCTTTCCCATATTTCTTGTCCCACTTTAGAGTATTTGGTTTATAGGCTCTATGAGAGATGAACTGGATCTGATTTATTTCTTACCCAAAATAACCAGTTTCATCAATCAGGATGGTCAGGGGCTTCAACTTCATGCTATTCAAAGATCAGTTGAAAGAAGAGGGGGTATTTAAGTTAGAGAAGCAATGATTCAGGAACTGTGATAAATGCCTTCAATATTTAAAAGATAAGCATGTTGTAGAAGGGATTAGATTTGTTCTGTTGACTCCAGAAAGCCAGACTAGGAGCAATTCATGGGAGATACAAAGAGCAAAATTTAGTCTTCAGGTCAGGAAAAAACTTCCTAACAATTCAAGACATATCAAATGGGCTCCCTCGGCAATTAGTAGATTATCCCTCACTGGTCATCTTAAAGCAAAGGTTGAAGTAGCATTTGTTGGGCATGCTGGGTTTCTTCTTGTGAGCAAGACTAAATGCTTTTTTGACTTCTTTTCCAACTCTAATAATTATCACTTAATAAAATTTTATTTCATTGAATTGACCTGAATGTGGAGCTGTTCTGGTCAATGACCAAAACTTATCTAAAAACAGCTACAAAACAGAGACAAATTGTTGTGATATATAGACTCTATTTCAGTTTGGAAAGTAACAGAATATTGAAGCTAATACAATCAGTAAGCATCAGGCTTTCATCAAAAGTTCAGTCAATATTTATTGACAACCATCAACAAAATGATTTATTATGGAAATGTATTTCCATACTAGTTTAAGACAAAAAGTTACAACTCAGAGGTAAAATTATACAAGTGTGTCATTTTTCTTCATTTTTCAGCTTTTTGAAAACAAGAAGAATACCAAGAGCAGGAACAGAAAAATGACCATTTACAGTTTTATGGGCAGCCAGAGAAACCGTTGCAGCACATTTAGAGTGAAAAGAAACCAGACCATATATTGGCAAGAAGGTCTCCTGGTCACATTTGATGGTGGCTACCTCAGGTAATATGATTTAATGTTACCCAATATTGTTTGGCTTAAGTTAGGTGACATTATGAAAGTAATTAAAAGATGTGGGTGAAATAATAAACTTCTTTGTCCTGAAATTCTACAGTCACTGACTTTAAATCTCAAATTCTTCTGTTTTGGAATGTAGGTTTTACTAGCCAAATAGAATTTTGAGGGTATCCAACCAAAAAAATCTAAAAGGCTTTCCCAACACTGTCCAGTAGTAGACTTCTTCAATAGAAGTTCACTGACTCAGAGTAAAGGGAAATGAGAGGGGTCATATAATTAAAAAAAAAAAAGATAAAAATTACTTAAATCAGAGGAACATAGGGTAAATCTATTTCTCTGATCACCCCATCATTTATGCCATTTCACTATGCCTTTATATTCAAAAAAGCATGCCCCCAAGACAGAATTTGAAAGTTAGAAAGAACCTTATAGGCCATCAATCTCATGTATCCCATATCCAATAGGAACCTCTGTAATAACATACAGCTAGTTATCTGGCTACTGCTTGACGACTCCCAGTGAACAACACTGAAAGCATCCTTTCCTACTTTTGGACAATTCTGATTATTAGGTAAAGTTAGAAGGTCTCAAAGTTGAAAGAAGATGAGTCTAGTGAGAAGAACTGCCTCCCACAACCCCTGAAAACAAAGGAAAAAAAAAGGATGGTCATTAAAGCAATTTTTAATGCACAGAATAGAATAGACTTTTTCTGACATGAAATCTGTTTGCCACCCATTGTTCCTTAGTCTGCTTTCTAGGTCCCAACAGAATAAATCTAATTCTTCTTTTTCATCACAGCAATACTTTTTCAAATCCTTGAAGATAACTATTCTGTATTCTCTGAGCCTTCTCTTCTTTACCCTTCAATGTCCTACTTTCTTTAACCAGTCTCTCTATAATATGAATTCAAGGCCCTCCACCATTCTGTTTACTCTCTTCTCAATGTTCTTCAGGTTTATCAGTGTCCTTAAACAGTAACCCTGTGGACTGAAAACAACACTTTAGATATGATTTGACTAGGGCAGATAGTTCTCCAAAGAAATTATTATCAGTAAACAATTAGTCTTCAAGGGCAGTAAGTATGTTTTATTAATTCTATTATGAGTATGAACTTCTCATGCTAAAATAGACTAGGCGTCATCACGGGGCATGATTCAGACTGAACTCACTTCTGCCTAGTATTTTCTGACCCAGGAAAAATGTTTTTCTTGGGTTGATTGTATTTTTAGCGTTCTAGTTCAATATGTGCAAAAGAATGTGCCACGATTTGGTCTGTGAAATGAAGAGCCTAGCTTTCTATGCTTGTCACTTTGGGTTTCTACTAGTTAAACTCATCTGACTTTTAAAAAATTAAACTAATATTTTTAAATATTTATTACATTCATTGAAAATAATACTTGTTTTGTAGCATATATTTTAAATATGCCTTAACTTAGTATGATAATTAAGGGATAGAAAGGATAAGGAGGAAAGATGTAACTGAAGGTTAGTGAGAGAATAAAGAATATAAAGGGTAATTACATAGACAGACATTCAGAAATATGGCAACACAGAAAGACAACCAAATATGAATTTTAGTAAATCATCCAAATCCAACTGCAAAGGATAATATGGTTCTTTTTATTTTTCAATTGTAGTGTTGAATCCTCTGATGTCAACTGGAAGAAGAAAAAAAGTGGAGGAATAAAAATAATTTGTCAGTCAGAAATGAGAGATTTCTCAGCCATGGCTTTTATCACTGATCACATAAATTCCTTGATAGACCAGTGGTTTCCTGGTAAGAAGGCTTTACTGAATTATGTTGTAATTTTATTTTAATGTACTTTTTCAACTCACAATAAAAGCCTTATTTAGAAAAAATTCCTATTAGCCAACAACTAAAACTTAGCCAAGCCAAGTCAAAGCAGCTACTAGGGAGGCTGAGGCTGTTGGATCTCCTGAGATCAGGAATTCTAAACTGTAGTAGAGTATTCTAATAGGTTGTGCACACTAAATTCTGAATCAATAGTGCAAGCCCCTGGGTATAAGGGAGGCCCAGGTTAAATAAAAAGGGCAAACCAGATCAGAGTAGAAATGGAACAAATCAAAGCTTCTTTGCTTATTATTAGTCATGGGATTGGGCCCATGAATGACCCCTGTATAGAATTCTAGCCTGGAGAAGATGGAAAAAAAGAAAAGAAAAGAAAAAGGAAGGAAGGAACCTATGTTCAAGAATATTACAAGATTCCTAAATGAAATCCATATTTATTCACAGATGGTCAGCCTAATAATCCATATAGAATAAACTAAGTGGATGGAAATGACTGTTGCCTAAAATAGTGACTTGCAGTTGGGTGGCCATTCTGTGCAGTTAACATGTTAGAATATCTCTCTGAGACTGACATTGCAAATGGACAGTGAATAATAAGAAGCAGAAAGTAGGGTGAATTACAGTTTTTTCAACCATCAAGAACTGTTCCCTGGAAGCACAAGATGCCCTCCCAATGGTGCTGTAGAGTTTTGAATCCTGGCAAACAACAGCCTCCAAAGAAAAGAGGATGTGGGTGATTAAAGTGGCAGTGGAATAATACATGGTGATTACAGGTAGACTGAAGCATATTTCCAAAAATGACCACAAATAAGTGGAATAAAAGATAATGTGGAGAAAATGTACAATTGCACAAAATCTACAAAAAGTAGAAGTTTTGACCATATGGGAACCCAGCCTCGAGGCTTCATTGAGGGAAAGCTGGCTAAAGCGAAATAAAAGGCAGAATAACAGATGTAGGAATTAAGATTCCCATGTGAATACCCCATATGTTTTATTTGTGAAAAGCAGACAATTCGAATTTCAATGTAGTTTAAAAAAAAAAAAAAAAGACGCACATGGGTCCTTAAAACTTTAATTTGTTTATATAGTTCTGATTAAAAAGACTAAAATTTGTAGAGAAGAGAGTGACCACAAAAATGTTTTTATTCAATCTTAGGATGACTTATTTGGTAAAGCAGAATGCTCCCTTTATTAAACAGTTTCTTCCTTCAAGGTATCTCCCATACTTATGTTAAAATCCTAGATGAACATCCAGAAAGAGGAGTTGGGGATTAAATGTGGATCATAATATAGTATTTTCACCTCTTTGTTATTATTTGCTTGTTTTTTTTCTTTCTCATTTTTTTCCTTTTTAATCTGATTTTTCTTGTGCTATATGATATAGAATATATATAAAAGAACTGCATATATTTAACATATATTGGATTACTTGCTGTCTAGGGGAGGGGATGGGGAAAAGGGAGAAAAAATTTGAAACACAAGGTTTTATAAGGGTAAATGTTGAAAACTAACTTTACATATATTTTCAAAATAAAAAGCTATTATTTAAAAAAATTAAAAATTAAAAAATCCTAGATAATTCCTAAAAGTTATAATAATAGATAACTTTGTTCAGCAACTATCTGATATTCACATCAATCAAGGCATAAACCGAAGAGATGTACACTCCCCAGAGTTCATTATAAAGTTTCATTAAAAATATGGAATCAGGACTTTCCTGATCTCTACAATGAGAATAGATTTCTAAGATTCCTTCCAGCCCTACACCTCTATGATATTAGAGTCTATGAATGGGGAAGGGATATGTACTGTCAGTAAAAAGATTAGAGTTGGGATGACTTCAGTTTAAATCTCACTTCTGACACTTACCACCCATTATTATTACCTTCTTATACCTTCCTATCTTGGGTAATTCACTGCCTAAAACTTCAGTTATCTTCTTTACAAAATGAGGGGATTTGATTTAACACAAGTTGCTTTTAGCTCTTTTCTCTGTGATCCTATAATCCCATGATTGTCCCAGGAAATCTGTGTTTCACTGGCCTTTTAGAAAGACTGTTGTGAACAATGAATACTATTATTTGATGGCTTAGTGGAAATGACTCAGGATGGTTTTTCCAGTTGGAATCCATAGATTCCATTCATTATATAGTCCCCTGGGCTGTTTGAAGATAGTGGTGGTGAATAATCAGAAAAGGGGGCCCCACAACGTGGGTGATACAAGTTTTTTTTGTAGATGGTGGTTAAGTTATCCTTGGAGACAGGGTATTTTAATTTATGTCAGCCTCTAGAATCCATTGCTTTCTTTTTTTCTTACATCTCTATTTCTGGGTACTGTGTAACTATTGCCAGCAGCTAGTACAATGCTCTACACACTGTGGGTGCTAGTGAAATGTTGTTAACTGCCTAGTTGACTGATGCCTTAAGTAAACTGGCTCTATAATGAACATGGCATCATTTAGTATGCAAGGGTAATGATTGCCTGATTAATTGGGGTGGGAAGAGGGAATCTCAATGAATTTGAGCACCAAGAGTCTGCAAAATGACATGTCACACAAAGGGAAATGTAATAAGAATATGTCATATGTACACAGATTTGAAATTATAAAATTCTGATTTCCTGCCTATTATAGCTCTATCCATTACTAAAGCTATGTCCAACAAGCACCCTCAAAACAAAGGTATAAGTAAGTAAGGCTTCCCAAAGATTCCTAAATGTTTATTAATTTAAAAGAGAGTTTTATAGCCCAAATTATTCTGTGGTTTAGAAAATCAACTTCATTCTCTACCCTGGACCATACAACCCACTGTAACCTCAAGTATAGAAGATCACTGTGATTCATGGCAGTATTAGACCCTAGACAAAAAGAAGAAGCTCAGAATGGGAAGAGAAGAATTCAAAGAGAAAAAGAAGTTGATTTTCCTCCAGAATTTAAGCTCTTTAAAGAATCTGCACATACTACTAAAATAATACATTCTAGTTCAATTAAATTAGTAATCAGATCAGAGTTTTGTGAACCAATTCATATTTGTCCTGAAGTTTCTTTTAAATTTTTTTCTTTTCAATTAAGAAGCATTTTCTTTTTCCTTCCAAAAACATATGTCCCATTTTGCATCTTGTATCCATCACCTCCCTGCTGACATGGCATAAAATGTTTCAATCATCTGTCCTCTGGAATCATGGTAAATCAGTGTATTGATAGAATTCTTACATCTTTTAAAGCTCTTTATTTTTATAAAATAGTTGTTATAAAATAAATTGTTCCAATTCTGGATGAGCAATTAGTATGAATCACTAATGAAGTATGAATTGAATCCCTATAATCACATGCTGTACCTATCCTACGCACTTATGTCTCCTGCCCTTCAGACTTGTGATTTCCAAGGCAAGCTATATAAGAGAGCAGATGCATAAGGATAAATCTTTTTACTACTAAAATAATAACCCAAGGTGCATATCATGGCTCTGTAAGCATATATGTAAGCAACATATTATATGTACTTATGGGTCAAGACTTTAATTTATTTGATCTATGAGGAATGGCAAAAAAAAAAAAAAACATTTTTGTGGTCACTCTCTTCTCTACAAATTTTAGTCTTTTTAATCAGAACTATATAAACAAATTAAAGTTTTAAGGACCCATGTGCGTCTTTTTTTTTTTTTTTAACTACATTGAGGTTCGAATTGTCTGCTTTTTACATATAAAACATATGGGGTATTCATAGGCGTAGTATAGGCCTGCCTGTATGGGTCTGTTTGAGTCAGAGATTGTGTTACACAATCCTGATTACCAGTATTTTAAAAAGAAACAGTCATGGAACATTAGAAGCAGGCTATTGTGATAAAATGTCCAGTCAATGGAAACCCTAAGTGCAGCCTTTCTCTTAACCAAATTCTGTTCCTTTTCAGCTCTTACAGCTACTGAGAGTGATGGTACCTTGCTCATGGAGCAGTATGTCCCATGCCCCATTTGTGAGTCTTCAAAAACTCAACAAAATGAGTTGACTGAGAAAACAGAAGATGTGCAATACTTTGATATGGAGGATTGTGTCCTGACTGCAATTGAGCAAGACTTTATCACATGTCCCAATCACTCAGACATCCCTGTTTCTTTACAAGAACTAGTCCCCGAGTTATTTATGACTGATTTTCCTGCAAGGTAATGTAAACAGACTGTGTTTAATCATGTCTATTAATGAATCATCCCATCTGCTCTATAAATTCTTTTCAAAGTGACCAATGAAAGCGAATATCAGTCTGGCTTCTCTGCTAATAGTTTAATCTGTCTCACTTCTCACCATGTCTTAACCAAACCAGAATATACCAGCAACACTGTAAACTCTATTTTCCACTTTTGCTGTTATTGTTGTTCAGTCATTTTAGTGATTTCTGACTCTTGGTGATCCCTTGAGAAGATTTTTTTTGGCAGAGATACTGGAGTCATTTGTCATTTACTTCTCCAGTTTACAAATGAAGAAACTGAGGCAAATGGAGTTAAGTGACCTGCCCAGGGTCTCTCCGTTAATAAGTGTCTGAGGCTAGATTTGAACTGAAGTTCTCCTAACTCCAGGCCTAATGCTCTACCGATCTACTATGCCACTTAGCTTCCCATATTTTGCACTAATTATGCCAAAAGATTCTCTTGATCATGTTTCAGTAGATTCTTCTTGAGATTTTCATCCTCTGGACAGATTACTTGAGTTTATGACCTGTTAACTGTAGTATGGTAAAGTCGATCTGGTGTCCCCAGAAAGTGTAGCACTAATGTGGTTTGCCTCTGAGAGCAGGGACCCACCAGCTGGTTAAAGGGGGGTAAACAACCTGGGTCCAACAAAGAGTGAGTCAAAGCTTTCATCCTGATCAGAATGGAGACTGGGTCCCTGATGGTCCTCTATACTTCTCGCTCATAAAAGACACTTACCAGTTGGGAAAGAGACAGACACACAGGGGCAGACACAGAGAGAGAGAGACAGAGACAGATGGAGACAGAGAGACAGAGAAAGAGAGACAGAGGAGAGAGACAGAGAGACAGACAGAGAAACAGAGAGAGAAAGTCAGAGACACAGAGAGAGACAGAGGCAAACACAGAGAGACAAAGAGACAGACACACACAGAGAGAGAAATAGAGAGACAGAAAGAGAAAGAGAGAGAGAGAGTCTCAGCATCTCCTCCCTGAAAGGAAGCAAGTGATTTTTATTTTATGTTTTCATTGCTTGGACAAGGACAGCTAGTGAAAAAGCAGGAGCAAAAATGATTACCTTTGAAAGTCAAACTATGAGTATCCTGAGTGTATTCCATTTTCCTTTTGATAAATAAGCTGAAACTATCTTTATGCTGAGCTTGCTCTCAGTCCCAGTTTCTACTCTGCTGCTTGCTCAACAAATAGAAGATAAATTAGAATGGGTCTCCAGCAGATATTCAAGAATAGGAAAGGTTCCAAGCAATCTGTTTTCATTTTCCCTTTTATCAAACATTACTTTTATATCTGCTAACTCAAGACTGAATATTTGAATTCCTTAAGTCTTTGAAATGAAATAGTTATGTCTACTGTTAACTTAAGGTAATAGTGCTAGAAATAAACTTTGAAGAAAACATAAAACATTGTCATATTAGCTAATAGAAAGTAATCTTTTAAAATGTCTTTCAACTTGGCCTTCCTCATGAGTTTCTAGCAAGTATCCTATTGTGACATCTATTTGATTTCCTAATAACCTTTTGATGCTTTTCCTGATTATGCAGATAGAGATGATTCATTATTCATTATTCCTCAAGTTTTTTTATGTCGCTCCTACTGAATTCTCCTGTGAATTTTTCTCATTTTTAACATAAATTGTCTATGTAAATCTCATTTTCCATTATAGATTGTCATCTCTTTGAAGGCAAGTATTATGACTTTTTTTCTTTCATTTTAAATTGTAGTAATGCTTCATATTTTCTCAAAATATTTTGAAAATTTGACTGCTTTTGACTGGTTCCTCCCCCCACCACTTCCGAAGAATTAAGGGACATGTTTGAGGGGTGAAAACCATCATTTAAAATCTGTGGTTCTAGATTTTCCACAGATATTAGGTCAAGTCTATTTTGTAAGTCTTATCAACTTAACAGATTTTTCATCAGAGAAATAAGGAAATTCATTTAGAAACTTTAGGGCATTTCTTCAAGTTTTTTTTTTTTTTTTTTACTCATGTAATATATTTTTAAAAATTCTAAAAGATAAAAAATTAAATTATGAAATAGTAAGAAATTATGAGAGAATATGTACAAGGTCTTAGAAGAACATTGTAAGAAGCAAAGTATTGTAGAACAAAATATACTATTTTTTCCTTAGTTCATTTTTAGTAGAGTCATTGTTCTTTAAAGATCATCTGGTCTCCATATTTTGAGAGCCAGTTTCAAAACATCTTTAAATAGATAAGAGCTCGTTTGAGGTAAAGCCCCAATTTTTTTCTCTAACTGAAGTTAAAAATTTCATTTCAAGATTGAAATTTATCATGGTTTAAATCTTATCTGAAGGAGCCCAACTTGTATGAAACTCAATTTATCTAACATGTCGGGAGGAGAAAAATTGTCACCACTGGCTCAAGTCCGGTCCGGAGGCAATAACATGAGTCAGTTTCACAAAGCTCAGTTTTTCCTAAAATTTGGGCAACTTTAGTTTGACAGTCAGGTACTGCAGATAAAAAAACAAAGGCAAAACTTTTTTTATACAAGTAAAACTGTACTTGAAATGAAGAGAGAAAAAATGGCTCTTTTTTTTTTCTGACATGTTCTTCCTGATAATTCTTCCCTACCCTACAACCCTCTTGGATGAAAGAAAGTAAATTACTTAATTTTTTTAATCCGTAATGCTCCAAATGGAATCAATAAAGTCCATGGGGAATATTTTACCACATTAACTTGTTGAAAAGTTATTTACAACAAACCACACTGGTAACTTTGGGAACCCAGAGTAATCAGCCTGATATCAGAGTTTGAAGTCATATGCATGAAGATGTTGGCATCTACTGAACCATGATGTCTGAACTTTGTCAAGTAACATTTTCCCGTGTGTGTGTGTGTGTGTGTGTGTGTGCACACACGCTTCCTCCCTAGTTTATATAAATCACTAGGATCTTTACTCTGAGAGAACTTTCCAGGCACTATAAAGTCACAGCAGAAAGCCATATTTCAAACAAGTTTTTCCATAGCTTTGCTTGCTAGTCACATAAGTCCCTTTAACAATCTGCATCTTTCTTATCCAGGTAGTTATTAATGAGCATTTGGGATAACAGCCCGTGTGTCTGCCTGAGAATCTGGATGACGGATGTAATTTGTTAGTGTTATTTGACCAATGTATAGTACAGTTGAGCTGTTTAAAGTCTCAGCAGATGTAAGACCTGTCTCTAGAAAATAATGGAAAATGATGAATTGCATCATAAGTAATAACAATTTGGTCAGTTGCATCAAGAGGGAAAAGTCAGAAATTAAAGTACAGCTTTTCCATGAATTGTACAACCTTGGTTTGACAGTGAAGCAATCTGGAAAAGGCAACAGATGTAATACCTTTTTAAAACATGTAGCTATGTGCTAGTGTCAAGTAGGCTTGAGTTAGGAAAGAAAAAGGATTTTAAATGGTTCTCTTCTACCTCCCAAATTTCCAGAAAAAAGAAAGGGAGGAGAATGAATCAATACTGGGCAGGAAGTTGGAACAAATGAGGAAAATATTCATGTCAACAAACATTTTGTTGTTTAGCATTATCTGATTCTTCATGACCCCATGTGGGGTTTTCTTGGCAATGATGCTGGAGTGATTTGTCCTTCTCCAGCTCATTTTACAAATGAGGAAATGTGACCCACATATCACACAGGTGGTGAATGTCTGAGACCAGATTTGAACTCATAAAAAAATGAATATTCCTAACTCCAGATTCTTCTGATCTATTGAGAACTTTACCAGTTAAATATTCCAAGGAAATGCCTACTATTCTCTATGCTTGCAAGTTGCTTTTTATTGACTATTGTGAAACAACTCAAATGTAATTCCATTATTTTAAAAGACTTTTTCTACCCTTTCTAAACGGATATTAGTTCATCATCCAATAGACCTATTCCCTACATGGTCAAAATACAGTTTGAATAAGGTAAGTTCCTTGAGGGTAGGGCCTGTTTTGTTTCTAGCTTCAGTGACTAGGTTAGGGCCTGACACTAATAAATGCTTTTTGAATTTAACTCACCTATCTTCATGAGAAGTCTGAATAAAACTATTAAACAGTTGACATAACATCTAACGAATTCCACACTTTTTACAGATTCTCTTCCAAATATAGGGAGCAATGAAAAGGCACTCCAGGGAACTATTTAAAGTATAGTTCCTACCAGACTAATAACTTGTGTTATGTTCAATGGCAGGTTATTTCTGGAAAATAGCAAGTTAGAATGCAGTGAAAATGAAAACAATGTTCTGGGCCAAGGTGGAAGTGGAACTATAATATACCAAGCGCAGTACCATGGGAAGCCAGTGGCTGTCAAGAGATTTCAGCTCAAAAAATTCAAGAACTTTGCTAATGCTACAGCAGGTAAATGGAGATACTTGTCCAGCATCTTTTCCTTTCAAATGTCTGCTCCCCATAGAGAATAGTGTGCACCACAAATCTTTCTTCCCTCCTTAAAGCAATGCCTGCAGCTGTATAAATAGTCAAAAATGGACAGACTGTGTGTGTGTGTGTGTGTGTGTGTGTGAAGGAGGAAGCTTTCTTTGTACACAATGGATTCTGGGAATGGCTGTAGAAATGGTAAATGTGCCATTAAATTGTGGCCTGGGGTTCTGTTGCTTAGCAACTGGATGTAGGATTCCATGATGGTAAACACTAAGTGTTGAAGGAGTCTGATTGTGGCCCCTCATTGACTGTCTGACTCGCTGAGCTATTTTAACAAAGCAAATTTATCCTCTGTGTCTTGGTTTCCTTCCCTGTTTATCTAAATCTCAGATATTGGTCTGGGGTCCAGGTGACTAATCAATAGGATCTTCAAAACATTAATCTGAATATTTCATTCTCAAGATTTGAATCATTTACCCCTTTTTCAAGCAATAGCTACACAGAGAGGGTGGGTATTAGGGACTAGACCTGTGATTTCACTGGGCCAAGGAATTCCAAGTGAAAAAAACTTTACTGTACATTTCTGAAACTTCCATTTTTAGAATGTTGCTTAGAGCACTGAGAAGTTAAATGACTGATATGAATCAGAGGTGGGAACTTGAATCTGGGGTCTTCTCTTCCCCACTGTCCCCTTCAAGACCCTTCTCTATACCATCCAGTTTAAAGGGATGCAGCAGCCTAGGTTAAAAAAAATCACTTTTATTTCTCCCCAGATGAATACAGAAAGATAAAACAGATTAGTCATTGAATGTCAGCATTGGAATGAACTTTTGGAGATCATGTGTTCAACTCTCACATTTTACAGATGAAAAAACTGATGGGAAGTGACTTACTCAAGGCATAGATCTAGGACTAGAGCTTTTTAGGAAGTAGTTTGGAAAAGAATATGGTTTTTTCTTCTCCTATTGAAGTGAACACAAATAATATTCACACCCACAGAAAATTTGCATTTAAATGACATTCTCCAAATAGAGATTTTTACTTCATGCCCCAGGGATGTCTTACTATTTAGGATCCAGTGGGAGGAATGTTGTCCTCTGAGAGAAATATTTTTATTTCCATTTTAAAGAGCATGATTTCCCATCTCATATCTTACAAGTCAGCTTATGTCATCTTTACAAGGTTGATTTTCATTAACTATCTTCGGCAGAATTTATACATGTGGGAATTAGTTCACTGAGGGAATCAACTCAGAGTTTTTTGGTTTGAATTCATCACAGACCACTAATGATAGAAAGCTGTTGCCATATAACACCCAGTAGAGGACAGTAGTTCATATTGAAAATCATCAAAATAGCAATTGACCCCATTGTTAAGTGTAGTCAACAAAAGATTTGAGAAGTGCCTAAACTGTACCTTAGTCTTTAATCAATTATTCAATCAATTATCTCCCAGGTACTGTGTTAGATGATGGGCATTCAAAGACAAGACAAGAAACAATTTCTCTTTTTGAGGAATTTACATTGTCTTGGGGAAATGTGATTCAGTGTTAGAGTAGCCATATTCCTTGATGCTATTTGAAGAATCTGCAGAACCAAATGTTTCATCACGCTAGCCCTAAACTAAAATCTGAATACAGGCTGATATCAGAAAAATGTTATTCCTGCATAAATCAGAGAATATTCACTGGAAAAGTCAAAATGCAAATCTGAATATTTCACTAAGCCTACCATAGTTTCATTTGAGAAAGATTTCAAGTTTAGGCTTCTATTTCTAGAGCATACCAATCAAAAAGTACTTTCCCCATTACTTTCTTTCAATCTCTTGTCACTTGAGGGACAGAACTTGAAGATATTTGTGAAAAAATACAGGGTTTTATTTCATTTGAGGTGTGATGTCCTCGGCCTCTGGTTACATTGAAGGATATTATATGCACATTTTCCTCCTCTTAAACCAATCATCAAAATCACCTTTGATTCATAGGATCATGGGTTTAAAGCTGGAAGGAACCTTTGAGATTTACCCCCATTGTTTCAAATAACAGATCCAGAGATGTTAAGGTCACTTGCTCAGCTTTACAGAAACATATGGGTGACCAAGGACCATAGTATTGCCATTAAGGAGCTTTCTAGGTTGTATGAATTTTAAGCTCTTTTTAGGATAAGGTTTCCAATAGGAGATTTTCTTAAATCTCTTTAAAACTTGCAAAATGTTTTATATACATTATTTCATTTGATTCTATAACTACCTTAAAAGATAGCTATGGAAGGCTGTATTTTATCTCTCCTATAGATGAGAAAACTGAGAAGACTGGGATCAAGTGATCTGTCAGTGGTAATACAGCCAAAATCCAAAATAAATTTTTTATACAAGTCACTCTTACTTCCAAATCTTTCTACTCTTACCAGGCTACCTCCAATTGCAGTACCTAACAGATGGCCTTTATTTAAATAAGTACTTAATAAATGTTGAGGGAAAATATAATGAATGAAGGAACATCCAAGGGTTCATAAATATTTAAGTTCTATGTAATATTGTTTAGTACTACCATTTGGATAACCTGCAATTAATAAAATTAAATAAAATATAAGAAATAGTTTTAAATTTAATTACAGGCTTCTAAGTCACTAGTTTACAAACCTACAAACCCTTATACAACCTATCTTTTTTTTAATTGCACATTCCCCTCATTTATAATTTACTTATTTTTAAATTTCATGTATGAACTACTGTATACATTGTAAATTTACACAAAAATAGAAGTTTAAAAGAGTTAGATAAAAATGAAATAATATTAGATCCTAGAGTTAATAAGCAATCATTGGAGTTTATTGAGTGAGGCAGTGACACCAGTAGATCTGCTTTTCAGAAAAAATCACTTTGATAGTCATGTAGAATATGAATTGAAAAAGCTAGAAAAACCAAATAGGAATATTACAATAGTTCATGTGAGAAGTAAAGAGTCTGAAACGGGCTAGTGGTTGTGTGATTAGAGAAGAGACAGATACAAGAGATATTGTGGAGTCAGATATATGTGGTAAGGAAAAGTGGGTTGAGGATAATGCTGAGGTTATAAATGACAGATGGATAATTCAAAGAGAAGAGAATAAATATCGAGGAAAAGAATATGACCATAGTATCAGATGCTTCAGAGAGATCAAGAAAATTTAAGTTGAAAAAAGAACATCATGCTTAGTAATTAAGAAGTTACTGATAACTTTGAAGAGAGCACTGTCAGTTTGAGTGGGAAGTCATGGATAAAGGAACTGAAGAACTGAGAAACTCCCAGAATGGGGTATCCTTGTTTAAAAAAAAAAAAAGTTTGGAAAAAGACTGCGTTTCGGGAGAAGGAAAGTACAATTGAAATCTATCCATGCCTATGAATCCTCATTTTTGAAGACTCTATGCTCAGCCATTATTTCATAAGGAAACTTTCTCTTTGTTAAATGAAAAATAACTACTCAATACTCAAAAAAGAAAGAAATGCTCAAGTAAATACTCAAGAAAAAGGGACCCTTTTCTTTGTGGATTTCCCTTTAGGTCCACACTTCTTTGGGAAATATATAAACCGTAGGTTATGTCTTATTTTGCAGAACAAAAGCCAATATAAGTGTTACTTGTACAATATTGTTATTTATATGGCTTTTGAACTCTTTGGGATGTTTGTGGCATCTTGATTCTGTTCTCTTGTCCTTTGCTTAACTGAAAACAGACTTTCACCTTGTCTGTGTCAGATTCCATGCTAAAGCACCTACGAGCCATGGATGCCATGAAGAATTTTTCAGAATTTCGTCAGGAAGCCAGCATGCTACACTCCTTACAACATCCGTGTATTGTTTCCTTGATTGGAATTAGCATCCACCCTCTTTGCTTTGCCCTGGAGCTCGCCCCATTGGGTAGTCTCACTACTGTGCTTTCTGAAAAGTCCAAAGGTAACACCTGAAAAATTATTTTCTTTATACAATGTATGTAATAGCTTGATTGCTTTCACTCAGCTAATTTTCTAGATGTTCAAGAAATATGCTGTGACTTATAGAAGAAAGCACTGAAATACTTAGTCAGGCCAGTGAGATTCTGCATCCTTAAGCTACATCCTTAATCCTTGCAAAACACACTACTTTCCCAAGTGGGAATAGGCAGAAGAGAAAATAAGCCCATTAGTAATAGAGAGGTAACTGTTCTCTGGACATGATCTTTAGGATCACGATAGAGGTAAAGACTGGACTTCATCAGTTCGGAGAGAAGGTGAGAGACAGAGACAGAGAGAGTTCCCTAAAGTATTTAAATAGTTTAACTTGCCCAGGTCCCATAGCTAATATGTGTCAGAGGTAGGGTTTGAATCTAGGCCTTCCTGGTTTTGAGGCCAGCCTCTCGATAATTCTGTAAACATTATTGAGGAGATCATTCAACATTTAAAAGTTGTTAGTGGTTAATTTTTTTTAGTTATTGGTTAGTTATAACTGTAAAATCACTAGTCCATTCTAAAAAAACAGGGAACTCTAAACTTTAAACCAGCTGAAAAAGTGTTCGTTGTATTTTGAAGTGGAGGAAACAACATGCAAATTGATTTTTCCCTTAAACTTGTTTTTGATGAAAATCCATAAATACATCAACAGAATGTTTACAGTATGACATGATTACAGCCTTTGAAGTTGGCTAATCTGCAGAGATTTTAACTCACTGATGTTATAGAGATATATCATAAATGAAATGCTAATAAAAATAAATTCAATGCTTAGTAATATTTCATTGACATGATTCTGAGTTTCTTCTGGCTTGTAACTTGGTAGGACACTGAAATAAGAGGTTTATCAGGATATGTCAGTCACTCAGCAAGAATTTACTAAATACCTACTTTATGAGACTCTTGAGATACTGAGGCAAGTCCCTATCCTCAAGGAGTTTACATTCTACTAGGGAAAATAATATATGTACATAAAGATATATAGAAAATGTCCATTATATAAATACAAGGCAATTTTAGTGAGGAGGACACTAGCATTTGCAAAGGAAGGACTTCATGTAGAAAAAAGTGGTCCTTGAGCTGTGTCTTGAAGAAATTCAAGGATTTCAAGAGGAAACCAGAGATTCTAACTAGTGAGAAAAGACTAGATTCCAAATTGGAGAGCAGCTAGAAATGGGACAAAGATGGGGGAACACATGAGAAGAACAGTAAGAATGATAGATTGTAGAATGTAGGAAAGGGAGTAGAATTTGGATCCAAGTTATAAAGGACTTTGAGTTCCAGTGGAATCAGTATTATCATGTCAGTACTATATAAAGTACTGGAATGGGTGAGGGACGACGGGCAAAGAGATATTTGCTATAATGAGTTGACTTTTTTTTTCCTTTCTTTGAAAAGGTTCTTCCTTTATGCCCCTGGGGCACATGCTTACACAGAAGATAGCCTATCAGATTGTCTCAGGCCTGGCCTACCTTCACAAGAAGAATATCATATTTTGTGACCTAAAATCTGACAATATTTTAGTTTGGTCCCTTGATGTCAAAGAACACATCAATATCAAACTCTCTGACTATGGTATCTCTCGGCAGTCATTTCACGAAGGAGCTCTTGGAGTTGAGGGCACTCCCGGGTACCAGGCCCCTGAAATCAGGCCCCGAATTGTATATGATGAGAAGGTAACTGAAACCATTCCAAAGCAAATCTTTATTTTATAGATCAGTGGAAAGTGTCTAATGCCAGTTCCTCTTTTCAGGATTTCCCCATTTCCACCTAGGAGAGGCGTTAGTGCTGGTCCAAGATTAGCTGAATAGTTCCAAAGAGTTGAGTTTGTTGTTGTTGTTGAGTTATGTGATTCTGTGGGACCCCATTTGGAGTTTTCTTGGCAAAGATCCTCGAGCAGTTTGCCATCTCCTTCTTCATTTTGTTTTACAGAATCACAATACCCAGAATCAGACTGCTTGTAAGTATCTGAGGCTAAATTTGAAATCAGATTCTCCTAACTTCAAGGTCTGTGCTAGAGCTACTGAGCCACCTGGCTGCCCGTGCTTTATTTAGATATATAGTGAAAAGAACTTAACACTTTGGAGGCAGAAGACTAGATTCAGATCCCAACTCTGATGTTAGCTGGAGGATTCTAGATAAATATGGTAAACTCTCTAATCCTGGGTTCTGCATCCACAAAACAAGAATAATAATAATCCTTGTTTTATTTACTTCACAAGGGTTTTCTGGGCAAAACACTTTGTAGAGCTTAAATGCTATAGGAATTTGTTTTATTGTTCTTGATAGTGCCAATCCATTCATATATAACTAATGGTTATATATTATATGTGTATGGTTTATATGTACAAAGATATGGTTATCTCTCTATATATAATTATAATAATTGCTGTCATATACATATATGTATAAGTAATAAATATATAATATTGATTATATTGTTAGTTTTGTTTTATATTTATCTTATTATTATTATATGATTATTAATTATATATTATCATTAATAAAATGAGTTGACTTTAGAAATATCTTTAGCAAGTTTGTCAAAACTTCCTTGGATGTTTTTTTTTCCCATTTTATCTCAGTCGAGTACAATCAGGGAGTATTAGGTGATACTTTGTTGTTCTGAAATGAAAGTTTGAGTGTTTTGTTTTTATTTTTTCTCCAGTCTCTACCCTGTAGCTTTCAGGTAATGAAAAGTCTGTGTTAGTTTTAGCTTCTAAGCTAAATGCCTTGAAGATAAGGGGGCTCAAACAATTAGACTTTGATTTGGCAAATGATAGCCTAAATTCCTTCAGGAAATTCTTATGTATTAACCACCTGCAAAGTAACTCTCCTAAGCCAAGAAGATTGAGGAGAGAGAATTCCAAAGGAAACAAAGCTTGATTTCAGGCAATTAGCCATCAGCTTACATGCAGGCCAGCTTCAGTCTTTGATTATAGTTAAATATTTATCCTCCTTCTTGGCTTCTTTCACCCCAAACAGAGAAACAGCCAAATCGATTTGGATATGCGAATGCCAGTTTCATTTTACAGACACACAAGACAATTAGAAATTATCTTGTGATGCACAGAAGAGGGGAAAACCTTGTCTTTGTAGCTTTGCTCAATCTTCTTACATAGCAATTTATTGTTCAGCATAAAAATATCATCTTGTACAGTTTTGATCACACTGGCAGCTTATTATTTTGTGACCCTACATGGGTCACTGGCTAATTGCATTATGAATAACAATGTTTTTTTCCTGAATACTTGTGTGGTAGCCAATAGATCTGTGATCTCAAAAGTCCTTTCCAGATCTGAAAGTCTATGTCTCTGTAAAGATATGATAAGTCAAAGCAGAGAAAACTTTAGAAATAGAAGTTGGATGAAATTCTAAGTAGCAGTTGAAACTAAACAGTAAAAGTTTATCTCCTTCTAAAATAAATGACTTTTAAATAAAGAGAACATTGTAAGATTATGCCTTCTTACCTATATAACACTTTCTATTCTTTCTTATTCTTATCCTTCAATATTCCTCTGGCTCTCACAAATATGAGGATCCCTCCAACAGTACAAAATACAACCCATATCCATTTACTTTCTGAAAAATGGCACTTTTAACTACTTGTAGGAAATTTTTCCAATAACAAAGTAAATAACATAGAAATATTAAAAGATCTTAATGATGCTTCTTATTTAATATGACTGTTTGTACCCAATTTGTAACAGAGAGCAATTTTTAAGTGAGGAAAATTTGTGTGCTCAATTTAAAGCAAGGACCATGACCATGATTTCTACTCTTTTTAATGTACCCTATTCATCAGCTATGATATCAGGTAACCTGTAGCTCCTTACTTAGTGTAGTTGGTCAAATGTGAAGAGATTTGCCTTTTCTTTCTAGGTGGATATGTTTTCCTATGGAATGGTGCTCTATGAATTACTGTCAGGTCAACGGCCTGTGCTTGGTCATCATCAACTTCAGATTGCCAAGAAACTATCCAAGGGCATTCGTCCAGTGCTGGGGCAACCAGAAGAAGTACAATTCCATAGACTACAGGCACTCATGACAGAATGTTGGGACACCAAACCTGAAAAGGTACTTGGGAAGAGGAATATGAAAAAGGCAGTGAAGGAGGAAGGAAGGGAGAAGCAAGGTGTAGTCCTTGTGATATTTGCATCCTCACTTTCCAGTGTCAGTTAAAGCTTTTACTGTATGTTCAATAAGGTTATACATACCAATTCAGCCAACCACAGAGAACCCATTTTTTGACTAATATAATTTAGGTGTCTTTTCTCTCCCATTTTAAAGTGGGATAATTGTTGTCTCTTGCTTTCTTATCATCAGTATTATTTTAAAGAAATTAAGTTTCCTTTCTAAAAATAAAAAATTAAAATTTTTATTCTATAATCACAATAAATAGCCCCCAAAATTGCAGTTGGTCCTGTAGCAATAAAGTTAATTCTAATTTTGCGGGAAGAAAAAAATGATGGGGAACAAGGACCTGTTTTCAGATGATAGAAAGAGGAACTATTTTATGTTTTTCTCATAAGGTAATGTGAATCATAACCTTCCTGAGCAAATACAGTTTGTTCAAGGGTTAAATTTGGACTATTACTAAATTAGGTTGAAATGTTGGAATGTGATAGGAGGCAGAGAAAAGCCTAAGAAAGAGCCTCAAAAAGATTGGATGACCCTATATGAAAATTTTAACACTTGGAATTTAAGCCAACATGAACAGTTCAATGCTAAATTGACCATGACTAAAATATTTTAAGTCGGTTCTGCACTAATCTGGAAAACCCCCAAAGTTTACCTTCAGTGTTCGACATTGCTTCATCCTGTTGCCTGTGTTTTCTACAATGTGGCCAAAATTTGGATGTTGAACAAGTAATTCTGACTGCAAAGTGTCTTCCCTGGGTTTATGAAAGCTAATTTCACATGTAATGTTTTGTGACTGGCATTGATCTTTGTTGTTAATGAGCCATAAACCCTTCTTCACATGGTTGGGTGGGTGTCTTTTCTCTCAGCGACCTTTGGCCGTTTCTGTAGTTAGCCAGATGAAGGACCCCACCTTTGCGACTTTCATGTACATGCTACACTGTGGGAAACAGACTTCTTTCTTCTCATCTCCAAGACAAGAATATACTGTTGTGTTCTGGGATGGAAAAGAGGAATCCAGGTAACCTTAATTTGTTGCTTTTTTAATCATCCAGAGGTATTTGGCACTCACAGATTCATGAAAAACCCAGTTTGAACTTGTATAACACCTGTAACGATCTTCTATATTACTTTTCTTATCTCTATAATGAGAGAATTGAATAAGATTCTTTCATTTTTTGCCTTTGTATTCCTATCACCTAGCACAGTGTCAGGCATGCAGTAAGTGCTTAATAAATAATATGGATTGATTATATGATCTTTAGGGTCCCCTCCAAAAAAGTCATCACACATAAACACAGAAGTGTAAAAAAGACTCCTATAATATAAGCAGGCACTGTGGCTAAGACAGAGTTCAGTCTTTCTTTCCACATGGGTAAGGCTATTCACTAGAAACTGAATGAATGCCCATAAGTTGGGGAATGACTGAATAAGAACCCTAGACTCAAAGTCCTTCCCCTTTTTGGTGCCATGTGCCTTCTTGGAAGTCTGCTGAAGTCCATGGATCCCTTCTCAGAATCATGTCGGGTGCTAGATTCATAACTGAGAGAAATGCTAACAATGAAAGGTCAGTGAAAATAAAGATGTAAAATTGTTCCATATTCAAACTCAAAAATTTGAGTCTGTGGAGAGATTCTGTTCTACCATGCTATGCAGGTAGATAAATGATGATGTCACAATTGTCATGCACAGTACATATATTTGGAATAGTAGTATAAATGGACAAGTGAACAAGAGAATAGTGGACCAGCCAGCCTTTGGGAAATTATACAATTCTTTTTTTTCTTTTTTTTTATTTAATAGCCTTTTATTTACAGGTTATATGCATGGGTAACTTTACAGCATTAACAATTGCCAAACCTCTTGTTCCAATTTTTTACCTCTTACCCCTCACCTCCTCCCCCAGATGGCAGGATGACCAGTAGATGTTAAATACATTAAAATATAAATTAGATACACAATAAGTATACATGACCAAACCGTTATTTTGCTGTACAAAAAGAATCAGACTCTGAAATATTGTACAATTAGCTTGTGAAGGAAATCAAAAATGCAGGTGGGCATAAATATAGGGATTGGGAGTTCAATGTAATGGTTTTTAGTCATCACCCAGAGTTCTTTCTCTGGGCGTAGCTAGTTCAGTTCATTACTGCTGCATTGGAAATGATTTGGTTGATCTCATTGCTGAGGATGGCCAGGTCCATCAGAACTGGTCATCATATAGTATTGTTGTTGAAGTATATAATGATCTCCTGGTCCTGCTCATTTCACTCAGCATCAGTTTGTGTAAGTCTCTCCAGGCCTTTCTGAAATCATCCTTATACAATTCTTTTAATGACAAGATCCTTCTTCCTGAAACAAAGGCCCATCTTCTTGTAAAAATACCGTATGACTGTGAATCATGGAATAATAGAGTCCCTAAAGAACCAAAGTGGAAAATCACACAGAAAGCAACTGAGAAAAACATAGTGGGTACAAGAAAATTGTAAAGCCTTCCAGATTAGAAGTGGCACAAAAGACGCCCTGGAAAGGATGTCATTCTAGGAATTTATGCCTGGAAATAAATATGGGCCAATGGGGGATAACTGATGTACCATGCAACATCCAGGAGATCTACAGGAAAGAAGTTCTAGATTGGGTGGTTCCCCCCAAGGCAGATTTATGCTCTATAATTAAGGAAAGCTTGGGCAGACATTGCAAAGAATCAGCAGGAGCAGGCAAGGGATGAGTTTCATTCTTCATCACTGGAGGGAGCATCCATGCTGTGGAGATCAACAGAGCTATTGAAGCATTAAAGTGCAGAGGAGACATTCAAGGTCACTAGTAACTAAAAAGGAACAGAAAGGGAGCAGTTGATTTAAAATTTAATGAGAAAAGGAGACAAGGCTGGTTGTAAAGAAGTTTTAGAAGCAGCTACAGAAACAGAGGAGACATACAGATTCTCCTATTCTTGCTACTGGGAGTTTTGGGAATTGAATTAACTGCCAGGAAGTTACTTTAATAGCTGTAAGAGACCTTCAAGATTATCTAGTCTAACACCCTTCTAAAAATGAGAAAACTGGGATCTAGAGAGGAAAATCCCTTGCGCCCCAATTCACAGAACCAGGATTTTAACAAATATCCAAATTTAGACCCTGTGTTCTTTTCTTATATACGCTGCTGCCTCACTTACTATTGCTGTCAGGGCTTATAATCCTGGGAATAAACCTAGTCACAAAGGACAGACCAAGGCTCAAATTGGTTCTGGAAAGAAGCATCAACTTGAGAATTAAAGATCTAGAACTAGATTTAGAACAAGGAGCTAGTATTTCCCCGAACCATTCCCTCATTCTAAAACTGAAGAGATCAAGGACGGAAGACTTTAAATGACTTGTCCAAGACCACAGGCAGGTGTATCAAGAGTACAGGCAGGATGAGAACTCAAGTCCTTTAACTCCAGAGAAATCATTGTAGAAGAAAATAGGTCAGTAGTTTTTTTTTTTTAAACTTCATTGTGATAATCCTGAGAGGTATGTAGAAAGGACAGTCAAGAATATAAAAGGAAATAAGAAAAGCCAAATTTTCAAAAGCAATTTTCAGATGAAGAAATTAAAACCATTTCTAGACATATGAAAAAATTCTCTAAATCACTATTGATCAGAGAAATGAAAATTAAGACAACTCTTAGGTACCACTACATACCTCTCAGATTGGCTAAGATGACAGGGAAAGATAATAAGAAATACTGGAGGGGATGTGAGAAAACTGTGACATTGATACATTGTTGGTAGAGTTATAAAATGATTCAACCATTCTGTAGAGCAATATGGAACTATGCCAAAGGGCCTATCAAACTGTGCATACCCTTTGATCCAGCAGTGTTACTGTTGGGCTTATCTCCCAAAGAGATTATAAAGAAGGGAAAGGGACCTGTATGTGCCAAAATGTTTGTGGCAGCCCTGTTTATAGTGGCTAGAAACTGGAAAATGAATGGATGCCCATTGGTTGGAGAGTGGTTGAATAAGTTATGATATATGAATGTTATGGAACACTATTGTTCTATAAAAAAATGATCAGCAGGATGATTTTATAGAGAGGCCTAGAGGAATTTATGTGAACTGATGCTAAGTGAGGTAAACAGAACCAGGAGAACATTGTACACAGCAACAAGAAGATTATACAATGATCTGTTCTGATGGACAGGACTCATTTTTAACAATGAGGTGATTCAGGCCAGTTTCACTGGTTTTGTTATGTAAAGAGCCATCTATACCCAGAGAGAAGACTATGGGAACTGAGTGTAGGTCACAACAGTATTTTCACTGTTTTGTTGTTGTTATTTGCTTGCATTTTTCCCTTTTTGATTTCATTTTTCTTGTGCAGCATGATAATTACAGAAATATGCATAAAAGAATTGCACATGGTTAACATAATACTGGACTACTTGCCTTCTAGGGGAGGGGAAGGGGGAAGAAAGGGAGAAAAAATTGGAACACAAGATTTTGCAACAGTGAATGTTGAAAACTATCTACGCATGTATTTTGAAAATAAAAAAGCTTTATTAAGAAAAAAAAGTAAAGAAAAAGAGTTGGATTGGGGAGAAAGAGATTAAATCAAAGAGCATGGCCCAACAGAATTTTTTAACCCTTTTACTTGCTACTGAATTACACTTATTATAGGAACTTCAGTGAAGACATATTCCATCATTACAAAAAACTGCTACAATTCATAAAAATTAGTAGCAATAAAGCTTAATGAGCTTTGCTCCCTAAGATTTTGATAAGTATCCAATTAGCATTATGAAAATATAAATATTTGGCTGTGGAATTTGAGTCTTCTAAGATGAAAACTACTCTGCTACTAAATCCCCAAGAGGTTTCCCTTTAATTCACTTCTCAGCCTTAAAAATCTGGATCCTGATTTTTTATTCAAGAATGTACGTGCAAGTTTTTGCGAGTGAGTTTATTCCCCATTTGATATATGGCTTCTGTCCCATATAATTCATGTGATAATCTTTAGGGAGAAAAAAGAAGCCTGAGAGAGCATTTTCATTGCATGAAAACTCTCTTAACTGGCATAATTGGGATACAGATTAGCCAGCACCTAAATATATTCTAAAAGAAATAGGGCAGCAGGCTTAAAGCAAATTTAATTGATTTTGCTTTCTCCTTTTACGACGTTTTTTGTCAGATTTGTATCTTTGGTGAAATTGAGTGTATCTGACTAGATGGAGATTGAGAATACCTTAAGGTTAATTGGAAAATTAGTCATTCTACTCCTCTCCTCCACACACACACAAAAATCCATACACTATTTTTTTTAAAGTGCCATCTTTGCTATAGTCTACAATGATACTCTGCTTATTTTGGCTTTCCACATCTCCAGCTAGATGGCACAAAGGATGGAGCACTAGACCTGGAATCATTCGGTTCAGGAAGATATCAAGTTCAAATCCAGCCTTGGATACTCACTAGCTGTGTGACTCTGGGCAAGTCATTTAATCTCAGTATGCCTTGCTTTCCTTAAATGGATAATATTAGTACCTCTCAGGATTGTTGTGAGGATCAAATGAGATAATATTTGCAAACCATTTAGCACAGTGCCTGACACATAGTAGGCATTCATTCCTTTCAACTTCAGGAGAGAACTGGATATAACTCAGGTCAGGGACTCAATTTGAAGTCAGAACTTTAAACATTTTTATAACTATATTTCAATATATATTCAATATAGTGTTTCCAATATAATTCTTTGTATGTCTTTAAGACATTATTCTGAGAAGGGGGTCCAGAGACATCATCAGACTGCCAAAGGATGTCCACAACACAAAAAGTAGTTAAGAACTTCTGCCTTAGGAGAACAGTAGAGAACATCATTGAACATGAGCAATCCTGATTCAGTTTCTTAAATGAAAATGGGAGGTTTGGGATACATTAGATTGTAAACTCCTTGAGGGCAGGGGACTGTATTTTTCTTCTTTTTGAGGCAAAAGGGGGAGTAGACTTCTCCCTTTTCTACAGTGATGAAAATTTTGTTTGCTTATTTTAGGAACTATACTGTGGTGAACACTGAGAAAGGACTTATAGAAGTACAGAGAATGAGCTGCCTAGGAATGAAGCTGAGCTGTCAGTTAAAGATTCAGAGTGCACTATGGACCGCCACTGAGGTAATTACTGTTGCCTACTATCATGAATGCCCTGACTGCATAGCCCCCTTCACGGCCCTGTTGTTCATATGCATCATAAAACTAAAGGAATTAGTATAGTCTATTAGACCTGGAAGGAGTAAGAATAGTCATATAGTAGATTTGTAGAAGGGTCAATCAATGGCTAGAATGACAGGAAAAGATAATGATGAATGTTGGAGGGGATGTGGGAAAACTGGGACACTGATACATTGTTGGTGGAATTGTGAATACATCCAGCCATTCTGGAGAACAATTTGGAACTATGTCCAAAAAGTTATCAAACTGTGCATACCCTTTGATCCAGCAGTGTTACTACTGGGCTTATACCCCAAGGAGATACTAAAAAGGGGAAAGGGACCTGTATGTGCAAGAATGTTTGTGGCAGCCCTCTTTGTAGTGGCCAGAAACTGGAACCTGAGTAGATGCCCATCAACTGGAGAATGGCTGAATAAATTATGGTATATGAATGTTATGGAATATTATTGTTCTATAAGAAATGACCAGCAGGATGATTTCAGAAAGGCCTGGAGAGACTTACACAAACTGATGCTGAGTGAAATGAGCAGGGCCAGGAGATCATTATATACTTCAACAGCAATATTATATGAGAATCAATTCTGATGGACATGGTCCTCTGTAACAGTGAGATGAACCAAATCAGTTCCAATAGAGCAGTAATGAATTGAACCAGCTACACCCAGCGAAAGAACTCTGGGAGATGACTATGAACCACTACATAGAATTCCCAGTCCCTCTATTTTTGTCTGCCTGCATTTTTGATTTCCTTCACAGGCTAATTATATAATTTTTCAGAGTCCAACTCTTTTTATACAGCATAATAACTGTATGGACATGTATACATATATTGTATATAACTTATACTTTAACATATTTAACATGTATTAGTCAACCTGCCATCTGGGGGGTGGGGGAAGGAGGGGAAAAATTGGAACAAAAGGTTTGGCAATTGTCAATGCCGAAAAATTACCCATGCATATATCTTGTAAATAAAAAGCTATGATAAAAAAAAAGAAAGGTCAATCAAACACTACATTTGCTTTCTCACTGGTACATTGGTTCTAGAGCCTGTTTCCAAGCCTGAGGTTAGAGACACCTGTTCGCAAGCTCATGGCTTACTTGTTTAAGCTAAAAATTAAAACCAGGAGGATCTGGTACAATAACTGGCCTGATGATACTCCATCTGTACCTCACCATTCTAATGTGTATCTGGAGGCTAAGATTGCTCTGTAATTATCAGTGAAGTAGAAGATAGGGATGAAAGATGGAAGAAGGATACAAGGCAAGAAATGAAATGAGAGTAGTGCAATAGAGGCATTGAACTTTATGTAATGCATTACAGCACATGCTATCATGCACTAAAGAAAACTGAGGAGATTGCTTAAAAAAAATAACTTCAAAGTCAGTGATCTTGTTGTAAAAGCAGAGTCAAAAGTTGAATGTATCACATTCCCTACGTTACTCTTCATCTAAAGCTGATTTACACACATACACCCAAAATTAAATTTATTGCCACAAATTTTACCACTTCCATATTTGTTCACAGGACCAGAAGATCTACATATACAGTTTAAAGGGTATGTGCCCATTAAACGCCCCTCAAAAAGCATTAGATACCCCAGCTGTTGTCACTTGCTTCCTGGCAGTACCTGTTATGAAAAAGGTAAGGAAAAACAAATGAAGAAAGTTCAGAAAAGTCATCAGCTATTTGCCTAAAGGGGGGCTGATAATGAAACCGAAGACATTGTAGAAAGTTTGCTTTTCATAGAATAAACTTACATCAATATATTCGGTGAATTTTTTTTGTGTGATTTTTCAGGCTGGAAAACTAAATGTTCCCGGTATTAATTAATAGATATTTATTAAGCACCTACTATGTGCCAAACACTGTGTCAAGTGCTGGGTAGTTTTCTAATAATTTGTTTCACTGAATATATAAATCTTATTAGAAGTGAAGCATGTTATCCAAATAAATAAGGTTTATTTGATAGGGTTGATTTGCTCTATTTAACTGTAAAATTGTCTGTTCCTATAATTGTTGAGAGTAGCACTTGATTCCCTTGTCTTAATAACAACAAATCATTTCCATTTGAAGGGGCAAGAGCAGAGGTTGGGGGAGGGGGAAGAGAGGAATCTTCACAGACATTAGCTTTAAATTTCAGTTCTAACTTTACCCCCAAGAGAAAGAAGGGAGATAGATGTTTGAGCAATTCAGGACACAGTGTTCATCAGAGACCTAGAAAACATGAAACAAAGAGTTATTTAAACTCTTCTGCCGGCCAAAAGCCCTCCCTTCTGTGCCAAGTGAGCAGCCTCCAGAATGGAGGCAAGGTAATAAAGCATGGTCTGTGTTGTTGGCTTACCTGGACCTGATGAATGCCTCTCCTTGGGAGACTTTGTCCTGTCCTGAGAGCAGAATGTCTCACAGTGAATTGCCCAGGACACGTTCCCATTGGAAGGCAGTGATTGCTGCTACAGCTGGAGTGCTGACAGCCTGGGGCCTTCAAATGAAGTTTTATTTTCGTGTTTTCCTTGGCTGTTTTCTTTAAAATACTGAAAATGAATTCTGAGAAAGTTACTAAGGGCTTATTGACTTTGCTGTTGAGCTGCAGGTCAGGTCACTGTTTTAACTTTGACAGTTTGAGGCAAATCTTCTTAGAGCTTCTGACATCCAGTTGAGAGGTGGCTTTCTGTGCTTTCATCCTCAGTGGCACAAGGACGTGGGTTTCTGCTTTTGTCTCATCCTGGGTTTTCCAATCTGAGCTGGTCACCACCTAAAATTTTTTGTGTATTTGGTTTTTAAGGGAAACTGCATTCAGCACCATGGCTTGGGACTTAGAGGGTCTTTGTCTGAGGTTGAGGGATAAGCACTCAGCATTGGTATTGTTTGGCTTATACCCAGTAACATAGAATTCATGCTGCTTTGGTGGGTAAATTACTAGTAGCTAACAAATATAAACTCCTACAAAATGTACGGGAGTATACGAAGCCCTCGATTAAGATGCTGCTGAGAATTGGGAACAAGAGTTTATCTGCATATCACGAAACTTTTAAGTCAACTCTATGCCAGGATTCTTGACTTGCCCAGAAGCTATCCATCTTACTGAAGAAGTCAATTCATGCCCTGCTTACATTATGAAGGATATAGCCTTTTGGGAAAAACAATCGTGGGCATAAGAGACAATGACGACTGCCCAATCTGACACATTGCTGTCATCTCTAATATTTTAATTTTTCGGGGAGGAAGATTCTTTTGATCAGCATAATATATTTTAATGTATATTAAATGAGGGATATTATATTATAATACTATAATGTATAATAACATTATATTGTAAAATATTCGTTAAGAGAATGTACAGAAGGAACCAATTTGGAAATCTGTGGTCCTGAAAAAGACTTTTGCTTGAGCTAAGAGGGTGGGAGGAGAGCATAGAGGCCCTTAAGATCTCTATATGAATAAAGTGGCAGTCTTTTTGTTGAAAGTTTTGAAACTAGACTGATGAGAATTTCCAAGAGAACACTTAATGTGGATCTGTTTCTCCTTTCAGCAGAATTCCTACCTTGTGCTGGCTGGCATGTCGGATGGACTTGTGGCAGTGTTTCCGGTGATCCAGGGTGTTCCGGACAATAACTGCTCCTATCTGTGTTCACATACTGCAAACAGATCCAAATTCAACATCCCTGATGATGATCCCCGACAGAATCTTTACCCAGTAAGAGCCATGGAAATAGCTAACAGTGGGTCTGAGGTGTGGTACAGCAACGGGCCCGGCATCCTAATTATAGAATGTGCCACACTGGAAATAAATAGACGATTAGATCCCTATTCTCCTCCTTCCGTGATCACATCAATAGTGGGCAACTCAGAGTGCCATGGTGAAGAAGTGATCTGGTGCCTGGATGACAAAGACAATGCTTTAGTGATGTACTTCTCTGCAACCTATCAGTTATGCGCACGGTACTTTTGTGGAGACTGCAGCCCGCTCAGAGACACGTTCCCAGTTGAGCTGCCTGCTCTGGGGTTCTGCACTGCTGGTCTGGCCAAACAGCAGCATCCTGAAGGGGACTGCATAGCTGATATGAGCATAATCTATAGCGAAGAACTCGGAACTCAGATATTAAACCACCAGGATTCTCTTACAGATTATTGCTCTGTGTCTTCATGCTCCTCTTCCCTTCCCAACAGAATCACTGGGTCTTTCTCAGGTCTGCCAAGTTCACCCATAAGCACTTCTAGCTTGCCTTTTCCCACTGACTATGAAGATTCTGACAAATTTCACGAGTCTAATCTTTGCTCTGATGGATCTGAAAAGGATGGACCTTTTATGAACAGTGAAGCATCCACACATCTGCAAGCTGTCAAAATCCTTTCAGTAAAAGACCTCATTTGGATCCCCAGGTAAAGTGTTCCATTAAATAGATTTACATGGTATTCAAAAAAGAAAATAAAACAAAAAAGGAATCTCCTATTGACCTATGGTAATGGTGGTAGTGGGGAAGATCATGCCCTCTAGATTCTTTGTTTTTAATTTTATCCCATTTGGCGCCACAGTGAAGGGCAAGTTTTTAAAACTACTCTCAGTGAAAGATGCAGAGAATAGCACTGTTAACGAGTATTTTTTGCTTCTAAGTCTTTTTTTCTTCTCTCTGGCAAATCTAATAACTGCACTAAGCCCGGTGCCCCTATCAGATACAATGCAGTAAAAGAGGTGATTTCATTGTGATTAAATTTCCTTTTGGGGAAGTTCTGTTCTACCATTTCTCTGTCATGCCATCTCAGTAATTTAATACATTAGCTGAAACTATATATGTGTTGCAAATGCTTTTCCGCTGACTGTATCACTTTACCCTGGAGATTACTAATGTGAGTAAAATTCTTCCCACTTTCTGTTTCTTAGGCAAGGCGGAGATGTTATCGTCATTGGACTGGAGAAGGAATCTGGTACCCAGCGGGGTAGAGTAATAGCCGTGTTAAAGGCTAGAGAACTGGCCCCATATGGGTAAGGCTGAATTAGAAACTCTTCTTGAATCTTAAAATACACAAAAGAACCAAACACACTCAATATTTTTGCATTTTAGTTTTGATGTATCTTTACACTAGATTTGTAGTCAGAAAATAAGAGAGCAAGATTCAGTGGTCTTTTTCTAGCTCTAAATTCTAAGATTCAGAGAACACTTTTTCCATTCTTCTCTTCTGTAAATAAGCATCATGAGGCAGCTGGTCAGGACATATGTAAAGAACACTGGGCAAATTAAAAGGACCCAAATTCAAATCTAGCCTCAGACACTTAGTACTTGTGTGACCCTTCATCCATGTCAGTCTTAGTTTCTCAACTGTAAAATGGGGATCACGATAATTTCTCCCTCCCAGGGTTGTTGTGAATTCTAAGGAGATATTTGTAGAAGTTTATAGTCATTTGATAAAAATCTTGCTTCCTTCATTCTTTCCATCATCATCCACCAGTTTGCAGCATAGGGTTTTTTTAAATCATGTATTGATATTCCTTAAAAAAAAAAAAAAAAAAAAAAAAAAAGGAGCAATTCTAGCTATAGCACTATAGCATAGGACAGTCTAAGATGCTTCTAGCTGTTCAGTAACCTTCTAATGTGTGGCTCAGTTGTCAGTGCAGCCTATTTCATTATGTGCCAGTGAAGGTCATAGTGAAAAACTCACTGGAGCCAAGAATCTAGGGCCAGTGTTAAGTTAAAGAAGCAATTATCCATGCATTTCATGTAGCCCCTTCTCATTTCTGTCTCCCTCTTCTCCCTATCCAAAAAGCCTTCCACACTCTACATTAATCAGAATTCTCATCTGTAAAGAGAAGGGATGGTTCTTCTTGACAGTCTTTCAGGTCCCTTCCAGTTCTAAATTGATGACCCTAGGACTATTATCTACAAGGATACTCAGTTACTGCCAGAAGAGGCACTGCCCTTTTCTGGCATCCTTCTGTGACTTCCACTTCTGTTGCCAGCTGTTTCCACCAGAAATGCATGGCTCTACTGTGGGAATAAAGCAGGAGCAAGAACAGTTTGTCCAGGACATTATATACAAGACTGGGAAAATGTATAAGCTGAAGCAGAGCATGACTAATTATGGTCTGGGCTGCAACTGCTAGAGTACTCAAACACCCTGGAATGTTTACATCTCTTCACTTCAGCTACTGAGTCTCAAGTAATAAATTATTTGTATGAAAAGTCCCCAAATTCTACTTTGTATATGTTTGGGTCACTTCCACATTATATTAATTCAGTTTCTTCTGGAGAATCTGTTGATTTGAGTTTCTTCTGAAGCACCAAAAAGAGGGGAAAGTCCCAATTCACTTATTTCTCTCAGAGCAAAATGATGATGACAAAGGAAATGTCTGCAGTGAATCAACCTCTGGCGCTCGCCAACATGGAGCTTTCCAGGATGAGTCACTCTTTAGCTAATGACCCATGTTTTGTAAATGATTATATTTGAGAAATAAGAGATGTGCTTCTGAGTCCATCATCTTTCCGTGATTCTGAAATTAGGCAAGGGGATGGGGAGTGGGTTGCATTAAAATTAGCCCCTTTAGAGCAGTTCTTACTGAGGACAGACAAATGAATCTCTAATAAAATAATTATCTGCGTTAGTCATCCCCTACCTATTGACCAAATTATGCAGGAAGTCATGGAATTATTGCAAAGCATTCAAAAATCCATATCCAAACCAAGAATTGTAATTTTAATCTTTATAACTTTATAAGGCAATCCTTTTATTCTTTCCTAGTTTATTCCATATCATTCTCCCAAAAACAAAACTTTTTCCAAACTTTCTTTCATCTCCTTTAGCTTTCCATATGCCCGCTCCTTCCTACTTTATCTCAGCTGAATATTTTACTTTCTTGAGGAAACTAAATCATCTGATATGTGCTATCTTTTCTCCCCTTCTCTTGCTTTCAAAATTTCTTGTTATTTCCCCCCCATTCTTTTCTCTTTTCCCTCAGCACTAACCAATGAAATGCTCCTGTTCCTTACTAAGGCCAACTTTCTACATGTTCCCTTGATCACATCCAGAAGATTGCACCCTCATTTACCTCTTCTCTGTCTTTTTACCTTCACTTTCTCTACCTGCTGCTTCCTTCCCTGTGCTTTCAATCATGCCCATTTGCCTCATGCTTAAATATTTTTACTTAACCCTAACAAAACTTCATTATTTGCCTAGCTCTATATTTTTCCTTTCTCAACCAAGCTATATAGCTATAATATGCTATATAGAAAAAGCTATATACACTCACTTGTTACTGGCTCTATTTCCTTTCCTCAATGACCTCTTAATTGCTAATTGGTGGTCATTTGTTGTATTTGTTCTTCTCCATCTATTTGTTGCATTTGACTACTCTCTCCTCTCTGGACCTTTATGACATTATTCTTTCCTGGTTCTCTTTCTACTTGTCCAACCACTCCACTGTCTCATTTCCCGATTTATCCTTCAGACCATTTCCACCCTTGCAACTCTGGGTATTTACAAGGGTCATATCAAAGGTCCCCTGCTCTTTTCTCTATATAATCTCTGTTGGAGACTTCTCAGCTTCTATTGGTTTAATTATCATCTCAATTCAGAATTTCAATTCCACATCACCTTTGACCAACTATTGGACATTTTAAATATTCTAAAGACATCTCAAATCCCTCTTTGAAATTTCTCTTTCTGCTGAAGGCATCACTGCTCTCTCAGTCTCTCAAATTCGCAACATTCATGTTATTCTTGATTCCTTACTTTCAGCTCATATAGTTAATCAGTTATCAAAACTTGCTTTTTCTCCTACTATAACATTTGCCCCCAAATCCAACTCTTTCTGTCATCTCACATAGTTGCCACCTTAATTCAGACACACATTACCTCTTGCTTATATTTTTCTAGCAGCCTTCTCCAGCCCCCTGGAATCCAGCCACAATGATCTCCCAACTTGTCTCTCATGACTAGAATGCACTCTCATTTCACCTTCACTTGATAGAATCTATCTTTTCCTTCAAGAAATAATTCAAGTCTTGGAGTCAAGAGGAGCTGAGTTCAAATTCAATCTCAGACACAATAATTGTATGACCCTGAGCAATTGCCTCCAATTCTATTTAAAGCTTTTTCTGATCCCTCAGCTACTAAATGGTTCCCTCTCAAACAGTTGTACTGCTTTATATAAATGTGTTTTTATTTTCTTTATTTGTATTCTACACACACACATATACATACACACACACCCACAAACACATCCTTATCTTCCTCATGAAAAGATATTCTCCTTAATAGGAGGCATAGTTTTATTAATTATATTTCTATCCCCAGATTCTAACATTGTCCTAGTGCATCAGTCATTTAGTCACATCCAACTCTTCATGACTCTGTGGACCATACTGTCTATGGGGTTTACTTGACAAAGATACTAGAGTGATTTGTGATTTCCTTTTCAGTGGATTAAGGCAGAGGTTAAGTGGTCTACCCAGAGTCACAGTTAATTAATTATCTAAAGCCACATTTAAACTCAAAATTCAACTCTAGGCTCAGTATTCTATCCACTGAGCCATCTGTCTACTTCACCTAGCACATGGTAGGTGCTTTATAAACATTTACTAATTAACTTTTAATCAAAAAAATGCAGCCAGAGAGCAACTACTTTGAGAAACCATGGTTTTTGTTTATTTTTTAACAAAAAAAATCCTTATTCTTGAAAATGTTGTGAATCAATGGTAAAGAGTATATAAAGGTTAGAGAGCAAATGTACTTCTTAAGCAAAACACTATCATGTATTTTTTAAAAACAGTTTACCATTTTTTGGTGATATTACTATTTCTCATTAATAAGAGAAGTGTTACTAGAAGCTAGGCATAAGAGTAATACAGAGTGTAAAAGTAAAATTTACTGACAGCAAAGCTAATTTATTTGTGTTTTTTTTTCTTTTTTATATACTCTTCATTTCCAAATATAGTCTTCCACTTTCCTATATTCTACAAAAAAGAATCAAAAGGAAATCAGGAAAAAAAAATAAAATTATCATAAAAATTTTAAATTTAATTTTCTTTAAAAAGAAAGATTTTAAAAGTCAGCAAGTTTAATCAATACCACAACCAAATCTATCAGTATATGCAATGAAGGGAGTGGAGAAGGTGATGTATTTTCTTCATCACTTCTCTAGGGTCAACATGGCCATTTTTTACACAGCACTTTTACTTTTTTGTTCTTTCCATTTACTTTGTTGGAGTCATTATGTATACTAGTTTTTTTTTCTTGGTGTACTTATTTTATGATACATCATTTCATATAACACTCCCTAGGTTTCCTGAAGTCTTAATATTCTTCTTATTATAGCATAGTAATATTCTAGTACATTTGTGTATCACATTTCACTTAGAGATTTCCCAATTGACTTTTTTCCCAATCTTTGCAACCATAAAAAGTGCTGCTATAAATATTTTGATGTATATCATTCTTTCTTTCTTTAATTTCCTTGGGGTCCATGCCTGGAAGTAAGCTGTGGGTCAAGAAAGATAAGTGTTCATTTTAACCATTTTTTAAAAACATAATTCCAAATTGCTTTCCAAAATAGTTGGACTCAATACACAGCTTCACCAACAGCCTATTAGTAGATCTGTCTTTCTGCATCTGATTCAAAAGTAAGAATTTCATCTTTTTTCTGTCTTTGCTAATTTTCTAGGTATGAAGTGAAATCTCAGAGTTGTCTTGATTTGCATTTCACAATATTTATGATTTGGAAATTTTTTCATGTTTGCTAAAAGTCTGAAATTTTTCTTTTGAGAACTCTTTATTCACATCCCTTTACTGTTTATTTATTGGAAAATGACTTGGTGTATTATACTTATATTTGTTTTTCTTATATCTTGGATATCAGGCCCTTATCAGACATAGTTGATGTAAAGATCCCCCCCCCAAATCAAGATGTTGCCCTTATCATCCTAATTGCACCAGAAAACTCTTTTAAGACTATGAGTTACAGGACAGGTGTTGATGTGACTTGCTCAAGGCAATTTCTACCTACTAGGTAGGTCCCTAGACCAATTATATCACAGGTCTAATCCTTTTTTAAAAAATCATCTTTTAAAAAAGCATCATATAAATGGTAAATATGAGTATTAATTCACATCTCCCCATCTTTCCCACAAGGGTAGCACAAAAGACTGTCAAATATTTCACTAAACCTTGGTAAACTATATGTACAGCATTCTTTTGATCTATCAATCTGGCTACCCTGTTGAAATCATAATAAAGATTCCACTGCCTTGCCCTGTTCTTAAGCTTGTTATATGATCTCTGTTTCCTTTTCTAAGTGTTTATTGAACCATCCAATTAATAACATATTCTAGGATTTTGTCAGTAATCAAAGACAGATTCACTGTCTTTGTCACTATAGACAAACTATAGTTTGGAGATCCTGGTCTCTTAAATTCTTTGGGAAATTTGGCTTACTATAAGTCTCTCTTGTTATACACAGTCTTTCAAAGATTACTGATGATGCAGTCAGCAACTAAGTCTGCCAATTCTTTGTGAATTTTAGGATGTAGCTCACCTGTACCTGGTGACTTAAACTCACCCAAGATTCGTTATCTCCTCTCTTACTTACTCTTTTCAGTACAAAATTAATTCTCCTCAGCAGAAAAAAAAAGAAGCAAAATAAATTGAGCAGGTCTGTCTTCTCTCTGACATCAGCTGCTATTATCCCAAGCAGCATTCCTTTTTTATCTTCTTTAATCCTCCTCTTTTCCCTGCTAATGAACAATATTTGTCACTTTTTTATTTCCTCACCAGTCTCTTTAGCCCTCCTGACACCATTCTCAGAAAGAGTATCATCATTCTTTAGAACTGGAAAGGTCTTTAGAGACCATTTACTTAATCTCTTCATATTTTAACATGACAAAACTGAGGGTGAAGGTTAGGCTGCTAGTAAGTAGAAGATTTAAAAAGCTTGTCTCTTGCCTCCTAAGTTCAATAGTCTTTTCATTGCACCATGTTCCTGCTTTGGCAGTCTGCTACATAGTATAGGAAACTGAATGATATATTGAATCCAAAACTGGGCAAAATCCTAAAGTCATTTACGTTTACCTCCAAACTTCGTTGTAATTTTTTTGTAGTAGATTTATCTGCATAATTGCATGTGGCTTAGACAAGTCTTCATATTGTCTTGCAAAAAGCAGCAGTAAAGCAAGGGATGCAGAGCTGGCCTCTGTTCTGTCTCTGACAAGCTGGCTCTATGATTCTGAATAAGTCATTTAACCTCTTGAGACTAAAAGTGCAGAGAATGTGCCAATCTGTATTGGCAAAGGGAGTTTCTTGTCTGAGGTTCCATATCCAGATGAAATCATGGACCCAGTCTAATATGTATCTTAAATATATACAGGCATTCCTCAGAGTTATTGTTTTGATGCCAGACCACCAAAATAAAGCAAGTGTCACAATAAAGAAAGATACATAAAATTTTTAGTTTCCTATGTTTACACTATACTGTACTCTATTAAATATGCAATAGTATTACATCTAAAAAACAGTACATACCTTAATTAAAAATCTTATTTCTAAAAGGTGCTAACCATCATCCCAGCCTTCAGTGAGTCATAATCTTTTTGCTGATGGAAGATCTCACCACAATGTTGGTGGCTCTGATCAAGGTTGCTAAAGGTTGGGGTAGCTGTGCAATTTCTTATAATGAAGTTTGCCAATATTGATTGACTCTTCCTTTTACTTGAACACTTAGAGCCCATCATAGAGTTATTAATTGGCCTAATTTCAGTGTTGTTGTGTCTTGGGATAAAGGAGTCCCAGGAGAGTGAAAGAGATGGGGGAAATGGTTGGTGAACATACACAGCATTAATCAATCAAGGTCGTTTCTTCTAGAGGTACAGTTCATGGTACCCCCAAACAATTACAATGATAACATCAAAGATTACTGATTACAAATCTCCATAACAGATATAACAATAATGAAAAAGTTTGAAATATTGTGAGAATTACCCAAATGTGACACGGAGCATATGCTGTTAGAAAATTGCCAATAAACTTGCACAGTACAGGATTGCCACAAACCTTCAATTTATTTGTTTGTTTTTAAATGTGTTAGCTGTGAAGTGCAATAAAATGAGATATGCCTGTATGTATGTATTTATATACTCATATATATGTGTGACAAGCACACACACATACATACTGTATACATACACACATATACATGTATTATATGTTTTCTATTGGAATACTATAGAAAATATATACCTTTCATATACATGTAGATTTTATATATGAAAACTATCATGTGTTCACATACTTATGCTTCCATCACTGAAAGTAAAGATAAGATATCTGAAAGTGTTTTGCCTGACAGGAGAAAGTCAGCCTGAGATTTAAAATTTGGAATTCATAAACAGAGAATCAAGAATTCGATGGTATTACCCCATTGCTTTAGAGATCTTGAATGGCTTAAGGAAAATGTCCATTCTAACTCACATCCCTGAAATTACTGTCTCTCTTGATCTCTGCTCTATTCATAGTTATAAAGCACTTAGGTATATGTACATATGTATATATTTATACACATACATATATATTTTGTTGTTATTTAGTCGTGTCGGTCATGTCTGACTTCATGATCATCTTTGAGGTTTTCTTGGCAAAGATCCTATTATGGTTTGCCATTTCCAGCTTGTTTTTGCAAATGAAGAAACTGAGGCAAATGGGATTAAGTGACTTGCCCAGGGTCACACAGCTAGGAAGTGTCTGAGGTCATATGTGAACTCAGGAAAGGCCCAGCACACTAACCACTATACCACCTAACTGCCCATATGAATATATAAAAGATATTATATATTGTTTTATTATAATATATTATACATAGAAAATATTCTATAGATGTATTCATATACACATTTAAGAAGTGAGTTTTACACTAGGAGCTAGTTTACATTATATGTGTCTATGTGCATATGACTATGTGTGTATATATATACATACATACACATAATTACATGTATATATACACATATGTGGGTATATGCAGACATATGTATATTTCAAACATATTTGTTATGCAAGATTATAATGCTGGAATTGTTCACCTTGTCAGTATTTCTCTCTAAACATCTATGCAAAGAACTGTAAAATGAAGGTTCTGTCTGTAGACTTTTATCTCCTCTTGTGATGCTGTATGTTTTCTTAGACGGGCTGTAATTCCATTCTCAAGACCTGTCCTTTGATTCCCCAGGACTCTGGTTGAAGCTGCTGTTGTAGGAAAGGACACGGTTGTGTGCTGCTTTGAACAGGAAAACATGGAATGGTGCCTGGCTGTCTGGAGAGGCTGGGGGGCCAGGGAGTTTGACATTTTCTACCAGTCCTATGAAGAACTGGGAAGACTTGAAGCTGGTATGCGAAAAAGAAGGTAATTCTTGTGGAAGACTAATGGTCTCTGAGTGATGAACAGACCAAGGAGTATCAACTGACACCCTTCAGTGTTGTAACCTGGAGAGCTCTCTGTACCCAGAAGAGGGACTTTTATTTCTTTCTTCATATTTTGCTGCTATGAACTACTGAGAAGTTACCTGCTGTGCAGTGTGTTTGGGGTGGGGTAGAGTAAGTTTTTTTTTTTTTTTTTTTTTTAATACAAAGTCATTTGGATATCTTCTCTTTTCCTACCCTTCATTTTTCATTCTCCAGCAGGAAAGCCTGTTCATACCCTCCCCAGTGTCTTGGACTTCTTTCTCCTTTTCCTTTCTTTATCCACACAAAGAAGAGGATGTCCAGATTCTGAACAAGAGTTCTTGGACTTTTAGTGTGATGATGGAGCAGAACCTTTTCCCAGCCTCTATTTTACATTTTCCCCCATGCCCTAAGTCATGGTTGTAATTACACTATGCCTTCTCAGCTAAGAGGGCTAGACTGAGCATGATGGGAGAGACCACTGTCCTCTTCCTTTCATAGCTCCAAGGCTCACATCCTGGTATAAGATTTCTGCCATCCCCAAAGGCAGGTTCCTAGGGGTTGGCCAAAACTGACTGATTTATCTGAGACTGAATATCTTCCCTAATGCAGAAAGTATCACTGTGATAAACCCTCAGAAGTACTTTTGTGTCCAACATTGCCCAGTCCTAGGGTATGGAGAAACATCTTTAAATCATGTGGCTAAGAAGCAAAAAGGAAATGTCATCCAGAGGGCAAATGATTTCAGTGTTTGCAAGGTTCCTGTTGCTTTTCCAGTTGACAAAAGGAAGAAGTAATGATCAGTGGCATTTCAAAATAGTCTTATGTGTTTATATTTTTTAAAGGCAAACTTGAACACAGCTGGAATATAAAAGCTCTATATGTACATAATCCTGTTTGTTTTTAAAATTAATATCTCTCTTAACCCTTTGGTTATGAATTCACATTTTCCTGGGTTGCACAATACTACATATACATTAAGATTTGCTGCATGCATGTACAGTAAAGTGTAAAAAGTAAATTAGTTCACAGAGAATTCATGTGTATATTATATAACTTTTTTAATGAGAAAAAAATACATACATATATATAAACTCAGTTTCATCATTCAAAGCTGCTTGACACAGAACCAGAAAGTGAAATGGAAGAGTTACACTTTGGTTCAACTGTTGACTTTAAAAAATAAAATAAGATTTGACACAGGGCAATTTCATTTATTTGAAAATAAACAAACTACTTAAAAATGAGGTAATAGCTTATAATCTTTTGTTGACAGCTTGGGATAATTATATCACACACTACACACAGTACTTGCTTGTTTATGTCACTGAAATACACTTCTTCCATATTCACTCCCTGATCCTTAAAGCTAACTCTGTGTAGGTGGTGTGATCTGAGTAGGACAATTAGGCTTCTGCTTATTCCAAAATATTTCCCCTCATTGGTGTACCATATTGCCTCCCTCTTTCCTATTTTCTGAACTGAAATTCCTATTTCTAAAATTACTCTTCTAAGTCAGATTTTTAAAAAGAAAAATCCAGAAAGTCATCATCAAAATTCAAGGGAAGGCAGGAACCTTGAGACTTTCATAGTTCAAGTGCTCTTTGGAACACAAAACTGACTTCATGATCCACAGCCATATTGTATCATTGGGAGCACACTGGTGATCAAGAAATAGTCTTGTATGACATCTAGAAGTTGGGAATAATTGAAAAAACACTGTGCAGTTTTTCAAATGTTATTTAAACTAATCTTCTTCCAGCAGTCATTTCTAAACTTATTTTCTGTCTGCAGCACCTGTCTAAGACAAATATTTTGATGAGCGAATTCAGTGAAATTCAGATCCAGGCATATGTCACAGTTTGGACAATATGGTTTCTTCTTTTTGGTTCGTGTTGTTCTTCTTTTGCACTGCTATGGGTTTTTGCTAGGAAAATGTTATAGTGTTTGAGGGCAAGAACAAGCAAATAAAAATTCAATGAGGAAGGAAAGGAATTCTACCAAAAGATATCAATGATAGGGAAGCAAGTAAGGACAAAGAATGAAGATAAAAAGTGGCACTATTGTAAGAAAAGTATTAGGAACTTTAAAACTCAGAATAAACTGAAACTATTGATGAATGCCAATGACAACAAAAAAAGATTGTGTTTTTATTCTTATTGTTGCTATTTGGAGTACAAAAAGAATATTAAAGAAGGTAATAAGATCTAACCTCAGAATAGCTGGAATGATAACAGGTAGCAGAAGGCAAAACTACTCAACTCGTTTTGCTTACATACCACTCTCTCCCTCAATTTATACTCAGAGTGTAAAGCTGAATCCTCAGAAGTGCTACTACATTCACAATTGTAGGGGATATGGTACTTGAAATGCTCTCTCTTCTAAACCCCCACTACTCTGTTACCAATTAAGAATCTAAGAAGAACTGGTAGAAATCATTTCTTCCTAAAATCTGGGGGCACACTCTCCCACAAACACTGCATCTGTGGAAAGAATGAGCCCAAACTCAGAGTACAATGGCAAGGAGGCAAACATGTGGGAAACACATGTAACAGAGGCTGTAATGAACACTTCCTGAAATTGAAAGTACTTTCTTGAATTCAGAAACACTTCTCTTCTCTGCTGTACAGAATCACATTCTTTAATGTTGCCCCTCTCCACACAAATATCTTTTCATTTGTTTGCTTTTGATGTATCTCTCTTCTCTCACTTGGATGCATTGTTTCCTTCTGATCCAGACTCTAGTAACATGGCCAATAATATGGGGAGGGAGCCAGGAAGGAAAAAAAATTTCTGAAAAACTATTCCTCATTGCTCTTCTCTCCCCACCCCTCATCCCTATCCTGAGCCATTCATTCCCTCTTAGGTGTCTTTTTCCCTCTACCACTTATTACTTCCTCCCCAACTCTCAATCTAACAAACCCCAAACTGAAACTTTTCTGTACTGGATCAATGGACTCTTGAACTAACTTGCTATTTCTATATATTTGCATAAGTGATTCAGCCAGTCACAAGCTGTTTTCTGTGGAATATTATTTATCTTTATTCAATGACCAAAGCCTTCTCAAATTGCTAAAGGATCTATTTACACACTGTGATAGGGTGTAGGAAATCTCATTTGGAGCTCATTGACTAATTATGTTACAGTTTTCGTTCAGGTAACTGAACCATATGTATTTACATTAATTGATATTAGAAAATGAAATCCTCCCCCCCCCCTTACTCCCTAATTTAACATTTGTTTTCTTTACCAAAGAGAATGATTTTCTAGGTAAGAAACAATTGAGTGAAATGGTAAACAAGAAACTGAGAGCCAAAATAAATACAAAAAATGGTAAAACTTAGTTGCACTCAGTGAATTCAGGTTAAGTGACTACATCCTTGAGAACTAGTAATTGTGATTATTGAATAACCACCAGTGATATTTGAAAGTTTGTGGATATTGGGACAGGTGCCATGATCCAAAAATAAGAAGACTTCAAAAATTATAGGGCATATTATTAAATGGAGGTTTATGAGCATTTAGAAAGGCAAACAATGATCACTAAAATCAGCATGATCACAAAAAAGCAGGTAATAGAATCTCAGAGTTGGAAAAGATTTTAGATGCCAGCTAATCCAACCTGTGCATAACTGAGCAAAACTCCTTCACAACATCGTAGAAAGTGGTCATCTAGACTTCAATAAGGAGAAACTCATTATCTCCTAAAACAGTGCATTCCATTTTGGAGTCGCTCTAATTGTTAGGAAGTGTTTTCTTACATTGATCCTAAATCTGCTGTCCAGGGACCAAGAAGAACAAATGAAATTCTTTGATTTGACATCCTTTCAGTACTTGAAGGCAGCAATATATGCATGCATTTGGACACAGATATGGACACACACACACATACACACACACACACACACACACACACACACACAATCTTCACATTTCACTGGAAAGTCCTGCTGTACTCTGCCCTTATCTGATACAATGTGTTCTTGCGTTCAACCTTTTGGAGGAAACATTGAGACATTTTTCATTCTTGTGCAACTTTTCTGTTTGAGATAGCAGCTTCAGCAGGGAATTCTGGGTGTATTTGACCATTCTTCTTAACTTCGCAGAATAATAGAATTTGACAGGTGGAGGAGACCTAGTGTCACAATGGATAGAATATTGGAATCAGGAAGACATCTTCCTGAGTATAAATCTGATCAAATGTGACCTGGGAAAAACACTTAACTCTGTCTACCTTAGTTTCTTCAACTGTAAAATGAGCTGGAGAAGGAAATGGTAAACCACTTCAGTATCTTTGCCAAGAAAATCCTAAAAAGAGTCATGAAGAATCAGACACAACTGAAATGACTTAAAAATAAAAGAAGATCCCAAGGGCCATCGTGTCCCAACCCATACACAAAAGGAAACCTTACTTTAAGAAATCTAACAAGATGATTCAGCTTTCATTTTCTTGGGTGTCCTTATGTTACTCCAGCACACAATATATTAAGGCAGAGACCAGTTTTGGTTTCATTATTGTCCTTTATGAAGATATATTATTATTAGAAACACTGGTAATCATTCCATTTTATGTCTATTTATTGTTCCCTTGCTTTCATCTACAGATAATCTCTGGAGAATCTGGTTTTCACCCTAGGCTCTCTCACACCAACTCATTTTCATTTCAACTGTTTTTCATTGTTTTATTTCTGGTACTACTTGAACTCCTTCAGTCTTCTCCATGATATGTTTAACAAATGAGTTCCTGCTCTAAATTGATGCTGCCCTTGAGTCTTGCTGGTTTTTGTCCTTCTAGTAAAAACCTTAAGAATTTGTTGGCTTAGATCATTTTAAGTCTGTTTCAGCCTTTTCATTGTAACAACTACTTTGTTTTGGTTAAACCTCTAAGAAATGGTAATAATCATATTTTTCTTCTGCTTATTTACCATTTTTCAGAGGTCACAGCTTGTTTGAACAAATCAAGATAGGGCTGCTATAATCACACATCATGTCTTCATGTTGGATTTATCCTCTCTGCTGATTTGATATTTACTCTGACCTTGCTCTAACCAGTCAGTGATCTGACAGTACAGACAGCATAATCTGAAATGACTGCTATGTCTGTAAACAGTCATTTCCTGTCTGTTAAAATGTAGTAAAATTTATTTTTACTCTGTCATTTGAATTTCACCATGTACTCTCCAATTTTCTTTATTATTTTTTTTAAAGATGAATGATGTATAAGTGTGTGGCATCTGAGCCATCTACTAACCTCTGACCCTTTTCATTTTCTTCAAAAGTCCTACTTTCTTGTTTCCTTGTAACACGAAGGTGTCCCCAAGTTCTTCAAGGCTTTATCAAAGTACAAGTTTTAACAAGTTCTACTTTTCTGATATAAGAATAAGGATAGAAATCTTAAAGTCCAGCCATGTTGATTGAATCAGTCAACATCATAAACTAAGTTCAAATAAGTTTTTAATCAATTTGGCAGAAATGAAAGTCTTTGGATAAAAGCAGATGGTGCTACCCAGAAAATATTTTGTGATAAATTGAGGAAAATCTGCCCTATACAGCTTTAGATAAGACAAACCTCAACTACAGGCAACCACATGAGTTCAGAAGAATCATCCATCAGTGTCATTAAAGAGGTTGTTTCACTAGCAACCTGAGATGGTAAAAATATCTATTGCACAGCAGTAGCTGACAACAGCATCTGCATCAAGAGCTAAAAGATACATTGAGGAAAAACTCAGCACACTAAAGAAATGCAGCTTTAGGAACTTTGGAGCTCAGCAGAGAGTTAGTTATACCTTAGGGGAATTTCATGAGGACACCATAAACAGGCTTCCAGTAACCAGTAGCTATGAGTCTATCCTTTGGAAACAAGAGCCCTCTTGAGTTTGAGCTCATTCTCCTCAGGGATCTTGTATATACAAGGGGAAAAAACCATGCCTCCAGTATGGGAAAATGTTCCTCTAACAACTTTCCTTGTTTTACCTGTGTAATAAATAGTCTTCCTCAAAGCCAATGAACTCTGGTGGATCAGTGGGAAACACATTGCATAAGGGCTCTTAAACTACTATATTAAAAATCCCAATTCCTTGTGGATACCCAGATAATCCTGAGGAAAGAATTAGATGGCCACCCTTTGGTCCCCCAACCTCATCATCTCAAATAGAAATTAGGGAAGTAATTGCAAGGTAGGGCTATACAGTAAAGGCTTTATGTATGGACCTATAGTCAGCTGTTTCTGTTATCCAAAGAATAATCTAGCTAGTATAGAAGAGCTTATCATGAACATGTTAGCTAGCAGACAATAATTACCTTTGGCCATGGCAATCCCTGAAATAGACAAATGTGCAAAATGACTGTCAACTATCCAGCTTCCCCATTGTCTTCCTCAGTGACATTAACAGACACATAAAAGATGGATCAAAGCAAGAGCTCTATAGTGTTTGGAGGTGTTGCCTTTGAAGAGACACATCTATTTTGAATCAAATAGGTTCAACTCTGTTAAGAGAAAGTTGTCCTTGTTGGACCATCCCAATAAACCCCAGATCCATATTCTGATTTCCCATCTACTCTGGGATGATCCCAGTAGTGCTTAGTTTAAAGCCCACTAATCCTGGTACTAAATCAGGCTCAATCTTAGACATTTAGCTTTATAGAGCCAAGAAAAAAATATTCTCAATGTAAAAGGAAAGAACAACCACGAAACATTTGCAAGTGAATATTGTGACATTATGGGGAAAAATATGGCCCCAAAGAAGAAGATAATAAGAAAATACCTATGGGGCAGCTGGGTGGCAGAGTAGATGGAGCACTGGTTCTGGAATCAGGAGGACCTGAGTTCAAATCCAACCTCAAACACTTAATACTTAGTAGCTATCAATTACTTAACCCCAATAGCCTTGGAAAAAAAAAAAAGGAATAAAAATGCTGCCCAATTCATTTGCAGTGGTAGAAGATCCATAAGTGTGGAATATAGTCCATATTTTCATTTTTTCTTTGATGTGTTGATGTCTAACTGATTAGTTTTTTTTTCTTTTTTTCTCCCTTAAACTATATTTGTTATTTTATACTTCTCTGGGAAATGAAGAGGGACATAAAGGGAAATTTTAGGCAATTTAAAAATAAGAACGCAATAAAATTTTATTTTAAAAAAAGAAATTTGCCTTTATTTAGAGCTATATTAGGAGAAATAGTATAGTTAAAATTTTAGCACCTTTTTAGATATATTTCCTTCATTTTGGTTTGGCTGCTGTCATTGTGACATACTATTATTTTATTTTATTTTATTAAAGCTGTCTATTTACAAAACATATGCATAAGTAATTTTTCAACATTGACCCTTGTAAAACCTTCTGTTCCAAATTTTCCTCTCCTTCCCCCCACCCCTTCCCCTAGATGGCAGGTAATCTAATACATGTTAAATATGTTAAAATGTATGTTAAAGGCAACATATGTATACATATTTATACAGCTATCTTGTTGCACAAGAAAAATCGGATCTAGAAGGGAAAAAAAACTGAGAAAGAAAATAAAATGCAAACAAACAACAATAAGAGTGAAAATGCTATGTTGTGGTCCACACTCAGTTACCACAGTCCTCTCTCTGGGTATAGATGGCTTTCTTCATCACTGAACAAGTGGAACTGGTTTGAATCATCTCATTGTTGAAGAATTGATCATCATATAATCTTATTGTTGCCATGTATAATGTATCTCCTGGATCTTCTCATTTCACTTAGCATCAGTTCATGTAAAATCTCTCCAGGTCTCTGAAATCATCTTGCTGATAGTTTCTTATAGAACAATAATATTCTATAACATTCATATACCACAATTTATTCAGTCATTCTCCAGTTGATGGGCGTCCACTCAGTTTCCAGTTTCTGGCCACTACAAAGAGGGCTGCCACAAACATTTTGGCACATACAGGTCCCTTTCCCTTCTTTAAGATCTCTTTGGAATATAAGCCCAGTAGTAACACTGCTGGGTCAAAGGGTATGCACAGTGTGATAACTTTTTGAGCATAGTTCCAAATTGCTCTGCAGAATAGTTAGATCCGCATAACCTATTTTTAAATAGAAAAATGTGCCATAGTGGAGAAGGAGCCTACCTCACAAGTGAAGACTTGGATTCAAGTCCTGTTTTTGATACATTAGCTGTATCACGGCTGGTGTTCTATCCACTTCACCATCTAGCTGCCCCAAGTCAATTTACCTTTTATTGACACTCCAAGGAACTTTCTTATGAGGATTTATTACAGAGTTTATGGGAGTTGCATATACGATTGAAATCACAAATCTAACCTTCAAAAAAAAAAAAAAAAAAAAAGGCTGTGGTACTTTTGGATTCCTAATTTAAACTGTGAAATGAGTAATCATGGCGCCAAAGAATTAATCAGTTAGTCATCAATTTGCTGTTACTGAATATCTCCATACTTAGCTAGACTGGTCCACAGCTGTTAGTTCTTCCCTGGGACAGGACTGAAAGACTTTCTTGCTTGGTAGGATCTGCCATAACTTTCAGTCCAGATATTATGGGGGAAACTAGTTTCTTCCAGTAAATATTAAGGAGGATCTTCTAATTTTGCAATTCATTTTTTCTGCCTTTAAAGCTAATGGACCCTAGCCATATTATTCTATTTCCCTAAATAAAGGGTTTGATGAATGTTGGCAAAAGTTCTAACCCATAATTCCATATAAGCATTGCATATATCTTTCCCCATAGTTCCAATTGGGAATTCTTGTGGTAGATATACAGGCAAAAGACTCACTGGATCCTTATTGAAGAAGGGCAATTTGTTTATCACAGCAGAAAAGCAAAGAGGTCACCTTTGAAGAACTGAATTCAAGAGAGTGATTCATCCTAGCATATCTTGTATAGCTATACAAGGAAGAAGTAAAGCATCTCTAAATTCAATTGCAATTGTAAACTCTTTCCTGCTCCCTCTGAGGTAGACTACAGTGTTAATACCCTGAGTCCCCATCTCCTTATGGCTTAATGTTGTTGAGATCTCCCTGTCTCAAATCTCTCCCCATTTTTGTCCATCCTCCATTTCCCTGTCAAACTGATCTTCTTAAAGTTCAGTTCTGATCATATCATTCAATAAACTTCAATGGTACCGTATCACTTCTAGGATCTAATATTAAGTCCTCTAATATGTAAACCCCTTTATAACCAACCTGGTCCCTTCCTACTTTTTTAATCTTCTTACAGCTTATTCTTTCCCACTTACTTCAGTCCAGAGATGATGTTTACCTCCATGCTGTTCCTCGCACACAACAGTCCATCTCCCAACTCCACATATTTTCACTGGCTGTCCTCCAAACCTGGAATCTCTACCTACACATCTTCATCTCCTGGCTTCCTTCGAATTCCAGCTAAAATTCTACCTAAAAAAGCTTTTTTCGATCCCCCTTAAAGCTAATGCCTTCTCTTTGTTGATTATTTCTATTATATCTTTGTTTGTACATAGCTGTTTGCATGTACTTGATTAGGCTACTTGAGAATAGGGATTTTTTGGGAATTGTTTTGGGGTTTTTATATTTTTACTTTTCTGTGTAGTGCTTAATCCAGAGTCTGCTATATAATAGGAACTTAAATGGATGCTTGGGTACTGGTTGGCTATATTTACAACTGAAGCATGAGTTCCAAAGACACCTTTACCTCTTTGGCTTTACACACTCTACAGGAACTGGGATTCATGACCACTAATTCCTGATGGATTCATCTCTAATGAGTTTTGATTTGAAAATAGCCTTAAGCAGTGAGGGGGTGGATTCATTGGCAAATGCCAGAATATGCGAATCCTGTTTTCTTTTTTGAAATGGAACCAGTGTTCCATTTGGGAAAGGAACAAAACAATTTGACAGCCAAGAGACAACACATAGAGGCAAAAAGAGGTCCATGAGAGAGAGATGATTGGTCAACATAGGTTCTGAGTAGTGAACAAGGGTTGGTCTTCTTTAAATTACAGATGGTGATAGAGTTTTGTCCCTGGAAATTGAGTAACTCAATACACTGTCTTACAAAATCATCTAATTTGGTATTACATAATAACTTTTACCTAAATCTGGTACAAATCTAGTAGATGACCTTTTCCAGCAAGCACTACAATTTGTAAATTACTGAGGGGAGAGTTGATTGTATAGATCAATTCAAAACTATGCACTATCTCCCAGATCTTTGCTTTTGTTTTGGAAGAGTACTGGGAGTCTTGTAGGAACTGATAATGGAGCCAAGTGCCTCCAGCGCTAGGGAGCTCTACAGTATTTGTTAATTCTCCCATCATTTTTTCTATGCAAAGTTATAACTACTGCACAAAGTGTAGCGTATTTGGTAGAACAGCAAATGTTCCATATTAGGAAAAAAGGCATGGAGGAAAATAGACAGCTTGTAAAATCTTAAGGAGCCAGCTTTGAATTCAAAGCCATTATCAGTCTAGTGTATCTACACATTCCTAGCATTCCGTACAAATAGAGAAAATCCTTATCAATCATTTCCTAAAGCCTTCTTATCACTTAAAATTGTTTTCTGTCATCAAAAGCATATTGTTTAGAATACTGGATCATATATTTAGAGCTAGAAAAAGTCATCGGAGGTCATCTTTGTTTTAAAGATAAGGAAAGTAATGGCCAGAGAGGTAATATGATTTAGCTAAGATGACACAGATAATAGGGCAATAGATGACACAAGCAGGTCACAAAGCTAAGTCTTCTGACTGTAAATCCAATGCTTTTTTTCATTACACTACCTACTGAACTCCCGCTATTCACTAAAAACCATTATTTTAAAAAATGAGTGAGTGCAAGGTTCCAGTCTTTGCTGGAAAAACCTTGGGGAATTTTCCGTTTCATAGTCTCTTTTAGTCAAAGTAATTTAATTCGGCCTTGTAACTAGTAAGCATTTAATGAATGTTTATTGACTTCAGTCAATCAATAGTTGTTAAACCACTTACTATACACCAGGCACTATGCTAGCTTTAGAGATACATACAATAAGAAGCAAAAGACAGTTCCTGCCCTCAAAGACCTCACAATCTAATAGGGGAGATATCATGCAAACAAATATGTACAAAACAATCTACATACAGAATAAAAGGGAAATTATTAACAGAGAAAGGCATTGGAACTAAAGGGGATTGGGGAAGGCCTCCTATAAAAGAGAGAATTTTAATTGAAACTTAAAGGAATCCAGGGGAATCAGTAGTTGGGAATGAAAAAGAGTATTCTAAGTATGGGAGAGAAAAATGGCCAGAGAAAATTCTTGGAGCCCAGAGGTCGAGTGTCTTGTTCCTGGAACAGAGGAGGCCAGTGTCACTGTATCAAAGAGTAGGTCAGGGAGTAAAGTATAAGGAGACCAGAAAGGTAGGACTGGCTGACCAGAAAAGTAGCCTTTGGACTTTGGTTCGAAACAGGGAGAGACTTGATGCAGACAGACCAACCAACAGCTATAGCAATAATCCAGGAGTGAGGAGATAAGGGCTGCACTGGAGTGGGTCAGTGCTGGAGGAGAGAAGGGAACCTGTTGGAGAGATGTTACAAAGGTGAAATAGGCCTTGACAACAGAGTGGATATGGAGTGGAGGGGAAGGTGTCTTGTAATAAGCAGTGTCCCAACAGTCCCTAACCTATTCACTTAACAATTGTTCCTCCCAAAAGTATGTGAGAGAGGAATTAGAGATTTTCTTTTCACAATCTGAACCCTTTAACAGATGTCCGTTAGTGCAAACAAAAGACTCCAGGCTCAAAGTTGGTTCATTCTTGAGTGAACCATTTAGATTTTTATTTTCCCCCCCAACTTTGCCCCTTTACAGGACAAACACAACCCAGACAAGCAAATTTTTTTGACTGGCATTCATGCCTTTTTTATTCTTCAAGGAGCAAACCAGTCTTTGACTGCTTTTAAAACTTTAGTAATCACAGTCATGAAAATAGATGGGATTTTTAAGTTGCCGACAATCAAACCTGCTACCAAATCCCTTACCACAAGGCCTTACTTGCAGGCACAAACTTGTTCACTGTAGTGTCAGGCTCATATATGGATCTCGCTACCTACTTGAGGAAGCTGGACAAGAATGGGAAAAGTGGCAGGTTTATTATTAAACTCTAAATCTTGGCTCTGCATCTCTCATCCTGGCAAAGTCACATCACAGAATTGGGCCTCAGTTGGCCTCATCTATAAAATGGGAGAGTTGAACCAGGTGAACTTTAAAATCTCCTATGGATCCTAGCCTGTTAATTGTGCCAGTCAAACCTATTACTAGCTTTAATGAGGTTGCCCATGCTCTTTTTTGAGTTGCTTAATAATGTTTCATCTGGAGAGCAAGGAAGTGCTTGTTTTAAATGGCTGAACCCCTTGTTGTTGCTGGGTGGTACAGTGGATAAAGTGTTGGGCCTGGAGTCAGCAAGCTCTGAGTTCAAATGCAGCCTCAGATACTGACTAGCCGTGTGACCCTATACAAATCACTTAAACCTGGGCCCAGTTTCTTCACCGGTAAAATGAGCTGGAGAAGGAAAAGGCAAACCATTCCAGTGTCTTACCAAGAAAATCCCAATGTGATCATAAGTTAAACACAACTGAAAAAGAGCAAAATTAAAGGGTCTTCAGAGATCATCTAGCTTAGTGATTCTCAAAATATGGTATGAGGATCCCTGAGGGTCCCCAAGATTCTTTCTAATTAATATTTTCATATTAATACTAAGAATTTTTAAATTCCTAATCTGTGGCTCAAAAAATAGATATAACCTTTTATTCTAAAACTTTCTTCCTTTCTTCCTTCCCCCCTGCCCTCCTTCAATCTTCCTTCTTTCTTTCCTTCCTCCCTTTCTCCCCTTTTTTCTTCCTTCTCTCCTTCCCTCCATCTTCTCTTCCCTTTTTCTACTTCTTCCTTCTTCCCTTCCTCTTTCTTCCCTCACTCTTTCTTCCCTCCTCCCTTCCTCTCTTCTTTTCCTCTTTCCTTACTCCCTTTGCTTCTTCCTTTCCTTTTTCCCTCCTTTTCTTCCTCCTCCCCTCCTTCCTTTCCTCTTTCCCTCCTTTTCTTCCTCTTCTCTTCCTTCCTTCCTTCTCTCTTTCTTTCTTTCCTTCCTTCCTTCCATTCTTTTTTCTGTCCTTCCTTTCTTCCCTCATTCCCACTTTCTCTTCTTCTTTTCCCTCACTCTTCCTTCCTTCCCTCCCTCCTATTCCTCTGTCCACATAGGGAATGTGGACAGGTGCTTTGCCCAAGAAAATGTAAATTTTGGTTATTGAAACCTCTTAAGATATCTCTAGGTTTAGTGTAGGACCATACCTCAAACCCAAATCACTCTAACTCTCATTGATTGGCCAACAATTGGTCCCAGAAACCGAGGTCATTGTTTGACTCTGATGGCTCAGAGTGTAGCAACTGTTTCTGTTTGGCCAGAAACCCTGAGAGCCTTCCCTACCCAGATTGATTTCTATTTTGTTGTATTATGGTTGTTATTGTTGTTGTTTTTGATCATGTAAAAGAGGTCATTCTCTGCCTCATTTCTTACCTCGCCTTAATCATTGATTGAATGCAGCCCCAGTCAAACTAAGATCTGAGAAAGACCTTAGCTTAAAAAGATCAGGGTCTCCCACCGTGTTCAGGGCTATCTCTAGTTGTCCTGGTCTATATCTAGCCACTGGACCATGGTGACTCCAGAGAGAGTAAGGCAGGTGACTGCACAGCTCTCCCTCACTTAAATTTAATTCACTTGGAAGTCATGACATTCCTAATGTTATAGTCTTCTTCAAGAACAAAGAACAAATGAATGAATGACAAAAATAAAAGAAAAATAATATTTGTAGAACCTCCCACCCCCACCAAAATTGTTTAGAACTTCAAATAAGCATCTCTTAAAATTGACATAATTCAATACTCCAGTCTCAACCCCTGATCCTGAACTCAAGCTCTTCCCCTGGAACTCTCAGCTTCTAATTGAAGATCCAATTCAACTGTTTGATAGGATCTAGATCCATTTTGCTAGTTTCCAGGTTTTTCATGCACTTGTAGCCCCCCCCCCATTTTATTTTTTTTATTATAGCTTTTTATTTACAAGATATGTACATGGGTAATTTTTCAGCATTGACCCTTGCAAAACCTTCTGTTCCAATTTTTCCCCTCCTTCCCCCTATCCCCTCCCCTAGATGGCAAGTAGACCAGTACATGTTAAATAAGTTAAAGTATATGTTAAACACAATATATGTATACACATCCATACAGTTATTTTGCTGCAGAAGAAAAATCGGACTTAAAAATAAGGTAAAAATAACCTGAGAAGGAAATAAAAAATTTAAGCAGACAAAAACAGAGGGAGTAGAAGTGTTATGTAGTGGTTCAAACTCATTTCCCATAGTTCTTTTGCTGTAGCCCCCCATTTAAAACTAATTCTGAGTACCATGTTCAAATCAACTATTATCCTTGGAATGGATGTCATTCAGTTGTCCTCTGACTCCAAACACCCCTTTAATACACTCTTCTCTGCCCATATCTCCCTTAGATGTGCTGTCTTCTTCCTATTAGAATGTGAGCTCCTTGAAGGTAAAGGCTGTCTTGTTTCACAGGATCATAGATTTAAAGCTAGAAGGGACCTCAGAGCTCATCAATCCAACTCCCTCATTTTGTAAATGACTGGGAATCAGTGACTTGTCCAAGATCACAAGGGTCATCATTGTCAGATGTGGAATTTGAACCCAGGCTTGCTGACTGCAGGGCTGAAGCTCTACCCATCCCACCCTTGTATTTGTGTCTTCAGTATTTAGGAGAGCTGTCTGTCACATAGCATGGGCTTAATAAGTAATTTTTCATTCATTAAAATGCTTTGCAAATCTTGAATCAAGCCATATAACTGTCAGTTAACATTAGCCTCCTTGTCCCACTGGCATAGTTCTGCAGAGATGTGTAGTAATTATGAGCAATTTGGGCAGAAATAAGTTCTATTTGATGGAGCCCTGGACAATGCAAGGCAGGACTATGCATCTCTCATGTTATGCCGTGTATAATACTGTGATAGATCTATAACCTCATCTTTATGGGCACTCCCTGCACTGATGAAGATTACAACCATCCCTGCCTTCTCATCTTGTGGAAATCTTGTCAAAGCATCTGTCTGCCACTGGAAGAAGTCTTCCTCAGGACAGTTTGTGGACACCAGAGCAGCACTCAGGTTAGTCACCTGTTATTTCTCACTCTGATTACCTGAACCAGTGACCTTCTCATGGGATTCTCTGTGTTGTCTTTTATGTCACTTTTCAATACAAGAAATTCAGTTCAACAAATATTAAGTATCTATTGTGTGAAAGGTACTGTGGTAGGCTCAATGAAGAAAGGCAGGAAGAAAGGGGCAAGGAGAAGCATTAGACACCTACTATTGTGTCAGTCACTGCCCTAAGCACTTTATACATTTCATGTGATGTTCACAACAATTCTGGGACGTGGGTATTATCATAATCTCTATTTGAAGAAACTGTGGCAGACAAAGGCTAAGTGGCTTGCTGAGAGTACCAGAGGCCAGATTCCAGGCCCATTGCTCTGTCCACTATACCACCTAGCCTCCTCAAAGACCCAACAAAAATCTCTTCCCCCAAGGAAGACCCTGCAATTGTATTGTACTGCACTATATTCTATTGCATTGCATTATACTGTCATATATTATATTGTATCACACCATATCCTATCCTATCATATTACATATCAATTACATATCAATTATATTATGTCACACCTAACATTTTCTTGGGCAAGTCATCCTTACCAGTATAATTCAGATGACTATCATCTACAATTTTAGTTCTTCTGAGATGATATTCTACCTCTTTCATCAATGAAGACTATAAACCATTGGTAACATAATGAGTAAATCTTAGAGAATGCGTATTATCTACTGTTTTGTGTTTCATACCACTTATTTATGTATATCTGTATATGTGCCTAATGCCCCTAGTAGACTATAATCTCTACAAAGGCAAAAATGTTGGGTTATTGATGGGTTTTTTCCATTTGGAGACATCTACCAAACAATAGGCACATAAGTGCTTATTGAATTAAGAAATAAACATACTAGTGGACAGAGTTCCAGGCCTAGAATCATGAAGACTTGATCCAGCCTCAAACCTTTACTAGTTGTGGGACCATGGGCAAGTCACTTAACTGTTTGCCTCAGCTTCTTCATCTGTAAAATAAGCTAGAAAAAAAAAATGGTAAACCATTCCAGTATCTTTGGCAAGAAAACCCCAAATGGCATTCCAAAGAATTAGACACAACTAAACAACAAAAATACTAGGCCTGTGTCAAAAAGAACCAAAAACTAAGGGGATATTCATCAATTGAGAAATGGCTGAACAAACTATGGTGGGCAAATGTATTGAAACACTATTGTGTCCTTAGAAAAGACTAAAGGGATATTTTCAAAGAAATCTGAGGACATTTACATGAACTGCTATAGAGTGAAGTGAGCAGAAGCAGGAGAATAATTTTTAATAAAAACAAACAACTCTGAAAGACTTAAGGACTCTAATCGATGCAATGAACAGTCATGATTACATGATGACTAATGCCACCCACTTTATCTCAGAGAATAAGATGTACATTTTTGGACATGCATAATGTTGGGATTTGCTTTGCTCAAATATGCATGTTTGTTAAGAGAGTTTTGATTTTTTCTTTTTTTTTTCCCTTTTCAATGGAGGGGCAAAGTTGAGAGAGAAAATAATGTAAAGAATTTATTTTTAAAAAGAGTCTTTCTTCTTTTCAGAACCATCTTTGTACTAGTTAATAAAGTAGCATTCATTGTGCCTAAGTATCTAAGTGGCACAGTGGATAGAGTACTGAGCCCAGAATTAGGAAAGAAGGCCTGAGTTCAAACATAGCCTCAGGCAATTACTAGTTGTGTGATCTTATGGAAGTCACTTACCTTCTGCCTCAATTACCTCAACTGTAAAATAAAATGGGGATAACAGCACTAATTTCATAAGGTTGTTGTGAGGATCAAATAAGATGAGTGCCTGGTACATAATAAGCACTGTATAAATGCTTGTTCTTATTCCTTTCCCCCTTGGTGATAAGTGTATGGAAAAAAATATTTGAATGGCTGGACTATTGTTGTAAATAGCTTCCTAATTGGTCTTACCTGTCTCAAATGTCTTCTCTCTAATCCATTTTATACAAAGCTACTAAAGCGATTTTCTGACCATCTTTTCGTTAAAATCCAGTGACCCCTAAAGTCTCTATAATCAAGTATAAATGCTTCTGACATTGAAAGCCTTTTCCAGCCTGGCTCCAGTCTACCTTTTTAGCCTTATTAAATATTATTTCCCTCCACAAAGAAATATGTCCAGAATGACCTTCTTACTGTTGCTCACTTTAAAGATTTTATCTGCCATCTCTCTGTCTTTATCTCCCATATGTGGAATGTACTCCCATGACCCTTTTTTCTTTTCGCATCCCTAATTTCATGTGTACTTCCCTAATAGTATGTAAGTCCCTTGAAGGTGAAGATTATTTCACTTTTGATTTTATATCCCTAATGCCTAGCACATAGCAGGTGTTTTACTGACTGATCATCAATAAAAACAAGTGAGTATCTATCTTGGATAGGTATCACAAGACAACTGGGTTAGGGAATGATTCTTCAGAAAGAGCTGTTACCAAAGTAAACTGTTCAAGAAAGGGCAGATCAAGCAGAAATATAAATCATAGCTTCTTCAGAACATATTAGGACACTTCAAAGGTGCCTTCTAATTTTAAAACCTGTGAGTGACCCAGCTCTAAATGATCCTCTAAAGTAGTGATGTCACCTCCAAATAGAAAGTATCAATGATCCATACATAGAGATCTGTGCCAGTTACATAGTGAATTTTTAAATGTAATGTTATCTGTGTCTGTGTTTTTTTAATTGTTAAATATTTTCTAATTACATTTTAATCTGGCTCCAGTACATTTTATGATATTAATAAATATTAATAAAGCACTTATTGTGTGCCAAGCACTGTGCTAAGTGTTGGTGATACAAAAAGACAAAAAAGGCATTCCTCATCTTCAAGGAGCTTACAATTTAATGAAGAAGACAACATGAAAACAAGTATATTCAAAGCAAGCTATCAACAGAATAAAAAAAGGAAATAATTAACAGAAGGAAAACACTAGAATTTAGTGGGATTTGGGAAAGGCTTCCAGTAAAAAAAGAAAAAAAATGGGATTTTAGTTGGGACTTAAAGGAAACCTTGGAAGTCAATGACTTGAAGAAGAAGAATACTGGAGGCAGAATTTGACATCTCTGGGAGTCTGCTACTATAACTCTCTTTGAGCACAGTCCCATCAAGTAGGGATTGCTTCATTTGCACACTGGACACTTAGCATAGATCCTGGCATGGATTTCATGTTTAAGTATTTGTTTTTAATAAATAATAATTTACTGACTGATTTTTAGCTTGATCTTTGTTGCCAAAGCCAGGTGCCTGGGACCATACATTTAAAGTTGGATCATTCACTTCAACCCCTTCATCTAACAGGCAAAACAAACAAACAAATATAAAAACCCACTAAATTCTAAAAAGAATATTTGATTTGCCCAAGATTACACAGTTTAATTAGCATAGGTGGGGTTAGACTATGTATGTTCCGACCTTTTGAATTTAGTATTCTTTTCACTGCTTTATGCTCAGGTATTCAGTTTTTTTTTTCCATCTCCTTTCTGCCCCACCCCCATCCCACCCCACCCTACCCCCCTTCACTTTCTCTGCAATGCAGCGGTTTTCCTTCATTCATTTTAAGTGGGTCATGCATATGGATGCCTAGAGAGACTTCTCCCAGTTTGAATGAAGAGAGAATTGCCTAATGGCTCGGTCTTAGTCCAGACTCGCTGGAGTCTCCTTTCTCTCTCACTGTGCTAGGGGGAGCTCCTGCTTTAAGAAGCCATGCATGGGGCAGGCAGGCGGGCAGTCAGGCAAGGAAGAAAGGAAGAAAGGAGGCAAGGAGGGAAGGAGGGAAAGAGGGAAAGAGGGAAAGAGGGAAAGAGGGAAAGAGGGAAAGAGGGAAGGAGGGAAAGAGGGAAGGAGGGAAGGAGGGAAGGAGGGAAAGAGGGAAAGAGGGAAGGAGGGAAGGAGGGAAGGAGGAAAGGAGGCAAGGAGGGAAAGAGGGAAAGAGGGAAGGAGGGAAAGAGGAAAGGGTCGTTTGAACGTTGGGAACTCACCCAGCTGGCGCACACATCCCTACTACAAACTATTAGTGCCAGACTGTGCAGCTCAGGTGACCTGGGCACATTAGCACTCCCCATTTAGCTCATTAACACGAGAGACAGTTGTCGGGTGGGGGCAGGGAACGATTTCTCTCCACTCCTTCCTCTTCTTCCTCCCCAGTCCCCCTCCGGAGCCACTGAAGTCGACCCTTCAAGAGTTCCAAGTTTACTTCTCAGCCTGACCAGTGGCTTGCCCTGTTTTGTTTTAAATTTTATTTTTTCCCCTTAAATCAGCCATGCAATTAGCTTACAAAGCCAGGGTCCTCTGACCTGTTTCCCAGACATTTCAAGGTTGCTAATGGTCCAGCCACTTCACTTCAAAAACATGGTAGTGGTGGTAGTTGATTTAAACAAACATATAAGCCCCCAAATCTGGAAAGGTGGAATTTTTCTGACCAAAAGCCACTTCAAGAACTACAGGTCACACACATCCGACCCCCCTTTCCTCCCTGCCCATTTGGGCAGTTTTTCATTACTTTTTTACCCAAAGATTTCATAACCTTCTAGACTCCCATTCTCCTTTAGGATTTAAAGGAACAACAATGAAGTAACTAATCAGTAGCTTTCTTTATCTTAACAGAACACAGGAACTGTGCTTTTGACAAGGGCTCTTAGCCAGACCCCTGGGACTGTGGTAACTTTCCTGACCTAAACTAAGGACTGTGATGAGGTTTCAACTTGCTGACTACCTTCCAAACAATCAGAATTATGGAGAAAGGACCTTCCTCCCTGGGCCCATCTACCTTTGAAAAAGTAGCCTGTGTTCTAGAAAATTCCAGGGTACCATATGGGTTATAATTTGCTCTTGATATCCATTCCCACCCCCCATCTGTACCCCAGTTATCAGCCAGTGAAGACTTAGATTCACCACAGCTAATCTTATTTCACCTTTATTTCCTTCTTCTCCCAGTAGGAACTTCAACCAAGCCTTAATTAAGAGACATTAAATGTTTTAGTTACAGAATGTGGACTGAGAAGGAAATGGGATGAGGGCAGGGAGGTGAGGTACCCTTGTAAACAACTGAACCACTTTTCTGAGCTCAGGTTAATTCTGACCTGGAAAAAGCCTAACCCTGGGGGAACTGACCAATGATTTCATTTTTATAGAAAACTCTCAGGGGAGAGAATTCTCTTTACCCATGAAAGTCAGCACTTTCTCTTCAATTTGAAATCTTAGAGATTTGTATAGAATTCCGTACAGTTTAAGTGACTTGCCCAGGATCACAGTGTGTACTTCTCAGAGAAAGGAAGGGTTGATCTGCCACATAGAAGTCTTGTTTATTCCAAAAGTAAGTTCTTGCAACAGAAGTCCAGATGCATCAGATTAGATCAGGAATTAGAGCTATGTACCCACAGCTGGACTGCAAAGAAAGGAGGTGCAAATGAAGGGGTTTTGATCTGGTCTCTACTTTTATAATCTCAGAAACCTACTGTTAGTTGATGAAGATGAGACCAAGAACCACTATGGGGCATTTGGGGCATTATTGTATTTACAATAGGTAGTCCTTATCAGAAAGTCTTCACCTCCATCTAACTTCTCATACTTTTATGGCAATAACTCACATGTAAGTACGGTTTGCAATGTACAGAGTTTACAAGTTACTTTTTCCCCCAACACCCTGAAGTAATACAAATAATCAATCTATTATCTAATCACAGCGGCTAGAAATACTGGAGCAAATTCTTTTGAGAAATGTCACAACTGAAGATTTCATATCTTAGGACCTTGAAAAAACAGTCCCTTAGGGAGAAGAGACCCTAAAGAAAGAAAAGGAAGAAAGCTAACTACCTATGTCAGTGTCCTGGGCCAAAGACCCATCTTAGTTATAACTCTGACTCATCTATGTAGGCACTCCTTGCATTGGCGCAATTCTTTTATCTCATCATTCTGTGCAACTCTGGTCAAACTCTTGTCCTCTCCAAATTTTCTATAAAGGCGTTATGCAATAGACTCAGGGCTTTTCATTTGTCATTGTCTGGAGTCTAACAGAATATAGAAAGTATCTATCCAAATGGTTCTCTCTAACTCTTATCTACAAGTCTGGGCCACTTTCTTTTTCTGACATATATTTTTCTGATACAACTATAAAGAAGTGAAAGTTAGGAAAGTTGCCCTGGCTTACATGGTAACTAAACACTGCAATCCATCAGATTTTTTGCCTGAGTTCTGAATTGGCTTTACTATATATTTTCACTGCCTCTCAATGTATCTAATTATGACTTCTGGGGTCCCAATGATAAGGCAAAAAGAGGGATCCAAACATGTACTCTACTTTCTTGGTCCTCTCTTCCCATCCCCTTTTCCATTTTCCCTGGGGGGAGGGGGGAGAAGAAGACCTTCAAATCTGAGCAGGTGATGGTTACTTTTAAAACTGTAGTGCATTTTCCCCCCTAATTTAGTGACTAACAAAGCAGAAAGTAACATTAGTTCTGCATCTGTAGCCAAAAAGGGTTTACTGCCAATCACTTAAAGCCTTTATATTCTCATTAGAGGGAAAGCTGCCTGGTAGAACATTCCAAGGCAAAAATCAGTGTATAATAGGAGGGGAACACTTACATTGACTGAAGTCCAACAGTAGATTTGTCAAGTTGATTTTTGCCTTTAGATACTCCAGTGGGCAAGTAGAACAGATAAAAGGAAGTGCTCAGAAGAGGACATTCCCCAAGGAGAGCCTGAGAAAAGAGCAGTTCGGAAGCTATGTCTACCCACCCAACTATTCTTGTCACCTAATTGTTTCTAACGTAGATCTTGAGTCCTAGGTGAGTGTAGGAAAAAGGTTACTGGTGCAAATAGGCCAGTGGTTCCATTTGATCTACCAAACCAGAGAAAATGGAGAATTGAATCTTCCAGCTCTTCAAGCTGCAGAGCTAATGCTCTTTACATGTAAGGGTTGGAAGTACAAATAGAGAGAGAGCTTGAACTTTTCTCTGGGGCCCAGATGGGAAGAAAGGGTCTGAGTGGCTGTTAGCAGCTGCGTTTATCAGCAACCATACAATCCATTCCCAGGCAGGAGGCCCTGGGAACTGCTGCAAACACAGACTCCTTTATTCTGTCTGCAGAAGGAGACACCAGCTAAGGAGTTAAGAAGCAGAAGGAGCAAGGAAGAAAACCTTGGGAAATGGATTGATTCTAGTTCTTCCTATATTAACCAAACTATGGGGAAAGAGAGCTAGCCAGTTCATGATGCATTATTACTTGAGAGGAAATAATTAAGCCCTTTTCCTTAAGATCTGTGCATTTCTAATAATCATCACATTTTCTTTTTCTTTCTTTCTTCCTTCCTTTCTTTTTCTTCCTTCCCTCCTTCCTTCATTCCTTTCTCTTTCTCTCTCTCTTTTTTCTTTCTTTCTGTCTTTGTTTCTTCTTTCCATCTTTGTTTCTTCTTTCCTTTCTCTTTCTTTCTTTTCTCCTTTCTCTTCTTTCTTTCTTCCTGCTTTTTTTTTCTTTTTGAGTCATGAAGTGAGAGGCCTAATGTTGGCTCCTGGACTGTTGGTGCAGACACCGTATTTCCTCTGCTCTGCAGATTTAGGATCTCTCAGAGCTGTGGGATGATTTCACATCATGATCCAACATCTTTACCGAAATAGGACTGTAGTAGTCTCAGACGACTGAAGCGGCAGTAATCCAACGGTGCTCATACACACTTTCCTACTAACAGGAAAAATGATGAAGCAAATTTGAATGTTCCTTGCTGAAGGAAAAAAAAAAAAAAAAACCTGAGTTAACAGAGCAAAATGATCTCAATTCAACCATTATTTAATAAAACTGTCCTGAGTTCCTGTCATTAGACAAGCATATTAAAAAAAAAAAAATCTTGTTGATACAAACCTGGATATTTGGCTGTACTGAAAAATGTCAGCAACAATTACTGTCCATTTTTTCTTCAGTTCCATGCTCCTTCCTATTTTTTTCTATCATTCTACTCCTCTTTCCTTTCGAATATCCTTTCCCATTTGCCTATTCTTTCTTTCCTATTCTACTCCTCCCTTTCCATTATCTTTTATATTTTCATGGCAAGCTCAAGTCTCAACTTAACTAACATGATATCTCCTTTGGGAGTACTATCCCAATTTGGTTCTCAGAGTTTTAAAGATGGAATCTCCAAGAGATAGAAGCCACTCCCAGGGTCTAGGGATTACCCTAGACTACACTATTGCATTACTAAAACAAGTACACAATGCATTACTCGAAAGAAAAGGATTCCTCTGGGGGCTCATAAGCCCCCAGTTGGTATGCTTCTCATTAACTGTTTGCCAGTAGACAAAAATCATTTCAAAACAAAAACATTTACTAAAATAGCATAGTCAAAACAGTAGCTACAAAATATTGCCATCATAAACCTGAGACATTCTCCCACAAAAACATACAACATACATGGGAAAGAGTAGGCACAAATTTAGAGAGAAATGATACTTAGGTACATATGTAGGAGACACATGTAGCCCAGGTATTTGACAGTTCCAGCATTGCAAGGTTTTCTTTTCTTGTAGAATTCACTACAAGCTCATTTACTTCCTGTTGATCTGTTCTTCTCAGCCCAACTTCTGATTTCTGGCTCTTTCTCTCTTGAGTCCATAACTGGCTCTGTTCTTTGCTGTCTCCTCTTCCTCATCAGAAATTACATTCTACAAAAGGATCCAAATTCCAATGACTCAAACAGCCTGTCTTTAAGAGTTACCCTTGGGTCTTGCCAAGCATTCATTGTTCATCCAGTGATAATTCTTTCTAACAACTCAATCAAGCAGAGAGATAGATGTTCATACTACATAAAGGGATAATGGGGAACAAAGACCTTATTAACACAATAATACCTCATCATCTATGATAACATAGATGTGATCACAGTAATTGAGTGAGGAAGTGGGGACAAAATCCTGTTCTCTTATAGGATTCCATGGGATCTTTCACTTGCTGAGCTCCCACTGCACATATAATCCGCAAATAATGAACTAAAGTTTAGCAAGTAATTATCAAGTTGTTTTATGTTGGTTTATTTTGCCTTTCTGAATCAGGATGTCAGTTCCTTGAGGGATGGAACCTCATACTACTTTTATATTCTCTGTAGAATAAATAGGAAACAAAAAGCTAGTGGCTGTAGAGGGACAAAGCATACTTCTCACTGTATTTCAATGAAGCTGTTGGAAAAGCCCGATTTGACTTGATCATCTAGCAACAATTATATTCTCTTGATCACCTTCATGCCAGGCCCTAGTTATGGGCTGACCCTTTCCAAGTGAACAGCACTAGAAATTACAGGCTTTTTTGCAACTGGTACGGCCTTTCATCAGGCAGTTTGGCAACTGAAAATTTGGATTTGCTCCTTATCCAGTCTTCACCCCACTTGGAGGTGTTGATTGCTTGTTTGGATTTAGGACTAATTGATTACACTGGTAAAAAAAAAAAATAGTGGGAGGTCTCACTAATGCTAAGTGACCTAAAAAGAACTCCAGTGGTATTTAGAGAGGTAGGAGCTTATTGTTTCATTCCTCTGCTCTTCCTATTAGAAATTATCATTTAAAAAAATCTGATATATAGGGTGTAGCTCAGGTTCACTGGCAGAGCTCCATATATTCACTAAGATAACTCCATGGTGTAAGTTCTTGGCTTTAGCCTTTCTAAACTTTACAAATCAAAAAACTCACTAGCAAGCAAAATTATTCTTCCTTTGCCTGGTGCTGATGCTCAGGGTCAGCCTTAATATTAGGTTGAGTAGGCAACTACATGCATGGTATGATTTCAAAAATACTCAGATGAACTTGTTTCAGGGGAATGCTTAAATGCCATCCTCTTTGAGTCTACTTTCTCCAGGGACCAAATCAGTGAACACTCATTTTCAGAAGTTTTTGTTCCTTGATTTCTTCTCAGCAAATAACTTTGTAAAACTAAAGAAAAGATAAAACATTGAGATTCCAGAGTAGGTGACTTGTGCAGGGGCACACAATTGATTAGAAAGGCAGAATTAGAACTCTATTGTCCTGAAAGCCAGTCTGTGGCTTTGAACCAGATTTTTTTCAATATAGGTTTTGAGAGGAAGGGGAGAGAGAAAAAACCAGGAGACCAGCTCCTAAAGATGGCATTTCAAAGGAGGAAAAAGAATATGGAAAGGGGAAAGATAACATCAAAGAAATTTTCCCAACTTCAAATTGTCCAGGATCATCCTTGTTCATACTAAAGCAGCATTTCTGTTAAAGTGTTGAAATCCTCCTGTAGAACAGGTAAACCCTAAGGAAGTTTTAGAAGAAGATAGAAATGCAGAGTGCTTCATTACTTACTCCCAAAGAGGATATTTAGCAATGGTGGATAGATAGAGAAAGAGGAAGAAGTAGATAGAATGATGATAGTTTTCAATTAAATTTAATTCCACAATGATTTATTAGTCACCTATGTACCAAATATTATACTATACTGAAGATAACAAAACAAACAAACAAACAAACAAAAAATCCCAGTAGTCTGTACTCTCAAGAAGATGATATTTCTATTAGAAGTGGGAAGGGTAAAAAAAGTCAGTGTTGCAGACTAAGGAAGTGCTCCCACTATTATGTATGCCTAGCAGCATATGATGGTGAAATGAGTGTTGGATTTAGTATGAGCAGAACCAAGTTTGAAGTCCAGTTCTATTCACTACACTTTTTTTTCTTCCTCTGAAAAATAATGGGTTGGAATAGACACCTTATGCATCTCTTCCAGCTAAAAATCTTCTATTCAAGTCCTTGAATGAATGAAAAAAATATGTATTAAGTGGGAATGCAACTCATAAAACACAGATACTGGAATGGTGGTCAGGAAGAAGTATTTTGTTTCGGAAAGTAACTGGAGCTATGAGTAGCACCTTGGAGAAGTGGACTGACACATTCCTCCCAGGACCAATGGCGGTATTGATTAGGCTTCTTAGTGTGAAGGGGGAAGAAAATCTATGACAAGCATATGGAAAGTCAGGTTAGAATGAATCATCAGCTAATGAGAAGAGCAGTATCCTAGAACTGAAGTTCTGGAGTTGAAAGGGTAAGTTCTCAAGGACATGGTCCCTTTTCCTTTGGAATATAATTTGAGGCATGGCTAGAACTGCCTTAGCTTTTACTAAATATTTTGCCTGCCAGTGAGACAAAGGACTGAGAACATTCTGACTAGACCTCAACCAGTACTACCCAATACAAGTATTCCAAGAACCTTTCTGGGACAGTATCAGCCTTGCTACTTATTCCCTTAGTTTTGTGTCTTTGCCAATATGACTATGAAGCATCATTAGCAAAGATATTAGCGATCAATAAACATTTATTAAGTACTTAATATGTGCCAGACACTGTGCTAAGTGATGCAGATACAAAAAGAGGCAAAAGACAGTTTTTCTCCCCAAGGAATTTATAATCTACTGAGGCAGACAATATGCAAATACTGACTATACAAAGCAAGCTAGTTATTGGATAAATAGGAAAAAAATTAACTAAGGGAAGGTACTGGAATTAAGGGGAGGTCAGGGAAGGCTTCTTGTAGAAGATGGGATTTTAGTTGGAACTTTAAGGAAGTCAGAGAGATCAGTAATTCAAAGGAAGGAGCACATTCCAGACATGGGGCACAGCCAGAGAACATTCCTGGAACCAATAAATGGAGTGATTTTTTTGTGGAACAGCTAGGATGCCAGTATCACTGGATTGAAGAGTAGTTGCTGTTTATTGTTCATTTTCAAAGAGGATCAATGACATCACAGTGTGATGACTAGTGCGTGAATTAGATTTAAGTGAGGCAGAATTGCACATGTATGTTGAAGACTAAGACTGAAAGTGTAAGAAGACTGGAAAGGTAGGAGATTATGAAGTGTTTTCAATGCCAAACAGAACATTTTGTATTTGATCCTAAAGATCTTAAAAGCCCTCTCAGTTTATTGAGTAAAGGGGAAGTCCCTTTGGGTATCCCATAAACATATAAGTAAAAAGGAAAGAAGCTCCATCAAGCAGTTTGAAGAAACAATGAAATCACTTTGCTATCCAATGAGTAATTCATCACATAGATGATTACACCTTAAGTAAGTATGCAAGAAATGACTGCCTTGTTCAATGTAGTCAGTCCAGAATAAAGTTCTTGAATAAACCCAGACAAAAACAAAGGTGTGTGTGTGTGTGTGGGGTGACATGAAGCCCCTTTCAGACTTGGCCTTTTCATATTTTTAGTAGCAGTATTGACAAATGGAAAGGCCAGGGATTCTCTAGCAATTAACAGCAGCTGTGACCTTGTCTCCTGAAGGTAGATTGCCTCTATCCCTTTTTCCTTTCCCACTAATTTACATGGAAGATTGGAGGATCCATGAACACTGAAGCTATTTTGTAGTCATGGAGAAAATAAGTATTGCCTGACCTGCAGAGATGCAAATTTCAGAATGGCATTGAGTAAACACCTTTGGTTAACTAGAGTGAGATCTCTGCACTAGGAAAGGGGAGAGAAATTAAAGCTGAACATGAGTGAAATTGTTGGGACAGCCCCTCTCTTTGTTTTAAAAGGCTTGGCACCTGGTATTAGGAATCTCCTGCTCAGGATATGAGAAGCCTCTGGGCCAAAATTCTGAGGAAACCAAAGGAGGAGGTGGGGGTGGTGCAGGCTGGCTTTTGCTGGTCTTAGGGGAAGGATGTCTGCTTTTGCTAGAAGCATAGCAGTATCCTGGCCAACGACTTCAGCAGAGCAGCATCAAGCTGCATTTTGTGGAGGCTGTGACCAAAGTCTCAGGGAACAAAATATTTTGATTCTGAGTTAGTTGTGTTCCTTCCAGTACCGCCTTCCTACTACTACCTTCTCACCCCTCCATTTTTGCTTTCAGATTGTAGATGGAGGTAGCCCAGAGAAAATAGGACCACATGCCACTAAACAAGTCAGTACCATGTCAGATGTAAAACTTCTTTATCCTAGATTCTGCCTGGGCCTTTTCCCCCATGTAATTTTTTCTGTGATTTCATCTTAGGGGGAACTCTATGTGGAAACTCCCCAATTCTTTTGCAAGTTATAGACCAGGGGGTCTGGGATATTGATAGGTTAAGGGAAATACTCAAGGGAATATTGCTAATATCTGTCAGAAGTAGGACCTAAACCAAATCAAACTGCCTCCAATGCAGTATCTATAGGTCCTCTATCCACTAGGTTATGCTTTATCTCAAGATCCATTATCTCAAAGCCATGAAATCCAAGAACTGTCCAAGCCAGAAGAACACAGAGGGAGACATTCCAATATGTTTCAACTTTCCTTCTCACAAGCTGGATTTGCACATTTTAAAGATGCTCTGGTAAATCTTAAGCCTTCATTTGCATTGCCTTCCAAAAGAGGTTTTGGCATGGAAAGCCATCATTTTTTCCTTCATAAGGCCAAACGTGCCTGGAAGTGGAAAGCCTTACTTGGAAACAACTTTCCACTTTACTTTCAACATTAACTAGATTATTGATTTTTTTGCTAACACTAGGGAAAGTTTGAGCCTTCATCAAACTATGACATATTAATGGAACCATAAGAAGAATGTTCAATCAATTGCACATTAAGGGTGACTTTACTTCCACATCCTATTGTAAAGTGAATTCCCTATTCAAAAAAAAAATTTAAATCACAGAAGTCAAAGTTAGAAGAAATCTTGGCAGCCACCGAGAAAGTGGGAAAGGAATCCCCACTCTAGGATACCCAAATAGTCCTTTTAATGAAAGGAAACTTACTACTTCAAGCAATAGCCAAATCTACTTTTGATCAATCCTAATTGTTGGGTGGTTTTTCCTGACAGTCTAAATTTTCTTTTGTGCAACTTTTGTCTATTTTTTTCTGATTCTCTCCAGGGTCATCAAGAACAAATCAAATTCCTCTTCCATGTAAGAGTCCTTTAAGTTCTTCAAAATACCATTTCCCCTTTGAGCCTTTTCTTCTTCAGTCAGTCAATCAAGAAACAGTTATTCAGCATTTACTGTGCTGGGCACTGAACTAAGGCTGAGGACACAAAAAAAGACAGTCCTTGCCCTCAAGGAACTTACAATCTAATGGGAGAAGACAACACACAAAAGGAAGTTGAAAAGGGGATGAAAAAGAAGATGTCCAGATCAAGTCGGATTGGAACAGATGGCTGGCCTAGGTCCTCTCCTTAAATGGATATTTGGGGAACTCATCACCACCCTTCAGTGGCTGCCAAGATTTCTTCTAACTTTGACTTCTGTGATTTAATTTTTTTTTAATAGGGAATCCACTTTACAATAGGATGTGGAAGTAAAGTCACTCTTAATGTGATGATGATTTGATTTTGTAGGATTCGGAGGTTTCCCTGCCTTTTCAGTCTAAATATCCTCAGTTCCTGCCATCAATCTTGATTGAGATTCAAGATCCTTCACTATTCTGGTTGCCCTCTTCAGTAATAAAAATAGCAGACATTTATACAGAATTTGAGGTTTGCTAAGAACTTTACATACATTAGCTCATTTGCCAAAGCCAAAGGCATGAACCTCAACATGGGAGCTTTACCTTTTAGCAGGGAGAAATGAGGAGAGAGGCTGTGATACAATCAATGACCAAAGTAACAATAAACAAATGTTGATGATATTAATGTTATAGGAAGTGTCAAAAATTTAATTTTTGCTAGATATCAGGTAGTTCAAATCAAACACCAGAGGACTGCTATCATTTATAAGATAACCAACAAAACATTCCTATCCTACAAATACAAGCCCCAAAATATTTTTGAGAATTCAACAAATAAATTCTGTTTTACCTTTACTATCTCAATCCTTTGGTGAACCAATTCAACTACACTATCTTCTTTCAGTCCCTTGTATTATTGACAAGCATACCTTGACATACCTCAACCTTAGATAAATTCTGTTTACTATCTTCACTCCTGTTCATATATAGCTAAACTGATTGGGTCCACTACAAATTTACATATACATGGTCTGATTCCATAATCATAACTCTGACTCCCACTTAGAATCAGGATCCTGGAGATTGGAGATTAGGGCTCCTCAGGCTTCTGGGGTACCCTTAGAGCATTGGGAGGTACCTACCAGTGTACTTCTTTCAAAGATTACCAGTTGACAATAAATTTAACCAATTAGCTTACGTAGCTATTTAGAAAGGAATTATGTACTAAGGTGCCACAGTAAGAACAATTAATACAAATTATTTCATCAAAAGTCTATAACAAACTCTTCTACCAGTACACACAGCCTCCAAGAGAAAGTGGGCTCAAGCTTAAAGAACATATTGAAATGGCTCAGTTTCCCTGAATTGTAATACCTCAGTTTCCCCAAGTTAGTATGATAGGTCTACCCCACTCCCCTTTTCCTGGCCATTAGGACAGAGAATTGGGGCCTCAGAACTCTGGCCACTCTACATTCCAAAGAGTCATAAAACTTCAGATGGCTTATCTCAAATGCCTGGGCATCTTCTGGCCTAGACTTCCTGACTCCTGCACCTTCTTATCAGAATTTTTGATCCTTCCTCCTTGTCCCCAACCTGTCAGAACTGAGTTATGGTCCTTCTTGGAATCTCCAGTGCTCTGTTCCCCACACACACACCTTGCCCTTGTTTCCCTGATCGCTGGAGACCTAAAAAAGTCTCTGGAATTACTTGCTCATGGCTAGATGCTTTGAGACAAAAGTGCAATCCAGCCAACTAGTCAAAGTTCTCCATTAATAAAATATTAAAAACTTTAATTTCTATCTTGCCTCAGTTTGAGGTAATTCGTAACTTCTGATTGCTATACATCTTTTTCTGTCATTTGTGGGATGCTCAAGAAGTTCTCCTTATGCACGAATAGCTTCTTTGTGGGCCCCTTATGGAGAAGTGAATTGAATCTGTCCTTGGCTCTCAATGTAGACATTTTCTGTCAGCTGATCTGATGATTCTGCAATGATACTGAGAGAAGTTGCTTTGCTGCTGTTAAGTCATGTCAGTCACATCCAATTCTTCATGATCCATGGACCCTATTCTCCTTGGGGTTTTCTTGGCAAAGACAATGGAGTGGTTTTCCATTTCCTTCTCCAGTGGAAAGTAAACAGAGCACTTGCTCAGGGTCACACAACTAGTAAGTGTTTGAGGCTGGATTTGAATTAGGTGTTTCTGACTCCAGGCCCAGTGCTCTATTCATTGAACTACCTAGTTGTTCCCCTAGTGATAGAATATGGGAAGTCTAAAATCATCCAGACCCATTAAGGTCCACAAGGTTTATCTCTTAACTAAAGTTGTGAGAAGGTGGGGATAAATGTGGCCTCTTTTTCTTATCTGTGGAATAACTACAGCTCTGAGCTAGTTTTGTATTTTATAAATGAGGTTTAGGTTATATAGTGGGTAGAGCTCTGGGCCTGGAGTCAGAAAGACATAAATTCAATTCAACCTCACACACTTATTAGTTGTGTGACTCTGAGCAAGTCACTTAACTTCTGTAATAGTATCTACCTGTGATAATTACTACAAGAATCAAATATTTGTAAAGTGCTTAGCATAGTTACTGGAATATAAAAGGTGTTTAATGAATTCACATTTATTTCTTTTCCTCTCTAGATTCATGATGTGGATATCAACTACAAATGGGATCACTAAACTATACATAAGGATCTCTGCAGGCTGCATATTAACTTAGAAAATCACACATATTTATATATTTCTTTTTTATTAACATGGCAACACATTTAAAATCAGATAGCACATTGAAATCATATTTAAATGTGGTTTGTATCTGGCATACATAGGAGTGTTGTGGGCAGTATATGGCCTGAGGGCCATGTGTTTGATATCTCTGCCCTAGATCATTAGGATGTAACCAACCAAATTTCCTCAGTTAACTCAGATCAAAATTCCTGTGCAAACTCACTTTAGTTCCAAGGACTTTTCTTAGTCTAAAGCCTGTGACTACTTTTTTGTCTAGTTGATTGAAATAAAAAACCTGTGATTCTGATCACCTGCTCTAAGGGGGATGGGGATTCTTGATTGATTTTTTAAAATCAATACTTCAATTTTACATGTTATCTAATGTCAACTGGGTTTTCACCTTGGCAAGGTCATCATTCTACTTCTCCCTAATAAATTCACTCCTCAGTATAACTATTCTGAAACAGCTGAGAAGATCAGAATCCTATGGGAATAGAATAAGGTGATATATATTGTCTGATACTAGAGTTACATTGAAAACATTTTCAGTGAACCTACGGAAGATGAATATACACTCTTTTATTCAACTACAAAAAAGTGTGATTTTATCCACTTGTGATGTTAATAGAACATTAAGTATAAAAAATACTAGCAGAATAGTGCATTTTCTCAGGCCCATTTCCATCTGAATCCCATTGAAAAAAATAAAAATTACATCAATCAATAAACATTTGTAACTAAGTATCATGTACTGTGCTGAAGATTTGGGAATAAAAAAGATTCCCCATTATCCAGAATCTGACAAACTAATAGGGGAGAGAGACATGATGATAATGAGTTATTTCATCTATCTTTCTATATATTGACCTATAAGACATTAAATATAAAAGAATACTACTTTTTCAAGGATAGTTTATATCAGAACTCCATTGAAAACAATGAGAAAAGAAGATAATAAGCCATATCTGTAGAGTGTTTTAAATTTGACAAAGCACTTTACATGCCTTAAATTATTTGTGCCCCACAACAAACTTATGGAATATAGTCTGGTACTATGGATAAAGGGGTTAACCTTGAAGTAAGTCCTGTCTCTGATACCTATTAGCTATGTGACCATGGGCAAGCTTAAGAGTTCTAAGCAACTTTCTAAAAGCATTTATAGTTTAGACTGATATACCTATGGAAGTTGCTTTCACACTGGAAGTTCCCTTTAGCTAATAAAATTACAGGCCTGGGTCCTACTACCAAAAAATAAGCCTTCAGACAAATAATTAATACTGTGAGGTAAGTTGTCTACATCTTATAGATGAAGAAGGAGAAGCTTAGAGAAGCTATAATTATTAATAAGCTGGTTTTATAGATGAAGAGTCTAGTTAGTGAGATTTCAGCAGGCATCTTTCCTAATCTAATACATTTCCAGTGGCTTTGGGTCAAAGAGTTTTATTGATCCCGGAAATCAAATCTGGAAGATCTACTGTAGGACTCAAGGTTTGGCTGGATATTCCTCCTCCCCCTTTCTCCACCCCCCCCCCCACTTTCTTCCCCCTCCTCCTGCCAAGAAAACTTGTTTAGTAACAGTTGAACTTTCCAAAAGCTCAAGATGGGTAGAGATTTGTCCACATCAAGATCTAAGCATAGGGCTCCCTTCTTTGGGAGATCTTACTCTGTTCTCTCTCACATTTCTGGGCTTGTCTATGTTGTTTTCTTTTTACAGAAAGTAGCAAAAACCTCTAGAATACATTTCAATAAGGTTATTTTTGTCTAATAGTGGAAAGTATGAGGAAAGGAGGAAGGGAGGAAGGAAGAAAGGATGGAAGGAAGGAAGGAAGGAAGGAAGGAAGGAAGGAAGGAAGGAAGGAAGGAAGGAAGGAAGGAAGGAAAGAAGGAAGGAACGGAGAGAGGGAGGGAGGGAGGGAGGAAGGAAGGGAGGGAATGAAGGAGAGAGGAAGGGAGGGAAGGAAGAAAGGAAGGGAAGGAGGGAGGGAGGGAGGGAGGGGAAGAAGGGAAGGCAAGGGAAGAGAGAGAGGGGAAAAGGAACTAACAAATATATTCTGCTCACAGGCAGAATAATAGCACTGAAGTGACTGCCCACCTAAATCCCCAATAGCACATTCCAAAGCACAGATTCATACATTTCCATCCTCCTTGTTGGATTCTGGTTGTTAACAAAGTGGAAGGCTGCTAATAAGCTAATATAACATCATGGGAGCCCCCACAGGAGAGGGACAGTGACTTAGGCTGAGTGAATTTAGAGGCACACCATGGCTGCTGTCTGAAGAGATTGGCAGATTTTAATTCAAAGTCCATTGTTCAAAGTAACTGATATCATTGAGTAACTTTTTTTTCTTGTGGAAAATCCCAAAATCTGTGGTTTTAAAGGTGTTTGGTTTCTTTTTTCTTTTTTTCTTCTTTTTTTTTTTTAAACAATGTAATAAGTTCTAATGTTTTCAAATGCCATTATTTATGAAGGTCTAAAGCTTCCAGGACTCTAATCCCATCATTTGGCAGCCTCAGTGCTGACAGTGATGATCTAATTTAGTGTTTTCATAGTCAGAGTGGTGGGGCGTGCCCATGTGCCACTGAGATTTCCTTAACATGCATGTTGCAGCAAGTCAGGCTTCCCCAAAGCTAGTCTCTGCTTTGTGTCTACCCCAGAGAAAACAGCTCCCAAAGTTTCCTGAGATCTTCATTCTCTTCAGTTTGTGTCTGTGCAGTAGTTATCTTCAAAGTTTAGTATAGGGTTGGCCAATCAAAGATAGTCTGGAGCATCTGAGCTTTTGCTCTAACTGCAGCAGTTTAACTTTATTCTCTCTCTCTCTCTCTCTCTCTCTCTCTCTCTCTCTCTCTCTCTCTCTCTCTCTTTCTCTCTCTCTCTTTCTCTTCTCTCTCTCTCTTTTTCTCTTTCTCTTTTTCCTCCTCCTTTTCCTCCTCCTCTCTTTTAGGTGATAAAATGAATAGAATGCTGAACCCAGAGGCAAGAAGATCTGAGTTCAAATCCTACCTCAGACATTTAACCTTTGATCCTGGGCAAGTTACTTAATTTCTGTTTGCTTCATTTTCCTTATCTGTAAAATGAGGATAATAATAGCACCTGTCTCCCAGGAATGTTATGAAGCTCAAATGAAGTAATATTTGTAAAGTATTTCACAAGTCTCAAAGCATTCTCTGCCTCTCTGTCTCTGTCTCTCTCCCCCCTTTCTTCTTTCGTTCCCTCCCTCCCTCCTTCCCTCCCTCTCTCTTTTTCTCCTTCTCTCTCCATATATATATCATAAACATATACATATATATCATATAAATGCTATATATTACTATGCTATATATATTTATTTATTTATTTATCAATGAGACTGGGATATCCTTCTTCCCTATCTTCTCCAGTTATAATTCCAGGAAATTCATGAATTTGAAAATTCTAGTACAGAATAGAATAGGAGGTAGCATACAAAATAATTGAATTTAATTACTTTAAAATATCTTTTAAAAAATAAAACAAAGCTGTTGGTGGTTGTTGGTGGTTTCATATGTAATATTTTTTATTCTCTAAAATACCAAAATATTTGTGTTTGTTGATGATTAAGTTGACAAGAGAAGTCTAACCTTGAGGAACTGATACAGGTCACTGACAGGTCTAGGACATAGGTCCATTTCCTGCTCTGAAACTTCGAGGCAAGCAGTTTGATCAGATTAGAAATCCAGAACAATATATTTTAAAATGTACAAAATCTTACTGTTAAAGTTAATGTGGTCAGGCTTCTGGTTATCATAGTCCCTCCCACCAAATAAATAAAATTATCCCTCAGGAATGACTTTACTTATTAATTGTAAAGTCTTCTCCAAAGAAGCAGTCAAAAGTACAATGTGACAGGTAACTTGCCCCTATTCCTTCTTAGGTGAGAGAGGGAAAAAAGAAGAGCCCAAAGGCAAAAAACAAAAGAAAGAGAAAGCAAAGGGAATAGAGATAAAAGGAAAAGGGAGAGTGGAAGGCCTTAGGCTGTAGCTGCAGAGGGAATGTGAAAACAATTATCCAAGCACATTAGCAACTTCCCTGCAGCAACTTGTCCTACTACCCACAATCCTGGTACAACAACCAAGCAAGCTTGGAGACTTTGGTGCAGACCAAACTCTGCTCTTACTACACTTGGACATAATGGTTCTTATTTCTTTAGTTTTTATTTGTTTCCTATCAAGTTTCTCCTATTGTCTTTCTCTCATACTTTTTGCTCAGGGCACAAATTTCTCTTTAACTGATCTAGTTGGATCACCTTGTCCATCTTTAGCAAAAAGAGGAGCTGGAAACATTAGGCATTGGAATTTTTGCCCAAATTGTGACCTAATATCAACTTCTCCTTATCACTCATGGCCTTTTTCCTAGAACAGGGCTGTGACACCAAATACAGCTGACATGCCATAGAGAAAGAAGTAAACACCATTCTCAGTGCAACTTCTATGCAACTGAATTTACCAAATGAAAGACTCTCTGAGGTGTTTATTTCTTTGCCTATCTCTCATAATAAACAAAATGAGAGGAGAAAGCAGCAATATAGGAACTTTTTTTTTTTCAAAGTCCAGCAATCTATTATATGGCTATGAGACCATATAATGAACAAAAGTATAAGATATATTCTCCTGGATTCCTCATCCATAGTCTCTTCCTTAAATAATTTCCTAAATAGAAATCCCAAGATGATAACATGATATAAAGAAACTTATTGTCCAAGGATTCCTCCTATCTTAGAAACAGAATATTAACAGAAAACTTAACATCTCTGGGAGATGTGGGACTATTTGGAAATTATGAGTCATAAATCTGGATATGACCATTGGGAACAAGAACCTTGGTTAGAGACAGGCCAGTCTTTTATGATGTATCACAAAAAACATCAAAGTGCTTTTGAAGCACAATATGCTCAATACTCCTGAAAAATCCCTTCTAACTATTGGATAGATGATTCCATTCTTAGAGCTCCATTTTTTTCACCATCATAAAAGAGATAATGGGAACACCCTTGATTTGCTGGAATGGAGTACCTTTTATAGGGTTAGATCAATGCTTTAGCCCTTTTCTGTGGACATTTGTTCAAATCCCTTGCTGAAGCATCTGCTCTTTCTGTGATGTACTTGATAGATGGAGGAAAGGGAAGGGATGGATCCTCCCTACTCTCTTATGAGAAGTCCAAAGGAGAGTTGATGTTAGATATGTTCCAAATAGAATGAGGGGAGGAGGGGTTGGATATTCTGTACAATTCTTTAGTCTACTAAACAGGCAGACCAGCTTAGCCACTGTATTTTTGATGCAGTTCTTGAGTATGTAGGCAAAATTCCAAGGCTACCTAAGTTTAGAGTCTGAGGTCCCTTTTAAAGTGCAAATATCATCCTGAATATAAGCAATCTCATTTGATTTCAGAAGCTAAGTTAGATCAAGTATGTTTGGATAGAAGACCACTTAGAAACACCAAATGTTGCAGGCATTTCCTTTGAAGTAGAGTGGTATTTTGGAAAGAAGGATGGATTCTCAGACCTTGAGGACCTGGCTTTGGATCCAGGTCAGCCAATTGCTATCTATGTGACTTTAGGCAAGTTATTTCATATTTCTAGATTTTAGTTCATCATTTGTAAAATGAAGAGGGTTGGACTAAATCAGAAGTGTCAAATTTGAGGGAAGCTACTTGTAAAACTCCTGAATGAGACGAGAAGCAGATTAAAATATAACCAGGAGATGTTTAACAAAATAAATCAAACATAGATATATAATAAGATAATATATAATAAAACATATATAATGTTAATTTGTGGCTTTATAAACCAATATGTAGTGCACAGGGGAGCCCTTTTTATTTGAGCTGTACAACACTAGTCTAAATGATCCCTTTAAGTTCTGAATTTATGAGCCCATGATTACTCCTTAAATCAAATGCACCTTAATATTAGTGAAGGAGACCATATGATAGCATAATGGAAAAGAATTAAATTTAAAGATCAAGAACCTAGGTTCAAATTCTGACCTTTCTACTTACTGCCTTTCAACCTCAGGTAAGTCATAGGATCACAGAATAAGAGGTTTTTAGTTAAAAGACTTTTTTTTTTTAAAGTTTAGACATAATTCAGCCCAACTTTCTCATCCTGTAAATGAGTAAGTCAAATTCAGGGAGGATAAGTGACATACCCAAAATCACAAAGTCCATAAACAACAGAATCAGGATTCAAACCTAAATGCCCTTATACCAAATGCAATGATTTTTGCATTGTAGAAGATAATGAGTAGGCCAAAGGTTCTTACCCAAGTGTACATGGATCTCCAAGGGATTTATGGATAGATTTCACAGCATATGTGAATATAGATAGAAAAAAGATTATATCTTTATTTCAATGTATTTGGTTTCTTTTGTAACTAAGTGTATTATTTATACATTAAAAACAATAATATGAGAAGTGTTCCATAGGTTTCAACAGACTACAAAAAGGATACATGATACAGAAAAAGTTTAACAATCCTTGGATTAGAGAGAGGCAAGAAATCCAATTTATAAAAGATAGAATGCAAGGGCCTGATGATCTGGGAAAAGAGTAAATCAGCTATGAGTTGGGCAAGGCAAAAACTAATCAGTCAATTGGCAAAAACTTACTGAGTGCCTAATATATAAAATGGGGTCATGAGTTTGTGTGCTGGATAAAGTGCCAGGTGTGGAGATAGAAAAGCCTGAGTTCAAATCCAGTCTCAGACACATACTTACCTAAGGCAAGTAACTTAATGCTCTTTGCCTCATTTTCCCCCATCTGTAAAAAGAGCTGGAAAGGAAAACGGTAAACCATTCTCACATCTTTGCCAAGAAAATCTCTAATGAGATCATGAAGAGTTGGGACACAACTGGCTGATTGGTTGTTGTCCTTCAGTCTCAGAGAGGACCAAATGATATCTCAGTGTTAGAGTCTAGTTACAGTGTGTCCAACCGAGACTAATCAGACCAAGATGAACTTGGACTGCTCTGCCACAGGTCAGACACAAATAGTCCCTATCAACATTGGGGTGGACGTAGCTGAAAGGACTCAATAACAACAACAATAATATGCATAATGAATGTCACAAGATAAGCACTATAGGAAAGTTGAAGGCAAGGCATGGCAGACGCTGACTAAATGTTTATTATTTTAAATTGGCTTCAAAATACCCTATGACTCAATTTTTCCCTTAAAGAAATTTGTGATTTAGATAAGGATGTGTGTACTTTTAAAAGAATTTAAAAAAAAAAAAGGCAGGAAATGATTAATACTAAGTGAGTGATAGAATAAATGTCAGTCATTAAATGCTTGGGAAATTTAGAGGGAAGAATGACCAATCTGGAATGATTAGGACAGGTGTTAGAGATGAAACAGGACTCAATAAGTAGGATTTGGATAGGGGAGGGAAAGAAAGGATATGGCTAAGATTGGGTGGAAAATGGCCAAGCAAAGATCTAAGAATGGGGAAAAAAAGAAAGTATAATTCAGAGACAGCAAGCAAGTATACCAGTTGTATAATTGAGGGGTCATGTAATGAAGTGATGAAGACAAACTAAGAAAGACAGGTTTAAGTCAGATCAAGAAGGCTTCACAGTCAGACTAAGAAGATTATCATCAAAAGTTTCTGAGCAAAATGTTGTGGCAGCCCTGTTTGTAGTGACTAGAAGCTGGAAAACAAATGGATGCCCATCAATCGGAGAATGGTTGAGTAAATTGTGGTATATGAATGTTATGGAATATTATTGTTCTGTAAGAAATGACCAGCAGGATGAATACAGAGAGGATTGGTGAGACTTACATGAACTGATGCTGAGTGAAATGAGCAGAACTGGGAGATCATTATATACTTTAAATCCTCTTTTCTTCTCCTTACTATTATCTGCATTTGAGTCCTAAGGGTCCAAGGATTTAAAGATAGAGAAATACTGGAGGGAGGAGGGCAGGAATTTTTATAGGGTTTTGGTAAGGATCAGATTCAGTCTTATCTGTGTGACCTTTCAGTTATCTGTATAACCTTTAGTTCATTAATATATGCATACAATATCTAAATTACATCTTCAAATTATCAGCAAAACTGAAAAATGTACATATCCACATCATCTCTAAATTATCTGCTATATTGGAAGTTCAGTTGCTTTTATTGCAGAGGTCTAAAGCTTATCTGAGATTTACTGAGGAATAAAAGACCCTGACAGCAAAATAACTTTGCACAGACTTACTGCATAGTTTCTGGATATGATTCTTAGTTAATATATGACATAATTTGCAAATTATATTGATCTTTGGAATGGTCTGTATATGACTTCTAGGTTCCCCTTTGCCATCAATCACTTCTTACTATGGTGATTTTATGCTGCCTACTTATAAACATACTACAGGACTGGGGTGGAGGAGTGGGGAAAGGGGAATATGTCAAAGGGTCCAGAACAAGGTACAATTTTAGCACAAGTCGAAAATGACTCTGAGGTTGGAATGTGGATGAACTAAGGGAAGGGTTATTTCTAATATGTGGAGATTAGAATGAGTTTAGGATCACCCAAATACAAATATTCAGTAGGCTAATAAAAATACAGGAGAGGTCGGCTGTTTCCTGGCTTGAGATACTGGTTTGGAAGTCATTTGCAAGGACCTCTGCACAGATTTATTGATTTGGCTTAGCAATTTCTTTAAAGCAGAAGTTCTTAGCCTTCTCTGAATCATGGATCCCTTTAGCAGGCTGTCAAAATACATGGTAATTCCTTTCAGAACCTCCATTTTGGAGAGGAATCTATGTCAGCCATGTTTTCTTCTCTTTTCAGTTTTGCTCTGGACTTCACTACCAAGTCACTTCTCAGGTACCTTCCATCCTCTTTCAGCTTCCTTTTAGGTATCTTTTTCCAATGGAATATAAACTTCTTGAAGACAGGACTTTTTTTTGGCTTGTATTTTTATATCAGCAAATAGCTCAGTGCCTGGAATATAGTGAAGACTCTGAATATAAAAAAGAAAAAAACAAGTCTATGGGCAGAAGAAAAATGAACTTTTGTCTATCATTATATGGAAAAAGCTTTTCTGCTGCAATGGTAGTATAGTAGAATGAGACTCTGGAGTCAGAAGTCAGAAGTTTGGGGTTTGAATCCTACTTCTAATACTGTGAATTTGGAAAAGATCAAATTCTAATTTAATCAAATAGGCCTCTTCTTAGGTTGCTCCATTTGTAAAGTGAAGTAGTTGGACTACATAGTCCTTGAGTTCTTTTGCACATGTAATTCTTCTATGATCCTAAGAGGTGAAGGGTGAGAGGTATCCTAACAGTGATGGGGTATCCAGGCCGGTGTCCCAGGTTTTTGCGAAAGAATTCTCAGTCCCAATCTTCAGGCAAGAATTTTTTGGCCAAAAAAAATGGGTTTATTACACTGAGAAACCACCCAGTGGGCCAGTTCCTGATAGGAATTAGCAAAGGTTTGAGTACATAGTCTTGATTATATTTAGGTTTCTATGACCCGAGGCTAGGGAGTGATCTCCAGATGAATTGAGGGACTAAATAATAGGTGGTGATTATGCCCCAGGCCAAGATCTCCAAATGAATTGTAGGTGGAGATTATTGTGGGAGTTTCCCCTGGGAATCAAGTAAGAGGGTGAGGATGCTCCCAAAGATTGGGAGGGGTTGAGATTTAGGGTTTTTCCAACCCAGATCCACCTTCCTCTCCCTCCCCCAACTTCCCTACCCCCCCACCCCGCAAAGAGCAGGGGGATAGAGTTCCCATTGCATCTTGGCAACACATAGAAATCATTTGTTGCCTGCAGCTTAAGTCACTGGCTGCCCCGTTCCCCACAGATAAGCACAGGAGTCCTGACCCTAACAGCACTTAGCCTAGCACTGGTCCTGCTTCCTTCATAGCCATCATCTGGAGAGATGTGGAGAGGGGACCGGTCATCTCCATCAGCTGCCACCACAAGGCAGGCAGGCTAGCAAGGGAAATAGCAAGGCACCCTGGGGGAGGGGGAGAAGCACCGGGGGCCAGGCAGGTGGGGCCTCAGCATCCTGACCACAGTTTCTCCTCAGACTCCAATGTGGATAACTCAGGACCCTGGCCCAAGAGTCTTAGGAAGAGCAATACTTCCCATCTAGTGGCTTGAGCAAATCAGCCTTGGAAGCAACCCCTGTGGATTTGTAGTCTGGAGCTTCTCAAACCCAGTCACAGCAATTGAAGACCCAGAAAAGGAAGCTCTTGCCACTGAAATTCTTAGACTGTCAAATCGCACATTAGAAATTCATAAAATTTTATCAAGGAAATGACTTAAAAGAACCATTGTCATCTCCTTTGCTATGGCACCATTAGGACCATGGGCCTTTTCCATCTGAATTGTAACTAAAACCTTCCCTATGGGGTCTCCCCCATCAGAATATGAGTTTCCTAGGAGCAGGAATTATTTGTATTCCCAGTTAATTAGCACAGTGCTTTACACATCATAATCCTTAAGTGAATGCTTTAGTCATTCATATCGCAATTTCAATAGAAATACTATTTCTTCTGGAAGCTCTAGCCCTCTAGCTATTACCCTGGGGCGGGAGTAGTCTTCAGGCATCCTCCTTTCAACAATTTCTTATCAGATCACATGATGTAGGTAAAAAGTTGCGTAAACTTTAAAACACTAGCTAAATGTAAGATGTTTTCACTTAAATATGGATCCACACTTGGTCAGTGCTGTCAATTAATGCTGTCTGTGAATGCCAGTGACAGACATCGACTTCCCTTGGCCCTGCGGTGCCTTCTGTACCACCTGAGTTTCAAGGTTGCTTAGTGTCAGCCATGCCTTCAGAAGACCATTTATTTTCATGATTTTGAACAACCTTTTCCTCTCTTCCTGTCAATCTCTGGCTTTCCTTCAAAGCTTAAATCAAGTGCTAAATCTTTCATGAGATCTCCTGCCCTGATCACCCTCTCCAGAGATTAATTGGTGTGTTACTGTGTACATATTTTGTATATATATACACATGTTGCTTTCCCCATAGAATTCAAGCATTTTGAAGACAGAGATTATTATCGTTTTTTTTTTTTAAATCTTTGTAACCTTAGCACCTAAGCATTGTAAATGGCACATTTTGTTTATTGTTGTTTAGTCATTTTTTAGTCATATAAGACTTTTCCTGATCCCATTTGGGATTTTCTTGGCAAAGATACTGGAGTGCTTTACCACAAGACAGTGTAGACTGATTTACCGTAATTGCTATACCCCTTGACCTCCTCCCCACCGTTGGCCATTTTGCCTAAAGTCCTGTTTTTCCAGGAACTTGAAGATAAGAACATACAAAAATATGTATATACAGCATCTACTTTCTACTTAAGAGTTTGAAGCTACAAAGTGCTCTAATCTACAGAAATCTGAATGTGAACCCCTACCATAGGGAGTAGACTATACATATACCCTGTTCTTTCCCCCTTTACCTCCTACTTCTTTTCTGTCTCTTCTGCCTATTTTAAAATGACTCAAGGTGGAATTAATTACAATCTTCTCTACAGCCTGTCAGAGACATATCAAAAAGCACTGGAGGAGGGAAAGGGAGCTTTCAGATTCCTCTTCAGACCCCTCCACTCTTACTTCTCTAATCCCTAGAGGGTAGCCTGTGGCTAGTCTTTGTTATCATTTTATCTTCCTGGATAAAGTAAGAAAGAAACTATGTACTTATTCAAGGTGACTTGAGAATGTGTTCCATCAGCTGAACTATTCAGGGCACCATGAGGATATAATCATTTTTAGTCTCCCGTGATCCTTTCATACACATAAATACACAGAGCTTTTTAAGAAACGCAAAATATCTATGCTGTCACTTATAAGAATTTGAAAATCAAATCCTTTGTAAATAAGGGTTTGAGTATGTGCATATAAGTGTGTGAAGACTTGGTCTGCCTGCAACTGATACCTAGAAATACTTTCCCCTCACACCCCCCCCCCCCCCCCCCCCCCCCCCCCCCCAATGCTTAAATCTATTCTATTTTGAAAACAAAATTTCCAGGCTCCAGCAGAAAGATCTGAGTGTTTAATCTAAGCATGTAAGCTATACTGCTGATAGGAAGAGATTTCCTACTTTTGGATTAACTCTCCTGGGTATCTTCAATTCAGTGCAATGAATATTGATAGGGCAGCTTCAGGGCATCAGGTTTTGTTCAAAGCACTAAGAGCAGCAGAAACAAAACAAAGTACTCTCTGCCCAATGACAACTGAATCTGTCCCTTCTTTTCCACCACGGTCCCAAATACTCCAGCTTTAGGGTGGAGGTGCTAGAATATCAGAATTTAAGGGAGGATTCTATAACTATCCTAATATAATAAAATAAATATCTAAAACAAATAAAAAATACAGTATTCTGGTAATTCAAGGCCTGCTGCCCTTCTGAAGCCTATTTGAAGGCCTAGATGGACTCAATTCTCAATTATACATATGGCTGATCTATTTAGTGGACTGTCCACTTCATATTTTAAATTCCAGTGGATTTTTCCCTAACCACAAACATGTTGTACGTCAGCTATCCATTGCTCAAGTGAGTTCAGTAAAAGCAAATTTATTTCAATTAAGGCTTGAGTAGGGGTAGCCTGGGGCAAGCTTGTGCAATAAATGGAATTTGTCTTCAATCTCCCTAAATTCTATTTTCTGTGACCTCATCTCCCACCTAGATGCAGAGGATCCAGCAGTGGGCAGGGAGTTAGGAAAATCTGAGTTCAAATCTAGTTTCAGACCTTTACTAGCTGTGTCACGGTGGCCTGTTTCCTCAATTGTGTTGTTAGTGAGTCATTTCAGTTGTGTCTACTCTTTGTGACCCCCGTTAAGGATTTTGTGGCAAAAATACTGGAAAGGGTTGTCATTTTCTTTTCCAGCTTATTTTAGAGATGAGAAAACTGAGGCAAATGGGGTTGAGTGGATTGCTCAGAATCATACAGCTAATATTTGTCTGAAGCAGGATTTGAATTCATGAGAATGAGTCTTCTCGATTCAAAGCCTAGTGCTCTATCAATTGTGCCACCTAACTGCCTTTATTCAATTGTAAAATGGGAAATAATAATAGCACCTACCTCCAGGGTTCATGTGAGAATCAAATGAGATGTTTGTTAAGTGCTTAATATAGTGCCTAGCACATAGTAAGCTCTGAATAAATGCTTGTTCCCTTGTTCTCCTATCCCTTCCCTCTGCATGTCTCACTCATAACCAAGGATACCAATTTTCAGTGAAGGATCTGATATTATTCACTTTTATCTTAGGGTGAATTTAATTCAACAATTATTTATTAATTAGGTTTCTGTCCAGGGTTATGCTAGAGCCAATTCCAAAGGAGATTCAATCTTTAAATTTTCAGTGTGAGTATTTTACACCCCACAAATCCCTCAACTGCTACATACAGAGTCTTGATTTATTGTTTTGTTGATTGACAAAATTTAAGAAAGTGTTAATGACGTGGAAACTCCCCCTCTTCCTAGAGATTACACATTTGCCACTATACCTCTGCTTGTGTATTATAATCCTTGCTACTAAAAGAAAGGCCATAGCTAGTGGATTATTTGATCTCAGGAGTTTTGAGCTACAGTAGCATTAAAGCCAATATAGTAACTGCACTAAATCTGGCAATTTCTCAGCCTGTCCTTGGGGAAAAATAGAGCCACTTAAAACTTCCACACAGCTAGGTATTACAATGGATAGGATGTTAGGACTGGAGTCAAGAAAATCTGAGTTTAATCCAGCCTCAAACATTTACTAGCTATATGATTCCGGATAAGTCACTTAATGGTATGCTTCAATTTTCTCAACTATAAAAATAGGGATCATATTAGCACTTGCCTCCCAGAGTTGTTATGTGGATCAAATGAGGCAATATAGCACTTAGTACAGTACCAAGGCACATCACTGTGATTCAGTTGTTCAAGTGTGTCCATCTCTTGATGACCCTGTGGACCATTAGCATGTGGGGCCCTTCTGTTGGACCCTTTCCGACCTGAGGGCTCATCCTTGGATGTCATCTCTTTAAGCATTTTAATAAATGTCTTGGCAGAGATGTTGGGGTGGTTTACCATTTTCTTCTCCAGTTGATCATCTTTTGTTACAACTTTCCACTCTGACCTGTCCGTCTTGGGTAATTCTGCATGGTACAACTTATAGTTTCATTGTGCTGCACAAGCACCTCCACCATGACAAGGTAGTGATCCAAGAGGGGAGGAGGAGACATAGTAGGGGCTTAATAATGTACCCTTCTTTTTCCCCTTTCCCATCAGCACTGAGATTGGCTGTCAATGATCATTGTACATTGTACATTGCTCTGGTGAAATAGAGAGACCCAGCAATACAAAGCAATACTTACATATATAAATATCTAAGCAATACAATGCTTAAAAGCAATACAAAGATAAATACTTAGATATATAAATACATGACCAAATAGACAACCGAATGAATGAAGCTACTATATACAAACCAGTGTGATGCCATCAGGGAGTCATTGAAGGCTTTTGACCAGGAGAGTGATCTGATTAGATCTGTGTTTTAGGAAAATTATTTTGGCATCTATGTCAAGAATAGTACAAAGAGGGGAAGAAACTAAAAACTAGGAGACTAATTAGGAGGCAAGTAAAATGATATAAGAAAAACAAGAAGAGTCCTGAAATAAGTTGGTAACCATGTGAATGGAAAGAAGAGGATAAATAAGAGATGTGGGGATAGAATCTTTTTTTTTAATTAACAAAAATCTATTTTCTCTCTCTCCTTCTTCCCTCAAACTTTGACAATAAGGGGAAAAAAAGAAAGCAAAGTCCATATAAAAAAATTTATAGTTAAGTAAAATAAAAGGAAGTAGAATCAATGAGGTATAGCAATTGATTGGTATTGCAGGAGAGGAGTGAGAAAAAAAGAGCGAATGATGATTCTGAAGATGGACTCCCAGTAAAGGAGTTTTAATGTTAAAAATTTTTTTGCATTTTAAGCCTTATGGAGAGAAAAACCTCAATAACTTTGTTATAGAAATTTCAAGCAGTGACAAAGGGGAGAAGTAATGATCTGGGGGGGGAGGGGTTACTAAAACCTTCCAAGTAAACCCCTTTGCTGTGTGCTCATTTCACTTAGCATCAGTTCATGTAATTCTCTCCAAGCCTCTCTGTATTCATCCTGCTGGTCATTTCTTACAGAACAATAATATTCCATAACATTCATATACCACAATTTACTCAGCCATTCTCCAATTGATGGGCATCCATTCATTTTCCAGTTTCTAGCCACTACAAACAGGGCTGCCACAAACATTTTGGCACATACAGGTCCCTTTCCCTTCTTTACTATCTCTTTGGAGTATAAGCCCAGTAGAAACACTGCTGGATTACACTGATATTTTTAAAAGAGAAAATTATACCTATATATTGATCTATGATAGTAATGAGTTATAACATTCCACTTTCTGTTTTAGAGCTTTAACTTCTGCAAACTTGTCAATGACCATCAAAATTGATCTTCTCATATTTATGTTCAGTAGATAACCCAGACACATTTGCCAATCTATCTTTGTTCATAGTTGATGGAAGAACACTTTTTATTCATTTTAATTTTAAAAAGTTTCTTTCGCATGAAGCAACATATATACAAATAGTTTTTTTTAAGTCTGAAATATGAGGATAACTTTGGCAGAGATTCATTTAAAGTGATATCTAATGAATGAATTTTAATAAAACCACAATATCTATAAAAGGCACAATTCAGGCAACTACTAAATTGAATCAGTGATATGATGATTGGTTTTCTTGATATATTCTTTAGTTTTAAAGCAATTAAAAGAGAATGAATTTCCATTTTTAACAAATATTATTAATATTCAGAAAAATATTTTCTATATGAAAGAAAATTTGCCTTTACAAAAAAAAACCCAAAATACATCTCTAGATTCTCATTTTTTCCCTGTTTTAAATTTTAAACACATATAAAAACTTCAAGTGGTCACATAGAATGACAATTGAATTAACAGAAATCTGTTTCTTTGTCTTTACAAACACTCTTTTGTTATTAATTCATAAATATTGTTTAAACAAGTGACTAAGTAATAATACCATGGGGTTTGGATACAATTACACTGAGGCAAGTTCTGAGCAATTATTTAGAACTTAAATCAACAAAAGATTTTTTTGAAATGGAGGATTTTGCAACTTATGTTCCTGAAAATTGCCAGCACACAGTAATTTACAAAGTAAAAAGAGATGGAATTATTTTATTTTTTATTTTTTTAGGCAATCAGAGTTGTTATTTTCCTAGAGTCACATAAGTAGTGTTAAATATTTGAAACTGGATTTGAACTCAGGTTCTCCTGACTCCAGGGCCAGTGCTCTATCCATTGTGTCACCTAGTTATCCCTGCAGATAAAATCTTAGATGGTTTTATTGTTGTTTTTAGGTTCTCTATGAACAGCATACCACCACCACATCTGGCTTAGGGGAAGAAAGCTAAAGGTTTTGACTTAAGTACATCAGAGTTCCCAGGTAAGGAAACTTAACATCTAAGACTTAAAATTGTCTTAGAAAGTTGCCCCCAACAAAGTGATATAGGTTATACATGTACTGTCCTGCAAAACATATTTTCATATTATTCATGTTATGAAAGAAAATACAGACAAAAATATAACATAAAAATAGTATGCTTTCCTTTCCGACTTCATTAGTTGTTTCTCTGGGAGTGGATAGCGTTTTACATCAGGAGTCCTTCAGAATTGTCTTGGGTCTTTGCATTGCTGAGAAGAATTAAGTCATTCACAATATTGCTATTACTGTATGTGTTGTTCTCCTGGTTCTGCTCACTTCACTTTTAATCAGTTCCAGGTTTTTCTGAACTCTGAAGCTCATCATTTCTTATAGTGTAATAATATCCCATCATAATAATTTACCATTATTTGTTTAGCCATTTCTCAATTGATGGGAATACCCTTAATTTTCAATTCTTTGCCATCACAAAAGAGTTACTATAAATATTTTGGTGCAAATAATTCTTTCCCCTTTTCTTTGCTCTTTTTTGGAATACAGCCCTGGTAATGCTATTGCTAAGTCAAAGGTTATGGAGTTCTGTAGTCCTCTGTATGCAACTCCAAATTGTTCTTTGGAAAGGTTGGACTAGTTGCAACAGTGCATTAGAATCCCAATTTTTCCACAATTCCTTCAGCATTTGTCATTTTCCTCTTCTATCACGTTAGCCAATATGATAGATGTAAGGCAATGCCTCGATCAGTTTAATTTTTCATTTCTTTAATTGGGAGAATTGGACATTTAGGTGGCACAGTGCATAGAGCACTGGGCCTAGAGTCAGGAAGGTCTGAGTTTAAATGTGACCTCATATACTTACTAGCTAAATGATCCTGGGCAAGTGACTTACCCCCATTTACCTCTGTAAAATGAACTGGAAAAGGAAATGGCAAACCACTTTACTGTCTTTGCCAAGAAAACCTCAAAATGGGGTAACAAAGAGTTGGATATGACTGAAACCATTAAAGAACAACAATTAGTAGTGGTTTAGTGCATTTTTTCATGTAACTATTGATAACTTTGATTTCTTCTGAAAATTTCCTGTTCATATCTTTTGACGATATATCCATGGAGGAATGGCTCTTATTTTTATAATTTTGGCTGAATTCCATATATATTTGGAAAATGAAGCTTTTGTCAGAGAAACTTTCTGTAAAATATTCCCCCTGTTTCTTGTAATTTCTTCTAGTTTAGGCTATATTAGTTTTGTTTGGGCAAAAGCTTTTTTTTTTTCTTAGTTTTGTTTTTGCTGAGGCAATTTGGTTTAAGTGACTTGCCCAGAGTCACACAGCTAGAAAGTGTTAAGTGTCTGAGGTCAAATTTGAACTCAGGTCCTCTTGACTTCAGGGATGGTGCTCTATTCACTGCTCTACCTAGCTGCCGTGGGACAAAAGCTTTTTAATTTCATGTAATCAAAAGTATCTATTTTACTTTCCATAATCTCCAATCTCTTATTTGGTCATAAATTCTTTCCTTATCCATAGATCTAACAGTTACATTTTCCTATGATCCCCTAATTTACTTGATATCACCTTTTATGCCTAAATCATTTGTCCATTTTGATCATATCTTGGTATTACAGTGTGAGATTTTAGCCTATGCCTTTTTTTCTCAAGGAAAGGTGAGGGGTGGGGAGGAGGAGGAGAATTTGAAATTCAAAAAATTTTAAAATTATTGTTAATTTTTTATATAAAATTGAGAAATATTTAGCTAAATAAAATAATTTTTTAAACAAATAGAGAAATTTGTTCTCAGAGGTGTCAGATTGGGACACCAAGGTTGCCTAAATTTTCAAGCACTTGCAAAATGCTTGGCAAAATAAAGCCAAAATAAAACATAGATAATGTTAATTTGTGGCTTTCTAGTCAATATGCAGCCCACTGAAATCTGTTTCTATTTGAGTTGATAGCATTGGTTAAAATACTGAAAGGGTTATTAAGAATCTTGTCTAGAGTCGGAGTCATTATATGTCAAAGGTGCTACTTGAAACTGGGTCTTCCTAATTAGGCCATGGTACTTCCCTATATATTATATTATCATATAATATAGTCTAATGTTTCAAAGAAGTTCCTCTGAGGTAATATGCACCACTGCTTCTTTCCATTAATCATGAAATCCTGGAATAGGAAAGACCCTTATCAGCCAAGGAAGCAAAGAAAGGCATTTATTGAATCACATATTTGTCGAGTCACCAAAAAGGAACATTTACTCATGGAAATAGATTTCTATTCACTTAGCCAGCAGCCTCTTTATGACAAAGCTGACCACTGACAAAATCTTCTCTAGGAATCTAGATCTTGTTCTTGGAACAAATTGCTTGAAAAAATCATGATAGTTCAGGGTATACTGGCAACTTTCCTGCCAATCAGGAGCAAAAGTATCAATTTCCAAAGCGCAACTAAATACAGATTATTCATATGTTATTACTATTGAAAAGTATATAGAAAAGAGGGAAGCAACCTTGTAATTAGATTTACCATGAATGTGTGCATCTTAACTTTGTGATCATGAACAAATCATTTAAATCTTAGTACCCTGTGCAGTGCTCTGATGCTATAAATTACAGATGTATGGGTTGCTGATTTTTATCAGTGAAGGGAGTCTTCCATAGCAAAAATTCCCTATATTGATGAAGTCATAGCACTATCTCCCTGCTCCCCTCCCACCAATAAAAGATTAATGATAACATTTTAGTAGTGATTTAGTGGTAATAAAAAAAAATTATCTCATCAAATTAGAAGGTTGAGGGTTAAGATGAAAATTTCCAAACTAGGTATTGACCCACATTTAACACTGTACACCAAGATAAGGTCAAAATGGGTTCATGACCTAGGCATAAAGAATGAGATTATAAATAAATTGGAAGAGCATAGGATAGTTTACCTCTCAGACCTGTGGAAGAGGAAAGAATTTATGACCAAAGAAGAACTAGAGATCATTATTGATCACAAAAGAGAAAATTTTGATTATATCAATTGAAAAGTTTTTGTACAAACAAAAATAATGCAGGCAAGATTAGAAGAGAAGCAATAAACTGGGAAAACATTTTTACAGTCAAAGGTTCTGATAAAGGCCTCATTTCCAAAATATATAGAGAACTGACGCTAATTTATAAGAAATCAAGCCATTCTCCAATTGATAAATTGTCAAAGGATATGAACAGACAATTCTCAGATGAAGAAATTGAAACTATTTCTAGCCATATGAAAAGATGCTCCAAGTCATTATTAATTAGAGAAATGCAAATTAAGACAACTCTGAGATACCACTACACACCTCTCAGATTGGCTAGAATGACAGGGAAAGATAATGTGGAATGTTGGAGGGGATGCAGGAAAACTGGGACACTGATACATTGTTGGTGGAATTGTGAATACATCCAGCCATTCTGGAGAGCAATTTGGAACTATATTCAAAAAGTTATCAAACTGTGCATACCCTTTGATCCAGCAGTGTTTCTACTGGGCTTATACCCCAAAGAGATACTAAAGAAGGGAAAGGGAAAGGGACCTGTGTGCCAAAATGTTTGTGGCAGCTCTCTTTGTAATGGCTAGAAGCTGAAAAATGAATGGATGCCCATCAATTGAAGAATGGTTGGGTAAATTGTGGTATATGAATGTTATGGAATATTATTGTTCTGTAAGAAATGACCAGCAGGATGAATACAGAGAGGCTTGGAGAGACTAACATGAACGGATGCTGAGTGAAATGAGCAGAACCAGGATATCATTATATACTTCAACAGCGATACCATATGAGGATGTATTCTGATGGAAGTGGATTTCTTCGACAAAGAGACCTAACTCAGTTTCAATTGATCAAGGATGGACAGAAGCAGCTACACCCAAAGAAAGAACACTGGGAAATGAATGTAAACTGCTTACATTTTTGTTTTTCTTCCCGGGTTATTTGTACCTTCTGAATCCAACTCTCCTTGAGCAACAAGAGAACTGTTCAGTTCTGCACACATATATTGTATCTAAAATATATTGTATCTAAAATATATTGTAACCTATTTAACATGTATAAGACTGCTTGCCGGTGAAGGGAGGGAGGGAAAAAATCGGAACAGAAGTGAGTGCAAGGGATAATGTTGTAAAAAATTACCCTGGCACGGGTTCTGTCAATAAAAAGTTATTTAAAAAAAAAAGATGAAAATTTACAAGACCTTTTAAAAGAAATTTTGATCAATAAAACAATCTATTCTATGCCAAAATATCCTCAAAAACCAGATAATAGTTTTTTATTAAAGTTTTTTTTTATTTTTTAAAACATATGCATGAATAATTCTGCAACATTAGCCCTTAGCAAAACCTTGTGTTCCAGTTTCCCTCCCCCCCTTCTCCCATCCCTTCCCCTAGATGGCAAGTAATAGTTCAATATATGTTAAACATGGTAGAAATATATGTTAAATCCAATATATGAATATATATTTATACAATTTTATATATATATACACACACACACACAATTATCTTGCTGTACAAGAAAAATCAAATCAAGCCAATAAAAAATGATAAAGAAAATAAAATGCAAAAAAAAAAAAAAGAGTGAAAATGCTATATTGTGAACCACGCTCATCTACAGGTCTCTCTCTGAATGTAGATGGCTCTCTTCATCACTGGACAATTGGAACTGGTTTGAATCATCTCACTGTTGAAGAGAGCCACGTCCATCAGAATTGATCATCATCATATAATCTTGTTGCCGTGTATAATGATCTCCTAGTTCTGCTCATCTCACTCAGCATCAGTTCATGTAAGTCTCTCCAAGCCTCTCTGAAATCATCCTACTCATCGTTTCTTATAGAACAATAATATTCCATAACATTCATATACCACAATTTATTCAGCCATTATCCAATTGATGGGCATCCACTCAGTTTCCAGCTTCCAGTTTCTGGCAACTACAAAGAGGGCTTTTCCTTCAACATGTGGTGCAGGGATCTTTAATAAGACTTCAGGCAGTCAAAGAAACAGCTTGGAAATCTCACACTCCTCTCTATAGCTATTAGTGGTGAAGTAACATCCTGAAAATGGAGGCATGAAAAAAAGTATCACGGGTCCAGAGTAGCAGCTGTTCCCCTTCTAATTTCTGATAATAATTTTTGAGAAGGTCCTTGGATTAAGTTGGCTGACTGTCTCTGAAAGAGGGATAATCTTTTTCCATTCTACTCTGAGTGTTCTTTGTTCCAACTAGATTTCCAACACACATATACTTGTCCTTCCTTGGATATATTGGAAGATAAAGATTACAGTCTGCCAATGCCCAGTCTTCCCATATGCCATCTGTCATCTTCCAGGCAGCCAAATGGCATAGTGGATAGAGAGAAGGCTGGACCCAGGATCTGAAAGATAAAGAGTTCTACTGTGGCCTCAGACACTTACTAGCTTTGTGTCTCTGGGCAAATCATTAACCTCCATTTGCCTCTAGTTCCCAAGGTTATTGTGAAGATAAAATAATTTTTATATAATGCTTTACAAACTTAAAAGTGCAATATAAATGTTAGTTAGGTGATTTTAGTCTTTGACCTAACTGTTCCTGTAATAGGAAGGCAGAATTCTCACTGTATCTTTTAGAGTTCCAAATCCATTATATGTGGAGTGCTCTCATTTTGAGTTTTATATTTTAGTTCCTCACTGTCAGCAGTATTAATCTGAATACTTTAGCCTGGAATTCAGGATCTTTCCTAACCTGGCTCTGATCTAACTTTTCAATCTTATGTCCCAGTTTTTCACTAAAGAAATTCTCTTCTTAAAAGAGAGCTATTGGGGACTAAGGATATAGATTGTAGCATACGCTATCATATGCAATCACTGTCAGCCATTATTGCTTAACTGTTTTGCTTATTATGAATGAGCATTGAAAAGACACAAAGGCAGAAAAGATGAGATATAGAGGATGGTTCTATATTAGGAAATTTCTATGACATAAAGAACAAAATTAATTTGTAGCACCTAGAATACCTCTCATACATGGGACCCCCAAAAGTACTGCCCCAAGTTAAGAGTACTCTATGGATCTGCATCTACTCAAAACCATGGGGTCATAGTTTCCCTTTTCCTTTTAGTCAGTCTCTGAACATCATTATTATCAAACATTTATTAAGTACCTATCATGTGCCAAGCATTGTATTACATGCTGGTACATTATTAGTTCAAAGGAAGGGCACAAGGATAGGAAGAAAGGGTTAATATTTATGATATTATTGAAGCAAAATCTTCTTTTACAGCAAAGAACTATAAATAAAAGGGATGCCTATCAATTGGAGAATAGCCAAACAAATTGTTGTTGAATGACCTAAACATGTCTTTTTTTGTTCTAATATTGAACATAAACTCTCAGGAGATTGACCTGAGTCAGGCCCAGTCCAGAATCCCACTGAACTCCCATTGTCTACATATTACTTATATTACTTTTATAAACTATAAAGTTATCAAAATCTAAACCTTTATTAATCACATTAACTATATATAATAGATACCAAATTATAATGATATAAATATAAAATAGAAGCTCACTTCTCCCATATTTATGTCTTTGCTCCCACTATCAATTCTAATTGAAATACCTTCTATTTTGTTCATCTGTCTTTCCACCCTTTAAGGCTCACCTCAGTGGTGAGCCTCCTTCATGAAGCTTTCCCAGACCGTATCTGTCTACAGTGATTTTTCCCTGCTCTAAACTCTAATTTATAACATTCATTTGGCAATTATTTACAAGCTCACAGAATCAAGCAGAATAGGATATTTTTCTTGATATGTACCTTTGAAACATATGATAAATAATTCAGAGTTTATGATTTTGATCTACTTTACATCTGCCTGGTTTTTACTCCATGGAATGAAATAAGTTCATCACTTCCAACCCAACCATGAGGTTTCTAACACAAACCTTGGAGATCAACAACCTCAGGCCTCTCTTCCTTCTGATTGGAAGAATGGATGGTAAAGTACCAAACTCCTCAATATTAGGAAATTTCTACAACATAAAGAACAAAATAATTTTTTTATTAATAACTTTTTATTGACAGAACCCATGCCAGGATAATTTTTTACATTATCCCTTGCACTCACTTCGGTTCCGATTTTTCCCCTCCCTCCCTCCCTCCACCCTCTCCCCCAGATGGCAAGCAGTCCTATACATGTTAAATAGGTCACGGTATATCCTAGATACAATATATGTGTGCAGAACCGAACAGTTCTCTTGTTGCACAGGAAGAATTGGATTTAGAAGGTAGAAATAACCCGGGAAGAAAAACAAAAATGCAAACAGTTTACATTCATTTCCCAGTGTTCTTTCTCTGGGTGTAGCTGCTTCTGTCCATCATTGATCAATTGAAACTGAGTTAGATCTTCTCTTTGTCAAAGAAATTCACTTCCATCAGAATACATCCTCATACAATATCATTGTTGTAGTATATAATGATCTCCTGGTTCTGCTCATTTCACTCAGCATCAGTTTATGTGAGTCTCTCCAGGACTCTCTGAAATCATCCTGTTGATCATTTCTTACAGAACAATAATATTCTATAACATTCATATACCACAATTTACCCAACCATTCTCCAGTTGATGGGCATCCATTCAATTTTCAGTTTCTGGCCACTACAAACAGGGCTGCCACAAACATTTTGGCACATACAAGTCCCTTTCCCTTCTTTAGTATCTCCTTGGGGTATAAGCCCAGTAGAAACACCACTGGATCAAAGGGTTTGCACAGTTTGATAACTTTTTGGGCATAATTCCAGATTGCTCTCCAGAATGGTTGGATGTGTTCACAACTTCACCAACAATGCATCAGTGTCCCAGTTTTCCTGCATCCCCTCCAACATTTGTCATTATTTTTTCCTGTCATCTTAGCCAATCTGACAGGTGTGTAGTGGTATCTCAGAGTTGTCTTAATTTGCATTTCTCTAATCAATAGTGATTTGGAACACTCTTTCACATGAGTGGAAATAGTTTCAATTTCATCATCTGAAAATTGTCTGTTCATATCCTTTGACCATTTATCAATTGGAGAATGGCTTGATTTCTTATAAATTAGAGTCAATTCTCTATATATTTTGGAAATGAGGCCTTTATTAGAACCTTTAACTGTGAAGATGTTTTCCCAGTTTGTTTCTTCCCTTCTAATCTTGTTTGCATTAGTTTTGTTTGTACAAAAGCTTTTTAATTTGACGTAATCAAAATTTTCTATTTTGTGATCAATAATGGTCTCTAGTTCATCTTTGGCCACAAATTTCTTCCTACTCCACAAATCTGAGAGATAAACTATCCTATGTTCCTCTAACTTACTTATAATCTCGTTCTTTATGCTTAAATCATGGACCCATTTTGATCTTATCTTGGTATACGGTGTTAAGTGTGGGGTATTTATGCAATTGAAGAATAATTTTATTTTGTTCATTTCAATGTTTATTTTTACTGAAAGTTTGCTGAAAGTATACAAATTAAAAATGTATGTGCTCTCTTGTGACATATATTGTATTGTTTTCTTGTGCTATTATTTAACCTCTTCAAAAGAGACTCTGGGAAGATAACATAGTAAGAAATTTTCAAGCTCTCTGTATTTTCTCCAAAATATGCCATTACCTAGAGAAGTTAAAAAACAAACAAACAAACAAAAAGTCTTGGGGCAGAATAGGGGTCCTTCTGGGACTACTGGAAAAACTCTGAATAAAGATACCAGAATAGAGATTTAACCTGTGTGAAATGTAAACACCTCTAGGCTAGTTCATCTGAAATAAAGGGAGGATCATTGGGCTACCTGGAATTGGAAATGGCCTCAGCCCCAAGCACAGCAACTTTCACCTCTGGTTTAGTGTGGGGCATTGGTGGGGTCTCAGTCTGGGAAGATTGAGATAAACTCAGCTGATAAGGAAAGCCAAACCCTGCAGTGATGCTGAAATACTGCCTGGGATGAGAAGGAACAGCACACCTGGTGAGGGCAAAAGCTATGGGGCAGGGAAGCTGCTGGCTCTGGGTGCTTGCAGGAGAATGAGTTCTTGGTTTTGGTTTCCAGTCTGGAGGGGAAAACTGAAGGAACATCTGAAGCCAGATTCCATTCTATCACCCCACTCCCATCCCAGGATTAGAAGTGATAACTAACAAACTCTTATTTAAAAAAAAATCAGGCAAAGGAGAAATAATCCACACATAGAATAGGGAAGACGAAGATTCATCTTCAGAGGAGGATACTAAGGTTAAAAAAAAAGTCTCTTCCACTTCAAGTAATATTAAATAGTTGTTTGCCCCAAAAGAATTTATAGAAGAACTCAGAAAAGACCTTAAAAATCAACTGAGAGAGATTGAGGAAAAACAAAAACAAAAAGGACAATTAAGAAAAACAAAAAGATTATGAAAAGAAAGTCAACCAACAAGAAAAGTATATCCAGAATATAAAGGAAAAAAATTACTCTGAAAACTAGAAATGGGGTCTGGTGAAGCCAGTGAAGTTATGAGACAAAAAATAATAACATGAAATATAAAAAACGAAAAAAATAGAAGAGAATGTGAAACATTGCATAAGAAAAACAACAAATCAAGAAGAGAAGACTTAAGAATAACTGGCCTACCTGAAATCTATGACCAAAAAAAGCTTAGATACAATAATACAAAAAAAAAAAAAATCAAAGAAAATTGTTTTAAAGTAACAGAATAACTAGAAATAGAAATAATCCACCAATAATCAACTGAAAGTGATCTTACAAAAGGAAAACATATAGGAACATTATTGATAAATTTTGAAAGACTCAGATCACAGAAAATTTTACAAGTAACAACAACAAAATTAAAAAATGTTGGAGCTACAATTAGAGTAACATAAGACTTATCACTGACTACAATAAAAGACTACAGGTCCTAGAATGTTATATAGTGACAATTAAAGAAACTACAGTAGTGGTCAAAAATATTATATCCAGCAAAATTAAGTGTAATATTGAATTCACAAAGTGTCAGATTTTTAGGATTTTGTTGCAAACAAACCTGAACTCAATGGAAACCTCAAAGATTAATTTTGAGGGACTCAATAAGGACAAATTATTTATGTTTTATACATAGAAATATAAACCATATCTTTAAGATTGTCATTAGTAATTGGTAAATCCAAAAGAAATACTGGGTTAAAGCTGAATGTGATATAATTCTAAAAAATAAAAACATGTCAGAAAAGGTAAAAACACTAATTGTGCTATACAAATAAGGTACAGGAGCAAGAACTAAGCCAGAGGAATTAAATGGAGGAGGAGGGCTGGTAGTTCTGAAATCCTACTCACATTGGGAATGAGTTAAAGAGAAAACAATATATATATATATATACATATATATATGTATATATATATATACACACACACACATACGTGTGTTGTGTGTGTGTGTGTATAGCAAGAAGTTTATAGCACTCTACAAAATCTAAAGAAATAAGAGGGGGACATAGGATAAGGTAAAGTATAAAAGGGAGTGTAGATTAATGAGAGTGAGATAAATTGTGTAGATTAAAGGGGAAGGAATAAAGAGGGAAGGAAAAGATGAAAGGAGAGAAAGGCAAGTTAGTACATAGAAGTAAAGTAGAAGACTTAGCAGGGATAAGAAACAAGAGATAATGAGTATATATGTAGTCTATATACATATATGTATATATATGTAAACATAAATATATCCATACTGCCTGAGGGAGGTAAGGGGGAAGAAAGGGGGAAAAAGACTAAATAAAATGTGCACAGCAGAGAGCAAAAGAAAACCTACACAGAAGCAAAGAAAAGAGGGACAGTTTGGAATACAATGTGTTTTATTATATGTGCTTTCTTGAAATGAAAATTTATTGTTATTGTTATTTACTGTTATTTTGAATCCTTTCTATGTTCTGCTATGTACATGACAATTTTTTTTTCTCTTTGTTTTCTTTTTCTATTTTCTATTTGTTTTAAATTAACTTTTTTAAAAAATAACAGTGATTTTTAAACGGGATGATTTTGTTTTCACAAATACAATTTTAAAATATTTTAAATAAATTTGAAAAGACGAGATTGTAAACTAAATCCATAAAAATCATAGTAACTTAGAGATGGAAGGGACCTTAGAGAATTTCTTAAAATATAACCTTAACTCTATCCTTCCCTACTCACAAAACTTCAGGGGTTCACTGTTGCTTCTAGGATATAATACAAATTCCTCTTTTGGGCATTTAAGCTTTTTATAATCTGTCCCCAAGCTACTTTTCTAGCTTATTGCACATTATTCCCTTTCATGCATTATACACATGAGAGGAAATGAATTTTAAAAACTCATACATTTCAGCCAAAAGACTGTACTTGCTATATTCCTTGTACATGACATTCCTTATCCTATTTCCACAGTTTCACAATGACTATCCCCCATGCCTTGAAAGCATCACCTTCTCACTTCTGCCCCTTGGAATCCTTCTTCTGAACTAATTCAATTCTGCTTTGTTCATACATCACAGCACCTTCTCTGATAGGGCACACCATGCTATGTAGTCCTGTCCCACTATCTCCCAACATGCAATCAATTCTAAAATTCTTAAGAGAGACCTTAACAGTGTCCTTGTATCACTTTTTCTGACCACCTTGTGAGCACTTTCAGGTGTGAGTTCTCTATAAAATAATCTTTAGGACAAATGTACATTTGGCATTTGAACAATGTGTCCAGTTCAGTGGAGTTGTGCTCTCTGCAGTAAAGTTTAAATGCTTGGCAGTTTAATTCAAGAAAAAACTTCAATGCCTAGTACTTGATCTTGCCAAGTGATCTTCACAATCTTCCTAAGACAATTCAAATAGAATCAATTCAGTTTTCTGGCATGGTGCTGGTATACTGTCCAGGTTTCAGAGACATATAGCAATGAAGTCAGCACAATGGCTCTGTAGACCTTCAGTTTGGTGGTCAGTCTAATATGTCTTTCCTCCCACACTTTCCTTTGGAAACTCCTAAACAATGAGCAACTTCTGGCAATATGTGTGTCAACCTCATTATCAATGTTTACATCCCTGGAAAGTGTATACTGCCAAAGTAAGTGAACTTAGCCACCGTATTCAAAACTTCCCCACTTGCTGTAACTAATGGTTCTCCATAGGGATGGTATGATGCTGACTTGTAGAATATTTGAGTTTTTTGGTGTTGTTAGACCAAAATTAGCAAAAGCAGCAGAGATCAATCCATACTTTGTTTCCTCTCAGCTTAACAGGTTGCATTGAGTGCACAATAATCTGCAAACAAAAAAGCATGCATTAATACTTCCTCCATTTAATCTTGGTTTATAGCTTTTCCAAGGTGGAGAATTTACCATTAGTGTGGTGGCAGACTTTGATGCTATGTTCATCTTCACTAAAGGCATTTAATACCATAACTAAAAGCATCATGCTAGAAAATATGGGAGCAAGTACACAATCTTGGTTCACTCCATTAATGACTGGGAAAATTTTAGAGTATTGTCCATTATCAGAATCCAGGCAAGCATACTATTATGAAATTGACATATAATACTGATGAACTTCTCCAGGTAACCAAATTTTGACATAATTTTCTATAAGTACATAATTAACAGTCATGACAAAGGCTTTGGTTAAATTGACATGGAACAGGGTTTAAGCCCTTAAAAGAAAAGTAAATTAGGAAAAATTAGAAAAATAAAATAGTTGGGGACCTCAATATATATTTTTTTAGACTTAGACAAATCTAACAGAAAGATAAACAAGAAAAAGGTTAAGAACCGGAATAGAATTTTAGAAAAGTTTGATATAATAGATCACTATTAATTACTGAATAAGAATCAGAAGTAGATTGTACATGATACTTTTACAAAAATTGACAATGTGCCATAGTGCAAAAATCTCATACATGGAAGAATGCAGAAATATTAACTACATCTTCACAATGCAATAAACGTATAAACAATAGAGTACATTTGAAGAAAGGATTCAAATTTAAGTAGAAATTTTGTAATATAATTCTAAAGAATATGTAGGTTAAAAAAAAACAAATCATAGATATAATAGGAAATTTCTCCAAAGAAAATGACAACAATTAGACAACATATGAAAATTGTTGGGGGGAAGCTAGGTGATGCAGTGGATACAGCACCAGCCTTGAAGTCAGGAGAACCTGATTTCAAGTCTGGCCTCATAAACTTAACACTTCCTAGGTGTGTGATCCTGGGCAAATCACTTAACCCCAATTGCCTCTGGGGGGAAAAATCTTTGGGATTTAGTCAAAGCAGTCTTTAGGGGGAAATATATATCTCTAAATACTGTCATCAACAATAAGAAGGAAAAAGAGGTCAATAAATTGATCATGGTATTCAAAAAACTAGCGAGGAGACCAATAAAAAATCCAAACTAAACACAAAAATAGAAAAAAAATTATTGAGTCAGTTGAAAAATAAGATTGGGAACTGGTTAAATAGAGAGAAGAGTTTGGAGAGAAAGATAATAAATTTTGTTTTAAATATACTGAACTTTCATTGTCTTCTTGAAACGAATGAATATTTACAAAAGTATAACACTTAGCTTAATGGAACATTAAGTATAGAATTTAATCTTAGAGAAAGAAATTGAATAATCTGTAAAAGAACTCCTTTACAGAACTCTCTTTATAGGGGAAAAATAGCCTGGGACCAAATAGATTTATAAGTGAATCTATAAAAGAATAATTAATTCAAGTATTAGACAAACTATTTGCAAAAATAGAGAAATAAGGGATATTATTAAACTTCTTTTATGAGTCAAATATGTTCCTTTTACCCAAACCAGTGAGAGACAAAGCAGAGAAGAAAACTATAGATCAAAATTTCAAATGATTACTGCTAAAAAAAGAATTGAATAAAATATTTATTTTATAGCAATATATCAAAAAGATTATACACTATGACCAGGTTGGATTTATATCCAGAATGCAAGTTTTGTTCAATATTAACATAACTACAAGTAGAATAAACCATAGTAATAACAAAAATAATTAAAATGACATAATTAGATATAGGAAAAAACTTTTGAAAAATATAACATCCATTTATGTTCACATTAAAAACTAGTAGTAAATGAACTTTTTCTTAATGTGATAAATAGTATCTTTTTAAAACTAAGAGGTAACATGATCTATAATAAGGAAATATTAAAGACTTTTCTGACAAAAATAAGATTAAAGCAAAAATGTCTACTTAGTAAAGAAAAGGAAATTGAGGTAATAAATACACAAGGAGGAAATAAAATAATCATTTTGAAGATAGTTTACCTAGGGAACCCTAGACTCAATATAAATGAGTTAAAATAGTAAATAACTTCAATGAAATCATAATAAATAAAGTAAAACCACAAAAATCTTCAATCTTTCTATACATTATCAAGAAAATCTGCATCAAGGGCAAAAGAAATTCCACTCAAAATACCTATAACATGTGTAAAATATCTGGGAGACTACATATCAAGACACACAGGAATTATATAAATACAATTACAAAACACTTTTTACAAAAAAAAACTCATTTGATCAAAATATTAATTATTTATGATGTCAATGTAACAAAAATGGCAAAACTGCCTAAATTAATTTATATATTTAATGGTATACTGATCAATTTTTCAAAGATTTACTTATAGAACTAGTAAAAATAATGACAAAATTCATCTGTAGAAACAAAAATTCAAGAACCTCAAGGGATATTAATGAACAAAGTGGGAAGAAAGGAGATCTAGCAATATGTGTTTTCGAACTATATTATATAGGATTAATAATCAAAACTTTATGGTATTAGCAAAAAAAAAAAACGTCAGAAAATTGATTAGTAAAATCTATTAGGTCCATAAGATAGAGAAGCACATAAACACCATATGACATTGTTCAATATACTTAGAGACACAAACTACTGAGGGAAAACCCTACTAGTTGACGTTTTTAATTGTTGGGAAAAACTAGAAAACAGACTGGTTAGGTTTAAATTAACATCTTTTTTTTTTTTTTTTTTTACCACCTACCACAGAAAACTCCAAATGAATATAAATTTAAAAAGGAGAAAAGGTTGATACTTTTTATAATGATGGATGGGAAGAGAGCACTTGATGAAATAAGGGATAGAAAGGATCATAAAGAATAAATGGATGATTTGGATTATATAATATTGAAAAGTTCTTTTGCAGAAACAAAAACAACAAAGCAAGAATTTAAAAGCAAACCAGTAAAGCGGAAAAAATAACTTTACAACACATTTCTTGCACTGACATTCAAGATATATAGAAAATTGATATCAATACATTAGAACAAGAGCCATTCCCCAATAGATAAAGGAAGCAATCTAATATATCAACAATCATATAAAAATATTCCAAATTGCTAATCATAAAAATAATCTTAGAAATTCTACTTCATATCTAACAAATTAAGAAAGATGATAAAAAATTAAAAATGATAACTGCTAAAGGAGTTGTGGGACGATAGGGACACTTAAATAGTATTAACGAAGCTATGAATTACTCCAGTAATTCTGGAAAGCAATATGGAACTATATTTCCCAAATCATTAAATTTGATCCAAAAATACCATCCATATCTATATTCTAAAGAGATCAAAGAAAAAGGGAAAAGACCCATATGTATAAATATAAATTTTTTTTTAATAAATTTTTGTTATTGGTTGTTAGAATCCTTACAAGGTGTTAAGTCACTAGAATTAATGGAAACAATGCTTACATTTACACCTTTGAGAGTTCACACATTAGCTCACACATTAGAGTTCGCAAGTCTGGGAGACACCTTAGAGTTCACAAGTCCGGGAGATTCACAAAGTTACACCTCCCACAATCCCACTCTCGGAGGAGGAGTCAACCAGTAAGTTAACACCTTGTTTCAAGTTCTGGCTCATAACAATTGTTATTTTTTTTTTTTTAATTTAATAGCCTTTTATTTACAGGATATATACATAGGTAACTTTACAGCATTAACAATTGCCAAACCTCTTGTTCCAATTTTTCACCTCTTACCCCCCCCACCCCCTCCCCTAAATGTCAGGATGACCAGTAGATGTTAAAATATTAAAATATAACTTAGATACACAATAAGTATACATGACCAAAACATTATTTTGCTGTACAAAAAGAATCAGACTCTGAATTATTGTACAATTAGCTTGTGAAGGAAATCAAAAATGCAGGTGTGCATAACTATAGGGATTGGGAATTCAATGTAATGGTTTTTAGTCATCTCCCAGAGTTCTTTTTCTGGGTATAGCTAGTTCAGTTCATTACTGCTCCATTAGAAATGATTTGGTTGATCTCGTTGCTGAGGATGGCCTGATCCATCAGAACTGGTCATCATCTAGTATCATAACAATTGTTATAACAGAACTGGAAATGAAGTGAATCCATCAATTAGAGAATTGCTAAACAAAGTCTGGGTATATAAATCTATTGGAAGGATAATAGAGATGCAGACAAAAAAGAAAAGGAAGAAATGAACAATAGCAGAATGTTTTAAAATACACGGGAAAGGGACAAAAAAAGTTCAAGAGAAGATTCAACCAAACAGAGTAATATAGCTACTCCCATATTAAATTTAATATATGGTTTATAAAATCCAAGCTGTATTTAATAAATATTTACAGTTTCATATACAAAAAACAAAAGCAAACAAAAACCCAACACCACTACCACCAAAAACCCATGAAAATAATTGTAGTTAATTTACCAACATCCGTCACAGAGGATTAGGAAGTACAGAAATTCTGCAAAGAACTCAAGAAGCTCCTCCAATTCAAATCAACCTATACTTTGATATTATGTGATTGTAATGCAAAGTTTGAAATAGCTGACTATGATGAGAATATATTTAAAACTATAGAACAAGAATTAGGAAATGAGTAAAGACATGATGATTTCATAGAAGTTTCATGCCTTTATATTATAAATACATTCTTTGAAAAAAGGATCATCAGGAACTGTACATAATAAATGACAAATGAGGTCACATACACATAACCACACAAGATTCTATTTTAATATACAGGAAACAACTTTTTACAGATGTGGGTGTCACTTCTGAATCCTTTATCTACATGTGGTCAGCTCACTCACTTGTTAGATTAAAGATCAAGATGAGCATAGAATCAGAAGAAAGAAGGAAATTGAAAATAATATTTTGCAATTAAAATAATTCCATTTTGATCAATTTATGTTATTGAAAATTAAAACTGGAATATGGTCAGAAAAAAGACATAGACAGCTTATGATACTTCATATAGGCAATTAAATGATATAATTGAATTCCCATTAAAAAGGGACCAAAAGATCCCTAAAGAGACCTTTGACAACAAATACTTGACATACTTACCAGTCATAGAGATATGGGAGGCATGGGTAAGATCAGTTTAGAAACTAAACTCATGTGTAAAATTTTATGGAGAAGAATGATGGAAAGTTATCAATTGGATCATCTCCTAAAAAAGAGAAGTTATGGAGGGTGAATTTGATTTAAAGAAAGCTTGTTGAAAGTAGCAGTTAAAAAGTCAACCCACGTTAAAATGATGGAGGACAATGAACAGAAAAAAAAAATGGAAAAGATCTACAAAGATTTATTTTTTTAAATGACAAATTGTTTATACCATCAAGGACAATATCTGTAAAAAGCTGAAACTCTTGAGTTCATGCACTGAGGTTCAGCCAAGCAAGCACTTAAGGCTAATTACCATTTGGACAATACTCTATTAGCATTTGCTTGGAAAATGGCTCACCCCACCATTCTGTGCAGGCTCGACTTGTTGGTGCATAGAGAGATGAGGACAAGGGAGAAAAGGATGGAGTAAAAAAGCCAGTGTGACTCCTGGCCGGATTCATGTGGCCATTCCTCTCTTGTACTCAAAGAATAAAGATCAAGAACTTTTACTGATCCTGACTCCAACTGATTCCAAAGTATCCAGGATGTTCACTTGGTCATCACATTTGGTGCCTGAACATAGGATCAAGGACCCTACTTTCACTGAAGAAGTCCCAAGTGACCAGAAAATTGAGTGAGTATTTTAAAAGACAAATAGGGAACTTACTTTGTTAAGGGCTAAACTAGTAACCTTTTCTGGCTGAAATGGGGCAGATATTAGGAAAAGATTCTCCTCCATCACCAGCCCCAGCCACACCCACACCCCCACCCCGAAGGGGCATTTTAGAAAGCATGTTTAATTTGATCATGGGACAAGGCTTAATTATAACTTGGGAACAGATCACTAGATTCTTGGGTACATTAGAACACACATCCCCTTGGTTCTTAGAGGAAGAACAAATTATGCCAGATAATTGGAAACTTGTAGGACAACAACTATGTTAATACTACAATAAATAAAGGTCCTCGTTCAATTTCCATCGAAGCATTCTATGTATACAACATAATACAGTTGGCCTTAAAGAATCCTGCAAGTTATAGAAAAAAGAAAAGTTCTAGGAACAGCCAGACAAGGAATTGTGAAGAAAAAGAGGAAGACAATGAACAGATTCATGACCATATCCCCACAGGGCATGGAGATTTGAGGTTCAAGGTGTGGTGATTTTCCATCTCACCAGGAAGCTTCAACCCTGCCTACGAAACTGATAATTGACCCTCCCCCATCAACTCCACCTTCCAGGATAGAGGGAAGAAGAAGAGTAGGAGGGGCAGTGATGGCTCCAGCACTTCTCCCCCTCCCCCCAGCAACCACCCCCTCCTATGAGGGCCTCCTATAAGGCCACAGAGGAAAGGAAGGATATAAGTGAGTTAAAACAACATATATATCCTGCGATTCAACAGTTTAACTCTTCAGGTCAAGAAAGTAGAAGATACTCTCCTTTTGATATAGAAATCCTCAAAGACCTAAAAAGGCTTTCACTCTTTATGGGGCTACATCAGCTTATGTTAAGATGTTATTACAGAATTTGGTTTAAGGATATGCTTAGAACCTGGACAAAACTTGTTGTGGCTTTCTGAATATAGTGAGATTTGTAGGATGCAAGCCCAACAAAATAGTCAAAGTGGAGTTAATACTTCATTCACCTGTGACCAACTAACAGGTGTAGGTTCTTATGCTGAAATCTCAGTACAGATTAATTACTCCATAGCAGCATATGAGCAAATTGCTGCTGCTGCTATCAAATCATGGGCTTCTCTTCATAATAAAAACAACAAGGGTGAAACCTTCACAAAAATAACACAAGGGCCAAATGAACTCTTTGCTGATTTTGTGAGACGTTTGCAGACAACTATCATATGAACTAATGGTGAAAATACAGTAACAGACATTTTGATAAAGCAACTTGCTAAAGAAAATGCTAATGAGGTTTATAGAAGAATTATACTAGGACTACACAAGGATGCTCCTTTAGATGAGATCATAAGACTTTGTGCCACAGTGGGCACAAATGCCTTTTATACCTATGATGTAGACTTCCCAAGATCCCAACATGGGAAGACCTTCTGGCAAAGGACTTCCAGGGATACTTGTCAATGCCATGTGGTAAAATAGGGCATCTGAAAGCTCATTGTTGGCATAGAGACAGAATGAGAAAACAGGATGGGAGAACAAGACCCAATACCCCATATCCAAAATGCAACAGAGGCTTCCATTGATCCTCAGAATGTAGACTGATTCAGGGAAATGGGATGAGGGGCCCAGCTCCAGAGCCCCAGGCAAAAAACACTTGAGGCATGATGGCAGCGAATGGTACACCCAGAGAGTGCCTAGAAGTCTAGTACCCAGACATGACCAATCAGCCCGGAAGCCATCTAATGGGAGAAAGGGATTACACAATCAATCAGCCAGGAAGCCATCTGATGGGAGCAAGGGATTACAATTGGGGACAATAGAGTTGTATGCAGCTGGGACAACTGAGATACCCCCTGGAGAAATGAAATCTGTTCCTCTCTAGCCTATGGATCCCTTGCCTCCAGGCACAGTAGGCTTGACCATTTCACCTCCTGAGAGTATGTACAAAACAGTGTCCATCCATACACTGATGTGGGAAACTGGGGAATGTATAGATAATATCCCAGTCACTAATACAGGTAGACAATGTGTGACTTATCACCAAGAGAAGTAGTAGCATCAGGTTTACTGATACAGATTCCTAATAAGCAATCTGGTGATAGTCGCCCAGACTCTGACTCCAAGCAACAAAATCCAGAAATATACTGTACAGCAAGCAGCTGTGACAGCTAACTGACAAATGTTGGTTATGCTCACTATCTATATAAATGGCTACCATTAGAAGGATTGGTAGTCACTCGTGCAGATCGTACAGTCATTATAGGTGCCAACTGGCCCAGTCACTGGCCAAAGATTAAGGCAGACACCTACATGTCTGGCATAGGAGGATCAATAGCTGCTGAAGTTAGTGCTACCCCTTTGAGATGGACTTTTGAAGGTGAAACAGGAGTTTTTACTCCTTTTATAGTTGAAAAAATCCCCATCAATCTGTGGGGAAGAGACATTTTACAATAATTAGGGTTAAAAATGAGTATTTCGGTTTTTTAGGCAGGGCTGCTGTTGAAGGCCTGCCAATACTTTCACCTGTTCCTATCCAATGGAAAACTGATACACCAGTGTGGATAGAATAGTGGCCCTTAGGTAGCAATAAAATTCAGGCTTTATTAGATATAATGCAGGAGCAACTTGACTAAGGACACTTACAACTTTCTCTAAGTCCTTAGAATTCCCCAGTATTTGTTGTAAGAAAGAAATCTGGAAAATGGAGGATGTTGACTGATTTAAGAAAGGTAAATGAACAGATGGAAACTATGGGAACTCTTCAGCCTGGACTTCCATCTTCTATGCAATTGCCTGGAGAATGGCCTCTTTAGGTTATAAACATTAAGGATTGTTTCTATTCTATCCCTCTAGAGAAGGAGGATACGAAAAGATTTGCCTTTTCAGTATCCAGCATTAACTTAGCTGAGCCTTATAAAAGATATGAATGCCACAGGGAATGAAAAACAGCCCTACTATGTGTCAAATGTATGTTGCTGCTGCTCTTACTCCAGTAAGAAAAGCATTTCCAAAAGTAATATTATTGCATTACATGTCTGATATATTGAGATGTGCACCTGAGGAACAAATATTAGAAGCATGTCTACAAAAGACCATAGAAACACTAAGGAACTACAAATTGCACATAGCTCCAGAAAAAATTTCAAAGACATGCTCCTTTTCAATATTTAGGATATGAAGTATACCCTAAGGTGCTTACAGTACAAAAACTTTCCTTAAGAACAGAGAACCTAAACACCTTAAATGACTTTCAGAAATTGATAGGAGATATCCAATGGATGCGTCCAATGTTAGGCTTGACTACCTATCAGTTGCAACCATTGTATGACATTTTAAGGGGAGACAGTGCTTTAAACTCACCACGTCAGCTTACAAAAGAAGCTCAAGAGGCTTTGAGAGTAGTTGAACTGGCTTTATCCAATGTGGTTGAAAGAGTCACTTAAAAACCCTTGGAAATATCAGGTTTTGCTACACAAGAGGCACCCACAGCAGTCCTTCATCAAGGAGACAGTGTGATAGAGTGGGTGAACCTCCCAGCACAACTAGAACAAAGCCTTACTCCTACCCAGTGTTTGTGGCTATTTTATTAAGGGCCATTAAGCAAGCAGTACAATTATCTGGGATAAGACCTGACCATATATACACCTTTTATACTAATGCACAAATTAATGTATGCTTCAAAACCATCCCAGAGTGGCAAATTTTATTAGCCATGGCTCCAAATTTTACACACAGGTCCCCATTAAAGATAACCAGACTATTGCATAATTGGCAATGGATTCTCAAAGAAAACGTTTCTAAAGTTCCTCTTAAAGGACTGACTATCTTTACAGATGCATACAAACATAATATTTGCACTGTATACTCTCGTGACTTAACTCTAAAGAGAGTAGTCAGAACTCCTTTTCAGTCCACTCAGCAGAATGAATTGTATCAATCATTCTAGCTCTTACTTATTATCCAGGAGATGTAAATATAATATCTGATTCAGCCTTTTCAGTAGGTGTGGTACAAAGAATTGCCACAGCCCAAATAAAATGTGTAGCCTCTAATATATATCAGTTCTTTTTTTTTTTAATTTAATAGCCTTTTATTTACAGGTTATATGCATGGGTAACTTTACAGCGTTAACAATTGCCAAACCTCTTTTTCACCTCTTACCCCCCATCCTCTCCCCCAGATGGCAGGATGACCAGTAGATGTTAAATATATTAAAATATAAATTAGATACACAATAAGTATACATGACCAAACCGTTATTTTGCTGTACAAAAAGAATCAGACTCTGAAATATTGTACAATTAGCTTGTGAAGGAAATCAAAAATGCAGATGGGCATAAATATAGGGATTGGGAATTCAATGTAATGGTTTTTAGTCATCTCCCAGAGTTCTTTCTCTGGGCGTAGCTGGTTCAGTTCATTACTGCTCCATTGGAAATGATTTGGTTGATCTCATTGCTTAGGATGGCCAGTATATATCAGTTCTTTAAGGAACTTCAAGAGCAAGTGAGAAAGCAGCTAGGAAAGATTTATATCTTGCATGTCCACTCTCATAGTGGACTTCCAGGTCCAATTTTTGATGCCAATTCAAAGTCAGATAGCCTTCTAACTATGTTGACCAAAAGTCCTTTATTTCAAGAAGCCCAGGAATCTCATTCTAAATATCATCAAGCTGCTTGAGCTTTATGTTTGCAATTTGGAATAACAAGAGAGGAAGCTAGTAGCCTAGTAAAAGCCTATACAGCTTGCCTTCCTTTCCACACTCCTACATTGCCTCCAGGGAAGAACCCTCGTGGTTTGAGACCCAGTGAAATCTGACAAATGAATGTGACCTATTATAAATCTTATGGTAGCCTGTCTTTTATCCATGTTGTGCTAGACACCTTTTCAAGATTCACTTTTGCAATACCAGCAGCAAAAGAGACAGCCCGAGTGGTCACTGAATTCCTTATCCAAACATTTGCAATTATGGATGTGCCACAAGCAATAAAAACAGATAATGGACCTGCATATACTTCTAAACATTTTGCACACTTTTGTGCACAGTATAAGATTTTACACACCACTGGCATATCCTTTAATCCTCAAGGACAAGCAATAGTAGAGAGGAGAAACAGAGACATTAAGATGCTCCACCAAAAACAAAAAAAAAGGAGGAGCCCTAGGAAACTTAGAGAATTTCTAAATCTAGTCCTTTATACTATTAACTTCTTGATTTTTGACAAAGATGCACAGGCTCTGGCAGACAGGTTTTATAACCCACAAGAAGGGCAGTGCCCAGTGCGAGAGGCTCCACTATCTTTAGATAATCGCCAGATGATGTGGAGAGACCCAGAGAGTGGTGAATGGAAGGGACCAGATAGGCTAACTGCTTGGGGGAGAGGGTTTGCTTGTATCTCTACAGGTGGAAAAGGAATCAGATGGGTGCCAAGGAGACATATTTGCCTTGTCCATTTGAGAGAGACAGAGCAGACCCTTGAAACGAAGGAGAAGACCCAAGAAACATTGGGCGTTGCTGACTGTGCCCACCACTGAAAGAACATGGCAGTTATGGCATTTGAATCATGTACATCAAAAATTATTGGATTTAAAAATTCTCGGGAGTCATTGGATTCTCTGAGATATGATAAGACTGTTGTAGGACTTGAAAACCCTCAGGAATCATTGAATTCTCTGAGAAATGATAAGACTGTTGCAGGACTTCAAAAACTTGCAGGGATCATTGGATTCCCTGGCACATGAAGAAATGGACAGTAGATTGATTTTGGGCTATCTCTTAGCTGCTGAAGAAGGTGTATGTATGACTGTTGTTTACATACTCTCCTTCTAGGACTTCTGGAAATCTTTTACAATACCATGTTGATTCATATTATTTGTTATACCGCTACTTGCATGTACAATTCATATTTGTTACACCACATCGAGCCTGCACTGACTGTGGGGAGATTCATCACTAATAGTGTTATTGCTATGTGCTTGTGAAATATCTCCTTTGCTGATGGGGTTTGTGCATATCTGTTTCTAATAAGACCCTTCATCCCAGAAACCTGCTAGCAATCCCCACTTCCCTTTGATGCTTTTCCTCTCCCTTCCTGAGATGTCAGGGAGGGCGTGATCATCTCCTTTTTCGTGCTTTCACCTCCCTTCCTGAGAAGTCTGGGGGGTCATGATCACGACCCCCTCCTTTTGGGGACTCTCACCTCCCTGAGAAATCAGGGATGGCGTGACTACCTGTGTTCTAAAACAAAAGAAAGTGGGAGATGTAAAGGGCTGAAACTCTTGAGTTCATGCACTGAGATTTGGACAAAGAAGCACTTAAGGCTAATTACCAATTGGACAATATGCCCCACCATTCTGTGCAGGCTCAACCTGTTGGTGTATAGAGAGATGAGGACGAGGGAGAAAAGGGTGGAGTGAAAAAGCCAGAGTGACTCCTGGCCAGATTCGTGTCGCCATTCCTCCCTTGTCCACAAAGAATAAAGGTCAAGGATTTTTACTGATTCTGATTCCAGCTGATTCTAAAGTATCCAGAGTGCTAATGTGGTCATCACAAATATCTACTAACTAAGTACCTATTTTCCTGTCTCTATAAAATTCTTAGAGAGGTAGCATTGTGTAGAAGGTAGAAAATTGGAGTTGAAGTCAGTAGAACCTGGATTAAAATCTTCTCTCTGACATTCAGTGGCTGTGTAAATCTTTACAAGTTACATTCTTCTCTAGGAAGCTTTGTAAGCTGCAGAGAAGATGCTGACTTAAATAAGTAGAGAGAGTTTCTTCACTTATAAGTTCCCTATATTAATGAAATCATAGATTCAGTTCCTCCTTCTAAAAAATTCTCATGAGAATAATCCACATGTACAATGAAAGTATTTTTGATAATGGTATATTAGGAGACAATAGGCAGATTTTTGAAAGTTGTATTTTATAATAGAATAAAATTGTGGGTACTTTTCCCTCTTTCATCTACTTCATACATTTTCTATGTGCTCAGTTATTTATATATTGCTCCTCCCATTAGAATAAGTGGTTATTTTTGTCTTTCCTTGCATCTGTAATACTTAACACAATTCCTGACACATAGTAAGTATTTAATAAATGCTTGCTAATTGACTGACATATTTAAGCTTATAAGACTTAATAAAAGATGTAAAGATACAAAATCCCACTATATTTATTGTTTATTTGATTTCATAGATTTAATTTCATAGAACAAAATAATGCCTTAAAGACTATCCTTCAACATAGTGTCTCCCGTACATCCTTCATAATTATTCAAGATTCCTTAAAACACATAAGAACAGAGATGGGTTTATTCAGTGGTCACTTGAACATTAATAGAAAGCAAATTACAAAGCAGGGAGACATATGGTTACTGAAAGTATTTACTACTGTCATGTGAAAAATCTGTCAGAGTCCAGGTTAAAGAGATACCTTACAGACAGTGAGATCCTTAAAAATAAAGAAAAACCAACAACAGAGAAAGAACTGATAAATAAAAATACATATAGAATGATTTTATATACATGATATGTACCTATACATGTACACACATATGTACACCAAATGATAGCCATCTGAAACAGGGGAGGAAAAAGAAGGAAAAAATCTAGAGGATAACTATTATATATTTTCAAAGAATAACAAAATGCAAGTAATATTTGTATCAAGCCATAGAATATTATAATATCTTTTGGAAGAGATAAATAACTAATCAAAAGAGTTTGGCTCAACCATCCAGTTATGAATTACCAAACATGCATATTTATTATCCAAATTATGTCAATGGGATAATAAACTATGAAGTTCATCCACTAGTATATCTATGTCTATATTTATTTTATCTATCATCTATCTCTCTAGCTAATCTATCTAGTTGATATATACAACAAATGCACAATGAGTTGGGATCAGAATTAGACAGGAGCTAGAGAATAGGCTGGAGAAATTGTAAACTTCCAGAAACAAAGGCCAAACCATCTTTAAGATGAGTTGAAAAATATTTTTCTTCCTGTGTTTCAGATGGAAAAACTACAGCCTAAAGAAGTGCTTTGCCCAGGATCACATGAATAGTTAGTGGTGTGTCTGGGGATTCCAACAGAGATCATCTCACTCCATTTCCAGACTCTTTCCTTCACTCCATATTTCCTTTCCTGAGTTTCTAAGTCTTCTCAAGGTTCCCTTTCAAAGTGAGACAGTAGAAATTGTCGGGTTTCAAGGGACAACTCCTAAACAATCTCCAGCCAGTTAGTTTCTCAATCATACAATCAGTAAGTGTCTGAGGTTGGCTTTGAACTCAGGTCTGCCTTCCTCTAAATACTGCCTATCATACAATCTACTTCGGAGGTACTTTGCAAACCTTAAAGAACTATATAAATTTACTGTCATCATCATCATCATCACCTGAGTTCCTTCCAGTTTTGGAAAAAACGCTTCCATTAAGAATATGAAAAGAAAGCAGCTATTTCTAGGAAAGATTCCAAGATAAGGTTTTGATTTCATTCATCTGTATAGTCAGAGGGCAATAGACTTCTCTTTGAATGAGACAGTCCTATAATCACCTGGGCCCCTATCCCCCATGCTTAGCTGAGTAAATCATAGCATTGCTTCAGCAATAAGCCAGAGGAAAAAAAATTAATTAAAGAAACAAAACCCTATACATTCAGCTTTTACGAAGGTCCCACAGTGCCAGGCCAACCACAGGAACAAGAGAAGAGGTTTCATTTAATAACCACAGTCAATCCCTTCTAAATGTGAAACGCCCTGGAAACCAAATGCCAATGTGTGTGTTAATGGTGTTTTAGAAGATGATCAAGTGGTTGGGCAGAGCCAAAGACCTTTTCTTACTTCCTACCCACTGTCTGGCCTGGCCCCTGTTTCCTTTTATGGTCAAGCTGAATCTCCAGCAACCAACAAGGAATTATCAAATGGAAGGTTGAGAGCAGCTTGTCATTAAGATAGGAACTGCCGAGGGCACACCACTAGACATTGGTCAGCAGTTAGGAATGGTGGTGGGCTATGTGAATAAACTGACTCTTCTCTCACTTCTGAGTTCTTTTCCATTTTCTGGGACTTTAAGAGGCTTGATTGTTGTGACTCCTTAGAATCATAACATTGTCTAATTTTAGAATTGGAAATAATTTTGCATAGATAGGGGATGTGACTTGGCCAAAGCCACGCAAATTCATTAATGACAGGGGCAGAACTAGAATCCAGTCTAAGGTGCTTCCTACTCTGTAGAAATATGACTATTATCTACAAAAGTGGTATGAATCATAGCAGGGGAGGGAAGAAAAATACCAGAGTTCTTTATAGCCTCACAAGATGAACATGTTTGGAAACTACTAAGGCAAAAAGGGCCATTCGTCTAAAAGTAGTCTCACCCAAAGTAACAGATAACTTTAGATTTTAAGCCTCTTTCATCACAGAACCAGAATTGATTTCTTGGAATGATCAGATTTTTCAGAATTTTGGTAGCTAGGTTAATTTAGTTGGGATTGGAGCTCATAAAGAATAGCCTTATCTGGATATGAAGAGTTATACCAGCAAACCCTGTGGAAGAGATAGACTCTAGTGGTAAAAGGCAGGCTCTGAGTATAAAATATAATCCTAGTGATAACATGTGAAAGGAGAAAGTAGGCTAGAAGACCAGTTGGAGAGAAAATATAATTCTCCTTAGATGTTATTATCTTAGAACAAGATCCCAGTTACCCTGCCTTAGTTATGTCTCTGACCTAGAGGTTATGTGGTGAAGGTGGATAGAAATAAAGATTAATAACAAGAAGATAGAATAAAGGAAAAATCAAGAGAAGTAATGGTGCTCTTGGGTATACAGAGAGAATCAGTAGGAAATATGCCTTCTAAACTTCTTGCCTATCAAATAATTCAAAAATTGTGGTCTATACAATCCCATATAGAAATCAATCAAATTCTGGCTTGACTTTGGAATCTGCTTCTCCAACTCCTTAAAGTGACCAGCAAATAGCTACAAATTGAAGCCAAACCGCATTTAGAAAAACTTGTCCCCTGAAGACCAGCTTTAATTTAAATAGAGACTTCACACCAGGCCACCACTTAGTTTAGAAATCTACTCTTTCAAATTAAAGGGTATTTATTGAATGTCAAGTAAACAATTTCTTCTCTGGTCTGGCTCCAATTTTTCACAAGGGCTTTCCTTCCTCCTTTACAGAAATGTAAGTCGAGGCCCAGAAAAGCTAATTGCCTTGCTTACAGTTGCACAGCATGAGGAATACTAGCATGGGGATCTTCAAAGCTAGACTTCTTTTCACTGAGATCCCTCCTTTTATCCACTGGCTCACATTACCCCTTCTCATACTGAAAAACCATTCAAATCAGGCCCTGCAAGCTCGAAAACCACACATTTTAGTGCTCCTGCCGGAAAACTGATGGGTACCATATTTCTCGTCTGACAGCCAACAGTTGTAAAATTGAGCCTCCTCCTTTTAATTGCCAATAATTTTTCTGTTAGAGGGAGCTAACTTTGAACTCTTGGGAAGACAAAGGCCTCTTTGTGGCTTAGTATTGGGGGGCAAAGGGAGTGTGTGGGGGTGTGCATAAATAATATGGGGAACAGCAACCCCAATTATATTTTGCAACCTCTCTTGTGAATATAAAATAAAAACCACTTTATTTTGAAAACGCCTTCTGTGCCAAGTTCCTTAGGACTGTACAGAGAGCGCTCAGGCTTCAGTCCAGTTTTACCACTGTAGTCACTGTGGTATCACAAGGGTGCCAGCACCAACTGTTAGTACATCAGTCTCCTAAATTCTGACTATACCAAGACAGATGGATAATAAAACATGACACTCATGTCTTTTCCCCCTTTTTTCCATTTACAGGAAGTCAAACTCATGCAAGAGGAACAAGTCACTTTTTTTTTTTTTTTTTTACCATCAAAACTGGAAAGAAAGTGATATATTCCTCATCCTCTTCTCTCTCCCCACCCATTCACTTACATCATCCCAAGTTTCTCTAAGGCTGGGATTCTTAACCTTTTTGTTGTAGCATGGACCCCTTTGCAAGATTGGTGAACCCTATCCCTTCTCAGAATGTTTCTAAATGTACAAAATAAAATCACAAAAGAACACAAAAATTAATGAAAAATAAGAATGTACTTTCAGCCTCACTTCTAATGTATGAACCTTTGAAATATAGCTATGGAACCCAAATTAAAACTTCTAGTATAACATCTTTTTCTTTAAGGGCTCTAGATGGATGATAGGGGAATTAGATTAAGTGACAAATCCAGGGGAACCTATTAGAAAGAAAATGGTTCTCTTATGGAAAGTTTCCAAATAAATTCAGATTCTTTTTGGTCCTCACTATTGCTTTTGGGCTCAGTAATATTGGAAATCAAAAACATCTGTTCCATTATTAATATCGTAGAGATAAAGGTCAGTGGAGAAGGCAAAGCACTATTCTTTTTCAGGGAAAAAAGGAATGACAATCTGGGGAAGGACAGACTTGGAGGGAAGAATCTTGGTTGAGTATTCTCGGGGCAAAATTATAGCAAATCATATATACATATATTCATGTATATACATTCTCTCATCTTTCACTGTTTTGGGTGTCACATGTACAGGCTGTGTATATATCTATATGTGTACATGTACGTAAATATGCACACATGAGAAACCACAGATGTGAGTGCATGCACACACACAAGGTATATGTGATACCCATACCCAGAGCAGTGAGAGAATAATAATAATAATACTTTAATTTTTTTCAAGGCAACTTTACAGCCATTGCCTTAATTATTCCTCATAAATAATCCTGTAAATTAGGGTGAGCAGATTTCTCTTATTTAACAGATGAAAAAAACTGAGAAATGAAGTGATTGTTCTAAGATTAATGGCAGCATAAGGGGCTAGATGGGCAGCTAATAAATAGAGATCAGATCTGGAGTCAGAAAGCTTCATCTTCTAAAATTCAAATTTGGTCTCAGTGGCTCTGGCCAAATCACTTAATTCTATTTGTCTTAGTTTCCTCATCTACAGAGGAGTAGATTAGGTGACTTTCTGATGTCTCTTCTTAAATTATGACTTCCAAGCTCTTTTTTTCTTTAAAAAAAAGTTTTATTGATATAATTTTTTTACATTTCTGTCATTCCATGCTTAAAGTTTCCACTAGACAGATAGAATTCTGAAAAAATCCTTCTTTGCTTCTTTCTCAGAAAAGTCAAACAGAATAGTCAAACAGAAATAAGTTAATTTGTTTTTATAAGGACCACCTACATTGGTTTTCCTATACCACTAGTTCCAGTTTCAATCAGATCATTCACTATGTTTCCTAATTCACACTCACTTTCACTTGACTATTGCCTAGATAGGACCATGTTCTGTTGGTTTGGTAGATATACAGGATTTATACATCTGTTTGTCTCCATAGACATAAGTCAAAAAGATTCCTAAAGCATTTTTAGCCACCCATTATTCATAAATTCAATTCCTATTTTTTTCCTCCCTTAGTGAAAATTTGGCCTTAAAGTCCACTGAAATCCCAGACCTAAATTAAATTAATTAATTTGCACACAAAAAGAAATAGTGGATCATGGAAACAGGTAATGCCGTTGAGCCTGGGTGCTATTCCCTAATGCCCTTAATCTAAAAGAGTCTCCTTTTATAACCAATTGTGCTAAGGTCAGTTTATGAAGGATGCTCTTACTTAAGGGAAGAAAGAAAGACAACAGCTTATCCTGGGAGTCAGAAGGTATTTCTTATATTTGTTTCCTGATATTGAGAATGTATCATCTAGTATGTTTCTTATAAACAAAAGTATTTTAAAAGAAATTCCAAGAACATTAATTTACATACTTAAAAAATTTGAAGTGATTTTTATTCTAATAGAAATGGGAAATCCTACCAGCTCCCTCACTCCTTCCCCCTCTTCCCCAGAATTCTGTCAGATTGAAACTACTCTAGAGTACAAATGACTTTTGCCCAGTGGAGTGACATGGACTTTTTGAAATCATTGAAGAGGATGAGCCTATGGCTTCTGCTGATCCTTGGAAATTTAGCCCCTGGTAGCCTGATATTAAAGTTGGCCTGTGTGCAGAGGAGGCCTAGAAGGTATGTGAGTTGGCTAGTGATTTGCACTCACTCACTCCTGGAAGGCATTGGGAAGAATTCTAAATAAGGCTTATTGTAACAAGATCAAGGAATAAAAACTGTGAGCCTGACTTAGTACAGATATGTACCCTTCCTTTCATATTAGATTTTAACCTCACGGTCAAAATGTATAATGCTCCCAGAGAAATGTAGAACTTTTTTTCTTAACTGAGAATCTATCTTTTACTAAAGTAATAAGGTTCAATCAGACCCCATAAAGAGCTATGTGCCTGAAAAGACAAGAGGTCTCTAAAAAAGGTGTATGTGTGTGTTTGGGGTGGGAAGAATCAATGAACAGAAACCAGAATCCAAACTCAATTTAATTTTGTCTAGAAGCCAGCTCTACTTGGCAATATGGGAATTTGTCCAGTGTCCTTGAAGGAAATTCTCTAGCTCTAGCCTATACTGAGCATCTTGGCAAAAAGTTCTCCCCATTCACCCCTCCCTGCTCCCCCTCTGCTAGCAGGCTCCTTTTCCCACAATTGAGCTTCTCTGCCTTCTGACCCTGCACTGACTATTCATCTCCTAGAGCATGAGACTAGCATCCCTGTGGGAGAGCCAGGCTCACAGCTCTGACTACTGAATAAAGCTGGATAAATAGCAAAAGCTGCCTGGCTTCCTCTCTGTCTATTTACACACGTTCATGTATGATTTCACTTGCCAATCTGATGTCATGTGAGGGCCCGGTGCTGCTTTGTTCTTCCGGTTAGTAAACCACAGAAGATCCTTGGTCAACGAATGAGACTTTGGGAACTCCCTCACTCCGAGGGACTCAGCTGAGATGCTGAGCTTTGCAGGCTTCCCAGAGAGAATCTATCATCTTCTCTTTCCCAATCTGCTCACAGAGCCCTGACATGGTTTTGTTTATGGGGTTTTGTTTCTCCATCTGGTGTCAGAGTGGAACAGCCAGCAAACAGGAAAACTTTCATAATCACAACAAAACAAGGTTTTGAAGGGAGGACCCACAGCTGTTGAAGGGGTCTACCAAATCTCCTTTTCATTTCCAAGGGAAAAATCACTCTTAAATCTGATAGCAGGTAACCAGTGAGCTGCAGGGTAGGACTATCACTCCAGTATTATGCTTGCTCTCCAACTAAGAATTTTTTTTTCTGAAAGCATTTACTTTGGGAGGACTTTACCTAGCAATGACCATCCTTTAGTCAGTTAACAAGTTAACAAGCATTTCTAAAACATTATGTGTCAGGCTTTGTGCTGAGCTCTGGGGATATAAAAGAAGGCAAAATAAAAAAGAATCAGTACAACATAATTTAATTTTTAAAGTAAATTTTTTTAAAAATTGAAATTCTGACATCTCTCTAAATTAGGGTTGCCCACTCCCCACCCTTTAAGAAAGCAAGAAAAACAACCCCCCTGACATAAACATGTAAAATCAAGCAAAACAAATTCTTGCATTGGTCTTGTCCCTCTCATCCCTTCTTCCCTCCCCTCTCCCCCCAAGAAAAAGCTCAATCTGTATTCTGAGTTCATCATTTCTATCAGGAAGTTAATAGCATGTTTCATCATCTAGAATTGTGTTTGGTCATGATGACCAGGGTTTCTAAGTCATTCAAAACTGTCTTTACACTATTGTATTATATATAATATTTATTGTATAAATAGTGTCTGATCTGCTCATTCTACTCTGCATCAGCTCATGCAAGTCTTTACAGGTTTCTCTGAAATCATTCCCTTTATCATTTCTTATAGCACAATAGTAGTCCATGACATTCATAGATCATAATTTGTTTAGCCATCCCCCAAGGGCAACCCCTTGGTTTCAAATTTTTTGCCACCACAAAAAGAGCTGATATATATGTGTGTGTGATTTATATATATATATATATATGGATCCTTTTCCTTTTAGAGTTTTTTGAGGTATAGACCTAGTGGTGATATACCTGAGTCACTGGATAAGAGCATGGAAGACACACAATCTGTAAATAACTGGCAAAGTTGTCCTCAGTATAGTTATCTTTTCTACTCCAGGGAGACCATATTTCAGCACACAGACTGGTGTTCTGATACTCCCAAACAGCTATATCCGCTACCATGAGGACCACTGACCCCTGACCTCCTGAATAACCTTAGACTATCTATTCCTACCAATTTTCTTCTCCTTTTTCCCCTCCCCAACCTGATCTGTCCTAATTTCTCTGGATTACGCTAGGTAACTGGATAATCTAGATATTAATGACTGATAATGTCTCACTCTTTCCAAAGTATTTTAGCATTTCCAGTTTGGGAAGTAACTTGGTAAGATTTGGAGCTCCTGGATCACTTAGTCGAAAGTGATCCCAGGTATATTACTCTATCCACTGTGCTACCTGGCTTTCACTAGAACCTATGGCTCAAGGTTGTTGTGAAGATCAAATGAGATTACATGTGAAGCACATATATATGGATGCAAGCTACTTTTCATTACTTACCATTATTATTACTCAAAAGATAACAAGCAATGAATGATTAGAAAATTAGTCAATTATTCTCAATTCCTATATTTTTGCCCACCTGCATTTTTTATTTCCTTCACAGGCTAATTGTACAATATGTCAGAGTCCAATTCTTTTTGTACAGCAAAATAACCGGTTTGGTCATGTATACTTATTGTGTATCTAATTTCTATTTTAATACATTTAACATGTATTGGTCATCCTGCCATCTAGGGGAGGCGGTGGGGGGAAGGAGGGGAAAAATTGGACCAAGAGGTTTGGCGGTTGTCAATGCTGTAGTTACCCATACATATAACCTGTAAATAAAAGGCTATTAAAATTTTTTTTAAATAGTCAATTTTGTTTATAGGGAGGTTATTTCCCTATCATATGATTCTTTTAGTTCAAGCAAGAAAAATGGAAAGAGAACAAGATCTTCCAGGTCATTTCCAGTCTTGTATATACCTTGGTGAGTTTCAGATGTAGTAGTTCCTGGATCTCTCAGTCAAAGCTGACTGGCAGGGAGAGGATGACCAAGAGGAAGATGAGCCTAACCCCTGGCCAGGCTTGTCAGAAGACATGAATATAAAGGGAACTGTTCAGAGAGTACAGAAGTGCAGATAAAATGCCAATTCAAATTTTGCATGTATTTGGATCTGCTGTTGAAGCCTTGCTACCAACAGCATGGCAGGTGGAGGAAAGGTGCTGAGTGAGCTCAGAATCAATTCTTGAGTTTAGGTGGATTAAAAAAAATCTTTTGTATTTTGGACATGCTAGACTATGGAAACAACTGTAGTTGCTTTAGTTTGGGTGAATAATTTACAGTTTGGAGAGTTTTCAGAAGTCATAGAGACAAGAAAATGTCCCATCTGCTATCTTGTTGCTCTTTGTGATGTGAAGGATTTTGTCCTCTTTCCATTATACCTTGACCTATCCCCTTGTTAGGGTTCCCTGCATAAATTTAAAAAATCATCTGATAGGGAAATAATTTTCCTAAAAACAAAATTGAATTATCTAATCATTCATCAGTAATAACAATGATAATAATAGTAACTAGCATCCTAATAGTGCATTTTGCATATAATCTCATTTGATCTTCACAATAACCTTGAGAGGTAGCTGCTATTGGCAGCCAAGTAGCACAATGGATAGACTGATAGGCCTGGAGTCAGAAAGACTTGAGTTCAGATAATGCTTCAAATACTTATTAATTGTGTGAACAATGAGCAAGTCATTTAACCACGGCTTTCTTCCATTTCCTCATCTGCAAAATGGGGATAATAGTAATACCTACCTCCTAGGGTTGTTGTGAAGATTCAATGAGACAGTATTTGTAAAATACTTAGCACAGTGCCTGAGAAATAGGAAGTACTATACAAATGTTAGATATTACTGTCATGTCCATTTTACAGATAAGGAAGAAGGCATAGTCTCAGCATGGAAAAACTGGATGAAACAGTATGATCCCCATCCAATGAGTTGTAATCTGACCAGAGGGAGACAAGGCTGACTTGTAAGTTTTGCACCCATTCTCTCTCTGCCTTTGGTTCAGGTTATGTCTTCAATGCCCTTCATCATGACATATGTCTCAGGTTCTCTGGTGACTCAATTGAAGTTGTAGGTTGAGAAGGGAAAACAGTAGTCTGAGTGGGAAGTCACCCAAGTCTACTGTGTCTACAGTGAGTGAATCATCTGCTGCTCTTGGCATTTACTAACTTAAGAAAAAGATCTTATTTCTTCTTTTTAGAGTTATCCCCACTAAAACATAGGCTGAGATCTGACCAGGAGTCACTAAAAATAAACATTTAAACACCACAATTGTGTTGCTGGGCTAGTGGAAGCATCTGAATCATTCTATCTCCTTCATCCCCCAGGAACAATAATAATTCTTGGCACTCAGCCTTCTGCAGGGTAGAGGATAGGAGTAAGGATGGGCAGAAGAGGGAAGAGCAGAGAATGGAACTCTTATTTTTCAGCTTTGAGAGATACTCTATTAGAAAAGATTTTATTAATAATTTTTAAAAATTGACTCATTAATCCCTATTTCCTGGTGTCCTCACAAAACATAACTTATCAGAAAACAAGAGAATAAAAGAGGAAAAGAAAATCTCTTCCCAGAGTGATTTCTTTTAGTGTAGCACCCAGTTAAGAAGGTTTCAATCTATCTTGTCAGTCATTAGTATGCTTTAGCCAAGCTAAAGTTAAGCAAACCTAGGCCTACTAATGTTGTTGAGAAACACAAACAAATTCAGAGTAAAAATCACAAGAAGAATGTGTATTATTGCATGGTATGTTAAGTATCATGGTGTAATAGGAAAAGGGCTGCCTTTAGATCAATTAACCAATAAGCATTTATTACGTATATTTGGTATCATGTGCCAGGCATTGTGTTGGGTTTTAGGAAAAAAAAAAAAAGTGTTGTGTTTTTTTTTTTTAATTCAACAATCCCAACCCCCAGGGAACTTGCTTATAGCCTTGTAGGGAGAGCACAAACCCACATGCTAAGTAAATATAGAATATATAAGATAGCTAATTATATGGTAGCAATAGCAGTTGTGGGTAAGGGTAATTAGGAAAGTCTTTATGCAGAAGGTGGTGCTTGAAATGCATTTTGAAGGAGTGGGTGAGGAATTTTGGGAGGCAAAGCTGAGGTAAGGAACACTCCAGTCACAGGGGCTAGACAGAGATGGGAGATGAACATCACATGTGAGGAATATAAAGAGAGCTGGTTTGGCCAGATTACATGAAGGGAAATAATGTCCAACAAGAGGGCTTCCCAACCAATATGGAAAGAAATCAATGAAATCATCTAGACAAGATATCATAAAGGCCTGAACTAAAATGGTGACCATGACAATTCAAATCCTGGTTGTGCTGCTCACTATTTGTACGATTGTCACAAAAACTCCCTGGGTCTCATTTTTCCTTCTGCACAATGAGAAGATGGACTAAATGACTTTTATCCAGTTTAGAAGGTTGTCAGAGATTGTTTATTTTATAAAGCATTTTCTTTATTACTTGAGACTTGAACAAAATCCCTCTAGCTTTCAGAGGCCAGGTCATCATCTGGAGATTACACAGATACTTGTGAGAGTGTTCTAATTGCTTTCTGTCCTCTCCCCCATTCCCATTCTTAAGCATCCAGTCAATTCCACATGTACATTTCTAGAATTGCTCCCCTTCCCCATCTTTCCTCTCACAATGATCACTCTTGTTCAGTCTCATCCTCTCTTCCCTTGATTACTGCCATTATCTCCTAATTGATTTTCCTTCTTCCAGTTTTTCTCCCTGATCTCATTTTCCCACAGTCATCAAAATCATCTTCCTAAAGCCTAAATCTGACATCATCCCTTTCTCAAAAACTTTCCCTTGTTCCCTATTGCTTCTGTTAAAATAAAATACTAACTTCTTGGTCTATCACTTAAGTTCTCACTAATAAAGCTCTAACTCTTCTTCCTAGAAAAGGAATAATTCTAAGAATAGAGTAACTATTTCACATTGCTTTAGCTAATCTTGATCAGTAGTTTTCCATCATATTTAACATTTTATCTCTCACCTCAAGAAATAGACACAAATTATTCTCCAATCTGAGAAGGCATTTCCTTCTTGAGTTTTCTGTCTAGAATTCTTGTCTTTTTTTGAGCACCCCTAAATGAGGTATCATTTCCTCCAGGATTCTGTTGTCCAGTCATTTTGGTCATGTTCATCTCTTCATGGCCACATTTGGGGTTTTCTTGGCAAAGAACTAGACTGGTTGGCCATTTCCTTTTCCAGATAAAGCTAACAGGGTTCAGTGAATTGCCCAGAGTTATACATCTAGTAAGTGTGAGCCCAGATTTGAACTTAGGAAGATGAGCTTTGCTGATTCCAGGGCCAGCACTCTATCCACTGTGCCTCCCAACTGCCCTTTTCTCAGGAAGCATCCCCTTATTATTTTCTTTGTACACATTATATACCCCTTTCTCTTTCCAACTTAGGAAATGGGGTCGGGGAATAATAAAACAAAAGCTCTTTGAAAATAGGCACAATTTCATTTTAGTGGGGTCTTTTTATTCTCCAGTACTTAGCCCCATACTCTACATAGGAGGTCCTTTGTGAATGTTTGTGCAATTGAATTTCCTGATTTGTTTCATTATCTCTGATGCTCTATTTCCTGAAGCTCCCCTCCCTTAGTTTTTCATCTAGGAAATGTCGTCTCATGAGTTGATCCTTGATTAGGTTCTTCAACACATTTCCACACAGGGAGTCTCTCTCCCATGATAAAGTCACAGATAAATCCCAATCTAGCAGTTTACCTTTGCCTGCTGGCAGTCAATCAGTGACTCATCTTTTCTGTCTTGATGCTATCCTGTGTGGGCTAAAGGCTGTAGGGTGGGACTAAGGAGGCGGAGAACGTCACCTAGAGAACAGAAGGCAATGACACAGGCTAAGTCACAGGTGCTTGCTAACCCCTAAGCAACCTCATCATGACTTTCAGGACCTATCCAAAGATTTAATAATCTTCTGGCTCCTGCTTGCCTGGGAAGGGTGTATTTTAAGGGAGTGTTGAAAAGGACAGCCTTTGAAACAGGGGGCTCTAGGAACCGGAGGATTATGAATAGGGTTAAAGGTATTAGGATGGCTTTCCTAGTGGGGCAAAAAAATATATCCTCTTATTTCACAATTAAAAAGAAGGATTAAAATGCTGATACTCTTGAGAGAGGTAACACACCCACTGAAACTCATTCCCCACCTAAGTAAAAAAGACCAAAATCATATTCCTAATAAAAAAAAATAGCAATCAAATCTGAGAAATAGGAAAATAGAAAAGTAGTTAGAAATAAATATTTTATTTAAATTCATATGCTTTGTTAATATCTGAAAATAGCTTAAAGGTTAAGATTTTATGTGTCGATTTATTTTTAAAATGTTACTTTTTTTTTTTTAACAGCTACTTACTGTGTAACCCTGAGCGGGCTACTCAATCCTGTTTGCCTCAGTTTCCCCATACATAAAATAAGCTGGAGAAGGAAATAGCAAAGTACTTCAGGATCTTTGCCAAGAAAAGTTCAAATAGGGGAAGATATGACTAATTGACAAACAAACAAGACCTCCTGAATTTCTAAGACAAAAATAGTATTTTTTAAAAGATATGATGACTGAAATCAGACTGTACAGAGCTGGGAGAGCTGGGAGCATATTGGTCCTTAAAGTGTATCAGGAAGTCAATGGGGTGGGATAGAGGAAAGGATATGGAAACACAGACAACTTCACCCACTTCACAATTTTTTCCTCTGAAGAACAGTCCTGATAATTAATCTGGTAGCATGGTTCAGTGGAAAGATCCTGACCTGGGAGTCAGGAAACCTGGGTTCTAGCCCTGGCTCTCTGCCTCAGTTTCCTCATCTGTAACATAAGGGAACTGAATTAGATGACCACTAAGACAACTCTAATGTTTTATGAGCCTATGAAATGTCGAACTATTCAACAGACTTACTCAAAAATGCTGAAGAAATGAGCTATAGAAATAGCAGTGTGGAATAGTAAATACAACTGTAGGATTTAGAGTAAAAAAAAGCCTGGGTTCAACTTTTCTCTAAAACTTACCAGATGAGACTCACTGGACAAGTGATTTCTTGAGACTCAGTTCTTCATCTGTGAAATAAGGATAATTAGGCTTTTACTGAGGGAAGCACCTCAAAATAGAGTGAATGTGTGGAATAAGGTACGTATTTTCAGGCTTGTTCATTTGTGTTACTCAAGTGTACTGATCTTCTTAATCTTTGGATAGTGACAATGAAGTTTTTAAAAAATACCAACAAAATATGTTTAACAGAAAAAATATCTTTAGCAATTTCATCATAGGCCCTTTAGAAGCCCTTTAAGCCCTTTAGAAAATAATCAGAAGGAACCTCAGAAGCCAACTAGTGCAGCTTTCTCTTTTTCTAGATGGGTAAACTGATGCCCAGGGAAGCCAACACTTCCCAGGATTAGAATCCTCAGAGGATTCAAACCTAGGGTGTCTGATTCTTTTCACTATCATCTTCAAGTGAAATAACATATATAAAGTGCATATACACTTTTAAGTGCTACATAAACATCAGTAACATCATCATCCCTTCACAGAAAATAAATGCAGCTACTACTAGATGAATATATACCAACATTATTTGTGGTAATTTTCTTCAGAATGCATTGACTCAGAATCCAGGATTTCTAATGCCCAGTCTTGAGTCTGTCCTTTCCGTGGATGTAATATAATTTTATTTACAAGTTTAGATGTAAAGGTCACTTCAAAAATGATAAGCTAGAGATCTGGTGTGTTTTAGATTTGATGATAACACTTCTGAGAACAGACCTTTCTTGGAACAGTTGTACTTTCAAGAGTGTTGAGTTAAAAATCGGAGGATGTAGGTGGGAATAATACCAGCTCTACTACCTATGAGATCTATGTAACCATATGTAAATTATTAAACTCTCTGACCTCTGTTTCTTCCTAAATCAAATAAGGGTATTGATCTATATAACTCCTAAGATCCATTACTGTTCTAAATCTATGATTGTAGAATGCTAAGAAAAAAAATTACTTTTAATGAGATATTGCAAAAGGAATATCCTTTGTCAGATCCTGTGTCCCAGTTTGAGGTTTGGAAAGTATGGAGGCTGTAGTTAGTAACATTCCAGGACTTGCATTCTCAGCATCTTCTCTCACACAAATATATGAAATACCATCCAAACCAATAGATGGCTTCCTTCTAGCCACAATCCCTTTCCACTCCTAGGAGATGGTGGGTTTAGGCTAGGCTTACTGAAGGAAAAGCAAAGCATCACCTCCCCAATGGAGGGCTTTTGCTAAAAGAGAAGGGTTTTCACAGTTTTCAGAAGACATCAGTTGGCTGTTAAATTTCAGGAAGCAGTGGTTTTGAGACATTCTGGGAGGATGTTGCATCACAGAAGTCTGTCTATATTTTGCACTGATAGTAAGAAAGGGCTTTTCAGCTTTTTTTTTTTTTTTTTTTTTCTATGCAGGGGATGAACAGAAACTTTATTAAGCATTTGACAATTATTCTTGGAGCGATCCAAAATGAATGATTGGAAAAAGGTTTCTCTTAGGATCATGGAGTCAATAGATAAAGATTTAAAACTGGCAGTGATCAGTGATCTTAGAAATCATGCAGACCAAACCCCCACCCCACCCCACCCATTTTCAAACAACCTACTCCCTCAGAGACCCAGAGAGAGGAAAGATTTTTCCCAGGATCAGATTTTAGCCAGAGAGTATCTCAGTCTCTCAGAGAGTATCTTATTCTATAAGGAAGCTATTCTTAGCTAGATGTCCAATAAATATTTGTCCAGTTGAATTCATCCATCCTCTGTCCAAGAGGCAGAGGCAATCTATTCTACCTTTCTGGAGATGTATAGGATCAGAGAACAAAGAAAATGTAGTTGTTCATATTTGTATAGTGTTTTAAGCTTATCAAGAAACTTTCCCACAACCCACCCTGATAAAAATTCTAGATCCTCTTGAGTGGTTTGTGGAACTTGCGAGGTCCAAGGTTCTCTTCAGCATTAACTTAAGAGAGTTAGAATCTTCATTCAGAAAAGGGCCAGATGCTTCTGAGTTATAAAAAGTTAGCTCTTTACAATCCAAAAGAGCTCCCCAAAGGACAAATACATTCTCTCAGCAGTCTGATGGAATCTGCAGACCAGAGCTGAGGACAAATTATGAAGCTGTCTGCCTTTGAAAGGAGCCATGTTTTACAGCAATGATTACTCTAAGAAAATGCTGGAACACTGTACTTTATTCTAAAGGCAATAGTAAAACTCCTGAGTCTTGTTTTTAGGCCCTCCACAATCTGGCTCAGACCTATCTTCCCAGCCTGATTTCACATTACTCCCCCTCAGACAGTTCACTTTCCAGCCAAAGTGGCCCATTAGCTAATCTCAAACCCTGCAGGCCATTCATTTATTCATTCATTCCTATGCCTGGGATGTTCAGTCTTCTAGTCTGCATCTTTAAGAGTTCTGATCTTCCTTCAGGGCTCAGTTGAAGGGTGACTACCTCCTCAAATCCTCCCCTGATTCCTTTTGCTCAAAGTGTTTTATCTTTCCTCAAATTTTCCAAACACTAAGATCTTTTTTTTTTTTTTTTTTGGTCACTTCTCTTACTCCCTATCTTGTATTATACATATGCGTGTATCATAATCCTCTTTCACTCCTCCCCACTGCTATCCCTCAGCATGATGAAAGATTCTTGAAGGCAGGAAGGTCATTTTTATCTTTACATACCCAGAGCCTGGCATATATCAAGCACTTTGTGGATAAACAAATATTGAATTGTAGATACCATATGTCACTGAGAAGGAGAGACTCACACAGATTAAAGAGGCAGCATGTCATAATGGATGAAATCAGGAAGATCTAGGTTCAAGATAAACCTCAGACAGATAGATGAGCCTCATCTGTTCTGAATTAGTAGTCAAAAATATCTATATTCAAATCCGATAGACACCAACTAGTTGTGTGAATATGGTCAATCACAGTCTCTTCGAGCCTTTGTTTTTTTTTAACTTGTGAAATGCATATAATAATAACATCTACCAGAGTTGTGAAGAGCAAATGAGACCCTATATATAAAGTTCTTTGCAGCTCTTAAAATGAGAAACGATTGTTAAATATTATTATTTGACCCAACGCTTTCATTTTGCACATCAGGTAACTGAGATCCATAAAGGTTAAGGAAAAATGAACAAATGAATGAAGAAAAAAAGCATTGTTAAGTGCTTACTATGTGTTAAAGTATTGGGCTAACTACAGAGGACACAAAAAATACGAAAGCCAAGACAACCCTTGTCTTTAAGAAACTTAACTGTCTAAGTGGAAGTGGTGGCCATGGAGGGATATTTTGGTCTGGAAAGTTATAGGAAATGGGGCGTGAAGTGATAGGGAAATAGAGTGACATATTCTTTCTAGGAGCCATGATAGAGTTGATTTGATTTTGCCCTGGCCTTGTCACATAACTATACAAACCTAGTACCCTTGAACCCAGGTTTCAAGAATTACTTTGCCTCCCAATGAGGTCTATCTCTTCATTGGCATTATTATTGGAATATATTATCCTTCAACTATAAGACTGACACTGGTAACCTACCATCAGAAAGGTGACTCTCCAAATAATAGAGATAGATTAATGTTGAGCCATCCACACTCTCTTGCCCAATCCTTCTTATAATCAGTGGAAAGTATCCTTGAGATGATTCCTTAGAATTAAGGGTTGAGTTCACTTTATGAGTCACTGGATTTTAAGTGTACATTTACAGCAGGAAGAACAACCTGGTGAGGACTGTGCTGTCTGGCATTCTATTACTATCATTTCATTTCTTCGAGTCTTGATTATGAGATGCCATGAGAAGAAAAGGAACTACTGATATAGGAGGTTGGAAGGACTTCAAGATCAACTTTAGTCCATGTGATGATACCTATTGTACTTACCTTCCCGTTCAAATGAGATGATGTTTTTAAAGGGCTTGTCTCTAAACTTAAGGCACTGTATAAATATCAATTATTATTACACTTTCATCATTTTGCCTAGAGCTGGCCCTCACTGAGACACAATCTTTGGTCATAGAAGAGAGAAAAATCTCACTAGTTCACACAAGGACTAAACCCATAACCTTGACCTCATTAGCATTATACTCAGATGGGACCACTAAGCAGCTAAATGTGACAGGGGTCCTTTTCAGGATCCAATAAAATAGAAACTACCTGGAAAACCACATAGATTCTTCCAGTGCTCAGCCCACAGATCTAGTTCTCACAGGGCCCAGTGTTTAACAGGTTTTCCACCCAAATAAGGCCTCACTCCATGTTGCCATTAAAAGCTTTGGAAAGTAAACAAGCACAGGATAGATGGGAATTTTGAAAAAGCCCAGCCGGGAACCATTAAGCCAATTGTTTCATACTAACCCCAGAGGTGACAGAGCCTGGGAGTTGAGAATTAGACCATATGTCTCAAAGAAATGCATGAAGTCATATGTGTCAGTTATTCCACCACCAGCAACTATTTATGCCTGAAGTTTGAAGGGGGGAAAAATAATGGTGGTAGTTCCCCTAATGCCAGTTGGCACAGTAGGAAAGAAACCAAAATAAGATTAAGAAAAACCATGTTTTATTTCTATTAACTGCCACTAACTTGCTATATGAACTTGGGGATCATTTAACTTCCCCATGCCTCCAGTTTCTTCATCTGTAAAATGGGTCTAACATAACCTCCCAATCTCTTTTTGGGAGATTAAAACAAGATGGATTGGAAGATAAATATGAGGAATTATGCTAAACCTCTCATTTCCCATCTCAAGGATAGAGTCATTTCTTTTGAACCACTTCCTGAGTCATCTGTTGCACCATCTACCAAGAAACAAAGCCACAAAGTTGAGGTCAAAGGCAGACTCCCTCTGGTACTTAACCCCAACTGATTCTGCAAGGACCATCAAAGAGTCTACCAGGATTACTAGACCATGGTTGAACAGATGTTAGGTCAGCAATGGCATTTCCCTCTTTTTATTAAAAAAAAATCCTTTTCTTGGCAGTTGCATTTTACTATCAAACTGACAAATGACATTTTAAAATAGGGCTTTAAAGGAAATTGGAAATAGCTGAAGGTCAGAAAATTCAGGATTAGGGCTGTCAGCCCAGCATCTGGTTCTCCCTGTCTGGGTGAATGCCACATTAAAAGCCTGTAGTTTATGCCATCTCTGGATTAGCTAAAGGAACCAAGGCTGGAACAATTAAGATTTAGGGATGCAATGATATTTGCCTTCAAGTGTTTTAAGGGAATTTACTTCATAAAGGGATTCGACTTGTTTTGCTTAGTCCCAAGATAACAAAACTTGAACAAATGGATAGAAATTGCAAAGGGGCAAGTGTAGCCTTGATTTAATGAAAATCTTCCTCATAATCAGAGCTATCCCAAAGTTGAATGGGCTGCCTCAGGAGGTAATGTATTCCTCCCTCCCTGGAGGTCTTCCAGCAAAGAATGGATTGGCTACTTTTTTCAGCTACACTGCAAGAGGAACACAGGATTGCATTAGATGATTCCTAAAACCCCTTCTAAGGGCTGAAATGCTTCCATCCTTTGACTTAATGTTACCTGCCCATAAATAATAGGAGGTCTGGAAGCCTTAGGACTCTTGGAACATTACACTGGTCTAAAAACTCTCCATTTCTTCTTAGTCTGTGAAATCTTTAGAAGAGGTCTCACCTCATTTCTATTTCAGCTGCTGTGTGTGCTATGGGTGGATACTTATTTGGCAAACTGGACTAGTTGGCCCTACATAGGAATATGAAGAAGACAAAGTTTGTTTCCAGGGCCCTCCTGCCCATAATCATCCTGTACTTTCATTCTCACACAACTTCCCATTCATTGTGTTTGTTATCCTTCTCCCTTCCTCCCCGCCCTCCCATTCAGGCATCTGTTAGCACTGTCTTAACTCACCTCTTGTTCTCTTTCTTTACTTTCCTTGTCAAAACTTTATTCAGAGACACTAATGCATTGTTGGTGGAATTGTGAAACGATCCAACCATCCTGGAGAGCAATTTGGAACTATACCTAAAGAAATATAAAACTGTGTATAACTTTTTATCTAGCAATACCCCTGCTAGGTTTATATCCCAAAAAGATCAAAGAAAAAAAAGGTGGGAGGAGACCTATATGCACAAAAATATTTATAGCAGCTCTTTTTGTTGTAGTAAAGAATTAGAAATTGAGGGGATGCTCATCAATTGGGGAATGGCTGAACTAGTTGCAATACATGATTGTGATGGGATACATAGTGCTGTATAAGAAATGATGAGCAGAATGATTTCAGAAAAACCTGGAAAGACTTATATGAACTGATGTAAAGTGAAATGAGCAAAACTAGAAGCAACTGTATATAGTAACAGCAATATTATACATGTCAACTGTGAATGACTTGGCTAATTCTTAGCAACACAACTATCCAAGTCAATTCCAAAGGATTCATAATGAAAAATGTTATCCGTCTTCAGAGGAAGAAGTGATGAAGTTTGAATGTATATATAAGCCTACTATTTTCACTTTCTTTTCTTTTCTTTTTGGCCTATATTTTCTTTCACAACATGACTAATATGGAACTGTTTTTCCTGATTGCCTAATTATTACTTATATCAAATTGCTCACAGTATCAGGGAGGGTGTAGGGAAAGACTGGAGGGAGGAAGAAAATTTGGAACTCAAAATTTAAAAAAAAACCCAAATGTTAAAAATTGTTTTTACCTGTATTTGGGGGAGGGAAGTAAAATATTATTTAAAGAATACTTTACCCCAAGAGTTTCTCAGTCTCCCCTCAGTCTCAGTCTCTCAGTATCTCATTCTTAAGGAAACTACATTTACCTATGTGGGCAATAAATATTTGTCCATTTGAACTCATGCCACATTAATAGCTGACAAAGTTTATACATTCTCTGGTGGAAAAAGCACCAAGTCTGGAGTCAAAGGACCTGAATTCAAATCCTATATCTGATTATGATTATAATTATGAAACTAGGAGACAAGCAAGTCACTCAACCATTTAGATCTTAGTATCTTCATCTGTGAAATGAAAGGGTTGGACTAGAAGTCTTCTAGGCTCTATTTCAGCTCAAGATTATAATCTTAATATCTTTCCTAGGATTATTTTTATTTAAAGAAGCAAATCCATAGGAAATCAAATGAAGGAATGCCTAATGCTACTATTGTGGAGTACACAATGGAAAGAGTGAACTAGAAAGAGTAAGAAGTTCTGCATTTGATTCCCAGCTTTGCCACTATCTGTGTGACCTTAAACAAGTCATTAGAATTTTCAGTTTCCTCTTCTATAAACGAAAAGGATTTGACTAGATGGTCTCTGAGGTCTCTTCTAGCTCAAATCTATGGAAGTTTTTATAAAACCCTATGTTTTGTCTACTTTTTTTCATACTTGATTACAACTTAATCTCCATCTCAGAGTAGATTTACCAAATTGATTGTCTTAATGTATCTCATCATCTTTTACCTAGAGAGTTACATAAGAATCAAATGATTCAGAATTGGAAAGAACCTTAGACCTCTTTTAGTTCTAACTTCTTTATTATATATATGTGAATGAGGAGGCAGAGAGAGGTTGCAACTTGCTCAAGATCACACAAATAGTCTAAACCATTAATTTGTGCCTATTTAAACATGAGGACTGGATTTATGAAATTGGCATGTTTTAAATAATGTAAAAAAATAAAAACTGGCCCTTAGAATCTAGCACTCAGCATAAGAAAGATGATTGGGACTTGTTTTATCTATCAGGAGGCCCTAACAATTTTTTTTCTTTAGATCTCAGCTTCCTCACCTATAAAATGCGTTTAGACAAAATGATCTTAAAGGTATTTTCCAGTTCTACCAGTTCATTTGTATGTAATACCATGTATCATGTTATCTCTTTGGGAATCAGTGCTTATCAGCATTTCTAGTCCCTTAATCTAGCCAAATAATTCTTGCTCAATATGATAAAAGTCAAAGTAGGCAGCACTGGAGGGGCTGCCTGTGGGAACACAAGAATACCAAAGCACTGTTGGTAAAGTTGCAAACTAGTCCAACAGTTCTGAAAAATAATTGGAAATTATGCAAAAAAGTTGCATAATGCAAAAGCATTATGCAAAATGCATAATTTTGACTGTTTATAACTTTTGACCCAATGTCATATCTCTTAGGAAGCTTAAAGGGAAAAAGAAAAATTCCCTATTTACCAAAATATTCAGGGACATATTTTGTAGAGACAAAAAAAAAAAAAAAAAAAAAAAAAAAAAACTAGAAACAAAGTATAAGTTTATTCATCATGGGGCGGTTGAGCAGATTTTGGTATTTGAAGGTAATGGAACATTATTGTTTCTTATGAAACGATCAGATGTGAAATGCTGAGAAACATGAGAAAACTTGTATGGCCTGATGAAGAGAAAACAAAGCAGAGAAAGAGATAAATGCACACAAAGACCAAATAATATCTGCCAAATAATCCATGCAGAACAGCAAAGCACATGAAGACTCTTGTCAAGCATTAGCTCATCCATACACTTACGTATTTGCTAAAATCTGACCTAGAATGTGATAAACACACCTGTTGAGGAGATTCAATTTTACTTTTCCCCCTTTTGTTTAAATCAAGTAATTATCTACACCTCTGTTTTTCATCGTACTAGAAAGAGGGGTTAATTTGTTCAAATAGTAGCTCTTCCCTTGCCACAAGAGTAATCATATTTTATGCAAAGGTATCTTTAAAAGGAAACAGAAAAAAGGAAGTATGGGGGGAAAAAAGTATTGGGAAACCAGCTTCCAAGTTAGGAAAGCCTGGATTCAACTCCTGTTATTGATATGTACTGGTTTTATAGAGCTAAGCAAGTCATTTGGACTCTATGCCAGATCAATATGTAAGATTATAAGTTACAGAGTAAGTGTTGATCTGCACTTGGACAATGAATGAATGAAATAAAAAGCATTCCTTAACTGCTGCTGCTGCTCATTTATTTTAGTTTTGTCTGAGTCAAAGACACTGGAATGCTTTGCCATTTCCTTCTGCAACTCATTTTCAGATGAGGAAACTGAGGAAAACAGAATTAAGTGATTTGCTCTGGTCACATAACTGCGAAGTATCTGAGGCCAGATTTGAACTCAGGAATAGGGGTCTTCTGAACTTCTATCCCTTGTGTCACATAGCTGCCCCTTATTACTATTTACTATATTCTAGAAGTAGCAGGAGTTTCCCAGGTAAAGGTCCAGTTATGGCACCATGCATGATAATTTCTGCCTGCTGCCAAACTACATAAGAGGAAGAAGTCTGTGATGATGTTAATGATTAAATCCTTGACTCAGAATATGTCCATTATTCTGTAATTGTTTCCTATGAACATACTTGAGTGATTGTATGTATAGAAAGCACTAACAAGCCAAATCAAGCTCTCTTTCCTGGCATGGCAGGATCACATATGTCTTGTGAACATATGAAATCCCTTTTTTTCAGGAAAATTAAAGATGGAATGGAGCTTACAAAGGCTGGGATCCAGACCAATATTTGCAAGAAGTCTACTAGTGAGGAACACAGCCCCATGGAGCCTGTGAGATCCAAAGTCAGCAATGGGTCCACACCTAGACTCCTGAGGTGGAGATTTAGATAATGGTGCTGGATTAAGAGAATAAATCCATATCTTGCTGCACAAACACTGGGCTAAATACAAGCCAGCAGGAGAGGCTCTGCCTTCAAATAGCTGACAGTCCTATAGAAGAATATAATACAAATAAGAGGAATAGAGGCCATGGAGGAGCATTTCGGACAGCAGTCACAAGGATGGTCACTGCAGTCAGAAGGAAATTGATTTACATACACTTTTCCAGGAATGATGTATCGATCTGATTACTAATATCAGAGCTAGAGTTAGAGGGGGAAAGGAATAAGTATTTGTCTAGCACTTAGTATGTGCCAGGCAATGGGCTAAGCAATTTACAAGTATTATTTCATTTTATCCTCCTGAGAGAGGGTGTTCTTATTATATTCATTTACAGTTGGGGAAACTGAGGCAAAGTTTAGATGAATTACTCAGTATTATACAGATAGTGTCTGAGGAGGAATATGAATTCAGGTCTTTCTGATTCAAGGTTTTACACTGCCTCCCATCTGTCTTAAAGTGAAGAGAAGAGCTCTAACTTAGCATGAAGATAGGGAGGGAAGTAGTGTTTGAGTCTAGGTCCAGCCCAGTTATGATGAATGCTCACTTATCAGATCTATAGGACCCTTAGGTTTGGAGTAAGAAGTGGAGGCTAAAGCACCAAAAAATGGTCTTTGAAGGTTATTGGAAAGTGAGAGGTAGATTTGTGTTCAGGCTGGAAAGATGGTGAAACCTAACCAAGAACTAGGGTTCAAGAGAGGGAACTTGAGTTCCAGATAAGAGAGAATAAAGCAGGAATCAGGAAGGTGTGGGATCCTTTCTAAGTGAAGCTCCTAGGCGAATTTCCTTTTTTTTTTTTTTTTTTTTTAATTTCTTTTTTAAATTTTGTTTTAATGCTCCCTCCATTGTGTGGGAGCTTTGAGACTAGTATAGGGGTTTTCCTCCCTGGGGAAATTGTGCCAGTGAAATCACAGGTCTGTTAAAAAAAATGAAAAGGAAAGAAACAAATCAAGAACTGAGCAGGACTATAAATGTTTCCTCTTGATGTTAATTGGAAGATGCCCTTTTACCTGGGTTCCTTCTAGTCTTGCTCTTTCTTGTTGGCATTTAGGAGGTACACAGTTTGTGCCAGTCCCTTTTTGAAGCTGCCTCTTTTCTCCTTCTCCCTCCCTACCAAAGCCTCCAATGTTTGGGGATTCACAAATCATGTTTCTCCTATGAAGTCTCATTCCTAGTCTCTCTCTAGTTTTTCCCTTCCCCCATTAAATCAGCTTTTGTGCAGGTTATTACAGTAACCCATGGGGCCTCCCTCTTCTTACTTCTTAGCTGCCAGAGAAGTCAGAAAAACCAGCTTTCTCCTTTTGACCCTTGGAGAAAAGTACCTCTTCTCTTTCTTTATGGAATTTATGGGATATAAGAGAGAAAATTAAGGCTTATGGCTTCTCTAACAAAGTAATCTCCTTTTTACCCATAGTAATTTCTGACAATGGCCCAAGCTGCTGAACTGTTCCTGTACCATTGTTAATATTGCTGCTGGATTTAGCTGTTGCAAAGGGAGAACAGATATCCCTCTAAAGTGAGGTTATCAAAAATCAAAACTAAAACAAAACAACAAAACAAACAAACAAAAAACCCAACAGATGCACCAAAAGTCAATATGGTAAAAAATGAATGACTTCCATGGTAACATCTCACCAGGTCAATTTATCCTAATCCTTTGCTTATTCAGGGTTCATTTCTCCCTTCAGAGCTGCCCTTAAGGTTTATTTTATTTTATTTTTAAATAAGAGCTTTTTATTTTCAAAATACTCACAAAGATAGTTTTCAGCATTCATTCTTGCAAAAACTTTGTGTTTCAGGTTTTTCTCCTTTCCTTTCCCCTATCTCCTTCCCTAGACAGCAAGTAATCCAATATATGTTAAATATGTGCAATTCTTCTATACATGTTTCCACATTTATCATGCTGTTGATGCTCATTTTAAATAGGAAAATCGGGGTGGTGGGCACAGACTGTGATGAATCTGAGCACCTCCAGCTCTCCATTATTTCATGTCTATGGATCATGCATTCCTCACCAGTCCAGCAAAAGACCCGGGTGACTGAATAACTTCTCAGTCCCTCAAGAAATACCAGAGAGAGGGGCTTGCTGGAAGTTAGTGACTGATTACATTGTAGATCATCCTGACCTTCATTTGGTCTCTTGAAACATTCAGAGTGCTCATTCACAGACTTTTTTTTTTCTTACCAAATCTCCCCCTTCATCTCCTCCCATCCCAGCTGAGATTCCTTTGGCTTTGGAGAGAACCAGGAGACATTTAGAAGTTAACGAAAATTTCTACTTCCCTCCCCCTCCTCCTTAGTTCTTTGGGTTTGGCACAGCCCACAGCAGCTGAACTGAGCGCTTTCTCTCCTTAATTTCTGACCCCATCTGCATTTGTAAGGAACACTATTCCCCATATGTTTCTAATTCTTTACACTCAACTCATCAAAATGCTGCTGGGTAAAGAGAAGGAACTGCCCAAAAGCCTAACACATTTGCTCAAGCCTTCTAATTTGGACCCCCATGCTCTTCATTTCGGGTTCTCTCGAACATGGGCTAGGCCCAACTGGGAACAGTTTAAAATTCAAGACCCCAGGAAGTTTGAATAAAGGGCCTTAGGCCTTTTTATTAGAGCCTGTGTTGTGTTTAAAAGAATAAAAAAAAAAGTCTAAAAGCAAAAAGCCTCACAGAATGTCCCCCAAAGAGACCCAGGACTAAATTTTTTTTTTCCTTTTCTTTGTCTTTAAACAATATGACTGGTTTAGTTTGGAATCACAGCACCAGTTTCTGGGTATTTAAATTGGACTCTTTTGTCAGTGTAATTGTTTCCTTTCAGGCTCAAGGCCTTCTCCTGCCTTCCCTAATCTGGGGCTATTTGTCATTGGCGATTGTTATCTAGCGGGCCCCAGAACTGGAGGTAATTAAACTTTGATATATGGCTGTCAGATTGATTTTTTACAACAACAGTCTAGTAATTGCAGTCAATAAAGGCCTTTCCCTGCATTAAAAAGGAATTGGCCCAACTGGAGGTTTTAAGTGAATTTGTAACAATAAAGCAGTGACTTCAAAGCTGTCAGACCTCCGGCTTTGGTGGAGAAAGACTAAGATGCCTGTTTAATAAACAAATGAATTCAGAAGTTCTCCATTTCTAGTTGATATTACTAAATAATGTACCATTTCTTGACCCCTGTGGATAGCCCAGAGCCTCATTTAAAGAAAATAAGACATTGGCAAGTCAAGTTAGAAAAGGCAGTGAAGCAGATGTAGAGAAATTGATCTGGGCCGCTGCCATTGTACCCTCTGCCCTCACTCACCCACCCAACTGCAGTTCATAGTATAGGCTTACAGTTGCATTGTATTTCAATGAAATGTATATGTGCATGGACACACACACCTTTGGAGCTGTAGATCTGCTATTGGATTATTTAGTTTAAACATATTGAGAACTGGTGATTTTTTTCAAACTCCAAAATCACATCTTGAATACGGAAGATCTCCAATCCAAGATGAGAAAACAAAGAGGGAAGGAAGGTGAAGGGTTTGGCGGAGGCTGCTTCCTTCTCCACTCATCTTTTGTTGTTCATGAGCTACCAACAATTCCTGACAACCAAAGAGATAAAGGAAAACGTTAGGGAAGGTGATATTGCAGAAAGAGAACCTGGCCTTGAAGGCTGGCAGTATTTCTTTCCAGCTGTGTGACCTTGGGTAAATAACAATCTCTCTTGCCTCAGTTTCTCAATTTGTGAGCATAAAATAGTGGACTACCCATTCACTATTTGCATATATGTTTCTGTTATAAATAAAACTTCTTCAGGGATGCCTTTGACAGCTCTCTCAAGCCTGGGCTTCATGCCAACCCCTCTGCCCCAGAAGAGCTGGCCCTGCTCTTACAGAGTCAATCAATGTTGACAATTGAAGTTATCAGCTCACTTATAGAGCACTTAAATTTTATGAAGCACCTTCTTCACAACAACCTTGTGAGGTAAACAGTAGAACGATTATTATCCCAGATGAGAAAACAGTTTAAGTGACTCCCAACTAATAAATAACGTTACAACTTGAATCCAGGCCTTCTTACTCTGAGACCAGATTTTTCCACTACTTCACCATGTTATTTGATAAAGAAAGGGTATTGTTACTTCTCCCTCCCAGATTTACCTACATTTTAGTGTAAGAAAGCATAAACAAGACTTGTAACTGGCCTTTTAAGGAAATCAGGGGCATTTTGCATCTTGCTACAGTATGCAGATGAGATAATTGTTTGTCCTTCTTTCTTGAAGAGGATCATGACATGCAAGTAAATTGGATTTAAATGAGAGAGAGCTGGGCAAGGTCATCAGCCTTATTTTTCTTCTGGAGCCATGTGGGTCCAATGGCCAGATATAGTTCAGGATGACTCGAGAATGGATGACTCCTGATTGATTAGGTGAATATTAAGTTATGTTGAGTACTCTTATTAGGAATTGATACAAACGTTTCATCAGAGAGACTCAGGTAGTTCCAGACACTCTATAGGGACTTCTTGAGTTGGCTACCTCTCTGTGTTTACGACTACCAAAATCTTTTACATGAGTCTCTTCAAAATAAATCTCCTGTGAGTCTCTCCAAAGGATCTCTTGCACTAACTCCACTTCTTAAATATGAACAAAGTACCCTATCAATTTAGTCATGTCTTCTGCATAAGCAGCAGGAGGCAAAATTTTTCAGGTTTGACTAAGCTCAGGAACATTAGGCTGGAACTCTGAGAATAGAAAAGGAAGGGGGGGAATCTATTCAAAGCCTTATTCATATCTGCAAACATCAGAAAACAACCATGATGTGGATACTGGGGCCCTATGAGTCTTGCCATAGATGGCAAGACTCTGAAAGTGGTTGAATAAATTCTCTAGAAGCTTGGTGATATTTTAAGATTTGCAATTAAGTTTTCTTAGAACAAGAGAACAGAAGAGATTGCAACCTGCAAATTACTCAGAAGCTTTGGGCCAAGCTAGGATGTTAGAAGTGTACACCTTTAGCATGGGAGGGCATGGAACACATCTCTCTACACTCTAGCCCCTGTACAACAGGAGTCTTACTGGCTTCTGTTGAAGTGATCAGTGTTACTGGGTGCCAGAGAAATTGCTGAAAGACAAGAATGTGAGTCAGTAAGATATTGAGCAGAATGGATCCTTGAAACCTTCCTTTTCTTCATTGCCATTCTAGGTAGAAGAGTAGTCCTTCCGCTCTAGGTAGAAAAGTGCCCTCCTCCTCACCTATTAATATCTCACTAATCAAAGTTCTGTCTTCTCACAAAGGGTCCCCAGTTCTTCTTCCCAAAAGGCAATGCCAAGCTCAGAAGTCACCAAAATGGTGAATTTTTAGATGGAATCTATTCTTGGAGTCTGGATTCTCTGTGGTATTTCTCACTAGGCAATAGCTAGGGAGACAAAGATTATACTAGTAAGTCTCCAAATAGCAGTTAAACATTGCATCTAATTTTAGCATCACTTTATCTTTGGAAAACATCTCTTTCACCATTATATCAGTATCTTACTGGTAATGGGGAATTATAAGAAGTTTTTGAGGTGGTGGAGAACATTCAAATCCTTTCCTAAAAACTTTCTTTCCTTGATAACTTCTTCATTAATTCCACTTTTTGAAAGTAAGTGAAACCCAACTTTCCCCTCTCCCAGCAAGAGTTGAAACCCCAGCTTTTCCCCTTGTGATGGGGAGTTAAAGATGGCAGAGAGAAGCCAGTAAATTGCTTGAGCGCTCTCAACACAAAAACAAGTCTCTGATCAGATAGCAGAATGACAGAATCTACAAAGAAATGGAATGAAACAATTTTCCAGCTGAAGACAGCTTGCAAGACTTCAGGAAAGGTAAGTCTCACTTTGGTGAAAGGGAAGTCAAGTGCAAAGAGTGTCTGGGAAAATTAGTGAGAGGGTCTTAGCCAAACCACAATTCATCAATCGAGATGACCCAGTGAACAGTAGATGGAGCTTCCAGTCTCAGCATAAAAGGCAAATTGCCAGTCCAGAAAACCAAGCAATAATATATGGGACTAGGTCAGGCTACCTCAGCACCCAAAGTCAAAGCTCAAACCACACAGAAAGATTGTGCCCCAGTAGTAGAGAGAGATTTTAAAAGCCAGAAAATAGACCAAAAAAAAGAAGAAAATGAGCAGGAAACAAAAAAGAACCTTGATCATAGAAAGCTACTGCAGTTACAGGGAAGATCAAAACACCAACTCAGAAGAGAACAAATGCTTATATGCAAAACCTTGAAGAGGGATATAAATGGTTTCAAGCCTAAAGAACCTTTTTGGAAAAGTTCATAAAGGATTTTAAAAATTAAATAAAAGAGGTAGAAAAAAAAATTGGGTAAAGAAACAAGACATAATGCAAAAGAGAGTCAACAGCTTGGAAAATGAAGGATAAAAATTGATTGAAGAAAACTACTTTTAGAGGTAGAATTAGCCAAATGGAAAAGGTAACTGAAGAAAATCACACATTAAAAACTAAAATTGGGCATATGGAAGTTAAGGACTCTATGTGATAGCAAGAATCAGTCAAACAAACTAAAATGAATGAAAAAATAGAAGAAAATGTAAAATATCTCACTGAAAAAAACAACTGACCTGAAAAACAGATCCAGGAGAGATAATTGGACTACCTGAAAGCCATAATTAGGGATAAAGAACCTTTTTTCCATGCTCAAGGTCTCACAGGATTGAGACAGGATCAGCATTCTCCCTGATACTCACTCTAATACTAGATAGTTCCCTGGTACCATTTTCCAACAGTCTCTTATATAATATGAATTATATATATATATATATATATATATATATATATATATATATATATATAAATTAACCAAACCACCTTGCTATCATTGTTATTTTAATTTCCTGGTTATTTTCTTGCTTTTCTTCATGACTTTGACATCTGACTTTCTTTCTCTCTTTATTTCTTCTTCTGTCATTATCCATAGAGATTTAAGTTATATACATACATTTATGTATGTATATAAACACATGCATGTATATCCACATGTATGTGGGGAGGGAGGGAAAGAGAGAGAGAGAGCAAATTTTGACTATAAAGAGACATGGGAAAACTGGAATAGGACTTGCCATCATGGATTCTGTGTTTGGACCAAAGAAAGCACTGTGTTCCATGAACATACTCATTGATTTGGGAATGGCTAAATAAATTGAGATATCTAAGTATAATGGAATATTTTTCTAAGCAATGACAGATTCAGAGAAACTTGAAAAGTCTTATATAGCCTTCTTCCAAGTGAAATGAGAAGGATCTGAAAAATAAATTGGGTGATGATCACAACACTGTAGCAGGGGTCCTCAAACTACAGCCTGCGGCCAGATGCAGCAGCTGAGGACGTTTATCCCCATCACCCAGGGCTATGAAGTTTCTTTATTTAAAGGCCCACAAAACAAAGTTTTTGTTTTTATTATAGTCCAGTCCTCCAACAGTCTGAGAGATAGTGAACTGGCCCCCTATTTAAAAAGTTTGAGGACCCCTGCAGTGTAAAGGAAAACAACATACAAAGAATTCATGAAATCATGAAATTTTGTTGTGAATCCAGTACAAAATTATATTATTTAGCTTCAGCTGGACCTTCCTTGTCACACTGCTGTCTTTTTTGTGTCTTAATCTTTTATTAACTCTATATTCCACTATGCACAATAGATATTTCAAACCTTCAATTATCTTCCTTCTCCTTTACTCTCAGCAGATGATCTCACCTTATTAAGAAAGTTTGACACCATCCAATGAGAAACCCTACATTTTTCCTCTTACTCTAAATCTTTCAGTATTGCAACCCATTTTCTCTTTTTTCTTCCAGCTTCAGGAAAAGAGATGCTATTCATCCTTTCCAAAAATTTCTACTCCACCCATAATTGTAATACCATCTCTTTCCAAACCTTACTCCATTAATCATGCCCTCTTTCTGATGCTCCTGTCTTCCTTCATTTTCGACTTAGTCCTTCCCTTCAGCCTATGAACATGTGCTCAGATCACCATAATATGAAAAAAAAAGTTTATCCTTAGCTCTCCTTTATCCCTTAAAGTTATATTATTCTCTCTATCCTCCTTCACTGTCAAACCTTCTAGAAAGAGTAGTCTAGAAACAACAGACAGAATCAGTCTGGCTTCTGTCTTTATCACTTAATTGAGTGGTAAATGACATGTTATCCAATAGCCTGCTAAATCCAACAGGATTTTTTTTTTTTGCTCTTATCCTCCTTGGTCTCTCAGAGGCATTGCAGAGTATGGATCACTCTCTTTTTCTTAATACTTTCTGTTCCCTTGGGTTTCATGTCATGATGTTTTTATGGTGTGCTCCTCCTACCTCTCTGACCATTCCTTCTGTTTCTTTTTGTTGTTGTTCATTCTCCTCTCAGCCTTTAAACACAGGTGTACTTCAAAGTTTTGCCCCTATTTTCCTTCTTTTCTCTCTTTGTACTTTCTCTTTTAATAATCTTGACAACTTCCATGACTTCAGTTATTATTTCTATTTAACACCATTTTATGCAGATAACTCCCAGACTGATATTTCTGCTCCTAGCCAAGAGCATAAGATAAGGAGTTAGAGGAACTCAGATCTTGCTTTGATTCTCATCATCATCATCAATGTTATAGTTATTGTACATACATATATATGTATATCATATAATATATCATGTTATGAGATAGGCAATAATAGCTATATTAAAGTTATATAATACCATGTATTATTGTCTGCTCATTTGTTCAGCCATTTCTGACTCTGTAACCCTATGGACCATAGGCCCTTTGATTCTCCACTATCTCTCAAAGTCTGTCCAAGTTCATGTTCATTGTTTCCATGACACTATCCATCGGACATCCCTTTTTCCTTTAGCCTTCAGGCTTTTCAAGCATCAAGATCTTTTCCAATGAGTCCTGTCTTCTCATTATATAGCCAAAGTTTTTAAGCTCAGCTTCAGTATTTGCCCTTCCAAGTGAAGAGTCTGAATCAATTTTTTTTAAGTGCTGTTGATTTCCTTCTGTCCAAATGACTCTCAGAAATTTTCTCCAGCATCACAATTCAAAAATGTTAATTTTACAGCACTCAGCCTTCTTTGTTCAATTCTCCCAGCCACATTAATTGCAACTGGAGAAATCATAGCCTTGACTATATGGACCTTTGTCCTCCAGGTGATGTCTTGACTTTTTAGTATGTTGTTGTGTAGCTAAAAATAATAATACTGCCTAAAAGTTTTCAAAACGCTTTACAAATAATATTTCATTTTATAATTTTATCTTCACAACAATTCTGAGTAGCTGCTATTTTTATCCCTATGCTACAGATGAGGAAGCTGAGACAGACAAACATTAAATGACTAGGTTCATATATCCACGTAGGTGTTTAAGGCTGAATTGAACTCTAATCTTCCTGAATCTAGGTCTAACAATATATTCACTGCCACCTTTAAAACATAGGGACAACTAGATGACACAGTGGATAGAGCATTAGTCCTCAAGTCAGGAGGTTCTGAATTCAAATCCAGCCTCAGACACTTAATGCTTACTAATTACATATAACCCTAGGCAAGTCACTTAACCCCAATTACCTCACATACACACACACAAAAAAATTTAAAAATATATGTCTTGAGCAAGTCATGATCCCTCTGAGTCTGTTTCTTCATGCTTGAGATGTTCAAGAAGTTGGACTACATAATCTCTAAGTACTTTTCCAGCTCCAAATTTCATAGCGTTTCCCAGGAGTTCCAGTTTTATATTTTAAATGCCCACTTGTTATTTTTACCTGGCAAAGATCTATCTGGCACTTCATATTTAACATTTTAAAAACTGAATGTAATATCATATTGTTTTCTTCTAATAGAATATAATGTTGGTGGAATTACAAATTAATCCAATCATTTTGGAAATCAATTTAGAACCATTCCCTCATCTCCATCCCCAAATCACCAAACTCAAATAATAAACATTAAGTAAACTCTTACTACAAGTCAGGCACTGTGCTAGGCACTGGGGTTACAAAAAGAGGTAAATGATATTCTTTGCCCTCAAGGACCTGACAATTTCATGAGGGAGAGAAGAAACAAATACATATAAACAAGTTATAAACAGGATAAATAGGGGAAAAAAATCAAGAGATGGAAGACACTAGAATTAAAAGGATTTGGGAAAGGCTTCCTGTTCAAGATCCTGTGTTATCTGGGATTTAACAGAATACAGAGAACTCAATAGGCAGAGAAAACAAAGGCATAGGGGACTGCCAGAGAAAATGCCCAGAGGTAAGAGATGGAATATCTTGTTCATGTAACAGCCAGGAGGCCAAAGTCAGCAGACTGAAGAGGACACATTGGGGAATAAGGTTTGTAAGAAAAATGGAATGGTAGGAAGGGGCCAGCATATGAAGGGCTTTGGACACTAAACATAGGGTTTTGTATTTGATTCTGGAGATAATTGGAAGCTATTGGAGTGTACTGAGTAGAAGAGAAACCTAGTCAGACCTGTCCTTAAGGGAAATCATTTTGGTGGCTGAATGAAGAATGGGTTGGAGTGGGAAAAGATTTGAGACAGGCAGATTCACAAGCAATTTCTATTACTATGGTAATATTGTAATTACTATTGTACTATTATAATAGTCCAAGTGGAAGATGATGAGGACCTACAGCAGTGACAGAAAAGCAGAGACAGTTTTTTCAAGAGATGTTACAAAGGTAAAATCAACAGACCTTGGCAACAGCTTGGTTATAGGAGTTGAAAGATGAGTCCAGTATGACTCCTAGGTTTCTAACCTGAGCAATTTGAAAGATGATGTTGCCTTCTACAATAATAAAAAAAAGGAGGTGGTGGGAAAATTTGAAGGGAAAAGATAGTGAATTCCATTTTGGATACATTAAACTTAAGATGTCAACAAGACATCCAGTTGGAGATCTCTAAAAAACAATTGTAGATGTGAGATGGGAAGTCAGCTGAGGATTGAGAGAAGAATAGGTAAAGTTGAAAATAGTCAACATTAGAGATAATAATGAGAGCTGATGAGATCACCAAGTAGAACAGAAAGAGGATCCAAGACAGATACCTTATGATTAAAGGGCATGATTTCGATGAAGATCCAGCAAAGAAGACTGAAGAGAGATTGAATATGTGGAAAGGGAACCAGGAGAGAGAGTGGCATCCTGAAAATCTAGAGAAAAGAAAGTATCCCAAAAAAAGAGAGTGATCAACAATATAAAGGAGAATAAGGATTGATAAAAAGGCCATTGGATTTGACAACCAAGACATCTTTTGTAACTTTGGACAAAGCAGTTTTGATAAGATCAGAAATCAGATTGTAAGGGGTTAAAGTGAGAGTAAGAGGTGGAAAAAAGTAGAGGATCCTATTGTTAGATGGCCTTTTCAAGGAATTCAACCACAAATAGTAGAAAAATAGATAGAGGAATGAAGTGAGAATTTGTTTTTATTTTTTTTAAGATGGAGAAGATATGGATAAGTTTGTAGACATAGGGAATGAGTCAGGGAAAAGTTAAAAATAAGTGATAAAGTAGGGAACTACAGAGATGACAATCTGTTGGAGGAGTTGGGTAGAAATGGGAAAGTAGGTAGAGGGGTTATAACACCTTAGTAAAGAGTAAGCCATCTCATTATGTAAGACAGGGGTGAAGGAGGAGTTAGTGGTAGAAGGCACCTGAGTGATAGAAGATAAAGAAGAAAGAAGACAGACCCCAGGGCAGATGATCTCATTTTTTCCCCCTGTAAAATGCGAGGCAGGAATCTAAGCTAAGAGGATGGAAAGTAGAGCCATGGAAGGTCTGAGGTAAGTTGATAAGGGAGGTACAGTAGGACTGCCTAGGAGCAATGAAAGCCCAGTTCAGGTTGTGTAACATAAATTTGTAGTAGACCCAGATAGAGCAATTGCCAGATCTTCCTTATCTTTGCAGTACATATAGAAATGAAAATGGTAAGTGATGGAAAGCTGAGGCTTGGGAGGGTGTATTAGGCTAAATGATAGGGGAGCTTGGGATTCTAAAGAGAAGAGTTTAGAGTTGAATTAGGTCATACAGAGATCAAGATAGGAAACAGAGGAGAGAATGACTAATGTAGGGCAGATGGCCTGGTAGAGTATTAATGGATCAAGAGATTGGAGGTCATAGTACAAATGAAAAGTAGTGTTTGTAGAGAAAGATAGAGGAGGGGCAGCTATGTGGAGCAGTGGACAGAGCATTCACCCTGAAGTCAGGAGGACCTGAGTTCAAATCTGACCTCAGAAACTTAATAGTTCCTAGATGTGTGACCCTAGGCAAGTCACTTAACCTCAGCACAAAAAAAAAAAGAAAAAGAAAAAGAAAAAAAAAAGGTAGTGGGAGAGGTAAAAAGCCACAAAATCATGGTTGGATAAAGGGATTTTGGAATTCTAGAATGTGGGGGGTGGTACACTCCATTTCTGTGCCTTTTTTTTTTTTCTGGCCATTTCCCAGGCCTGGAATGCATTCTCTTTTAACTTCTACCTCATAGAGTTTCAATTCCTCTGCCTCAACCAGTGAGCAGAAAGGAATGAGTGAAGATGCAGCTAGTACTAGAAAGGGTAGCCAGGGAGGGGATATCATAGTGTGTGGGGGTGGGGGTGGGGTGGGAGGGAGAGTTGGGGAGGAGGTGCCAGGCTTCAGTAATAGCTAAAATATGGAAGGAGAGGGAGAGGAAAAAATTTAGGATGAAGAAAAGTCTGTTGCTTATGGAACAGGCATTCCACAGGGTATAGTGGAAGGATTGAGTGGTATTTGGTTAAGATCTTGGAGTGGAAAGGTTCAAGGGCATGGAAATAAGTCCTCAGGAGACAGGGTTGGGAAATAGGATTTGGATGATAACCTATAGCAGTTCAGAATCACTGGGATGTGAAGGGTATAATCAGGTGTAAGAATGTTTATAATTGCGTGGAGGGAGCCACTTAACAAAGGAAAGTGGAGATTGGGTGAGAGGCAAATGCAGTCTAAGATGGTAGGCACACAGTCAGATAACCAGATGGGAGATCCCCTTTCACAACTTTCTTCCTTTTAAAGGCTGAAGATTAAGCAGGAAAATGGTGCAGCAGGACACATAGGTTGAGCCTGTATAGCTGGAGAAAGAAATATTGGTCCCTACCAATGTTCTTTCTTTTCCTTCAAGTGGCAGGAACAACAGGAGATCACAGGCCTGAGGTCAGAGGGAAGGTTGCTTCTTTTTGTGCTCTCCACATCCCTTTTAGGTTGCACTGCTATATATGTACCCTAAAAAAGAATCAGAGAAAGAGGGCAAGGATGTAAGCGTACAAATATATTTATAGTAGTTTTTTTATTTTAGCAAAGACTTGAGAACAAAATGGGTACCCATGTTCTGGGGAATGGATGTACAGATTATAGTATAAGTAGGATATATAAGTATATTCCACATACACACACATATATATTATATACATATATAGTATATATGTATGAATACTATTGTACAATAAAGACAAAAAAGATGAATTCAGAGAAACCTGGGAAGATTTGTATGAACTGATGAAGAGTTAATTTAATAGAAACAGGAAAATAATTTGAAAAGGTAAAGGAAAATAAATTTAAGAGATTTAAGAACTCTGAACAATGCAACAAACTATTATAATTTCAGAAGACTGGTGACAAAATTATGCTGGTAAAGGACTAGAGGTACATTTTCAGAGATGACCAATGTGTGGATTTTTTTCACTTGACTATATTGATTTGTTACAAGGGAGATATTTATTTTTATTTTTGGAGGTGGGGAGAAATTATAGGGGAGAGAATGATAATTATGTCATTAAAAAAAGAAGAAAAGAAAGAAAAGAACATCAACTAAAAATTTTAAAAATATATAGAAGAGGAAAAAAAAGTCAGAAAAGGACAGTTAAGCCAGATAGTATCTGTACTTCTGAGTTAAATGTACTATACTGTCTTATCCAGACTTGGCCTTTTTTTTTTTTTTTTTTTTTTTTTTTTTTTACAGGTCTTTGTCTCTGAAGATAATATCAAACACAAAGCTGCATTAGTGACTACTAAAATATTTTGTATGTAACATGGGGATAAGTAATAGAAGAGGATACAGATAAAAATTGCATGGAGAACAAAAGCAAAAAGAGCTTAATAGCACAGCCAATACATTAGAAATAACTTGTACCAGTACATTGGCTTTCTATTGCCCTAGGATCAACTATAAGCTCATTGGTTCAGTTTTTTAAAATCCGCACAACCTGGACCCCAGCTTCTTTCCAGCCTTGTTGCACATTTCTTCCCCTCCAACTCTCTGTGGTCCATTGTCCTTGTGTTCTTCACACAAGATTCTGGGTCTTTGAACTGGCCCTTCCTATTCCTAGAATGCACTCCCTCCTATCTTAACCTCCCAGAGTTTCTTTCTTCAAAATACAGCTCAACATCACCTTTTGCATCATCCCTGATCTTCTCCAAACCTTCCCCTGCCCAAATCCCTTGTATTTAACTCATTTGTCTGTATATGTATGTGTGTACTAACACACAAACATACACACATGTGTATATTAACACCATTATGCAGTTTGCATTTTCATATATACATCTGGTAATGAATACTTGTTAACTGTTAATGATTCCTGACTCAGAAGCTAGAAGGAAGGACAGACAGGAAGGTCTGACCTTGTTTCTTTTCTCTTTCTTCTCTAAATTCTTTGCAAACACAGGTACCAGTTACACTCACCCCTCTCACCCCCATTCATGATTTTGATGGCTGATATAGTCCTAGAAAAGTGTCTCTATTACACTATGGGAAATGAATGTGGACTACAACATAGCATTTTCACTCTTTCTGTTATTGTTTGCTTGCATTTTTTTCTTTCTTTCTAGATTTGATTTTTCTTGTGCAGTAAGATAATTGTATAAATATGTATACATATATCGGATTTAATATATACTTTAACATATTTAACATGTATTGGACTACCTGCCATCTAGGGGAGGGGTTGAAGGGAAGGAGGGGAAAATTTATAACAGAAGGTTTTGCAAGGGTCAATGTTGAAAAATTACCCACACATATGTTTGGTAAATAAAAAGCTATAATAATAATAATAATCTATTTTTTAAAGTGTCTCTGTCTCTATGGTTACTTTAATGTAGTAGTTTCTTAACTTTATGTGTGTGTGGGGGGGGTCATGGACCCCCTTGACAGCTTGGTGAAATCTAAGAAGCCATTCTTAGCAAATGGTGTTTTCTTTTATTATTTCTCATATTTTATTTTTTCTAATTATATGTAAAATAATTTTAACATTTATTTTTAATTCCAACTTCTCTCATTGAAAAGGCAAATAAACTTGATGTTATTCATGTGAAGTCTTCATTACTATTCTTTTTTTTATAATGGTATTTTATTTTTTCCAATTCCATGTAAAGATAATTTTTAACATTCATATTTATAAGATTTTGAATTCCAACTTTCTTATCCTCTCTCCTTCTCTCCTGTTCTCAAAGATGGAAAGCAATATGATAGCAGTTATGTTATATGCAATCATGAGGAACAGATTTCCACATTAGTCATGTTGTGAAAGGAGAAACAGAACAAAAGGAAAAGCCACAAAAATTGGGGGGAGAGAAGGGAAAATAATATGCTTTGATCTGCATTCAAACTCCATAGGTCATTCTCTAGATGTGGATAGCATTTTCCTTGAGTTTTCTGGAGTTGTCTTGGGTCATTGTATTGCTGAGAAGAGCTTAATCAAAGTTGATCTTCATATAATGATACTGTTACTATGTATAATATTTTCTGGTTCTGCTTACTTCACTCAATATCAATTCACGTAAATCTTTGCAGGTTTTTCTGAAATTCTACTGCTCATCACTTCTTATAACACAATAGTATTATCATATTCATATAACACAGCTTGTTCAGCCATGCCCCAATTGATAGATGTTCCCTCAATTTCCAATTCTTTGCTACCACAAAAAAGAACTGCTATAAATATTTTTTGGTACATGTAGGCCCTTTTCCCTTTTTAAGGATCTCTTTGTGATACTTAGTTTCCATAATTTATTCATAGTTAAAAATTATGCTCCAGAATGGTTGGATCAGTTCACAACTCCACCAACAATACATTAGTGTTTTAATTTTTCCCAAATTTTCTCTAACATTTATAATTTTCCTTTTTGGTCATCTTAACTAATCTGATAAGTGTGAGGGATACCTCAGAGTTGTCTTAACTTGCATTTCTCTAATCAATAGTGATTTAGAGCATTTTTGTATGACTATAGATAACTTTAATTTCTTCATCTAATAAATGTTTGTTCGTATTCTTTAACCATTTATCAATTTGACAATGACTTGTATTTTTATAAATGTGATTCAGTTCTCTTTATTTTCATAAAATGAAGCTTTTATCAGAAATATTTGCTGTAAAAATTGTGTCCCAACTTTGTTTTTCTTCTAATTTTGGTGATATTGGTTTTGTTTGTGTAAAATCTTTTAATTTAATGTAATAAAAATGATCCATTTTGCATTTCATAATGTTCTCTACCTCTTGCCTAGTCATAGATTCTTCCCTTCTTCATGGATTGTAACCTCCCCCTCAGAAGTTACTGATTGTCAGCTTACCTAATCCCAGGTCTTCAGATGTCTTTGGCCACTACCTCACGGAACAGTGATTCTTGTGTTCAACAGAGTGCCCGGACACAGCAGCTTGCGAGCTCAAGACTTTATTCCACCTGATCACATCCTGCACTACTCACACTACCCCTATACTCCCCACACTCCTCTGCACTCCTTCTGTAGTAGTATGAGGTCACACGCACAGCCAATAAGAGAAGGAGATGTCTCCCGTTGATGATGCATTCTCAATGTGGCCAGAGCTTCTGTTCACAAGGTGGTCCCTACTAGCTGCAGAGATCACATCTGGGTGCCTCAGGCATCACAGCCTTTTTACTTCCTCATTGCACTATGCGAGGTTCCTCTCCAGACCCTTACAATTCCCTTTTCTCGTTTAGTGGGGACCACTCATAATATCAAACTAACATCAAACTAACTTTGACATCAACAATAGCTTGCTTAATTAATGACATTACAAGGTGCATAAAAAGAGAACAAAGGCAAACAAAAGCAAAATAGTAAGAACTAGGCCCAAAAGGGGCCAAAACCAAGAAAAAATAACATGGTGTTCAACCCACTAATTTGAAGGCATTACCTACAAGTGGAAAACAGGGCAAAGCCTCTTCCCAGCCAACCATATGAATAGTGGGGGGCCATGGGAGAAGAGCACAAATCCATTGTCCAGTTTTATCAAGTCTCTAGACATTGCTCATCAACCAGGGCAGTTCAATTCAGCTGCTACACTGGTGCTGTGTTCGCCATCTTTGGTGTCATGGTCAGTAGGGATATGGCTGTCATCAGAATCTGAAGGGCTGGTGATATCTGGCCAATTCTCCTGGGTCATCATTGGGGGCTACATTGTCATCTGGTCCTTCTCTTCTGATTCCCCAGGTCACAGATGTTTCTGATTGGGATTCATTCCTCTGCTGTTGGGTCTGCATCTGGAAGGACAAGAGCACACCCAGGTTCCCAGACCCTGACCCAAGCCAGGCCCTTCCAGATGCTATCTAAGCCCTTCTACATCACTGTGAAGAGAAGGCTCTTGTTCTTGCTGGCTAGTCTGTTGTTCAACTGTGCCTTTTGCATGTGCCAAAAACATCTTGCTGGAATAAGATTCATAGAATATGAAAATTGCAGGTAATTGTACATATATATCATTGGGCCTGTGTGAGTCAGGTGGAGGGTTGTGCAAACACCAACATTCCCTTTTCTTGTTTAGACAGGAGCATTTTTTTCCCATAATTATAACTTTTTATTGACAGAACCCATGCCTGGGTAATTTTTTACAACATTATCCCTTGCACTCACTTCTGTTCCTACTTTTCCCCTCCCTCTCTCCCACTCCTCCCCCAGATGACAAGCAGTCCTATACATGTTAAATATTTCACAGTATATCCTAGATACAATATATGTGTGCAGAACTGTGTTGCACAGGAAGAATTGGATTCAGAAGGTAAAAATAACCTGGGAAGAACCACCAAAATGCAGTTTACATTCATTTCCCAGTATTCTTTTCTTTGGGTATAGCTGCTTCTGTCCAACATTAAATGATTGAAACTGAGTTAGATCTTCTCTTTGTCGAAGAAATCACTTCCATCAGAATACAACCTCATACAGTATTGTTATTGAGGTATATAATGATCTCCTGGTTCTGCTCATTTCACTCAGTATCAGTTCATATAAGTCTCTCCAAGCCTTTCTGTATTCATCCTGCTGGTCATTTCTTACAGAACAATAAAATTCTGTAACATTCATATACCACAATTTACCCAACCAGCTGCCACAAACATTTTGGCACATACAGGTCCCTTTCCCTTTCCCTTCTTTAGTATCTCTTTGGGGTATAAGCCCAGTAGTAGCACTGCTGGATCAAAGAGTATGCACAGTTTGATAACTTTTTGAGCATAGTTCCAAATAGCTCTCCAGAATGACTGGATGTGTTCATAATTCCACCAACAATGTAGCAGTGTCCCAGTTTTCCCACATCCCCTCCAACATTCCACATTATCTTTCCCTGTCATTCTAGCCAATCTGACAGGAGTGTAGTGGTATCTCAGAGTTGTCTTAATTTGCATTTCTCTGATTAATAATGACTTGGAGCATCTTTTCATATGGCTAGAAATAGTTTCAATTTCTTCATGTGAGAATTGTCTGTTCATATTCTTTGAACATTTATCAATTGGAGAATGGCTTGATTTCTTATAAATTAGAATCAATTCTCTATATATTTTGGAAATGAGGTCTTTATCAGAACCTTTGACTGTAAAAATGTTTTCCCAATTTATTGCTTCCCTTCTAATCTTGTCTGCATTAGTTTTGTTTGTTCAAAAACTTTTGAATTTGATATAATCAAAATTTTCTATTGTGATCAGTAATGATCTCAAGTTCTTCTTTGGTCATAAATTCCTTCCTCTTCTACAGGTCCGAGAGGTAAGGATCCTGTGTTCTTCTAATTTATTTATAATCTCATTCCTTATGCCTAGGTCATGAACCCATTTTGACTTTATCTTGGTATATGGTGTTAAGTGTGGGTCATACCACTCTGTTTCTTAGCCAGTACCAAATATTTTCTATAATTGCCTCTTTATAATAGTTTTGGATCTGGAAGGTAAAAATCTTCCTTTGCATTTTTTTTCATTAATTTCCTTTTGTTCTTCCAGATGAATTTTGTTATTATTTTTTCTAAGTCTATAAAATATTTTTTGGAGTTCGATTGGTATAGCACTGAATAAGTAAATTGATTTAAGTAAAATTGTAATGAGCAATTATATTTTTCCAGTTTTTGCAGTTTAGATTTAACTTTATTTGTGTGAAAAGTGTATTGTAATTGTGTTTATATAGTTCCTGGGTTTGTCTTGTTCAAGTTGCTTTTTAGTTCATTTTCTAAGTATACCATTATATATCATCAGTAAAGAATGATAGTTTTGTCTCCTCATTGCATATTTTAATTCTTTCAGTTTTTTTTCTTGCCTTATTGCCAAATATAAAATTTCTATTACAATATTGAATAACAGTGATGACAGCAGTCAACCTTATTTCACCCCTGTTCTTACTGGGAAGGCTTCTAGCTTATCTGCATTACAAATAATATTTGTTGGTGGTTTTAGATAGACATTATTTATCATTTTTAAGGAAAGTTCAATTTATTCCTATGTTCTCTATTGTTTTTAATGGGAATGGGGGCTATATATTGTTTAAAGCTTTTTTATGCCTATTGAGATAATCTTATGATTTCTGTTGGTTTTTGTATTTGATATGGTCAGTTATGTTAATAGTTTTCCTAATACTGAACCACCCTTGTATTCCTGGTATAAATTCCAGCTTGTCATTGTGTATTTTCCTGGTAATAAACTTCTGTAATCTCTTTGCTGATATTTTGTTTAAATTTTTTGCATCAGTATTAATTGGGGGAATTGTTATCTAATTTTCTTTTTTTCTCTGTTTTTGCTTTGTCTGGTTTAAGTATCAGCACTATATTTCTGTTGTAAAAAAGAACTTGACAGGACTCCTTTACACATTTTTCCAAATAGTTTATATAGTATTGGAATTTATTGTTCTTTATATATTTGATTGAAAATATTTGGTTTATGTATTTGCTTGTAAATCCGTCTGACCTTGGAAATTTTTTTTAGGGAGTTCATTCACAGTTTGTTAAATTTCCTTTTCAAAAATGGGTCATGTATTTAATTTCCTCTTCTGTTAACTTGAGCAATTTATATTTTTGTAAATATTCATCTATTTCACTTAGGTTGTTAGATTTATTGGCATGTTAGTCAAAATAGCTCCTAATTATTGCTTTAACTTCTTCCTTAGTTGATAAAGTCATCCTTTTAATTTTTAATACTGGCAATTTGGTTTTCTCCTTTCCTTTTTTAAAAAATCAAATTAACCAAATTTTTTTCTATCTTAATTGGGTTTTTCTTTTCATAAAACCAGCTTGGCTTTATCTTTTAGTTCAATAGTTTTCTTACGTTTAATTTTATTAATCTCTCTTTTGAATTTCAGAATTTCCAATTTGGTATTTATTGGGGATTTTCAATTTGTTCCTTTTATAGCTTTTTAAATTGTATGCCCACTTCATTGATTCTCTTTCTCTATTTTATCCATGTAAACATTTAAAGATATAAAATTTCCCCTAAGTACTGTTTTGGCTATATGTCATAAATTTTGGTATATTGTCTCATCATTCTCTTTGATGAAATTAGTGAGTGCTTTTATGATTTTTTGTTTGACCCACTCATTTTTTAGGATTTGATTATTTAGTTTTGAATTAATTTTTTATCTGTCTTTACATGGCCTTTTATAACATGTAATTTTTATTGTGACATGATTTGAAAAGGACACATTTAATAGTTCTGTCTTTCTGAATTTGATTGTGAGGGTTTTATGTCCTAATATATGTTCAATTTTTGTGTAAGCACCATGTACCACGAGGAAAAGGTATATTTCTTTCTATCATCATTTAATTTTCTCCATAGATTACTATATCTAACTTTTCAAAAATTCTATTCACCTCCTTAACTTCTTTCTTATCTATTTTGTACTTAGATTTATCTAATTCTGAGAAGAGAGGCTGAGGTCCACTTGTTAGTGTAGTTTTGATGTCTATTTCTTCCTGTAACTGAATTAACTTCTCTTCAAAAAATTGGATATCCCACATAGTGCATATATGTTTAGTATTGCTATTACTTCATTATCTATGTTTTCTTTTAGGAAGATGTATTTTCCTTCTTTGTCTCTTTTAATTAGATCTATTTTTGTTTTTATTTTGATCTGGATCAGGATTGCTACTCCTGCCTTTTTTTTTTTAAACAACAGCTGAAGCACAATATATTCTGCTTCAGTCTTTTACCTTTAGTCTATGTGTGTCTCTCTGATTCAAAAGCATTTCTAGTAAATAACATATTGTAGGATTCTGATTTTTAATCTATTTTGCTTGGTGCTTCTATTCATATAATCTTTCAGGGGGAAATCCCATTCATATTCACATATGTTTATACTTTGGCCCTATTCCTCTTCAGTAGTGTTTTGCTTAGACCATTACCTCCCTCAATCTGTCGTTCCTTCTATCAGCCATACCCTTCTCTTTTCCCCCCCGCTCTTCTACTTCCCTAAAGTGTAAGATAGATTTTTTTTTTTTACCCAGCCAAGTATGTATGTTATTCCCTCTTTAAGCCAAAGGCAATGACAGTAAGATGCAAACAATGCTCACCCCTTCTTTTCTTTCCCTTTATTGTAACAGATCTTTCTTGCCTCTTCATGTGATATAATTTATGCCATTCTGAGTCCTCTTCTCCTATCTTTCAGTACAATTTTTCTTTTTCACCCCTTATTTTTTATCATCACATCAGAGTCAACTTATGCTCATGCTCTCTAAGTATATTCATTCTAACTGCCCTAATAGACATACACGTTACACATATCATCTTCCATGGGTATTGTAAACAGTTTACCCTTACTGAATACTATTTGATTCTCTTGCCCTGCACTTCATTCCATTTACTTTTTTATGCTTCTCTTGAGTTTTGTACTTGAAGATCAAATTTTCTGTTCAGCTTTGGTCTTTCATCAGGAAATTTTGAGAGTCCCATATTTCATTAAATATCCATCTTTCCCCCTGAAAGATTATGCTCAATTTTGCTGGATAGTTGATTCTTGACTGTAATTCAAGTTTTTTGGGGTTTTTTTTTGTCTTCTGGAATATCATAGTCCAAGCCTCCAATTGTTCAATATAGAAGTTTCCTTGATATTTTTTTTTCAGTACACTTGCAGTATTTTCTCCTTCACCTATCATATTCTTTCAATGACTATTTTACATAGTTCTAGGATATCAGAGCAATTTTATTTGATAATTTCTTGAAAGATGTCTAGGTGCTTTTTAAAAAAAAAAATTATAACTTTCAGGTAGTCCAGTAATTCCTAAATTATCTCTCCTGGCTCTATTTTACAGGTCAGTTGTTTGTCCAATGAGGCATTTTACATTTTCTTCTATTTTTTCATTCTTTTGATTTTGTTTGACTAATTCTTAATGTCTCAGAGAATCAGTTATTGGCTTCCACTTGCCCAATCCTAATTTTTAAGGAATTGTTATTTTTCAGTTACCTTCTGTACCTCCTGTTCCATTTGGTCAATTATATTTTTTAAAGAGTGTTTTTTTTTCAATCAATTTTTTGCTTATTTTACCAAGCTGTTGACTCTTTTCTCATAATTCTCTTGCATAACTCTCATTTTTTTTCCTGATTTTTTTTCTATCTCTCTTACTTGATTTTTAAAATCTTTTTAAGCTCTTTTAAGAGCTTGTGCTTAAAACCATGGATCTTCAATCCCTTTGAGGATTAACAAGTAGGCTTTTTGACACTGTTCCTTTCTTCTGACTTTGTGTTTTGATTTTTTCTGTCACCATAATAACTTTCTATGGTTGGGGCTTTTTGTTTGTTTGTTTTTTGTTCATCTTCTAAAAAGTTGAGCTCTGCTCCTGGGTCACAGAGGGCACTCCCAACCTTCTTGCACTAGGGATCAAAAAGCTGGTCATTGACTTTTTGTCTCAAGACTTCTGGGGCTTGCAGCTTGCCTACTGCACTAGGCTACTGCTGTGGCCAGGGTTAGTCATACTTGTTGTGCCCTGGATTCCAGGTGACAAGTTTGCCTACTGTGCTGGGGCTGAAGGCTAATCTGCTGTGCCACTGTCCTGTTAAGTCTGGATTGAGTGCCCTTGGTTGCTGAAATGTGCTGTGGCTAAGATCCTTCCATTGGCTGCCTGGATACCATCTGTGTTGGTTGTTGCCTTTTATCAAGACAGACATCTTTTCTGAAGTCCTTTTATCTTGCATTGGAAATTTGTTTCACTCTGTTTTTTTATGGATTCTATCACTCCAGAATTCTATTAGAGGCTTGGTTTAACATTGTTTCTGAAGGAAACTGGGGAGAGTTCAGGCAACTTCTTGGCTTTTCTCTGCCATCTTGACTCTGCTAGAATAATGTCTTTAATAACATAAAATAAAATATACAGAATAAAAAAAAGGAACTTAATTATGTTGAGATATAGTTATTAAATTTTTTTTTGAAGTAAGCAAGGCCAAATTTCTATGCAGAGTTATAAGATCTGATTATATGACCATCCACAGTCCCCCTTCCCCAAAGAAATCTGTTGTAGCTCCAAATGGCATACCAAATAAAATACAAAGTATTCAGTTTTGTATTCAAGGCTTCCTTCTCTCAAATCTGGATCCAATTTACCTTTCCAGGTTTATGACATGTTAATGTTAATATAATCTCCTTTGTTTACCCTATTCTTCAGCTAAGAAGAATTGCTCATCTCAATTTGTCTTTTTTTTTTTTTTGGTGCCCCCAAGCCATTGTTCACTCACTCCCCCATGCTGACAATGGTACTTTCTTCACTTGCCAAAAACCTCTTTCCAATTCACTTCATGTACCACCTTCTCCATAGAATCTTTATTAAGATCTCAGCCATATGTAACTTTTTTTCCTTCTCACACCTCTCATACAGCTCCACTTTTAGGGTTTTCCCTAAATGGTCCTGCCTCAGTTTCCCTAAATTATCCTGTCTCAGTTTCCCTGAACTGTTCTGCCTCAATCCCCCTGGTTGTAAACCCCACCCCACCCCCCTTCCTGATCATTAGGACTGAGATAATTAGGGCTGTAGAGATCTGGCATTCCAAAAGATAAAATTCCAGATACATACCTATCTCAGATACCTAACTGGTATCCTCTATCTCTATTTTCCAGACTTTCTGTCTCTAACTGCTCCCATTTTATCAGAATTTATGGTCCTCACCTCCCCACCCTGTCAACAGGATTGAAGATCTGTCCTTGGAAATTCCCACTCACCAGAGTTTGGACTCCACCTCCTGCCTTTGTCAACCCTAATCTTAGAGCCACATGTATAAAAACCATTGGAATATCACATTTGATACTACTGCTGCTGCTGAATGCTTTGAGACATCAGCCCTGGGACTAAAATGGATCCTCTGGTCCAGAAAATCTCTCCCTCTCAGAAATCTAAATAAAGTATTAAGAACTCTCTAATCTCTATCTTGCCTCAGCTTCTCCCACATTACAGTATATATCATTGTATAACTTAAGACTATTGCTGTTTATTTATTTTTCTTAAACCTTGCCACAAGATTGTATATACTCTTGGGGGATTGGCTGCTGTGTCTTGTTTTACCTCTAAGCTTCAGAGCTAATTACAATGAGTTGCAATGAGTTACAATTACAATTACAATGAGTTACAATGAGGTACTAGAGTGCCCATCCTAGAAATAGGAAGAGTTCAAATGTGGCCTTGCTGTGTGATCCTGGGGAAATCACTTAATTTTGTTTGCCTCAATTTCCTCATCTGCAAAATGAGTGGGAGAAAGAAATAGTAAACCTGTATCTTTGCCAAGAAAATCCCAAATGGGGTTAGAGCTAAATATGACTGAAATGGTTCATCATTATCATCAACAACAACCACAACAATAAATATTTGTCCAGTGGGTGAGAGGAAAGGACACTGGCTATAAAAATCAGATCCTATTTTCTAGTTATTATCTGCATAAAGTTCCTCAAGGCAAATCACTTCTTTCATAACCTTGGAATATTGCTCCAGGGCCAACTTAGACCTTAAATTACTGAAAGTCAAGGGATTTTCATTTTTTGTCTTTGTATTTCCTCACTTTGTAGTGCAATGGGTAGAGATCCTCCTCTTACTACACACACAGAGTCAGGAAGATGAGTTCAAATTCAGACTCAAGACACTTACTTGCTATTTGACCTCAAGCAAGTCATTCATTTAACCTATTTGTTTTAGTTTTCCCAACTGCAAAATGAGGATAACAATAGCACTCACTTTGAAGGATTATTGTGAATGTCAAATGAGGTACTATTTGGAGAGTGCTTAGCATAGTATCTACCACCTAAAAGGCATTTATTTAACAAATGTCTGTGAGATATTCTACAAGGGAAGGAATTTGGAGATAAAGAATTTGGGTTCAAATCTTGGCTCTTTAATTTAGTCCCTGTATAAGCTTGGGCAAGATTCTTTTTTTTATTATTATTATTATTATAGTAACTTTTTATTGACAGAATCCATGCCAGGGTAATTTTTTTTTTACAACATTATCCCTTGCCCTCACTTCTGTTCCGATTTTTCCCTCCCACCCTCCACCCCCTCCCCTAGATGGCAAGCAGTCCTATATATGTTGAATATGTCCTAGTATATCCTAGATGCAGTGTATGTGTGCAGATCCAAACAGTTTTCTTGTTGCACAGGGAGAATTGGATTCAGAAGGTAGAAATAACGCGGGAAGAAAAACAAAAATGCAAACAGTTTATATTCATTTCCCAGTGTTTTTTCTTTGGGTGTAGCTGCTTCTGTCCATCATTGATCAATTGAAACTGAATTAGGTCTCTTTGTCAAAGAAATCCACTTCCATCAGATTACATCTTCATACAGTATCGTTGTTGACGTATATAATGATCTCTTGGTTCTGCTCATTTCACTTAGCATCAGTTCATGCAATTCTCTCCAAGCTTCTCTGTATTCATCTTGCTGGTCGTTTCTTACAGAACAATAATATTCCATAACATTCATATACCACAATTTACCCAACCATTCTCCAATTGATGGGCATCCACTCAGTTTCCAGCTTCTAGCCACTACAAACAGGGCTTGGGCAAGATTCTTAAACTAGCTTTCCTGTATATTGCCATCCAGAAAGCTATGATTCTATAATTCTCCCTGAATCTCAGTGTAAAATATATAATATATATTCCTATGTAAAATGAAGGATTTGACAAAATAATCTAAAGTCTCTTCCAGCTCTGAATATAATCCTAAAATTTGAATTGAGTTATCCCATAGAAGTCCTTAAGGGACTAAATTTAATGAATGGTTAGTAATTTGCAATTAGTCTACCAATTATTAAGCTAAATAGCTGCTTCTAAAGTGCTTGAACACTTCCCAAGGAGCTTAAAGATTTCCAAAGCTATCTTATTTTTACACTCCATTTGCTTTAACAAAATCCTTTTTATTAGAAATGCAAAGACAAATCAACCCAAATTAGTCGAGTCTGAATTAATAAGGTTTTACTTGATAGCCAACAGCTTTTCTGCTTCCTATAATTTATTATCTGTACCTCTCAAATCACTCAATTATCACTCACTACCTTGTACTATTAAGTAACTTGTTTGTCTGGCCTACTTTTTCATCTAGAAAAAAACAATTTGAAGGCACCATGTTTTATATCACATTACATACCCTATAGCAGCACAGCGCTTTGCATTTAGTAAATACTCAAAAAATACTTGTTAGAGTGGGAATGGGGGAAACACATTTGTAATTTAATTTGTATAAAGAGTTTGAGGTGAGGAAACCAATCAATGTAGAGACAGGCAACTATTCTGACATTTTTAGTATTAGAATTTCTGGGGTCATTAACTTACTCAGATTTATATCATATGTGTCCAAGGGGGCCTTGAACCTGGCTTGTCCAGATTAGGAGGCCTGTCTTCTAGCCAGTTCTCTGTCTAAACTACCCTTATGTCAATACCCAAACTATCCATACACACACAATGTGAGACCCAGAGGAAGCAGGAGGTTGGAGGAACAGCTAGTTAGTGTTTATGGGGAACTTTGTTGTTGAAATGCTCTGCAAATATCTATTTTATCCTCTTTCTGAATTCAAATCTGGCTTCAGACAGTTACTAGCTATGGGAAAGTCACTTCATCCTGTTGGCCTCAGTTTTCTCATCTGTAAAATGAACTGGGCAAGAAAATGTCAAACCCCTCCAATATCAAGACCAAGAAAACCCCAATAGGGAAAAGTTCAACATAAGTGAACCACAAATAAACCTAGTAAAAAGATATAGGAAAGAAAAACCAAACCCCTAATCCTTTAGGCTCTGCCATTTACCCTCCTAGTTCAGGAGACTTAATGTGCTGTTATGTCATAAAATATGTAACATCTTTCTTTCTTCCTCCTCCCTGTAAAATATTTCTTTTCCCTTGTGAATGCACTGCCTTAAGGTTAGGTAGCAATTCTAAGTCTTCCAGAATGTGAAATATGATTCTAGTAATATACTCATCTTAGCAGAATCTCATTACAAAAATCCAATTGGTATGTCCTGTGGCATTAAGAAACACATGCACATATGTGTGCATGTATGTAAAATATTCTGTTTAAAAAATATACAAGATCAGAATGGTGACAAGTTTCTAGACTCTTCCCTTATATGTGTGTGGTGGGGAGAGATGTCTTATATTTTGTATATGTTTGTAGTTTTTGTTGAACTTAGCACAGAGTCTTGAACATTATAATTTCTTAAGAATCATTAAGAGAATGAATGGATGATCATTAAAGGACAACTGGACAAAAGAAAGAGGCTTGACTGTTAACTGAGACAAACCATATGTCCACACAGAGATCATACTGAGTAAACCAATAAAGAATGAAATTGCAACTCAGCATGTCAAATAGTACAGAACTACATCCCACTAAATTTTGGCAAAGAAATTATAAGCAAGCATTTGGAAGAGCTATTCTCTCATTCCTGAAATGTGCACAGAAATGGTATCATGAAGATCTTAAAACAAAAACAAAATGGTATTTATTTCTGAAACAATTTTCAGAGCTACTTTGGCTATTTCTCCCATTTTACAGATGAAGAAACCGAGACCTGGACAGGTTACACGATTTACCCAAGACCACCCAATTAGATGATGACAGATCCTGGGACTTGAGTTAAGGCCTCCTGACTCTCCCCACCACATCGTGCTTCCCTGATAGAGAAGAGCTTTGTTTCCGGAAAGAAGGTTAATTCAGATCAGCATTTGAAATGCTCAAGTACAACAGGGTCTATCACACAATTGACCAAATTCTTCCGCCATTTGAAGGAGACAAGTGAAGTTTTCTCAAAAAGTCTATGAGATAAATAGGTCAGACCTCAGGCCTATGTCACGTGGTCCTTATTCCCAGAGGTCTGCAGGGCCCAAAGGTCCTTAGGCCTAGTGCAGGAAGTCACACGATCTCAAGGCCTCGAGGTCTCTGGGGTCAAAACCTAGGTCTAAGCTAGGAAGTGATAGGAAGTGACATGACCCACAGGAGTCAACAGCATTGACCATTGGTCATTAATAGTTACTTCCTTTTTAGTCCATCCAGTGAAAAGACTTGGATCTTTTGCTTTTTAACCAGCTTTCCTATTTTCGACTTGCCAGGTCAAGCCCTTGTTGGAAGCTGAGTTCTCTCCCAGGTGTGCTTGGGCCTCTCTCTGCAGGGACTGAATAAATGCTTTCTCTTTGTATCCGAAGATGTCTCAATTTGGGTAAGGGGGTCTAACCCCCATCCCACACACATCTCCATTTAAAAACAAATATTAGCAAGGCCTGGATGGTTCATGGAAGAAGATGTGATCACTCATAGTAGGTTAAATGAGTCCTTGCCTTCACTGACGAAAAGCAGTTTTGAGGATGCCAAGTAATTGGGTTATGTTACCATGAAGGATTATCCTCCTGGGACCGGTTTCACATTAAGGATGGCCCTTTGGAAATAAAAGGTGTACTTTAACACTAGAGAGAGTTGGATCAAAATAATTTTTGAAAATAAATATTTTTTGAAAGTGATTTTTAGAAAAAGGAACACTTTTTTTTTTTAATGGGGAGGAGCTATCCAACCTTCCAGAGTTTCTTGAAGTTTTAACAAACAACACTTTGAATAACTTCTTAATGAAGAAGGAACAAAGTGAATGAAGCAAGAAGTACTTCTAAATCAAGATGGATATGGGCCCAAGAACTTTCAGAACTCTGCAGCTGGTTTCAGAGACAATAATTCTTCTGAAGTACAACTTTGGATTCTCTTTTTTCATCCTTAGAAATGTTTTTTTTCATTGGGAATTGCTGTGTGTCTCTTCAATGGGAACAACTCTGTTGTTGAGAAACTTCTGGGGGTGTTAAACTTTTTTTCTCCTTTTTAAAAGCATCAAAAAATACAAATGAGGGAAAGGGGGAAGCTGGTGACAAAGAAGTTCCAAATGTCAGCATTTCAAATAGTAGCAGTTTCCAACAAGGAATCAGTAAAATGTAATAAAGAGAACTCCTCCTCCATCCTCCTCCTCTTAAGAGACCATGGAAAAGTGTTTCAGCCAAATGCAGTACATGACACAAGACTGCAAAAGAGCAATCTCAGCTTAGGATGGTGTCCATCAGCCAGGAATGTGACCAAGTGTATGTTCTATAGAGCATCAACACCATTATCAGTACTAAATGGATAGGAAACAGACTTTTAGAATTAAACCTTATTAGTTAACCTGGAATTAAACCTTTTTAGAGTTAAATCTTAGCAATCATTCAGACCAGGGATATTAAAGGAAAAGGCCAGTAATCTGGCCTTGCAGTATCTGCCCCCCCCCCAAAATAATAGTATACTTTGTTTAGAGTTTTGTTTAGATCTAATAAGGCAAGGTGGCAAGGTGGCAAACTGGAAAGCTCACTGAATGTTACAGAGACATGAGAACTGAGTTTAACTCTCATTGACTTCTACAGCTTCAGCTATTATATCTATTAAAAAATCATATAGATAATACTCAAATCTATGTTTCTATCCCTATTCAGGTACATTAGATTTGGAGACAAAAGCATTGTACCAGCTTTGTTATTTATTGCTTGTGTAGTCCTGAGCAAGTCTTATAACTTTACTTGGTTTCAGTTTCCCCAAATGAGGGAGTTGGATGAGACAATCTAAGGTAGCAAGTGATTGGAAAGAAGTCATAGTAGTAGTGCAAACAGATGAAACATTTAAAAAAAAAGTTGAGTTTGAGTTCAGTGATCTATAATAAGACCAATCAACAAACATTATTGAGTACCAGATAATGGGAACACACAGAATATGTGTGTATAAATGTCTATGTATTTCTAATGCATTTCTGTATGTATATATACATACATATAATATATATAATCACATGTATGCATACACACACACACACACACACACACACACTGCTTGAGATCAGTGCCGCTGTATTAATAACAGTCATAGGTCTCCCACTACACCCAAGGGCCATTTCCAGTTGTCCTTATCACTGGAACCACATAGCTCTGGAGGAGAGAGGCTGGTGACTTTGCAAAACCCACCCTCACTTAAATCCAACTCCCAAATCATGGCTTCACCTCCCTAAAGTGATGGTCCTCTTTAATAACAAACATCAACAAGTCATTATCACTTAATTGCCTCAAAGGAGGCCACCAGGAAAAAAAATAAGAAAATTATATTTGTGTGAACTGCTTGATTTTTAATGATTATTTTTGAAATGACTGTACAGTTGTCCTTAATCCTCCAATTTTATTTAGACAGAGCCAGTCCTAGAGGGGTGGCATGAGACCCCAACAATGAGAGAATACAAATACAAATCCCTTGCATTTTAGGATTGTCTAAAAACTGGAGAAAAGTTTCAATTTTGTTTATTTTAATTTGGAATTTAAAAGACCAATCACAATTTTGCCTCATGGATTTTGTGGTAATTCTGGGAGAAATACTTGAAAGGTCAATGCTAAATTCTCCCTGGGAGTTCAGACATTTCTAGAATTGGGAATATGTATAAATGTGCCCATTGTACCCTCCCTTAATTAGCCCAGGATGGGTAGTGGTGCTTCATCAGTTTAAAAAGTTTCTACTCTTACTTCCAACAATGAGACCTGAACTGTCATTCCCAGTCTTTGCGTTTCTGTCCGTGGTTTTTCTTTCTTTCACAGCCCCAGTGGAAATTTTGCTGCATGTAGGAGGAAATAGAGCATGTGAACTGAATCTACAGGACTCTCTGGTTTGTGGTTTTCTAGGTATAAGGGACCAGAATCAGACCCCAACAGTAAGAGCACCCACAGTGTTCCTGCAGAGGTATAAGAAGATGGGGACAGTCACAGTACTTCTGTATAATGGGACAGAGTCAGATAGGTATCAGCTCTGCTGTTAGTAGTTGATGCTGGTAGAGTAGGCATTAGGCACAGATGTGGTTTCCAGCAGAGCTGGGGAAAATTATGGAGATGCAGTCCATCCTCCTCTCCTTACACCCGCAATGATAGCAGTTTAGCTCCTAGCAACAGAGATAAGTGAAAGAGTGGACCCTGACATGTACAGTGTTTTTTTGCTTTTTTTTTTTAATAGCCTTTTATTTACAAGTTATATGTATGGGTAACTTTACGGCATTGACAATTGCCAAACCTCTTGTTCCAATTTTTCCCCTCCTTCCCACCACCCCCTCCCCCAGATGGCAGGATGACCAGTAGATGTTAAATATATTAAAGTATAAATTAGATACACAATAAGTATACATGACCAAACGGTTATTTTGCTGTACAAAAAAGAATCAGACTCTGAAATATTGTACAATTAGCTTGTGAAGGAAATCAAAAATGCAGGTGGGCAAAAATATAGGGATTGGGAATTCTATGTAATGGTTCTTAGTCATCTCCCAGAGTTCTTTCGCTGGGCATAGCTGGTTCAGTTCATTACTGCTCCATTGGAAATGATTTGGTTGATCTCATTGCTGAGGATGGCCAGCCAGGTCCATCAGAACTGGTCATCATATAGTATTGTTGTTGAAGTATATAATGATCTCCTGGTCCTGCTCATTTCACTTAGCATCAGTTCATGTAAGTCTCTCCAGGCCTTTCTGAAATCATCCTGTTGGTCATTTCTTACCGAACAATAATATTCATATACCACAATTTATTCATCCATTCTCCAATTGATGGGCATCCACTAAGTTTCCAGCTTCTGGACACTACAAAGAGGGCTGCCACAAACATTCGTGCATGCCATTTACAATATTAAAGAGAGGTTCAGTATAGTCCATCACTTATTGTCATACAAAACTGATAGCCTCTCCAAATTTTTTCCAATAAAATATCTAATGATCATCATACAACTCCTTCTAAGGGAGGGTTTGGAGGACCAATGGGAATTGTTGGGAAGGGACTTGCTTTATGGCAACAAAGGGAGCTGAAATTGTCTAATCAGATTTCAGGGAAGAAGGGAAGCAATTCTTTAAAAGCCTCTCATGCAACAAATTTTGAATTCCCCTCCCATGTGATGGTGTTGGTGGGGTGAGGAGGAGGAGGTCCTATCTGGTGGTCCAGGAAACACTGACTGGGTGGATACAATATTGTTGTAGGACAATTTTCTCTGAACTTTTATGAGGATAAGTGACTATATGGGAAGTGTTAACATCCTTGCTGTATCCTTGATATTTCTATTGCTACTCCTGCTTAAGTCACCTTTTTTACAGTGAGAGATTCATTGAGAGAACTACAAAGAACTGACAATACCCACGTAGTCCAGATTATTTAGACCTGGTCTCTCCAGATTCAGTTACTCCTCAGGGGAACTATTACATTGTTCATCTTGTTTTTTATGTTTCTATTCAAGCTTTTCTCATTCTCTTCCATTGCTGCCTATATCAGAATTCTTGAATAACAAAGGTTAGAACTGACTAGTAATAAAACTAAAGTTATTTAAATAGTGAAAGATACTCCATAAGGCCTCACAAACTTATCTCCAAGGAAGATGATTGAACTCTAAACCAGCTTATTCTCAGGAAATGCTAAAATGATCCCATCCTGTTTCTATCATCCACGATACTCAGGTCAGTTTTCCCAAACTTTCTTGTTAGCATAGAATGATGTGAAGCCTGAACTCCTGATCAGCTCATTTGACCTCCATAGTTAGTAACTCTAATCCATCTTGTCTCCAACTTCTAAGACTGGCTTGATTAGGATTTTTTTAGACATCCAAACTCTTCCCTGGTTCCTCCCTTTTCTCCTTAGACCCTGCTCTCTTCATCTTATCCTCTGAGACTTTGAAGATTCATGATCCTAAAAGCACATTACTTAATCATTATGAGTATGCCTTGTTTAGTCATAATTGGCTAAGCCCATGAGCCATTTCACATAATAAATGGCAAATCTTTGTAACCTATGACAAATGTCTGCCTTGATTGCTTCATGTTGAATGAACCATTATGCTTTCCCAAATTTACTTCATATTTTTACTTTGTATTATCACTTAAAAGGGATGGAGTCTTACAGAAACAATATCTTAACCCCTATCTCCATGCAAGTTAGACTAGTTTTTTCTTAACAGATCTTGAAACCTTCCTCAAGATTGCTGACATCATGTTTTCATGACTGCACATATATAACCTATATGGGATTGCTTACCATCTCAGAGAGGAGGGAAGGGAGATTAAGGAAAAGATAGAATTTGAAACTAAGAGCTTTAAAAATATATATTTTTAAAAATTGTTGGGGCAGTTAGTTGGTACAGTGGATAGAGCACCAGCCCTGAAGTCAGGAGAACCTGAGTTCAAATCTGGCCTAAGACACTTAACACTTCCAGGCTGTGTGACCCTGGGCACTTAACCTCAGTTGCCTCAGCCAAAAAAATTGTTTTAACATATAATGGGAGAAAATAAAATGTTACTAATTTTTTAAAAGGCTGCTGAATAAAATAGGAGAGAAATGGGATGTGGGAAGAGGGGAAGATGATAAAAGAAAGGGCATAATGGAGGAGGCAGTGCTCAGTAGAAAACACTTTTGAAGAGGGACAGGATGAAAGGAGAGAGAATAAATGAGAGGAAATACAATTAACAAAAGTAATTGCATAAAAATTTTTGAAGTAAGTTTCTCTGATAAGGTCTCATTTCTCAAATATAAAGGGAACTGAGTCAGATTGGTAAAAAATAAGAGCGATATCTCAATTGATAAATGATCAAAAGATATTATCTGTGCCCAAAGAGCTGCAAATTTATGTATATCCTTTGACCTAACAACATCACTACCAGGCATGAATACCAAAAGAAATTCAGAAAAAAATAGAAAAAAAAAAAAAGGAAAATTACCTACATGTACAGAAAATATTCATAGTAGCACTGTTCTCAGGACAAAAAAAAATTAGAAATTGAGGGGATGCCAATAAGTTGGGAAATGGCTCATTTAAACTGTGGTATGTGTTTGTGATGGAATATTATTGTTCTTTGGGCAATCATGAGCAGGATGCTCTCTGGAGGAAAAAAACACCTGGAAAGTCTTCCATGAACAAAGTGAAATTTATACAGAGTAATAGTAATGTCTGGGATGACCAGCTATAAATGACTTTGTTATTCTCAGTAGTACAATCATCCACAACTATTCTGAAGGACTTATGATGAAAAATATTATCCATATCCAGAGAAGGAACTGATTGTGCCTGAAAACAGAGTGAAGCATATTTTCATATTCTCTCTCTCTCTCTCTCTCTCAATTTTTCTTGAGGGTTTTTATTTTTATCAGAGTGGAAGATCTATGTTTTCTTCCACAACTTGACTTTTAAGGAAATGTTTTGCTTAACTTTATTCACATATGGTTTCTTAATTGTGGGTGGGGATAAGGAAGAGAACCTAGAACTCAAAAATCATATATATATATATATATATGTATATATATATATACATATATATATAAATTTTGTTAAATGTAACTGGAGAAGATGTTAAATAAATAAAAAAATATATGTGTGCATACACACACACACACACACACACACACACACATATATATATAGAGAGAAAGAGAGAAAGAGAGAGAGAGAGAGAGAGAGTAAAAGAGAGAGAGAGAGAGAGAGAGAGAGAGAACGAACAAGCCCAGGTCACAGAGATCAATAGAAGCATAAATTAGACACGCTTTTAAAAGTAAATAAATGAAAAGCTGCTGACATTATCTCCTTATCTCCTGAGTACAAAAATCATAAGAAGGAGATTGGCATGCTGATGGGCTCCTGGCTGATAGATCATGATGGATAATTCAGGAAAGGGACCTCCATTGAGCTGAATCTATTCAAAGAGTTGTCTATCTTTATTAAATATCCTTTCCTTCTATAACTAAGTAAATCTATTTAACTGTTTAATGACATATAAATGTTCTATTTTCTTCAATAGCTAATCAAAACTACAAGAGCCTGGCCTGAATCAGACCCAGGTCAGAACAAATCCCCAGGTGCTAAGACAGACAGACTGACAGACACATTTAGGTAACATACTATATAAAGGAGGTTGAGAAATATCTGGACAGATAAGAAAATTGAAAGAGCAATGTCATGAAAACCTAGAGAGGAGAGATTTAAAAGTGATAAATGTGGCAGGAATATCATGAAGGAAAGGGAAGATGACCTCACCTCAGAGGTCATCTGACCCATTTTTTAGATGAATAAATTGAGGCCTAGAGAGAAGTATCCAAGGTTATAAGATAGCCTATTTCCTTCATTTTACAAAAAAGAAGCTGATATCCAGAATGGTCAGGTAACTTCCCTATGGAAGTTCACACAGACACTAAACAAAGAAGTCAGAAGTCAAATTCAAGTTTCTTGACCACCAGTTCGATGTTCTTTTTGCTATTCTTTAATGGACAGAATTGAGTCCAGGCCTTATCGTGTTGGAAGTGATTAACTTGAGCTGAGCAGTATTGGCTCTGAATTATACAGGTCACTTAACAGGTACTTTGTAAATTTCTTTACAAAGGCCTGATTAATGAATATGGCTATTGTTTCTGACTTGGCAGCCCCTATATTATTTTGCCCCGACTTTGCTGTAAAAAATAATAACCATGACCCACCAGCCCCAGACCTCCCAGAAAGGTTACAGTGCTCTATTTATATCCCTTACTCAGCTCTACCAAATTAGGGACTTTACAGCCTAAGTTCTTGGGAATCAATTTTAAGGCAACAAAGATCAAGGACTGGGCTTGGAGTCAAGATTTGAGTTCAAATTGTCTCTCTGGTACTTACCAGATATGCAACCCTGGGGAAGTAACTTGATTTCAGTCAATTCCCTATGACACAACTACTAACTCATAGATGAGTTGGTTAAATGAGTAACAATATCTCAGAGTCATTTTCAGTTCCATAATTCTCCTCACCTCCCACACATCCAAATAGTTGTCAAGGCTTGTCAATCTTCCACTACAATATTTCTCAGCTCTCTCCCTTTCCCTCTGCTTACACACCCATCTATGGAGTAGAGACCCTCATTGTCTAGTCTCTTAATTGAACTCCCTGATTCCAGTCTGTTCTTTCCTCCACACTCTGAGATCCTCATATGGACCCTGATCTTATTGAATTAGCACTTCTTTTGAAAATGGCAAATTGCAACCCATTCATGCTTGCTGTCTTGTATGATTCATGTATTTGTCTCCTTAAAAGTTTGTCAAAGTGGGTCCATCCATTGTTCTAGAGATCGTCCTTGGTTTCTTCTAAGAATACTAGTATATTCTTGGAATTCTAAGAATACCAGCTAGTATTAACTAGCTTTCGAGTACTCATTTTCCCACATGATCACTCCATCTTTTCTTCAATGCTCTGCTGACATTTTATTCTTATCTTTTTTGAAGTTCCTCACTGTCTGCTTACCCTTAACATATGCCTCATCATTACACTATTTGAGATTCATTTCTTAAGTCTTCAAAGATAATGTTTTTCGGTCACAAAACAATACCAGTAAAATGTTCATATTGAAAAGATAGCACTTTGCTTTCATGGGAATCTTGGTGCAGTAAAATAACTTTGCAAATTAATAACAGTACTCTCGTCCTCTGATTTAACTCTAGACCCAACTCTCTATCCATGTTTATTCTGTCACACATACATATAATACATAAGACATGTATATATGCCATAAAACATATGTATATATAAACACACACATATAGACATTCTCCAAAAAACTGTATACAAATGCATTTGAAATCTGGGCAATAAACATCCTTTATCCACTGTGCCATCCTAAGCCTAGATAGGCTTACCTCCTTTGAGTGATTACAGATTTTTTCAAGGAGGTTCTGCAGTGTTGTGGAATTTTATGCAATCAGTGCATCCAAGATGACTCATCATCTAGAGGGAATCCCACTTCAAAGGAGGAAGGGATAAACATTTTTATAGTGCCTACTATGTTCCAGATGTGGTAAATGCTTTATAAAAGTTATCTCCTTTGAACCTCACTACAGCCCTGCTGTTATTATCTCTATTTTATATTTGGGCAACCTGAGGCAAATAAAGATTGAGCCACTTGCTTAAGGTAGCACAGTTGGATTTCAACTCAGGTTTTCCTCACTTGAGCCTTACATCTCCCTGTTCCACGTTTTGCCTGCTGTTCATGATAAGTTTCATTGAATAGGATTATTTCTGTTGATGTCTTCCAAGGAATCTTGGATGATCTTGATGTGTAGATGGGAAACAACTTGTTATTGAAGGACTGTAAGGTTGTCCTCCAGGCAGAACCCAAACCCTAAAGCATAAGTATGTGGTCAAAAAACCGTTTTTGAGTTCCTATTTTGTGTAAATCTGCATAGAGAGAAACAAAGTTGTATGAGACAGTCTGCCTTCAAGAAACTTACTTAAAAGCTAGTAAGTAGTGGGATTGGACATACAAACACAAACCAATTTTTATTTTATTCTATAGATAGTGCTGTAATAAACAGATATGAATTGACACATTAAATGTAATTTAGCAGAATGAATTACTATTACGTTTTTCCCATGTCTTACTTATGTCATTGGTATATTGTAGTGGTTCTTACACTTGGTCTCAGAACCATTTTATATTCTTAAAAACTGAGGACTGCCCCCCCAAAAAAAACCCCAAACTTTTGTTTATGTGGATTATATTGACCATTATATATGATAATAGAAATTAAAACATTTTAGTATTATTGACTATAAAGATTTTATACTTCATGAAACCCACCTTCACCCACAAAGGGTATTATGAACCACACTTAGAGAAATGCTGATGTGGAGAATGCTCAGTGAGGAAATTCTCTACAGATTGTCAAATGTGTTGCAACGTAATAGTATTAGAGAGTTACTTAGGGCATTAGGAGGTTAAGTGGCTTAGCCAGGGTTATGTAGCTAAACTGTATGGGCAGAACTTGAACCCCTGCTTCCCCGAGTGAGCTCTATACACAAAAATCAATCCTCCCATGGTTACATTATTTGCATGTAATATATATTTCTAAAGTACTTTAAAGTAGTTTATCCTCTTAAGTAAACTCTTCCCATGAAATCTTGTTTACACTGTCATTTGCACACTTACACTATCATTTATTTTTCGCCAATGAAAATATAAGATGAAGCTAAAACTTGGCTTATAATCAGGATCCTTAAGCTGAGATCCATAAACTTGATTTTAAAAGATTTTAATTATTGTATTTCCATATGTTTTCCTTTGTAATCTTATATCTTATTGCATGTATCTAATGATGTTATTCTTGGGGGGGGAGGGGATGATGTCAGTCTCAAAGGCATAACCAGATTGACAAGGGGTGACACAAAAATGGTTTGAAAATGAGGAACTTGGACTAGAGGGCCTCTGAGATCCATTCCAGCTCTGTATCTATGTTCCAACCAATTTTTTTTGGTCTTTTCTCTTCAGCCAGAATGCAAATTCCTTAAGGCCAGGAACCATATTTCACAATCTTGTGTATCCCTCGTAGACCTGGAAATAGTGCAATTGCACACCATAGATATTCAATAAATGTAGAACAACGGTGCACCCATGTTTTCCTATGATGCTTTTTTAAAAAATTCTGAATGTATTAGAACATGAATGTCTATTCTATACTTTGTGAGAGAAGAGGGAGCCTGGAAAAGACTCAAAAACATTGAAAACCAGAGGGTGCAAAAAGGGAAACAATAGCCTGCATTGTCATTGTGTTGTGAAGGAAGCCTCCCAAGAGAATATGGAGGGCTAATGGGGCCTGCAGGCTCCGATAATGGCTCCCAGCTGGAACTATCTGCAAAAAGTCTTTCTCAATGTCCATACCCACAGAAGGAACTTACTTAAGCATAGACCATCCTTTGTATCCCCATGGAGCCCACAAATAACGTGATTTGTCAACATAGTTTTTCAAGGATTATTTTTTCAGTTTCTTTTATAGCTTTTAAAAATCACCCTTTTTCCTTGCTCTTTTCAAAAGATCCCTTTCTTTTGGTTTTGGGGGAACAAAGTCCCAAGACAATCCTCATGATCTTTACCACGAGGCATCTTAAAAAATGATGGTCCAAACAGTCAGGGGGAACTAAGAAAACAAACTACTTCTGAAGGATTCCACTGCTGGGAAATAAACCAGAGTTCTCTCAATGTTTCTATCACAGCAAATCCTTTGGATTCTTATTCTTTTTTCTAGTGAGATAGCAACCCCTCCCCATCTCCAGTGCTGTGATTGTCTGCTCTTTGTGGGCTAAATATAATGGAGACAGAGTCAGGTCCCTCCTGTGCTGTGTCTGCAGCTTCTGCCATTATTGTGTGGGGGTATGGACAGCCACTAGGTGATACAGTGGACAGAGCACCAATCCTGGAGTCAAAAAGACTTCTTCCTGAACAAGTCATTTAACCTCCCTTTTCCTTTGTTTGCTCACCCATAAAATGAACTGGAGAAGGAAATGGCAAAGCACTCTAGTATCTTTGCCAAGAAAACCCCAAATGGGACCATGAAGAGTCAGACAAGACTGAAAAATGACTGAAGAACCACAGCAACAACAAAAATGAGCTGACTGGTGCTTGTGTAGGTTATATGTGTCCATGTGGGTTTATCTAAATGTGACTTGCAAAGAAGTGTGATTAGCTATCTCTGGCATCTCCTTAATCCTCCTTTTTCCAATGAAGAGACTTATTCCTGTCAGGAAGCAGGTTAGGATCCAAGGCTGCCCACTCTAGAATTATATCTGCCCCCGTAAATATTATTTGTATGGAGAAAATAATTTTTAGGTTTAAACTGACTCCTGATTACTCTTCCCTAATAGGGCACGAGTGCTCCAAGATATATAACAAAGGCATGACTCTGTTCCTACCAGATCCAGTTACACAAAGAGCATGCAAAGCAAGTAATTCCATTTATTCAAGTTGATAACAAGTAGGAATAACAGAATACATTTGAGAATATGCTGGACAACATGGAAAGCAAATGAACTTTCCCATTGGGAGAAAAAGAGATAGAGACAGAGACAAGGGAAGAGACAGAGGGGGAGAGAGAGACACACCCAGAGAAAGAGAGACAGACAGACAGAAACACAAAGAGAGAGAAACAGAGAGACACAAAGAGACACACAGAGATAGAGACATACACACACATAGAGAAGGGGGAGAAAAGAGGAGGGAAAAGAAGAGGAGAGGGAGGGGGAGAGGGAGAGGGAAAAGGAGGAAGGGAGGAGGGAATGAGAGATCTAATCCAAGGGAAAATTCCCCAAAGTCTTTACTGTAGTAAGTTGTGGGAAAGGGGATGGGGACATGATTGAAGCACTGAGGCCTCTACATGCTAGCTACTTCTTAGTCTTTCTCTTCAGGGACTTGAAGAGAATCTGGAATTTTGGCTTCTCTCTCAAAGTGGGAAGCCAGAAAACCAGGATACCAGGATCTCTCTTCTTCCAAGCTCTTACCAATTCTATTTTTCATTCAGGTTATAGAACCTTGCATAATATATCTTCACCAATGAAATGCCTTTGAACCTTTTGTTGTTACTCAATTTTTTTCAGTCATGTTAGACTCTGTGACTCCCGTTAGGGTTTTCTTAGCAAAGATACTGGAGTAGTTTGCCCTTTCCTTCTCCAGCTCATTTTACCAATGAGGAACTAAGGTAAATAAGGTTCCACAGTTCATAAATGTCTGAGGCCTGATTTGAACCCAGGAAGATGAGTCTCCTTGACTCCAGGCCTGGCACTCTATCCATTTTGGTTATGACTATCTGGAGTTGATGTGTAGGATGGACAGCAGTACAAAACTAGGGCTGAGGCTGTCTATATACCAGGGGAGGAGGATCTTTAAATGACTTGCAGAGCATTGCCTACTATACAATAATACAATATATTTGTCAAGAAAGTAGTGTACGTGTGTGTGTCTGTGTGTGTGTGTGTGTGTATGTGTACCCTTTGACCTAGAGATCCTGCTACTAGTCAGAAATCCCAGGGAGGTCAAACAAAAATAGAAAGAGTTCCATATGCACCAAAATATTCATAGCAGCATGTTTTGTGGTAGCAAAAAATTAGAAACAACATAGTTGGGGAATGGCTAAACCAGTTGTGGCCCAAGAATGTTACAGAATATTACCACACTATAAGAAATAATGAATAAGAAGCATTCAGAAAGCATGGGAAGACTCAGAATTATAGACAAAGCACTGAACAGAATTTGACAGATCAATCCCTTAATTATAGGACCAAGGAGTTAAGTGATTTACATAAAGTAAGGATTAAACCTCAGAGCCAGGATTTGAAATCAGGCCTTCTGCCTTTACAATCAGCATTCTCTCCATTATATCATATTGCCTCCTTTATGAACTGATAAAAAATGAAGTAATGAAAGGAAAACAATGTACACAAAAAAGGAAAAAATTCTACTTATTTACAATGAACAAGTTTGCCTAGAAAAGAGTTGAGAAAATCTACCTCTCTCCCTCCTTTGCAGATCTGGGGAACTGGATGGAATATTGCATATGTTGCCCAGCATAGTTCATACATTGATTGCTTTTGTTAATTTACTTTTTTCCTCTTTCTTTTTTTTAATTGACAACTCACTGGATAGAAAGGAAGAAGGGACATATTTGGAAATTAAAGTAATGGAAAAAATAAAATATATCAATAAGAATAAAAAAACAACTTTTTGTCTCACATTTATGTAAAACTGAAAGGTCTGAGAGTTTGGTTTGAAGCCCCTAGTTACTTTTCTCAACATAATGTGGGCTGTTTTGAATAATCAGATTTGTATTTCCCAATTATAATTCCCAACTGATACTATAACCTCTATTTATAGGGCCAATCACAAAACCAGTAGTCAAAACATTTAAGACATAAAATCAACCTAAATAACAAGGTGGAATGAAGAAGCAGAATCTTTTTCTTTAACTGTACACAAAGGGGCAAAACTTCTTTAGAATGGTTCATGGGTATTATAGTTTAATCATGATATTGGTTGTTGAACAAAGTCACTTTATAATTTATACATAGTGACAAAAATTTAGGATTCAATTCTGTCTGTCTCAAGGCTCTTGAGGTGGCTAGGGAGTAGCTAAGACCTCAGGGCAGGCTGGAAAGCTTTGAAGGGCCTTGGCAGTGAAATCACTGGTATCCCACTGACTCTATTGGGTGTTGCAATATTCAGGACATTATCCTTGCTTTTACCTCCACTTTTAGCTTTTTGCAGCCTATAGTCTTCCTCTTCATTTCTGATTGCTCCCCTGTGGGTTTCTCCAGAAGCCCTATTTATTAAAAAAAAATAATAATAATCCTTCCTTACTGAACATTCCACCTCAGAATCCTTCTCTAGTGAAGCTGCCCCTCTATAGCCAGACATAGACCCTTCTGGGAAATGAAAGGGAATTTTTCCTAATGAGTTAAGGCCTCAATCATCAAGGGAAATAAAGTTCTGGGGATTTTTCCATTTCTATTGCTGCTTGAGGAAAAAATGTTTTTAAGGTAATTAGAAGACAGTTATGAAAGAGGGTTGGACAATGATGGTTGCTATTGTTTATTATTTTTTTTTATTATTTTTTATTGTTTTTCTTTGAGTGGTACAGCAGAAAGAATGTTGGACCTGGAATTAGGAACACTGCAGTTCAAGTCCAGCTTCAAACACTTAGCTGTCTATCCCTGAGCAAAACACTTGAGCCTTAGTTTCCTCAACTGTAAAATGGGGATAATAATAGCACTTACCTCATAGCATTGTTATGAAGATCAAATGAGATAATTTATAAAGCACTTGGCACAGGGCCCGACACGTAATAGGGACATAGGGAATTGCTTATTCCTTTCTCCTTTTTTACTCTGTATAAGATGTAATATTACACATCTATGTCAACACTGGAAAATGCTATTCATACAATTATTTGCTAATAAGTCTTGGAATTTTTTTTAAGTTTTAAAATTTCTCTTATCCCTTTTGTTGTTGTTTAGTCATTTTAGCTGTGTCCATCTCTTTGTGACCCCTTTTGGGGTTTTCTTGTCAAAAATACTGGAGTGATTTGTCATTTTCTTCTTCAGATTATTTTACATATGTGAAAACTTGGGCAAATAAGATTAAGTCAATTACTCAGGGTCACACAGCTAGTAATCTGAGTTGTATCTGAACTCAGGAACTTGAGTTTTCCTGATTCCAGGGTGGATACTCTATCCCATTACACCAAGTTGCTGCCCATCTCATCCCTTTTAGAAAAGAACAAAGGTGAGCAGCAAAGGATAAATCTCTTTATATCTAGAGAGCCCATTTTATTTTATGAGCTCCTTGATGTCAGAGATCGTATCTTGTATAGCACTTAGTACAGAGTATATATAGTAAACATTCAATATTTATTTAGTGAACTCAGGCATATATTAAAACATTCTAGAGCTAGCTTGATTCATCTTCTTCCTTCTTGGGAATCCTGGGATGTTTTGTTTTTGCATCTAAAATATTATATTTAGCTCAATATGTCTCAGTATTAAGAGCAACCCAAATTAACTGGAGAATATGTGGAAGAGGTCAATAAATGAAAAGGGATCTGGAATGCATGTTATAGGAAGAAGGGTTGAAAGAACTAGTAATGTCAAGACAGAATAATGTCATATAGTGAGTACTGCTCCAGGAGTTGGGGTAACTTGGACTCCAGTCCTAGTTCTTCCTTAGATTAGTTGTGTGAATGAACTTGGTCAGTTTACATTATCTTGAGCCTCAAAAGCATTACATCAAAGACCTGATCAATTGCTCATCATAAAATGAAGGATTTTGTCTACATGAATTCTAACATCCCTCATGGTTTAAAATACAATGGATTAACATAGAAAAGACCACAATGGAATATAATATAATTACCATCTTTTTAAAAGGCTTTATACATAAGAAGGAAGTGTATGTATATCAGGAAGAGTCAGCTAGGACCAATAGAATGAAGCTAAAGAACCTGATTGCAACCTAATATAAAGAAAAATTTTGCAACAAGTGCATCTGTTCAATGATGAGCTCTCTGATTCTGTAGGTATTTAGGAAAACTGATTTATTTAAGAAGTCAATATCTAAGGGCCACTAGGTGGAACAATGGACAGAATGGCTGGCCTGAAGTCAGGAAGATTTGAGTTTGAACTCAACTTCAGGCACTTACTAGCCATATGACCACGTTTACTTCAGTTCCTTGTTTGCAAAGTGAACTAGAGAAGGAAATGGCAAACTACTTCAGTATCTGCCAAGAAAACCCCATATAGGATCATGGAGAGTTGGACATGCCTGAACAAGAAATTTGATGATAATTTGTCAGGAATGCCATTGATTGAGGAAGCTGGACTAAATAATCTGTAAGATCATCCAAGATTCCATAATTCTAAGCATTCTATATATTTGTTTATAAATTCAAGAGTTTGTATGAATACGGCCTGAGACAAACAATCTTCTCTAATTTGAAGCCAAACCAGTTGTCATAGGCTTTGCTCTAATATAGCAGAGTAAAATTCAGACCAACCTTTAAGAGTGGTGCAAAGATACACCTGCCCCAAAGTAACACAAGGATATCAAAATATCAAGATATCCTTGTTGTTGTTCAATTATTTCAATCATGTATGTCTCTTTATGACCCTATTTGGGGGTTTTCTTGGCAAAGGCTTCGGAGGGGTTTGCCCATTTCTTCTCCAACTCATTTAACAGATGAGGAAACTGAGGCAAACATTTGCAGTCAGGTCTTCCTGACTCCAGGCCTGGCACTCTACCCATTGCACCATCCAGCTGTCTCAAACCCATCAGACTTTATGTCTTGATTTTAATTCCTGGTAAAAGTTTAGTACATGTTACAAAAAGGATGGATAATGAACATCTAGAAATAAAAGCATTAGTCATTAAGAGCCATCATGGTTTTATCATGAACAGGTGATCATACGTACAAAAATATTTGTAGCAGTTATTTTGAAGTGGCTAAGAATCAGAAACTGAGGGGGTGGTCATCAATTAGAGAATGGCTAAACAAAAGATATTACATGAATGTGATATAATACTGTAAGAAGCTGTGAAAGGTTGGTTTCAGCGAAGACTGGGAAGATCTAAAATGATATATGCAAACTTAAGTAAACAAATCCAGAAGAACGATTCATACAATAACAATAATATTGTAAAGACAAACAACTTTGATAGACTTAGGAACACTAATAAACACAATGACCACCCACAATTCTAGAAAACTCATAATGAAACATGCTACCCACTTTCAGACAAAGAGCAGATGGAGGCACATTTTTTGAGGGGGAGGGGATATGGCTAATGTGGAAATTTGCTTTGTTTGGCTATATGTATTTGCAATAGATTTTGTTTTTCTTGTTTTCAACAGAAGGGTAGGTAAAAAGGATAGAATTTGGAGCTAAAAATAAAATAAAATAAAATTTTAAAAAATCATGAACAGATCATTTCATTCTTTTTCTTTCTTTTTCTTTTTCTCTTTTTTTTTTTAACTGCTGTAGATTGCTGTTTACTTAGGTTTTAGCAAAACATTTAACAAAGGCATTCATACTATTCTCAGGGAAAAGATGAAAAGGTAGGGGATAAATGATGATATAATTAGGTAGATTCAAAACTGTTTGAATAACTAGACCCAAAATCTGATCATTAATGGCCCAATGTCAGCCTGACAGGAGATCTCTGGTGGAGATCTGCCCCAGGGATCTGTCCACAGCCCTGTTCCATTTAACATTTTTGTCAGGGGTTTGGATGAAGCATAGATATCATGCAGATGATGCAAAGGTAGGAAGAATAGGTAGCATGGTAGATGTTAGGATCCAAAAGGAGTCTGACAGGCATGAAAATTATTTTTTTTTATTTTTATTTTTATTTTATTTTTTTTTTTATTTAATAGCCTTTAATTTACAGGATATATACATGGGTAACTTTACAGCATTAACATGCCAAACCTCTTGTTCCAATTTTTCACCTCTTACCCCCCCCACCCCCTCCCCTAAATGGCAGGATGACCAGTAGATGTTAAATATATTAAAATATAACTTAGATACACAATAAGTATACATGACCACAACATTATTTTGCTGTACAAAAAGAATCAGACTCTGAATTATTGTACAATTAGCTTGTGAAGGAAATCAAAGATGCAGGTGTGCATAAATATAGGGACTGGGAATTCAATGTAATGGTGTTTAGTCATCTCCCAGAGTTCTTTTTCTGGGTATAGCTAGTTCAGTTCATTACTGCTCCATTAGAAATGATTTGGTTGATCTCGTTGCTGAGGATGGCCTGATCTATCAGGACTGGTCATCATCTAGTATTGTTGTTGAAGTATATAATGATCTCCTGGTCCTGCTCATTTCACTTAGCATCAGTTCGTGTAAGTCTCTCCAGGCCTTTCTGAAATCATCCTGTTGGTCATTTCTTACAGAACAGTAATATTCCATAATTTTCATATACCACAATTTATTCAGCCATTCTCCAACTGATGGACATCCATTCAGTTTCCAGTTTCTAGCCACTACAAAAAGGGCTCAGGCATGAAAATTAACAAAGAAAATACTGCCTTTGGACTCAAAAATCCATTTCACAAATAGAAAATGACTATGACCACATAGCCATTTATCTAAAAGAGATCTGGAATTTGAGAAGAACCACACAAGCTTAATATAGCTCAATAGCATGATACAGGAACCAAAAAACCTAATGTGATTCTAGATTGCCAAGTGTTCAGAGTAAAGGAAGTTATAGTTCCCACTGTACTCTGCCCTGGTCAGACCAAATCCAAGCTACCATGTTTGCCTCTGGTCACATGTTTTATGAAGGACATGAACAAGAGGGTGCCTGGGATGGCAAAGAGACTCAAAATCCTGGAAAATGAGAGAAAAGAAATCATCTCCTTCCAAGTCTGTCACCAGTTTCATTATTTTTTCATGTTTTTCTTCCCTTTTCTATCCACCCCCCTTTTCTTTCTTGGAAAATATAAGTTAGCTGAAGGCAGGGAATGTTTTGTTTCTGTCTTTTTATCTAACTAGTACAACATACACAATTATCACTTAATAAATTCTTGTTCAATTGAAGATAATAAATTTGCTGTCCCTGGGCTGAGAATGGTTATCCTGAATGATAAGACTTAGGCAGATTTGAGAGCTGTCTTCCACTATGTGAAAGGTTTTGGTGTGGCAGAAATTTAGATTTGTTCTTCTTGGCTCCGAAGAGCAAACCAAAGATTAATAGGTAGAATTAGAAGAGAGACAAATTAGGGTAACCTGAAAATGAAAATGTTCCTCATAATCAGAGCCATTCAAAAGGAGAATCAGATTCCTTAGGAAGTAGAAGATTCTCTCTAACTAAATGTCTTCAAATAGATGATGAATGACCATGAGTTGAGGTGTGAGCTCCTTGAGAGTATAGTGTTCCGTTTTTATCTTCATATTTCTAATGCTAGACAATTATCTTTTTTTAGACCAGATCAAATGTCCTAATCTAATGCTATGAGTACAAGGAGCACCCAATGATAGACTTCCTCTATTGATGCAGATAGGAACCTGGTGTGCCGCTTACAGTTTTTAAGACAGTTGCTTGGGGGGCACTAAGAAGTTAAGTGACTTGTCAAGAATTGTACAATCAGTATGAGTCATAAGAAAAATTTGAACCAGGGATGTGTTTGGTAAATGTTTAACAACAGGCTCTCAAAAAAAAAAGTTCACACAACAAACTAAAACTTAATCTGCTTTATTAACATTGTTTCCCTCACTTTCTTAAGCTTAGACAATCGACAAAATAATAAATCAAGACCTGGTTTGTTGTGTTTGTCCATTTCTGAAATGTAGATACTTGCAACAAAAATCTGACAATGTGCTCTATTGAGTCATCTGGCTCTTAAAGATCTTCCTGACTCTACAGATCACAGTGCTTCTATAGCACACAATGGGTGTTAAATGCTTGTTAATTGATTGATATTGTACAGAGCATTTTTGTTTAGGAATGGGTTGAATTAAATGACTCTGTGTCTCTTTTAACTCTGAGGTTCCATGATTTACTGTCAAAACCCTATCAAAAAAAAAAAAAACTAATCAGAGTCCAATTTCTCTTATTTGCTGCAAACTCTGGCATTTGCTATCTCTAAAGCATGCATTGTTCTTTGTCATAAAATGTGACTCTTTGAAGTCTTTTATATTAGAATGTGGTATTGGCAGATTCCCAAGAATTAAGAAATTCAAACAAAACATCCCCTATTTAACATTAATAACTGGAATGCTTGATAAAGTAATCAATTTGATGTTTAAGAGGGTCAAAATTTTGGTTGCATATTTTCAGATTTACTCACACAAATAGATATGTTTGAACAAAGCCATTTTATACTCAAGTCCCAGCTTGTATTTTAAAGAAAAAGGCAGCACACCATAAATCAAATTACTTTTGACTTGATCAGGAGGTCTGCTTGAAATCTGAACTTTGTTAACGAAGGTCTTTGGTGAGTTTTCATCACAAATGTCAACATGCCTGGGAACCAGGAGGTCTGAAGCTCAGGAGCCAAGCCTTTTACAAGCATGTTAATTGCAATATAGCATCAATTTATTTGGGTAGGTGCACAGAATTTGCGCACACCTGGAAAGTACACCATTTGCTATGTTCAACAGCTGGTTATTTGAGAGTTTTAAGTAAGAGCAATTAGCAGTTATAAGTTCAGTCTGAGAGCTGAGTGGGCCACTGAGAGTTAGCAAAATAATTTCTCTTGCCAAAAATGTTGGGCCTTCTCCTTGCCCCCCACATCCAAAGAATTCAACAGGAATGTCCCTCAAGTGGTAAAGCTAAGCCTCAAGAGAATAAAATCATAGATTTAAAACCATGTAGGAAAGGCCAGAAGTCTTTAAATCTGGAATCCATGAACTTAGAAACTTTAGTATTTTGAAAACTGTATTTAAATATATTGTTTAAATGTTCAAAAATAAAATATTTAAGTATATTTTAAAATAATTATTTAAACATATAAATTACTATTCTTTATAATCCAAAATATTGAAGAAGTAGGTGACATAGTATACAATGTATTGGGTCTGGAGTCAGGAATTTTCTGGATTAAATCCAATTTCAGAAATTTACAAGGTTGTAACTTTGAGCAAGTCACTCTGTTTCCCTCATTTTACTCATTTGTAAAATGAGGATAATAATGGTACTTATCTCCCAGCCATGTGAGAATCAAATGAGATAATGATTGTAAAGGACTTAGCACAATGTCTGACACACAGTAAGTGCTATATAAATGGTAACTATTATTATTTTTTGCATTGAAAAACATTATTCCAAGAAAGGGTCCAGTGCCTTCAACAGACTGCCAAAGTGATCCGGGACATAAAAAAGAGTTATGAATTTCAAACCGAGGCCAATTCTTCACTTCTCAGGGCCTTGACTGAAAAGATCTTTGGCTTTCCACAGATAACATATTTATAAGGAAATTAGCTAGGATTTGAATCCAGAATGTCTCCGAATGTTTCTACCATACCCTAACTTTACTTGTGGATGTCTTAACTGTGAATGGGTGGGGGACACAAAAGTCTTTGAAAATCAGTCAGATTTTTCTTGTGAGGCAAGAAAGCCATTTAAGCAGAAATGTTCAATGTCCCTGAACATTTTTCTTTACTTAGCTCATATATTTGAAACAGGAAAAATAAATACAAATAATAAAACCCACACATAGTTTTCCCACTCCATTTAAATGGAGTCAAGAAATGAAACTGAAATCTAAATCAGCATTACATTTTTATTACAATAATAAATATTTCATTATTACTTTGCTCAGATGGCCCAGTTCCTCAAGACAGGAAAAGAAAGTTATGAATACTAGTAACCTACCAGCAGAATAGGGGCCCTTTTCAGAGGTCAGGGGTTGTCTCTGACATTATTACATGTCAGAGATCTAATTACAGAATTCAGAGTGTGAGTGTATGCATTGTGCATGTTGACCAACTCTATTCAGTCACCAGGGACATTTAGTGAAACGATATAGCCATGTAACAGGATATTAAAGAGATAAATCAAACAACTTTGTGGCAGGCAGTAGGGTTCTTTCTTTCTGAATGTTGAATAGCATTGTTTTTACACATTTCAGCAGCTCCATAAAAGAAAGAAAGAAATACCATTACCCTTACATTTCATTTGTTAGTTTCTTTCCAAAGGGTATTCACATCATTTAATATATAATCATTACATCTGTAAGGAAGGTAGGCCAGTGATAGAGTATCATTTTACATGGAGTTGAGTCCTAAAGTTAGTGTTGAGATAAAACCTGAGTAGAGAAAAAATTACCCTTGAAAATTCACTTCATAAAAAATTAAATTTATAGTACTATATTATTTAAACAGTCGTAGCTGAAAAGGGATTCCATCTCTTTAAGACAGTAATCTATATCAGAGAGCAGATGGATTTGAGAGGGTTGCCAAGGAAATAATTGAGTATTAATCTTGTTTTTTATGCAACTTGAGGTTTTTGATCTGAAGAGAAGTAGAAACCAAGATTTCAAACCAAACAGTAGAAAACGAAACCACATGAAAACTTAGCTAACAGGAAAATGATGACTAGGAGATAAAAATATTATCTAAATGGGCTTGACACAGGATTATGATTTTATTAGAGGTTGATCATATGAGTACATAACTCTTTTGGTTTCTTGTTTCATGGGAGTCAAGAGAGACACAAAGAAGTCAAAGGGAACATGTCAGGGGACTTTGAGCTTCCTGGGAATGCTAGGAAAGCTAACAAAGCCCTTCCCTCTCTTGACCTCGAGCTTGGCCAGAATGAATAGACTGTCTATGGGTATGGTGAAGAAAGATTTCAGAATCACTCTGTGCAAGATGTTCAACCAGAAGAGGCTTTTCAGGAACTGAGCCAAGGGCAGAATCCCATCTCCCATTCCACATTTACTCCAATAGAACTCTGGCTTATCCAGGGGGATAATGGCTGTGATTGCTTGTAGTAATTTAAATGATACTTTTTTTTTTTCTCTCTCTCTCTCCTGCCCAAGGGTAGCTAGGTGGCACAATGGATAAGGCCTTGGGCCTGGAATCAGGAAGACCTGAATTCAAATCATGCTTCAGACACTAGTTTGCAGGTCACTTACTCTCTGTTTGCCTCGGTTTCCTCATCTGTAAAATGGGGATTAAGAAATGTACACACCATATACAGATATACATAAAGTGTGTGTGTGTGTGTGTGTGTGTGTGTGTGTGTGTAAGAAATCAGCCTTACATGCCTTGCCCAGAGTCACACAGCTACCAAGTGTTTGAGATTTCATTTGAATTCAGGTCTTCCTAATTCCAGGACTGGTACTCTACCCACTGTGCCACCCAACAGCCCCTAAAATGGGGATTATACTAGCACTATCTCCCCAAGGTTGTTGTGAGGATCAAATGAAATAGATAATAACTGCAAAATGCTTAGCACAATACCTGGGACATAGTAAATGCTATATAGATCACTGTTTTTTGGTCACATCTGAAAGACCCCCTTTGGAATTTTCTTGGCAAAGATCCTGGAGTAGTTTTGCCATTTCCTTCTCTAGTTCATTTTACTGATGAGGAAACTGAGGCAAACAGAGACTAAGTGATTTGCAAACTGTCTGAAGCATGATTTAAACTAGTTTCCAGGCCCAGCACTCTATTCTCTGTGATACCTATTTGCTCACGTGTTATATATTGTTAGCTATTATTATTATTAAGTATATAGAGTTGAATTTGGGTAATTGCAATACACATAATATAGGATAATTCTGCTGTGCTCTTGTTTTAGAAAAGACAGAACTAAGGTACAGATGATTAAGAGGTTTATGTTAAACACACACACACACACACACACACACACACACACACACACAAACACCTCATAGAAACTTCCTGGTGGAAGAACTCAGTCATGTCTCTTCCTCCTGCACTGTTTTCAGCAAATCCCTAACACTGGCTATCCATGGTAAATAGTATAATGGAAACTCTAGTGGTCAAAAGATTCTGGTACCATGAATTAAAAGTTCAATCAAAACATTTATTAACTCAATCCTTAATATATTTAAAAGCTCCTGAAGCTTTGAATTTTAAAAAATAATCAAAATGTTACTTTTTTTTTTTTTTTTTTTTAATGAGAGGCTGTAGGTCTCTGGAACTTTCTACCAACATGGCCCCTACTTTAGACTTTTGGGACACATTGTATTTATATTCTTCCCCATGCAAGGCATTGTTCTAAGCAGTAGGATAAAAAGCCAAAAATGAAATCCTGCAAGAAGGAGCCACTGAAGATTTGTGAGTGAGGGTATTGCATAGGTATTCAAGCCTGATTAAGAAGTTTTAAGAATAGTGGAGGAGAATTAAGGCTATGTCCTGCTAATGGTCTCAATTTTCCCATTAAAGTCAACAGTAAAGTAGCCTACTATGAATGTGAGTTGGGGGTTCTGCTGGGAATTTAAAGAGATGAAAAGATGTGTGGAATTGTCGGAGATAGGAATCAATAAAAGCAAATAGAAGGAACAGAACTACTGGGGTGGGGGGGGGCAGTCAATCTGAGACTATATTTTCCAAGGGTAAGCAGTGTCTGGGGTTAGGGAATAGGGAATAAAGCTGTGACATAGATTTGAGATTACCGAGGCCCAGCTCCATTAGGAAGTGGTTTTGTCTGAGCAGACATTAACTCAGAGCAATCAAAATATTAGCTTTTTAATGAGAGGCTGTATGTAGCTCTCTGGCACTTTCTATGGCATGGGCCATCCTTAGTGTGAAAGGGGAAGAGAATGAAGGTCACTATAAGGGCATCGCGCAGGCCCGAGTGGGACTCAGTGACCTTTGCCGGCTCCAGCTGATCCAAGATCAGGCTGTTAGGGAAGTGTGGTTTCCCTGTTTAGTGGGCCCTCACCAAAAGTCAAGATTACCCCAAGTTCTGCCCAAATGACAAGTGAATAGAGTTAACAGCAAACCTGCATGAACAGGGCTCAAAACTGGGCAGCAGGCTGAGACATGGTCTTTGGGGAAGAGCCGAGCTCCACCCTTTTGAGTGCCTGGTGGAAAGGGAAGGGAGGAAAGCCAATTGCTGGAATTGCTTGAAGCAATTTTTTTCTCCTTTTCAGACTGAGCTCTGGAGGTCGCAGATACCTTTCTTCCTGCCATCGTTCCTGATTATGGATGCTGTAAAAACGTGCAGAGCTTAGGCAATTCTTTCCTTGGTGTGCATGCTGCTCAGTTATGCTTGATGCATCTGTTTAATATGCTCCTGCCTGGTTTTTTCCTATTATTTCTGCTGAATGGCCTACATTTGGTTGGTCAGAGTATGCAACGTGGACACTAAATATCTAAGTTCTAAAAGCAATCTGCCTGCCAGGCCAGGAATGTCTGACCCACCCTGGTTAGGCATATCCTGCTGTCCATTCCTGACTGGCTCAGTCTTCCTGATGCCTCTCTCTAGGCAAGCTCTTTTAGCTTTTTCATCCAGAATTCTTGGTTTAGACTTGAGGAGGGGCCTAGAAAGGGCCTAGAAAGGGCGGGGGTGAGGCAGGAAAGCAAAGGCTTATAGTGTTTAATAGTACCAATTATATTTATAATACTGCCTTTAGCTTCTCAAATACATCTCATTTTGCCTGAACAATTCAGAGGGATCAAGAGGGTAAATTATTACTGCTCCCATTTGAGGAATGGTGATTTGCAGAAAGTCCCTTAGCCAGTTATTAGCTAGTTCTGCTCGGTAGCATTGTACTCTTTTCATAACATTATGAAATGTTTTTAATGCTAATAATAACACTACCATATATTTTGTTAAATTGATCCACATACATTTATGAAGCCCCTATCAGGTGCTGGCCACTGTGCTGGAACTAGGAGGCAAAACTAAACACTCCCTGTCCTCAAATTAAGAGATTTAGCAAAGAGTCACAAGGTGGTGAAGTGGACAGACACTGGGCCCAGAGTCAGGAAGAACCTAGTACAGATTTGGCCTCTGTGTGACTCTGGGCAAGTCCTGTTTGCCTCAGTTTCCTCCTATGTAAGTGAGCTGGAAAAGAAATGGTAAACCCCATCTTTGCCAAGAAACCCAAATGACTAAATAATAGCAAAGGGGACATGGAGCATACATACTCTAAGTACATATAAATACCCTGAAAATAAATTCAAGGTAATTTGGTGGGAGCAGGAAAGTACAAGCAGCTGGGAGGATCAAGAAGTACCTCGTGTAGAAGGTGATACCGAGCTCAGCTTGGAAGGAAATGAAAGTCTAAGAAGAGAGAGGAAGGAATACATTCCAAGCAAAGAAAGACAGATTGCTTAAGGGCATGGAGATGGGAGATGGAATATGGCTGGATTGTAGAGCATATCAAGAGAAACCTTAACCCAGGACTTGACACAAAGTCGGTGCTTAATAAATGCTGATAGTCTAACGTATAATAATAAGGTTGGTTGGAGCCAATTTGTGAAATGTTTACATTTCCTTTCCTTCTCCTTAGAAATCTTTACTTACATTTTGTCTTCTTATTGAAATCTGAGCTCTTGAGGCTTGTGCCTAATATTTTCTCTATTCACTACTCTCATCACCAAAATACTCTTCTACAAAGAAGCCACACACACACACACACACACACACACACACACACACACACACAACTCTGAATATATCTCTTCATCACATCATAAATCCTTTTCTCTTTTCTACAACACTACTGAAAGAGCTATAAAGAAAAGCCTTCTTAAATCTCAGACGTTTAGATGCCTTGCTAATACATTGATAAAAATTCTAAATTCTGTCAAACCCAAGTCCTTAAGTTGCTTTTTTGTGAGTTTGTTATATCTTTAAAAAGCTAAAGATTAACTTATTTAACTTAAAGAATAGATTTCTTTATTCCTGAAGCACAAGAGGAAAGATTCTCCACCAGAAGTAAATCCCAAGTCTTTGGGCATGTTGTTCTGCTTAACCTCATTTGGGATTTTATTGTCAAAGATACTGGAGTGATTTGCCATTTCATTCTCCAGCTCATTTTGCAAATAAGGAAATTGAGGAACAAGGTTAAGTGATTTGTCCAGGATCATATAGGCAGTAAGTCTCTAAGGATGGTTTTGAATTCAGATTTTTATGACTCCAGGTTTGGTGCTATATCCACTGGACCACCTTGTTGCTTGGGAGCATCCCTTTTGGACATAAGTGAAAGAAGAAGAAGGCTTAAGTCTATGATAATGGAGTAAAAGATTTAAAGCTGAAATGGATTTCAGAAGTCTCCTACTCCAACCCCTTCATTTTATTAATGAAGAAACTATAGCCTCATACAGGTTAAGTCATTTGTTCAAGAAATGAATGAAAGGTCTGGAATTAGAACCCAGGCTTTCTCATTCCAAAATCCAGCATTCTTTCCGTTATATCTTGTTTTCTTCCTAAATAACCTATCTTCCCAACTCATTCTTTCTTAGCCTTATTTTATATCACATTACCTTCCACATTCACTTAACTCCTCTTAACCTCAGTTTTCTGTACAATGGGAATAATAATAGCACTTACCTCACAGAGCCATTATGAGGATCAAATGAGGTTACACATTAAGCATTTTGCAAAACTATTAGTATTGTTATAGTCATTGTTGTTGTAGCACTTAAATATATTTTAGAATTAATCATTTCTTATGAGGGTTTTCTACTAATTTCTTCTCTTTTCTTCACCTCTATAATTGCAGAAACTTGAAAATCTCTCTTTTGTTTGGCAGTCACTTGATGAACAAACCTTTACAACCTCTCCCAGATGCTTCCTGGGAACCAACTGATTCTTTGCCATTTGAAAATGACAAATAAATTATTAGAGTTGAAATATCTTTTGACATTTCCATGGAAGAGATTTACAAATCATGATCCAGCCCCTCAAAGGCCACCAGTTAGGCACCATTGTTTCCATTCCAGAAGGACAAATGAACTGATATTACAAAGAACAAGCCATTTACTCAATTGCTCAAGGATTTCAGACTTGGACTCAAGGGAAGCCCTTAGCTCAGCAAAAATCATTCCAGGAAAGAATGAAGTGACTGACAAACTCATGCAGAGCAGGGAAAAGGAAACCATTGCTGGATGGATACTCAAGATCCGGATGGGAATTTTGCCAAGGTATTTTGCTAAGGTTCTTCCAGAAAATAATGGGTTCTAGGAGGAAATAAAAACAAGCTGTTCTTTGCAATGTTGTTTGTTCCCTACCTTTTAAGGTTTAAAGTCAAAAGCCATAATCATATTCATTTTGAGAAGGGCACTATGAGAGTCTACATGGTTATTGGAATCTTTGCCTTAAGTCCCTCCCAATTCCAGTCTATCTTTCATTCAGTGAATAAATTGGTCTTCCTAAAGTGCAGATCTGGCCATGTTACTTCTCTATTCAATAAACTCTAATATTTTCCTATTCCCTGTAGGTTCTAAAACCAAATCTTTTCTTTGGCATTTAAATCTTTCATAATCTGGTTTCTTCCTTCCTTTCCAGTCTTCTACCTCACTTCCCTCTCTAAACCATGATTCAGTGACACTGGCCTCCTTGTTATTTACCACACAAGAAACTTCATTTCCAAATTCTTTGCATTTTTACTGGCTGTCCCTCAAGAGACAAGAGAATTCTCTCTCTCTCTCCTCTTTTCATTTTCCTGACTTCCTTGGTTTTCTTCAAGATGCAGCTAAAATCTCATGTTCAACAAGAAGTTTGTTTTGATCCCTCTCCGTGCCAGCGTCTTTCCTATGAAATTATCTTCAATTTATACTGCACAAATCTTGTTTGTACATAATTGTTTGCTTATTGTTTCTCCCATTATTTCTTTCTTTGTATCCCCCAGTGCTCAGTACAGTACTTGGAAGTTTGGTGAAAGAAAGTGAAGTATCAAGAGGTAGATAAATGTTGTGGTAGACAGAACCCTGGACTTGTGGTTTAAAAGACCTAAATTCAAATTTAATCTCAGATACTTACTAGCAATGTGACTCTCGGCAATTCACTTATTCTCTATATGCCTTGTTTTCTCCAACTGTAAACTGAGGATGATAATAGTATAACCTATCTTCCAGGATTGCTGTGAGGATCAAATGAGATAATATTTGTAATATGCTTATCACCATGCCTGACACATAGTAGGTGCTTAATAATTGCTTGTTAAAAAATAGTATGTATACTTAATTTGGACAGACAAATATGAGTCTGTGCCAGTGACATGTTTCACGTTTCTAAGTTTAATGTACCTGCTGGGGCTCTTCATAAAATCATGGAATCTCATAGCAAAAAGTGGCTCCAAAGGACATCTAGTTCAATTGATAAACTGAACAAAATTCAACACAATTCAATTCAAAGAGTATTTACTAAATACGTACTTGTGAAAAGTACAGTGTTAGGTACTAGGAATTCAAAGACCAATTTCTGCCCTCAATGAGAATCTTTTCTACTGAGGAGATAAAACTTAAACAGATTTTAAAAATACAAAATGCATAAAAAGCAAATACATGATCATTTCAAAAGGAGAGCAATAACAAGATAGGGGAAATCAGGAGGGGTTTCAGAAAGACTTCAAGCCTTTTACTTGCCTGAATCTAGGAATTCTAAGGGGGGTTGGGGGGGTGGAATAGAAGGGTGTTCTAGAAATGTGTCTATGCAAATAAAGGGAGGTGGGAGATGGATAGTTACTGAACATATGGAAGAACAAGAAAGGCAGCTTGGTAGGAACATAGTATGAGGAGGAAGAGAAATAAATACAGATAGACTAGAGCCAGATTATATAGGAGATCACAGACTAAAGAAAGAAGTTTGTGTTCTATAGTAAGGCAATATAAAGGCACTGAAGATTCTTGAGTAGTGGTGGTCAGACCTTAGGATTATGATTTTGACAGCTGTTTTGAGGGTAGGTTGAGATGAGAGAGACTGGGAGTAGGAAGATTAGTTAGATTGTTATCATAGACCCCCAATCAAGAGATGATAAGGGCTGGAACTGGGATAATGGCTATATTAATGGAGAGAAGTGAGGTTAATAAAACAAATGTAGGATGGGAACAGAAACTGTGATTTCATGTATAAATTATATTTGTAGTAAAATAAAATTTGTACAAATTTTATTTAATAAGGGACCATAGAAAGACATATATATTAAAAACGAATTGGAGATTAAACAGCCTAATCTTAAAGAATGAGTTAAAGAACAAAACATGGAAACAATCAGTAATTTCATTAAAGAAAAATGACAATACGGAGGCATCAAATCAAAACTTATGGGATACAGCAAAAGCAGTTATCAGGGGGAAATTTTTATATCTTTAAATAAATAAAATAGAGAAAGAACAGACCAATGGATTGGGTATGCAGTTAAAAAAAATTAGAAAAAGAAAAAATTAAAATCTCCAATTAAACACTAAATTAGAAATCCCAAAAATTAAAGGTTGGATTACTAAATTTGAGTAAAAAAACCCCATCAAATTAACAAATAAAACAGGAGCTGACTTTATGAAAAAAACAATAAACCAAACTGTTGGCTAATTTGATTTAAAAAAAAAGAGAGAAGAAAACTGAATCACTAATATTAAAAATGAAAAGGGTAAAATGAAAATGAAGATGAAATTAAAACAACTATAAGGAGTAATTGTGCCCAATTAAATGTCGATATATTTAACAATTTAAACAAAATGGAAGAATATTTACAAATACAAGTTGCCTAGATTAGCAGAAGAAGGAATAGAATATCTAAATAGACCTGTTTTAGAAAAAAAGAAATTGAATAGGCCATAAATGAGTTTGCTACGAAGAAATCACCAGCGTCATTTATATATGTAGACATTCCCTTTGTCATTACATGTCAGCAACTTTTCTGAGACGTATAGCCTTAGAGTTGCTTGAACCAAAACTTCTTAAACTATGACCCATGAGGTGATATAACTGAATGTGAGGGCGCTGAAAATTATGACGTATCATTAGTAAATGTTTGATTTGTATACCTATTTTATATATCTATATAAATAGGATTGTGTAAAAATTTCTTGGGCAAAAAGGGGTAGAGAATGGAAAAAGTTTAAGAAGCTCTAGACTAGACAACTGAAAGTTTGAATTTCTTGTCCAGGATCACATGGTCATTATGGATAAGGGGCAGGACAGGAACTCAGCTTTTTCTGGGTCCAGGACCACCTCTTTATCTACCAAAATATGCCACCTCATAGATGAAATTGGGCAATATATAACTGGGAAAATGCATTCTGAGTATCAAACAAACCACTTACTAGATAACTTCTGTAACAATATGTGTATAATTTGGTGGCTATGTATACTTCAAAATTCCTTCCCTGCATGATTTTACTCCTAAATGGGCAGGTATTTAAATTTCTATCTTGAGTACACACAGCAAGCAGATAATACATTGTTCTTTTCCCAGGGAAGCTGACTGAAGGCTTTGAGTATTGCTTCCATTGCATCAGCCATTCATTATATTCTTTCTCCAGCACACTAACTTATTCTAATGTTACATGCAAAGCCTCTGCTTTCTTTCAGCAGGAAAGGAAGAAACTATGAGGTTGGACATTATTACTCATTTTGGTGGTTTCTTTTTAAATGCATATGCATACACACACCCCTGATTTATTACTGTAAAGGTTATTTGGGCTTTCTCCAAGGGAAGGAGTCTACTGATTCCACTCAATTCTTTACACAGAAGTTGGAGGGGCTAATTAGATCAGCTCCAACATGTCCAGAATTACGGATTGCTCCCACTACATTTCACAATTACTTAGAAGAGAGGAACTAATTAGTTCTTTTAGATGCCAGACATGGAGTGGAATAAAAGATGTGTGTTTTCAGAAATGAAGGAGAACATTGTCAACAATGGATGGGGAAAGGGGGAAGATGAGAATATCTTTCTTTTTCTCATATGACTCTTTCAAGTGAAAAGACTCGCTCAAGTCAGGCAAAGGTGAAATCTGATAGCATCATCAAGACTTGTCCTCCCGCTTTGCTGCCAGGCACGTGTCACTCAAGGCCCCCTTCCTACCCTTTATTCAAATGCAAAAGCAGCACAGATCCAGATATCCAAGCAGATCAAGACCAGGCATGATACACAGGTACAAAAATCTAGACACTCTAGACACTGGTCTCAGAATTCTTCCTGTGAAGCAGCACAGTGGGGAGACGTGCCCCTTGGATGTGCTCTTCAGCAAAGAGACAACGCAGGCACACAGAGGAGTGGGAAAGATGAGAAACCATGAGATTGTACCTTCAGGCAGGTTGCTTTGTAATATATTAAAATGACAAATTGAAATTTGAACCGGTAAGTGCTAGATAAACTGGGCTATGCCTAACATTCCATGGTTAAATCATTATAATAATTCACATAAATATGTAGTATTTTAGGAAAAACCAGAGCCAGTGAGGTGACTTAATGGATAGACTATTGGTCTATCCATTAGGTCAATTAAATTCAATTCAATAAACATTTATTCAGTGTTTACTATGTATCAGTCATAGGGCTAAGCACTAGGGATTCCAAAAAAAAAAAAAAAGATTTAAAAAAATCAAATCAAAAAACCCTTTCTCAAAGAGCTTACAATCTAATGAAGGAATACAATATGAAAAAGAAAACTATGAAAGGGAGCACCAATAGTACCTAGAACAGTTGGAAGCATAACATTCTGTGAAATCAAAACCAAGGAAGTGGCTCATGGAAAATGAAGAGTTCTGACCTTTCTCTCAAGGAAGGCTTTAGGAAGAAAGACCTGAATTCAAATCTTAATTCAGCCATTTGGTGAATCACTTAAAACTGTCAGCCTCAATTTCCTCATCTCAAAAAAAGGGGGCTAAAAATAGCACTTACTTTACCTTTTCATTAGCTACCTCCTGTGTTGGGAATGCTTTTCCTCCTCATCTCTGTTTGCTTCCTTGCTCCCTTGATCTTCAAGACTCTACTCAACTTCTGCCTTCTCTAGTGCCCATCCCTCACTGCTGGTGCCTTCCCTTTGAGAATATCTTCCTTCTGGCCTCAGTCAAAGTGAGACTTATTGAAGACCCTTACTTAAACAGCCCAAGGTCCCCTTTCATCCAAAGCCATCTCCAGTTGTCCTGATCTGTATTTGGGCCCAGATAGCTCTGGAGGGGAAAGTGAGGCAGCTGACTTAACTCCAACTCACTTGCATGTCATGGTATCACCTCCCTGATGTCATGGTTCTCTTCAAGAATGAAGGACAAACCACCACAAAAACTTTCCTTGTACACAGTTTATATCTTGTATATACTTAGTTATTTTCATGCTGTCTCCCCTATAATCATGGGAGCTCTTGGAAGGAAAGGCATTATTTTGGGATTTCTCTAAATTTTCTTTGTATCTCAAAGATGGGTTGAAAGCCTGGGTGAAAGCCTGAAGGATAGTGGTGATTTTAAAGGTAACAGAGAAGTAAGGAAGGTTTGGGGGAGAAAATAATGAGTCTAGTTTTGAGCAGTTTTGAGTTTCTATGTCTACAGGACATCCAGTTTGAGGTGCTGAAATGGCAGGTAGAGGTTGATGGTCAGAAGAGAGGTTAGGACTGATTAAATATTTGAGAGTTATCAGGGCAGAAATAATAATTGAATCCATGGGAAATAATGAGATTACCAACCAAAATGGCATAGAGGGAGAAGAAAAGGAATTACAAATTCCAAGATGGGAGTTAGGGTCTTAAGGTCTCCACATTTTTCATTGGTTACTTGGCTATGCTGTCTCCTATTAACTACTATTATTTTCTGCTACCAAATAAAGCATGTTATCATTCAGAGTGCTCAGTTACAAGCCCCCTCAGGAATCTCATGATTTGCACTGATTGCCATGGACTGAATGTGGTAGCTGTTTTCTGAATTACAGGAACTGGAGAATGTTAGAAGGAGTAGGGCCCTCACAGCCAGCTCTTTAATTACACAAATTGGGCCTAGAGTGGTTAAATCACCTCATACTGTCACAAGGTCATTAGTCATCTGCTAAGAACATCACTAGTAATGAAAGAGAAGTCAGTCAACAAGCATTTATTAAACTTATTGTGTGTTAGGTACTATGCTAAGCCCTGGGGATGCAAAGAAAGGGATCTCATCTCAATAAACGACATCCTAATGGGAGAAAAACAAGCATATGAATACAAGATCGATACATATAAATAAGAGGTCATTTCAGAGGAAAGCACTAGCAAGGGATGGTGGGCAGAGAGGGTTAGAATTGGAAGGGCATCTTGCAGATGTTGGGATTCAAGCTGGGTCTTGAAGAAAACTAGAGAAATGAAAAAGTGAAGTTGAGGGCAGAGAACGTTCCAGGTATGGAAATAAATAAATAGCATTCTGACATCAAAAGCAATATTTCCATTAGAAATATTGAGGTGTGGCCTCTAAATCTTCCTCCCTTTTATGCCAAGCCCTATTTTTAATTTCCTTAATTCAATTAAATGAATATGTATTAAGTATTTACTATATCTACAAGGTACTGTACTAGGCAAAGAATTCAATCATTCATTCAACAATCATTTATTAAGCACCTATTGAGCACCAGGCATTGTGCATACAAGGGTATCTCTTGAATATACAAAGAAAAAACAAAAGGTCTCATGTTCCAGTGAGTCATTTTCCCAGTACAGGTCAGCATAGAGAGATAGGTCTCTGGACATTAACTAGGGAAGGAACCTACAAGGCTGTGTACTAGGTCAAGAAGAGGTCCCAGATTCATAACAGAATTGTACCAACTGGCAGCTCTACCACTCACTACCCATTGTCGGGATACAGATGCAATGTGAATTGACAAGGAGAATGTACCTAGGAGTCCAGGTCAAGGATGTTCTTGTGCTCTAGGATATATACTGAGTGAGGAGCAATGACAGAAGCTATCAAAACATTGTGCATCTCTGACCCTGGGAGCAGAGTAAGGTCTCTCAGAGGCTGCTCCTAGCCCAGTCTAATGCCTGCAGTAGAATAAACAGGGCAGAGAGCAGAGCTCAAAGGAGAACCTGAAGTTCTGTAACTTTGAACCTGAAAGTTGGCTGACAGTGACTGAGTCCAGCAGCAAGCAGTCTACTGGAGCTGCAAGCAAGGACAAATTCACAGTTATGTTGCTCAGATTCAAGCCCAGATCAGGAACTTGCAGAGCTTACACCAATAGGTTAAGCAATCAATCAATCAATATTTATTAAAGCCTACTATGGTACTGGATTACTTGCTGTCTGGAGGGAGGGGAGAAGGAAGAGAAAAAATGTGAAACACAAGGTTTTGCAAGGATGAATGTTGAAAAACTCTTTGCATATATTTTGAAAATAAAAAGCTATTTAAAAAAAAGAGCCTACTATGGGCTAAGCAGCGTGCTAAATACTGGGGATACCAAAAAAGGGCATAAGACAGCTTCTGCCCTCAAAGAGCTTAAAATTTAATGGGGAAGGACACAACATGCAAATAAATATATACAAAGCAAGAAATATACAGGAAAAATAGCTGATAAATTTTTTTAAAAATTTCAATAGTATTTTATTTTCCCAAATACATGTAAGATAGTTTTTAACATTCATTTTTGTAAGATTTTGTGTTCCAAATTTTTCTTTCTCCCTTACCTCTCTTCTCCCCAAGGCAGCAAACAACCTGATATAGGTTATTTATGTAAAAATAACTAATAATGAGAAGAGAGAAGGCACTAGAATAGAAAGGATTAGGGAAGGCTTTTGTATAGAAGATGGAAATTTAAGTGGAATTTAAAGGAAACCAGGAAAAGTCAGTAAGCAGAATTGAGAAGGGAGAACATTCTAAGCATGTGAGATAGTCAGAGACAGTGCCTGCAGCCGAGAGATGAAGGAAGTATTTTGTTTGTGGAACAGCCAAGAATCTGGTGTCACTGGATCAAAGAGTATGTGCAAGAGGAGTAAGGTGTAAGAAAATTGTAAAAATAGGAAGGGGCTAGATTATGAAAGGTTTTGTCTGCCAAAGCATTCATTTTGTATTTTTTCCTCCAGGCAATAGGAAGCCACTGGAGTTTACTGAATAGGGGACAGACATGATCAGACCTGCATTTTGGGAAAATCACTTTAGTGACTGAATAAAAGTAGGGGATTAAAATGGGGAAGAGATTTAAGGCAGACAGCCTCAGGAGTAGGCTGTTGCAGTAATGGAGTATAAGGTGACAAAGGCCTGCACTAAAGTAGTGATGGTGTCAGAGGAGAGAAGGGGACATATCTGAGAGGTGGTGCAAAGGTGAAATTGGAGGCCTTGGATTTGAGAGTGTAGGGAATATGGGTATGAGAGAATGAGGAATCCAGGATCATTCCTAGATTGTGAGTCTGAGGGTCAGAAAGGATGGTTGCATTCTATTTTTAGTAAAAAGGAAGGTAGGAAGTGAAGAGTTTAAGGGAAAAGATAATGAGTTTTATTTTGGACATGTTGAGTTTAAAATATCCAGTTGGAGATGACTAAAAGAAAGTTGGAAATGCAAGATTGGGATCAGCAAAGAGACCAGAGCAGGATAGGTGGCTCTGAGAATCATTAGCATAAGGAATCAGTATAATTAAATCCATGGGAGTTGATGTGTTCACCAAATAAAGTAGGATAGAGGGAAAAAAGAAGCTTCAGGACAGAATCCAGAGGTGCATTTATGATTAGAGAGCATGACTTGGAGAAGGAGCCAAGACAGTGGAAAGAACAGTGGGCTGGAAGCCCTAAACCATGGTTCTGCCACTTCCTTACTGTGTGACTGAGTTAATAGCCCCTACCTCCTAGGGTTGTTGTGAGCATTAAATAAGATAATGTGCAAAAGGTTTTGCAAACCTCAAAGTACTCTGTAAATGCTAGCTATAATTATTATGGGGGAAGAGAGGAGATCAGTTTGGGTAGATCGAGAGGTCATGCAGAGGAGGAATGGAAACTAAAGTTGGAAAGGTAGATTATACTCAGTTTATGGAAGGCCTTGAATAATAGGACTTGCCACTGTGGGCAATGGAGAAACGGAACATTTTGCAACTGGTGGATGGCATTATCAATCAATCAAAAAGCATTTATTAAATTGGGCCTGTGATGTGCCAGGCACCAGACTAAGTGTTGTCAATATAAAAACAAAAGCAAAAATAGCCCCTGTTCTTAAGGAACTTATATTCTAACTAGAAAGATGACATGCCCATGTATAAGTTCACATCAAACACATGCTAACTAGATCCAAGAAAACCAATGCAAAGAGAAGGCCTTACTACTGTGAAGAGAATATTTTATGAAGATTCATCACAATGGGGTGGAAGGTAGATTTTGAACTTTGAGGATTCAAGTAGAACAAAGGTTTTTGGATGTGATGGGGAGGTTGGAAGTGGGAGGAACAAAATGGACCTCAAGGCCATTCCTGTCCCAAACAGTCAAGTACAGCTCAAAGAAAGAACTTTCAACTTCTTCATCATCAGGGAAATTGTGCTTCCTTTCCAGTTTGCTCATGGCATGCCATTTATTTCTTCTTTGATCAACTGGCTTAGGTGTTTTGTGTGACATGTGTAAACATAAAAGCAACTTCTTTCTTCCACTAGAGGAAACGAATGACTAGTCTCTGGCCTCTGGCCAGGTTTTAATCCACGCTTTAGAACCGACTGGTTTTCAAGTTTGAATAGCAGCCTACTCAACTGGGGACAGAGCAGAAGGGAAGAGGGGTCGACTCCGGGGACAAAGCCATTTACATAGTGACCTAAGCCTGCAGTGGCTCTCCACAGCCAAACAATGCCTGAGAGGGAAACGGGAAACTCCCCCTGGGAACCCACACGGCACAAACCTCCCTGACCTTTCCTGCCTGCCAAAGTCTCCCAGAGAGCAGATGATCACTTACCATTCTGGAAGAACAAACTCTGTAGTGAACAGGGAGCCACTGACCTCCAGAAAGTTCTCTGCATCCTCAGAAGCCATTTCCTGTGCCATAGGGAGTGGGAACTCCTTTTTCTTATCCAAAAACACCGTAGCATCTATAGGAGAAAGAGAGACATATGTTTGGCCTCCAAGGCAAACCTTTTGCCAGGCGAGATAAAGCGATGCATTTCTCAAGGCAGTCTCTTTTCGTTCTCTGAACACATTCCAGCATCAAAAAACAAGGTCTATACAGAATAATAAATAGGTGTTGGAACAATCACGACTTAAGTGCCAGCTCCCTCCTGCCTTTAAGCCTGGCAGGGCTGGGAATTGAACTGCTTTATTTAACCATGAAACAGGCAGACACAAAAAGGAAAAGGGAAAGTGTCCCTGAGAGCTCCCCATGAGCTTGTGTTTGATGTGAAAAAAAAAAAGAGCCTCTGCCCATAAGAGGAACACTTGTGTTTTTTATTGGTTAGTTCCTGGGTCTTGCTGCCAACAGAACTAGCACTGGTAGTAATAATTTTAAAATGTTAAGATCTGAGCACCAAGCACTGAACTATGACCTCATGTTTACACCCTAAGGGCTACCTCAAACTCTAATGCCTCTCTGTGTTCCATCCCCTCTCAGTTATTTATTTGGAAGGTTGTCTATGGAGCAACTGGGTGCCTGTCGTCTCCTTAGTGGATATAGCCAAACCTGAGTCAGGAAGGCTCATGTTCATGAATTCAAATCTATCTTCAGCCACTTCCTAGCTGTGTGATCCTGGGCAAATTCACTCAACCTTGCTTGCCTCTGTTTCCTTATCTGTAAAATGAACTGGAGAAGGAAATGACAAATCATTCCTGTATCTTTGTCAAGAAAACCCCCAAAGAGCTCACGAAGGGTCAAAGCTTGTTTATAGTGAACCTTTAATCTCAATTCCTCTCTTCTTACTGCCACATGTCCCCCAGTCATGCTTGTTTAGCTGATTTGTGCTCCGGAAAAATAAAACTAAGATTTAAACATCTAGTCATGCAAAACATAATTAGGTCATATATTGGATTACTTGTTGTCTAGGGGAAAGGAGTAGTGAGGAGGGAGGGAGAAAAATTTGGAACATAAGGTTTTCAAGGGTGAATCGTGAAAATGTCTTTGCATGTATTTTGAAAAATAAAAAACTATTATTAAAAACATAATTAGGTCAATCTGCTACATCCATACATAAATATGTAACTGGGTGGGAAATTACATGAAATAATACATTTTGGATTATCTATTGTTTGGAGTTATCCATGACACTCATGAGGGTGAATCATTGAGTTGATATCATTTCATAGTCTTGAAATGCTAGTGAAAATGGACCTGAATGGCAGCTAGATGGCATAGTGGATAGAGCACCAGCCCTTAAGTCTGGAGGACCTGAATTCAAATCTGATCTCAGACACTTAACACTTCCTGGCTGTGTGATCCTGGGCAAGTCACTTTAATCCCCATTGCCTCAGCAAAAAGAAAGAGAAGGAAAGAAAAAAAATGGACCTGAAATAATGGCTGTCTGCTAATGCTTTCTGGATTATCCTTTTCCATTAGGCGAGGGAGAATAGTAGAGTGGGAAGAGCACTGGCTTTATGTCAGAGTACCCGAGTTGAAATCCCAGCTCTGCTACCTCCTACCTTTCTGATGTTGAGTCAGACACTTAACCCTCGGCAGCTAGTGGCACAGTGGTGAAAACACTGTCTTCAGTTATTTATCCTGTTTGCCTTTGTTTCTTCAATTGTAAAATGGGGGAATTGTTGTGAGGATCCAAGGAGATAATAATAGCTAGCATTTATACAGCGTGCTAATATCCTATGTGCTAAATATCTTACAAATATTGTCTCCTTGGGTCCTCACAACAACTCTGTAACACAGGCATGTGCTGTTATTATCCTCATTTTACAATTAAGGAAACTGAGACAGAGATTAAATGACTTGCCCAAGATCACACAGCTAATAAGTGTCTGAGGTGGGAAATTGGGTTTCCCTGACTCTAGTTCCAGCACTCTAACTACTGTGCCACCTAGCTGCCCATTTTTAAAATTATTGCTATTGTTATTAGTTGTTGTTGTTATTCACACATTCCTCCTCCTCCCCACTCCCCCAAAAACTTATTGTTAACATTTACCAGCACACTGCTATGTACCAGGAACAATAAATAGGCTAGTTTGACTGGAAAGTAGAACTTTTTAAAAATGTTTATTAAAACTTTTTTATTGACAGTACATATACATGAGTAATTTTTTACATTATCCCTTGCACTCACTTCTGTTCCAATTTTCCCCCTCCCTCCCTCTACACCCTCCCCTAGATGGCAAGCAGTCCTATATATGTTAAATAGGTTATAGTTATAGCCTAGATACAATATATGTGTGCAGAACTGAACAGTTCTCTTGTTGCACAGGAAGAATTGGATTCAAAAGGTAAAAATAACTTGGGAAGAAAAACAAAAATGCAAACAGTTCACACTCATTTCCCAGTGTTTCTTCTCTGGATGTACCTGATTCTGTTCATCATTGATCAATTGGACTGAATTACATCTTCTTTTTGTCAATGATATCTACATCCATCAGAATACATCCTCATAAAGTATCATTGTTGAAGTATATAATGATCTCCTGGTTCTGCTCATTTCACTCAGCATCAGTTCATGTAAGTCTCTCCAAGACTCTCTGTATTCATCCTGCTGGTCATTTCTTACAGAACAATAATATTCCATAACATTCATATGCCACAATTGAAAGTAGAACTTTTAAGGGGAAATAAGCCTAATAAGCCTGAAAAGATAGACTGAAGCCAGATTATAAAGGTCTTTAAATATCAAACATTTAAAAAAATTTATCTTGGAAGCAATAAGAAAGCCCTGGAAACTTTCCAGCAGGGCTGTGGTATGGCCATATCTAGGCTTAAGGAATACTAATTTGATAGCTATATAGATAATATTTGTAAAGTCCTTAGCAGTAAGTAATGGCACACAATACGCACTTAATGAATGTTTGTTCCCTGTCTGAATCTCAGTTTCCTCATCTGTAAAATGATGTGATTGGACTAGATGGCCTTTAAAGTTCCATGAAATGTCTGCCAGTGACCAGAGAAGACACTGAGAAGGAATAGAGCGCTAAGGTTAGAAACAAGACTTAGTTCTAGCTCTTGATACGTCTTCCATAGCAATTTATAAGATTGTTCTGGGAAAGCCTCCCTTAACTTCACCTGCCTCTGTTCTCCATTGAGTCCCCACAGTACCTTCTCTTCTACTTTAATGATTTTTGCCCCTGCCCCCAATCCAATCCCTGCTGCCAATTCTGAGGGAGAAAGCACATAGTTTTCCTCACACAATTTGCTTTCAGAATACCTATCAATTTCACAGCTGGCAACAGAGATAAGAACACAGAAATCCCTACTTAAATCATTTTGGTAACATCTGTGACTACAATTAGTTCTTCTATTGGAGAATATTCCCACACTCTACCAAAAGTGGACTTGATTTGCCCACGCCAAGGCAAGAAGTGAAATGAATGGAATTACAGGTATCATCTGGCAATTTGATCCTGGTATGACATTTTGTTGTAGCTAGCTAGTGTTTAGGAAAAAGGAAGCAAGTAGGCCCTCAGCCCTCTCTACCCCTCTCTAATTGCACAATTACCTCTTTTCCCCTTTGTTCTTATCTAGATTTCCATTCTCTATGCCCCAGCACTGGGTTTGATCAGCATAGAACTACAATAACTGCCTCTCAGCCAGTGTGACCAGAGGCTAAAGCAACTAGGGGCTCCTTTGGGCTTTATGTTCCAGAACATTTCCACCTCTACTCCTGCAGAGAAATGCTGGAGGAATAAGCCAGGATGCAATCTTAGGGTCCTTTTTCTCCAGGTTTGAGAGGAAAGGAGATCTTAAAATGTAAACACCACCTTTCATTTTTCTGAGGATATCACTTTCAGTATCTCTTTCAAACATACTGGCAAACACACATTGATGTTCTGTCACACACCGAGGCATTGTTTCTCATTTGGAGAAGCTCATATTTTCCCTTTGTAGTTTCTCATAGTTTTCTCTTTGCACTGAAAAACACTGAATACCAGATAGAGGCCATCCAATTTCTCTTTCCCTCCTCATCTCCTCTCTTTTAGACTGAAAATCAAGGTAAAAGGGGAGTTTATGCAGGCAAATTTCCATGGGGTATTTTGGGGTCATTTTCAGTCATGTCCAACTCTTTGTGACATTTGAGGTTTTCTTGGCAAAGGTAGTAGACTCACCTTGTCCAAATCATTTTATGGATGAGGAATTGAGACAAGATGAAGTACCTTATCTAAAGCTGTAAGTGTCTGAGGAGGAATTTGAACTCAGATCTTCTTGAATATAGGTCCATACTCTAATCACTATGCCATTTAAATGCCTTTTGATGTCATTGGACTGCTCTTAACAGCTCTATATTAATTCAACCTTATTAGCAAGGCATCTTTGTTGGAATCATTTTAGGATGAAGGAAATGGATGAATCTAACCTATTGTGAATTTGGAGAAATCATGTTCTCCCCAGATAAACATCTGAAAACAAGAAAACAGAATCACAGAGTTTATAATTTAATCCCCTTTCTATTGTCAACAATAGGATAAACAAAAATGATTCTATTATATTTTATTTTTTTAATTAAAGCTTTTTATTTTTCAAAACATATGTGTGGACAATTCTTCAACAATGGTCCTTGCAAAACCTTGTATTCCAATTTTCCTCCCCTTCCCCCCATGCCCTCCCCTAGATGGCAAGTAGTTTAATATATGTTAAACATGGTAGAAATATATGCTAAATCCAACATATACATATTTATACAATTATCGTGCTGTACAAAAAAAATCAAATCAAACCAGTAAAGAAAAAAGAAGCAAAATAAAAATGCAAGCAAATAACAACAAAAAGAGTGACAATGAAAACACTCAGTCCCCACAGTTCTCTCTCTGGGTGTAGATGGCTCACTTCATCACATCTCATTGTTGAAAAGAGCCATATCCATCAGAATTGATCTTTGTATAATCTTGTTGTTGCCGTGTATAATGATCTCCTGCTTCTGCTCATTTCACTTAGCATCAGTTCATGTAGGTCTTTCCAGGCCTCTCTGAAATCATCCTGCTGGTCGTTTCTTACAGAACAATAATATTCAATCATAATTTATTCAGCCATTCTCCAATTGATGGGCATCCATTCAGTTTCCAGTTAAATGATTCTATTTTAAAAGAGGTTTCTATCATACCAAAAAATCTGACCAAAGAATTATTTTATAAAGCTAGAAAGTTTTCTTAAAATTCATCTGAAAGAATAAAAAGTCAAGAATATCAAGGGAATCAATGAAAAAAAGTGTGAAGAAAGATGGCCTAAAAGTTCCAGACTTTGCATTACAAAGAAGCAATAGTCAAAACAAAGTGGCTAAGAAATAGAGTGGTGGATCAGTGGAATAGGTTATGTAAACAATACACAGTTGTAAATGATCTAAAATTTAATAAATCAAAAGATCCAAATGGGGGGGGGGGCAAAATTCAACATTTGAAAAAAATTTAGGGGAAAATTGGAAAACAATTTGGCAGAACCAGGCATGGACTGACAGCTCATACCATATGCCAAGATAATGTCAAAATGATAAATGATTTAGATATAAAGGAAAATATTATAAGCAAATTGGGGGGGGGGCACTGAAAAAGTACCTATCAGATCTATGGGTAAATTTTATCAACCAAACAAGAGATAGAAAGCATCCCAATATGAAAAATGGATAAATCTGAATAATATGACTATTGATTTGAATAGTCATTGAATATGAATAAAATGAAATTAAAAAGCTTTTGTATAAATAAAACTAATACAGCCAAAATAAAGTGGAAAAAGAAAACCAAAGAAAAAATTTTATAGCAAGTTTCTCTGGTAAAGGCTTCATTTCTCAAATACATAGAAAACTGAGCCGAATTTATAAAAATGAGAGCCATTTCCCATTGATAAATGGTCAAAGGATACAAACAGGCATTTTCAGAAGAAATCAAGACTATCAATTAATAATCACATAAAAATGCACTAACTCTCTATTGATTAGAGAAATGAAAATTAAAACAACTCTGAGATATCAAACCACATCTATCTTATTAGGTAGAATAGGAATTCTAGAGAATTCAGAAAAGGAAAAAGACAAATGTTGGAGGTGTTGTGAAAAAACTGGGACATTAATGCACTATTGATGGAATTGTAAACTAGTCCAACTATTCTAGAGAACAATGTGGAATTTTCTCTAAGGGTTATAAAACTGTGCATATCTTTTAATCCAACAATATCACTTGTTGGTCCGGATCCCAAAGAGATCAAAGAAAAGAGAAAAGGATCGTTATACAAAATATTTACAGCCGCTCTTTTTATGGAGGCAAATCATTTCTCAGAGAATCCAATGATTCCTGAGAGCAAAGAATTGGAAATTTAGAGAATATTTGTAAATTGGGAATTACTGAACAAGTTTGATTATGATAGCATAATATTATGCATTAAAAATGATTAGCTTCAGAAAAATCTAGAAGACTTACATGAACTAATGCAAAATGAAGTGAAGAGAGCAAGAGAGCATTGTATACCATAACAGCATATTATAAGGATGACTATCTGAAAGATTTAGTTACTCTGATCAAGACAATGACCCAAGACAATTCTAAAGAACCTTTGATGAAAAATACTATTTACCTTAACTCTATATACAGATTGAAGCATACTTTTAAAAAAATCTATTTTTATTGTTTTATTTTGTTTGTGTTTTCCTTTTTCAATATGGCTAATATGGAAATGTTTTACATGACTTCATGTGTAAAACTGATATTAAATTGCTTACCTTTTCAAGGACAGGAGAGATGAGGGAAAGGAGGAAGAGAAATTAGAATCACATTTAAGTGATTGTTAAAATTTTCGTACTGTAATTTGAAAATATTTAACAAAATAAATAAAAAATATTTTAAGAAAAAAAAGTGGGAAGGGCTCTACCCAAAACAAGGAATTCTGATGATAACATTAATCTTGGAGAAATGTATTTATCAAAGTAAAAAATTCTGGACTTTAGTAACTTGTATGATTCCAAAGCTTGCAATACTTTCCCATTTCCTTTTTTTTTTTTTTTTTTTTTGAAGGGAGGGAGAATGCTGCTGATTGGCTGTGCACTGTAGGTGAGCCCCAAAAGATATAAAAACCCAATCTGTACCCTACAAAGCTAAAGCTGCAACTAGCCCAAATGAATAGGCTTCTTAAACTGTTTCAATTTTGCAACTCCTTTTGACTTAAGACATTTTTATGCCACACTATATATAGGTATATAAAATAAGTACACAAATCAAACATTTACTGATAATAAATCATAATTTTGCCACCCCTACCTTAGTTATATGACTCCATATGGGATCACAATCCACAGTTTAAGAAGCTTTACTTACAGAACTAATAAATTTCTTTTCTTTTCAATCTGGCTACTCACTGTTTGGCCCCTTGTTTTACAGATCTCATTATGAGCAAGAGTATCCCTGGGCTGTCAAGGAACTCGGGTTGGGAAAGTCTCACAGTAGTCCTCAAATGTACTTCAATTCAACAAAAATTAAGGGCCTATATAGAAAACATTATTCTAGAGTGCTTGGGGAAGTGGAAACAAAATACTAAAAACATAATCCCTGGTCTCAAAGAACTTTAAATCGCTAACAATCAGTAGGAATTACAAGAAATTTTTCTAACTAGAATTCATGGGTACAAAAATAATTTTAATACCAATTTAATTTCAGAAAAATTGACCATATGTCATACCAAATCACAGCTGGAAGAACAAGAATCTTAACAGAATCAATTACAAGGACAGCTGAGTAAATATAAGTCTGCATCTGCGTGTAAATAAATCAGTTTGCCTTTTCCCAATCTGGCAAAGGAATGGACTACTGTAATGCATTCTAGTCTATCTTTTGTGTGCTAATGTTGACTAAAGCAGTATTGAGGAAAGGAAAAGGAGAAATCCTCTTTCTGCCTTGGGATTCATACACACTATTGCCAATCATAGCCGTGGTACCTATGGAGAAAGTTGTAGAAACCCATTTCATCTGACATACTTACTAAACCAGTGTCATGGTTGTCACTGACAGCCTCCAGATTCACACTTTGGATATCTAAGTTCATTGAAGGTTGAGAAAGTAAGGAAGCCACTTTTTCAGAGATAAAGAAATTATTCACTCACTTGACAGTGTGAGCCTATATTTTAAAAGTCCTTCCAGAGAAAGCCGACTTCAGAGTCAAGAAGACCTGGGTTGAATGAACAAATGAAAAGGTATTTATTAAGGTGCCAAGCATTGTGCTGAGGACTGAAATACAAATACAAAAATAAAACTGTTCCTGCCTTCAGGGAACTTCTGGTCTAAAGTGAAACAACATATGTAGGGAAGCAGTGACTAGGAACATCCCCATTCAGGAACAATGATAAAGTTGATTTGGTCATGGTTCATGGCTCCAGAACTGAAGGAAGTGTGGGAAATGTTAGGTTGTTGGGGGGCTGTGGAGGAAGTGGTTGGAGAGCAAGGTTCAAATTCTGCCTCTGATCCATACTAGTCATGTGATCTGTGACAATTTGCTTAAACTCAATACCCCAGGCAATTCTCATGGATCATAAATTGTCAAAAGCTACTGACAGAGAAAATTGCTTACTTGAGATGTCCTGACATCACTGTGAATCCAGAATCATTTAAAATGTATTTGTCCAACTCTTTTGCTGCACAGCCATACTCTCCTTCCAGTTCCTTGACTATAACTAAGAGGAGGAGGCTTTGGGTTTATAAGTCCTGAATTAGAGCAATGCCAGCTCATTCTCCAGAGACCCAATCCTACATGGAGAGGAAAGAGCAGAGAGAAATGTTTCTGCTGACACAGGAGGCAGGGTGAACTGTCAATGACTCTCTGCGCAATGTTAGGCATTCTGAGAGTACTCAGATTTTTGACTGACAGTAGATTCTTCAACTTGAAAAGGCTACAAGCCAAAACCAAAGTGGAAGAAGTATTGGTGAACGATTTTTTTGTTTGCAGATAATTGTGTGCTCAATGCAGCCTCCAAAGCCGAGATGTAACAAAGTACGGTTCAGTTCTCTGTTGTTTGTGCTAATTTTGGCTTAACAATGAACATTCTCCACCAGCCAGCACCACACCATCCAGCTGCAGCAACCACCAGTTACAGCAAGTGGGGAAGTTTTGAACGCTGTGGCCGAGTTCCTTTTCTTGGCAGCATGCTTCCCAGGGATGTCCACCTTGATAAGGAGGTTGACACAAGCATTGTCAGAGCTAGCGCAGAGTTTGTGAGACCCTGAAGGAAAGCATGGGAGAATGACCACCAAACCAAAGGTCTGCAGAACCGTTGCTGACCTCCTTGTTGGGTGCCTGTGAAACCTGATGTCCACTAGCGCCAGGCCAGGAAACTGAATCGCTTCCATTTGAACTCGTCTTAGTAAGATTCTGAAGATCACTTGGCAGGATAAGAGACCACCCGCTGAGGTCTTTATTCGAATTAAACTAACAAGCATTCCCAGTCTACTGCAGAGAGCACAACTCCATTGGGCTGGACATACTGTCTGAATGCCCAATGTCCACTTGCCAATATATGTATATGTGTGTGTGTATGTATAGGGAGAACTCACACCTGGCAAGCATTCACAAACGTGGTCAGAAAAAGTGATACAAGGATCCTCTCCAGGTCTCGCTTAAGAACTTTAGAATTGACTCTTTGTGGGCCAGCTAGGTGGTGCAGTGGGGAGAGCACCAGCCCTGAAGTCAGGAGGACCCGAGTTCAAATTTGACCTCAGACACTTAACACTTCCTAGCTGTGTGACCCTGGGCAAGTCACTTAACCCCCAATTGCCTTAGCAAAAAAAACAACAACAATAACAACAAAATAACTGATTGCATGACAAGGGAGACACTGGCACAGGACAGCCCAGCATGGAGTGCTCTCATCATAGAAGGGGCTGTGCTCTATGAGCAAAGCAGAACTGAATTAGCTCAGAAGAAATGTGAGACGTGCAGTTAGAGAATCTACCCCAAATGTTCATATGGACTGTGTGTCCAACTTAGGGTAGAGCATTCTGAAATCAGACACACTAACTCTACTCTAATATAGTGATGTCATTTTGGTTCTCTTTGAGAACAAAGGACAATAATCAACCACAGTTGATATTAACATTTAAGATTAAAAAGATAAAAAGGGATGTTTGATACTGGAAATAATCTTTTTGAGGAATCTTCTCAGCCACTTCAATGGAAGCAAGGACAGTTACACAATGTATATATTCTTTGTGTGTTCATATGGCAGTATAATTTATGAGCACATTGTTATGGAATGTGACTATATTGTTTCATTTCATATTCTAACATAAAGGCACACTATAACTCTATGACCCCTATGGAGAATTCCCTAACACCCTGAATAGAGCTTCACTGTGGTGAACTCCTAATGAGTAATAGTCCTCTACTTGTCCTCTATATATTCTTGAATTACAGAGCTTACTGACTTATAGGAAATTTTTGTTTTTTGGATGGAATTTCTTCTTTTTTAGTTGCACAAGAAAATTCCATACAACTTACATTCAATATATCCACTGGATAGTTTCACTGGATTTTACTAGCTGTAAACAAATGGCTAAAAGCTTTTAAAAATTTCTAATAGTTTCCAACTTTACTATACAATCAGATATAGATTATGGCAAAAAGTCAGAGCCAAGTAGAACAAAATACACACTGTTCAAATGTAGTTATGCTTTGAATGATTGTTTCAATATGAGACTTACATCAGGGGCCATATTGGTCTCCTTTCTGAATGAGAAACTTTGAAATGTACATTATTTTAAAGTCTATTTTACTGTCTTAAGATGCAATCCAAAAGTTTTCCCCAAGTAGGCAAGTATGGGGTGGAAGATGGCAGAGTAAGGAGAGAATATATGGAAAAAAGAGGTTAATATAATCTTATTGTACAAACATTTGAACATTGTATCATTGTTTTTACTTAAAAAACAGGGCTCTCAATAGCAACATTTATTTAACCCAGTTGTCGCCCTCCCCCAATTGTTAGCAATAATTTCACTTGTAACAAATTAAATGTTAGAAAAGAGGAAACATTTTCAGAACATTAGGACAGTCCATTGATGGTAAGAAGGAGTAGGAATAGAGTAAAAAATAGTCTTATTTCTGCTGACCAGTATAAACATCTAGCAATCACCTAAATTCTTAGCAATTATTTTTTTTTCTCTCCTTCCCTTACTGTAGTGCAAAAACTACTTGAAGTCAGAAGAGTTGAATTGTGGTTCCTATGACAACTCATCTCTCTAGCTTTCAGTCTCATCTGAAAAATGAGATTCATAAGAGATCATTTTGAAGTTTTAAGATTCTGTAATTTTGTAAATGAAACCCTACCCCACCCTCCCAGACTTGTGATTATGTAAAATACATATTTATATATAATGTACAACATAATTAACGTAGGAGGAAGTATTGTGGGTAGATTATGATGAACCTGGAGTAAGGACCACCTGAATTCAAATTCTGCCTCAGACACTAGTTGAGTGATCCTAATCAAGTCACTAAACCTCTTCTGGCCCCAATTTTCTCTTCTGTAAAATGAGGACAACAGGGATGTTAAGGGTTGGGAATCAAAAGAAGTAATATTTGTAAATAGCTTTACAAACCTTAAAGTACTGTATAAATAAATGCCAGCTACTGTTATTGTATTGTATCAGAGAAAACCCTGATTTTTGGATAAACTGCCTGAACAAGTACGTAATATTCTGCATTAGCCATGCAGGAACATGTAGAAGCCCAGATGCTTTCCATTTGTGACAGGCTCAATCTCAAGCAAAATCATAAACTATATACAATCATTGGCTCACATAAGTAGAGCTAGTTAAAAGAGACTTCAGACTCCATTGACTTCAACTCTCATTTTAAAGATGAAGAAACCATTCTCAATCCTGGGCTTGCCACTTGCTACCTGTGTGACCTTGGTGTGTCACTCAAACTCTCTGGGCCTTAGCTTCTTTATCTGTGAAAAGATGAGGTTAGCAAGATAAGGTTGAAATGGGTTCATGATTTGAACATAAAGAGTAATACCACAAGCACATTAGGAAAGCAAGGGATAGTTTGCCTCTCAGATGTGTGGAGAAGGGAATTTATAGCCAAAGAAGAATTAGAGAACATTATGAATGAAAAATGGATTATTTTGATTACATGAAATTAAAAAGGGTTTGTACAAACAGAACCAATGCAATCAAGGTTAGAAGGGAAGCAGCAAGCTGGGAAAAATTTTTTTTTACATTTATGGTTTCTGATAAAGGCCTTATTCTAAAATATATAGAGAACTGACTAAAATTGATAAGATTACACACCATTCTCCAACTGATAAATGATCAAAGGATATGGACAATTTTCAGACAAAGAAATTAAAGCCATTTCTAGTCATATAAAAATGCTCTAAGTCACAATTGATTTAAGAAATGTAAATTAAGACAATTCTGAGGTACTACTACACACCTCTCAAATTGGCTAAGATGACAGGAAACAATAATGACAAATATTGGAGAAGATTTGGGATGGGACATTAATACATTGTTGGTGGAGTTATGAACGGATCCAACCATGCTTGAAAGCAACTTGAAATTATGTCCAAAGGGCTATCAAATGGTGCATATTCTTTGATTCATCAGTGTCTCTATTGGGCTTATATCCTGAAGAGATCATAAAAAAGGGAAAAGAACCTACATATGCAAAAATGTTTGTAGAAGCCCTTTTTCTAGTGACAAGGAACTGGAAATTGAGTGGATGCTCATCAGTTGGTGAATGGTTGAATAAGTAATGTTATATGAATGTAATAGAGTATTGTTGTTGTATAAGAAATGAACAAGCTGATTTCAGAAAAGCATGGAAAGACATGAACTGATGCTGTGTAGTAGAACCAAGAGAACATTGTGCATAGCAACAAGATTAATTAATGATCAACTGTGGTGGATTTGGTTCTTTTCAGCACTGAGGTGATTCAAGCCAATTTCAATAGACTTGTGATGGAGAGAGTCATCTGCATTCAGAGAGAGAACTATGGAAACTGAATATGGATCAAAGCATAGTATTTTCATCTTTTTTTGGTGGTGGTGTTTATTTGGTTGGTATTTTTAATCTCTTGTATTTTGTCCCCAGTTTTGATATGATTTTTCTTGCACAACATGATGAATATGGAAATATGTTTAGAAGAATTGCATATATTTAGCCTTTAGTGGATTGTTTGCTGTCTGGAGTGAGGGAAAAGGGAGACAGAGGGAGAAAAAAATTGGAACACAAGGTTTTGCAAAGATCAATGTTGAAAACTATCTTTGCATGTATTTGGAAAAATAAAAAGCTATTATTAAAAAAAAAAGAAAGATGAGGTTGGATTAATGTCCCTCTTGGCTCTATGTCTATAATCCAAGAATCATGTCTCAAAGAGCAATGGATTTAGAGTCATGGGTCTTGGGTTCAATTCCTAATTCTGCTACTTTCTACAAATCATTTAATCACTGTTTTGCAAATTTCATTATCTGCAAAATGAAAAATTGTCACTATTTTAGAAGACTGATAAGGAAGCATGCTGTCAAGCACCTTTCAGAAAAGTGGGACAACACTACAGTGACTGTTTGAGATGTGCATTTTTTGGACATGAATAATGTGAAGAAGGAAAGAAAGAAAGAAGGAAGGGAGAAAGAAAAGAAAGAAGAGAAGAAGAGAGTAAAGAAGAAAGGGAGGAAACATCACTGAAGTATTTAAAAAACAGAAAAGAACAGAAGATTCAGAAGAAGACACTGACACATGGGGCAGCTTTGAAACAAAGAGACTTTAAAAAGCACTGAAGGAAGAACTGATTTTCAAGATATTTGAAAGAGGGGTTGATGATACAATTAGAAAAAGTCACAGATGATAGGAACACCAAAAAAAAAAGTGGAGAAGACAGAACTACCAACTTACATGCCAATTTTTTTATTTTTGTAAAATCTTTATTAGAATGATCTCAGCTGCATTAAAGACATGTTGAAAATGAGGAAAGAGGCAAAAGTTTGCAAAAATATTTTCTAAATTAGACGACATTCACACAAACACAATTGACATCAAAGTCAGAGGAAAAGATCCCATTGCACTTGTCAATTGTTGATAGTCAAAGGGCATTTTACTTAATTTGATAAAGCAAAATGTAAAGTTTTTTTTAACATAAAGGGTTTGTATATTTTAGGGCAAGAACATAGAATATTCCTTTATTAATGGAATTACCAAAGCAGCTTTGCTTTATAAAGCTCTATAAATATTATGAAACAAAAACAGGGTAACATGTTGGTGGACTAAAGGTGTTTTTCCCCATCATGAAAGTTGTTGTGTGGAGTCAAAGGGAAGTATGCTGCCTACAGATATCTTGCAGATGTTTGTATTAGCTAATAGTTATCGTGCTGACTGTTATCAAGCCCTAGAGTACTATAGGACTTTTTCAATCAAATTCCTATTGCTCAAAAGAGATCAGTAAAACAATTCATGCAGGAAAAACAAAACAAAATTATATAAGAATGCCCAGATTATATTATAAGGCTATATGGTAAATCCATTCAATTAACTCTGTTAATATATTTATCTTGGGCAGTCACTGTAGAAGGATAAGCTTGTACTAGATCTAAGCAGGAGGAAAAAAGTAAGCTAGATTGCTCACAAAATTGTGCAGAACTACCTACTTGTGAGAGAACAAAATCCCATCTTTTCACTACCATTATTTTTCTGATGATATCATATGGCTGTGAATTACAGATTATCACAATTGCAAAAACATAAAAATTACAGGTGTCTCCAAAGGGCAATGAAGAGATTAAATGCAAGATGGAAAATATTACTAATGATGACTTGCAAGCAATAAGGAGCATAAAATGTATTATGAATGAGATACATGATTAGAAAAGGAGAGGTACCACTTTATAATGAAACTGAAGGATAGCAGATTAAAAATTGGGGTATCACATGAAATCCAAGGAATGCAAAAAGACCTAGAGAAAACTTCATAGTTCATCAAGTTGCTTCTTCTTTAGGGAGTATTTATGTGAGAACATGAACAATAATCACATAGAAGGAAAAACACATGGGAAAAGTTGTGATCTGTGCCATGAGAGCATCCTCACTGATGATATCATAGATCCATTAAAATATTGAAGTATATATGCAAAAAACACTGTGCTACAGACTTGGAAGAAGGAAGAACTTTGATAAAAGATGATGATTGCCCTCATGGAGTTAACAGTTTAGTAGGGGAATAATGTATTAACATACTCAAATATTAAAGGATTTGATGATGATACACATAATACATAATATTATGTAAGAAAATGCAAACAAAGTATTATTTTGGAACAGAAAGAAAGATTACTAATTGGGAGAAGTGATCAGGGAAGTCTTTTGGACTGGGTTTTAAAGGACAAGCAGGATTTCCAAAGATTCCAAATAGGATTCCAACGTCCTGTTTCAGTTCTTATAGAAATGAGCTTACTACAGTATTTACTACAAATTATAGCTTTTCACCTAAAAATGAGAATTTGATGACACAGAAACATTCATCTGCTTAAGAAACAGTTTGACATCACTGCAGATCCATGCATCAGTGGAAATATATTAAACTGAAGAACTTAACTCTAAGAGAGAATCAAAATGTATAGTATAACTATCATTTTGTGCTCAGTAGAGGTTCCTATTGCTTCCCTGCAGAGTACCACAGAATGCTAATTTTTCCTCATTATTGAATACATAAAAGCTTTGTCTGCAAGACAGAGGCTATCAAGTAGGGCTGACTAAATGAAATTTAATATGGTCCTGAGTATGTTGCATTGCGAATAGCAGCTTTTACAATAAGCTTTAAGAAAAGCATCCTTTCCTCTTCTTTTTTTGTCCAGATGGCATCACTTTTTGCACTGAAAAAGCCTCTCCTCTCCCAATCTATTTTTTTAAATAAGAGGGCCAATGACTCATGATAAAAATCTCTTACTATTGGTTGTAAAATTTTCTTGTCTCAAGATATTTATATTAATTTTTCTTTTTTTAAAAAAGCTTTTTATTTACAAGTTATATAGATGGGTAATTTTACAGCATTAATTGCCAACCTTTTTGTTCCAATTCTTCCCCTCCCTTCCTCCCACCCCCTCCCCTAGATGGCAGGATAATCAATACATGTTAAATATGTTAAAGTATAAATTAAATACAAAATAAGTACACATGTCCAAACTCTTGTTTTGCTGTACAAAAAGAATCGGACTCTGAAATAGTGTACAATTAGCCTGTGAAGGAAATCAAAAATGCAGGCAGACAAAAATATAGGGATTGGGAATTCAACGTAATGGTTCTTAGTCATCTCCCAGAGTTCTTTTGCTGGGTGTAGCTAGTTCAGTTCATTACTGCTCCATTGTAACTGATTTGGTTCATCTCATTGCTGAAGATGGCCAGATCTATCAGAAGTGATCATCATAATATTAATTTTTCTAATGCCAAAGTTTGCTGAATTTTTGATTCCAAATTGGTCACCTCTCCCATATTTGAGCAACAGTCCTCCTCTACCACAAAAATAATCACTTTCCATAGCATCAATCTACATTTCTGTCTCTCTCTTTCTGTGTGTGAAACTTTCTCTTTTAGGACTGCTTTTACTTAGCAACAAACTTTGTGTTTTCAAAATGCTGTTATGATAAAATTACATTATATTTTTCATTATAACATAAAATAGGTCATGTCAGAATCTATTTAACTATGAAATTGTCTGAATTTGGTTTCTCCTTTCAGAATAAAGAGGAAGAAGAGACCTATTTCCAACAAGAAGTACCCAAGTTTGGGTTTCTTTATCATTAAGAAAACATATGTAATGTGATTTGGAAACAATCTGGTCCCTTATTGAGTCAATTGCATAAACAGAAATCCCAATGAGAACATAAATCATATCTCAATATCTCTTTCTGCATCCTCACCTTTTTGCCATTATCTTCTCTAGTAATATAGATAGATCTAAAGGGCTATTCTTGAATCCCTGAAGATGATAAACTATTTATCAGACAAATAAATCCAAGTTCAATTAATTCATTCTTAAATGGATTCCAGAGTTTAACAAAATTTTAGCAGTAAAGAATATGTTCAACTTTCTCTCACATTTATTTATTTAGAATCAAGTGTGAAAGGCAGCATAGAATAGTGAATATGAAAGCAGATTTTAGAGTAAGAACATTGGAGGGGATAAAGTAATACATCTTCAAATATTCTATTGGCTGGCATGAGTCCCCTCTCTAAAGAAACATCCATTCTAATATGAAACAGGTAAATCCTTCTTACAATACAGGTTTGTATATCTTCCCTCCCAATAGCATAATGGGGCTAGTTCATGGAAAATAATGATTAAATGAGAATAGTGAATAGATAAATATTAATGGATTACTGCTACTGATCAAACTGGGGAGAGCTTAGTTGTGACTAATTAGAATAGTTGACAACATAAAATTTTTGAAGGAGAGCATTCAACTTCTTTAATGCTTATTATTATTTACAGGTATCTTAATGCCATAGGTTATAAACAAAAAGTGATAGGCAAATGCCACTATTTTAGAATTTAAAAAAGATCTTGCAACTTGCTTAGAAAACGCAATCAATCTTAAAACAAAAATATCTAGGTGGTACAAAGGATGGAGTGATGAAGTGAAGAGTGAAGACGACATCTTCCTGAATTCAAGTCTGGCCTCAAACTTTTACTAGCTAATATGATCCTGAAGAAATAATTTAACGTTGTTTGCCTTGGTTTCCCCATCTGTAAAATAAGCTGGAGAAGGAAATGGCAAGCTACTTCAGTATCTTTGCCAAGAAAACCATAAAATGTGGTAATGAACTCATATACGACTGAAAAGTGACTGAACAACAACAAAAGACAAATATAAAGTGAATGTCACTTCACCCCCTGAAGAGGACAACATCTGTAGGAAAGCCTATTGTGTATTTTAATACACATATAGGCTGAGAATCAGAATCACTTCTGACATTAGTGAAGATGTTATTCATCTCTTTATAATACATCCCTTGACACCCATTCACTTTGATGATCTCATTTATGCCTCCTTTTTTTAAAAAGCATTTTCTGAATGCTAGAAGGCATTTCTGTAGTTCTATAACTCGGGATTCAACTTGGCTTCAAAAATCTCTCTCAGTTCTTTCTCTGTGGTTCTCCACAAGATTAAGTGCTTCTGGAGAGGGAACACAACTGTATATGTGCCTCATTCTTTATACAGTCATCTGCTTGGAACTTGCTTCTTTTCATCCACTGGGTTATCAATGTATCCATTTGCTTTTCTCTTGCTTTATACTGACTGAAATGTGATAAATGAGTCAATTTGCACTGTGGTCTTTTTAAAGATTTGATGTAATTAACTGAAATTCTCTGCATGAATTTTCATCTTTTTATTTGAAGGCATTTACCTAAGTATATGGAACAGAAAATGTATCACTAAAATATTTTGAAATAAATATAATTGTCATATGCAATTAAGTTAAATATTAGAGGATTCAAACTGACAACAGAATTATTAAATGTCAAATTCTCTCTACCACTAATTTTGGGATTTACAATAAAGGCTCTATGTTGCTCTTGCTTTAGATTTCCATGTTATAGGCATTTCAGGACATGAGTTTTTGGTTTTGTCTTAATAAGTAAAGTCTCTTGTCATCAAGAAATAATCAACTAAGAAAGACCCAACCTTGGTTGTGGGTTCATGAGTTTTGGAATCACTCTAGATTTAGCTAAAAAATATTTTCCTTAAAGTAAACTTGAATGAAGCAGTTCATTTTACAATATACAATCAGATTTGGTACCCAAGATTAATTAACTATAAGCAATTCACAAATAAGCAAAGTTTTTTTATAATGATAACTTACCAGACAAATGAATCCAAGAAAATTAAATCTACTTTAAAATGGATCTAGAATTTGACAAAATTTTAGTACTAAATGACACATTAAACTTTCATGTTCATTTATTTAAAATTAGAAATAACATGGGGCAGCTAGGTGGCACAGTGGATAGAAAATCAATCCTGAAGTCAGGAGGACCTGAGTTCAAATCTATGTCAGACACTTAACACTTCCTAGTTGTGTGATCCTAGGGCAAGTCACTTAACCCCAATTGCCTCAGCAAAAATAATAATAATAATAATAAACTTATTTTTAAAAAAAAGGAATAACAAATGGTGTGTGAGAGGCAGCATGGATTAGTGAACTAAGGTAGATTTTAGAATAAGATCTGCGTACTGTCTTTGAGACAGTGTGGGACTGGAGAAGGTTACAATCTCTAATGCTTCCAGATCACTCTGTTAAGACTAAGTTATAAAGAGCTGGGCATTTGCATTGGTGTAGGGAGCTTCTACACAGATAAATCACAGATTTAGAACAACAAAAAAAAAGGGGTCAAATAGTAACAACACACCATTTTAAAGTAGGAATAGCTAAAATGTTGAAACAAGATATTATGGGCATTAAGTTAGGAAATGATGAACCTGACAATTGCAATAATTAACTTTAAATTTAATATAATATTTTAATACCAAATAACAGATGTTTATATTGTTTTATTGCATTAATTACATGCAAACCCCTAATTTGCTTTGAATGTGTACTTTCATTTCATACAGATAGTGAAAAATCCCACCCACCCTTAGCCCCAACAAATATCAAACAATCCCTTCAAAAAATTGTTAAGTTATTAACAGAGTGGCCACACAGTGAAGCACTTTTCTACTGCTAGTCATGCAAAATGATTTAATTGATTTAATCTAATTTACTACATAGCAATGTGAGGTTACGTCAATAAAAAATATTTCAGACTAAGTAGATTTTTGTTTAAGCAATATTTTAACTCCAGCAAAAAGGAAGCTTTTTTTCCCCCTGTGGGCACTAAAAACTGAAGGAAGCACAGCAGGTAATTTCTTGGAGTAAAGAAAATACAATCCACTTTGTGTCATCACATAAAGCGACATTGTAGTGTGACTTTCAGATTTTAGCACATAACCTACTTTATCAATCTATGATGTCAGTTATCAATTTATAGCATTAATATAATTTAATTCCCCAGGACTATATTTAATGAAGTTAAGAGGATGCATTATTTTCAGTTGGGAGGGAAAAAAAGTGTAAAAGGGCATGCTGGTATTTCTTAATCTGTATAAACACTCTCAACATCATGACACAGCCACTAGCAATCAGCCTTGTGAAAAGACAGTACCAATAAGATTCAGAGGCTTGTTCCTCTAATTTCCCTGGAGAATGGAATCCTGTTTTATAAGTTATGGGATCCAAACTTTGGGCACAAGTTTGGAAGTATCAGTTCAGTCCTCAAAAACATCCTTAGCAGAAACAGTTTTTCTAATGGGAAAATAAAAGACTTTTAAAATTTTCCTTTTACTGACACACGTATCTTATTAAAGGGAATGAAAAAGGATTGGCTACACAGAGGAAAAAGATCAACATGTTTGTAAAATCTCAAGAAAGCAAGATTAAGGGGGGAAATGATGTGTACTGCACATCAAATATGTAAATGTATATAATAATATTAGGGGGAAAAGAGATCAGATAAAGATGACAATAAAATTAGGAATAAAGAATTCAGAAAAAAATCAGAAAATAAAAAATTCAAAAAACAATTTACTAGAAACACCCCTACTTCCTTATTTGCTATTCAGAAAGAGAGAAATAGCATTTCTGTGCATTATTGCCCTATGGCCTTGTGAATTGGAAAGTTTGGTTGAGATGTAGTAAGAAGGTTGAGCAGGAAGGAGGCATTATGACTTTGCTCACGTATTTAAAAAGAATTTCTCAGTTTGGCTGATAAATAAGACATTTGATTAATCCAGGGAAAGAAAAAAATTGTATTCTTTCAATTTTTTCTTAGTTTCAAATTTTATACTGCCCCAAGGCACATTTAACAATTTTCTTCTTCTCTCCTTTTCTCATCTCTGGACTACCTAACACTCTTGACACACTATAAGCTATTCACAAAGCTGTTTCCTAAGGCACAAGTCTGGAGAGAGGTATATTTCATTATCTTTTCTCCTGGACAATGACTTTTTTTTCAGTTACTCTTCTCTAAAACACAAAGGTAAAGGAATATATTTTCCATAGGTCCACTTGTCTGCTTTCATTAGACATGTAAGATTTAGGGTAAGTCTTGATCTAAGCTTAAATGTGGATCTTGGCCTTCTGTAAAAGTGAAAAAAAAATTATTTCAGAAGAGATCACTTTCACGGGAAATGATAGATTACTAACATCTGCCTGAAATTTGCTTACTACAAAGTATATGATTCCATTTTCTATTCTGCAATAATAGCACTACTGGATATGCTACCACATACGCATAGTAACACAAGAGCTTAATTTGGAAAGATTAGTTAACAAATCTAATCCTCTTCTTTAACAGATGAGGAAACTAAAAAGAACAGAGGGGAAGAGTTCTAGCTTAAGGTCATAATCTCCTTACTCCCAATGCAGTCATGGACACTGGTATTGTGCCACTTAGAAAATTTATTCCATGCCCAATTCCAGACAGAATGAATACAAATGGCTTCAAAGAAATTAATACTTAACCTTTTCTAAAAGAATAAACTATTTAACAGGGGATACAGGGGCTAATTACCTCCCTAATGTTACCCTATGGCACAGATGTTGGTGAACTGTGGTCCAGATTTGAAAGAGAAAAACCACAGTGCCTGAGATTAACTACTGCCTTGGAATCTGAGAAAGCCTCAGGTCCTGGTGAGAGACTTCTGTAAGGATTTTAATTTATCTTGAGAGGCAGTGAAAGTAGAAAACATTATCTGATGAGAATAACATCTGATAACAATAATAGCAATTCCCTAAATAGCAACCTAATGCCCTAAAACTTTTTAGATTTTGGATCAGAAGTGTGAAACACATAACCCCCCAGATGCTGAACCAGATTAAAACTGAAATTGGCAAATATTTAACAAAATAAATAAAAATATAATAGAATATAGATGTTTTTATATGATTTTCTAAGTCAAAAGGGTAGGTCTGCAGAGGGGTTATTAGTGATCCTGTTTCAATTTAAGTTGATACTACTTTGGGAGGAAAAATTTTCTAGAGGTCACAAAGAACTCAGGTATATTTTCCTCAAATTAACTAAATATGCATTTGATGCTGAAGTTTCACCTTTAGAACCATGTGTACTAGAGTATACACTAACTTTTATATGAGAATAATTTTATCTTGTGTTTTCATTTATAGAAGACAATTTTTGGCAACCTCAAACACAAGTTATCAAGGTGAATGTGACTTTCAAACCTTACCTAGATTTGACAAAGATTAATATCAAATTATTAATCAGTTTTAAAAAGAACAAAATATAACCACCTTATGCCCCCCCCAAATCTCATTTCTTTAAAGTTCCACAATTTATTATGAAGAGGAAAGGAAGAGGGGAATTAAACTACTTTGTCAGAATGATAACAATATGCAGTTCTTTTTATTCATTAAAAGCTTTTAAAATCTGTTCTTTCCCTGGGAAAGGCTAAAATTTGTCATTAAAAAAGACTATCAATTATATTGAATTATTCAATTATATTGAAATACAGTATCATTTTCTTGGGATTTGATGGTAATTATACTATAAATATCTATTCTGGGAGTTTAATACTCTACACCACAAAAGTTTACCAAGCCCTGGCACCAAAAATCTCACTGTGTAATGTTATTTTATTATTGGATTATATAAGCCAACAATATGTAATTTATCCTACAGCTCTATCCTAAAACTCTCAAGAATACAGAGCAAACTAGATAGTATGGGGAAGAGACAAAGGGACAGTTCATTCCATGAATAAATGCATGGAAAAAAGTACTTATAAATTAGTTTCACACAAAAACTATAGCTCAAGGAATCATTTTTTCATTGGTCAGTCTTTAAAATAAGTATGCTATTTCTTCTCCTTCTCTCCAAATGTAATAAGGTTCTTCATTTAAACTATGAATAATGAGACTAAATGGTACTAGTAAATAAAATAAAAAAAATATCATTCACTAGTTTATTTTTCCATCTGAGCAACCAGCTATTTACACATATGAATTAAAATGGCAATTCTATCACTGTCTGAACTTTAAATGAAAAAAAAAATTTCCTTTCATTAAGGCACATTCAACCTGTAATTTTAAAACAAATTTAAATTTTCTGATGCAGTCATATACAGATTCATTTGACTTGTTTTCTTTTAATGTGTGAGCACCAAAAATATTCAAAATCACTTAATTTGTAAAATGGAAAGACTACAAATTATAGGTGGGAGGAAAAAAAAAACTTTTCAAAAAAGAACTCTTTGGAGATCAGTTTACTGTAAAGAAGACATACACTAACAGTGATTTTTTTTTTAAACTCCTAATACACACAAATATTAATGACTAACAGGCATTCAAAAATAGGACAGGAATCTATGCCATGGTTATTAAATAAATTAAAATGTATATCAGATACAGAAAAATAAAGCAGTTTTCAAAGAATGAAATAATCATCTTCAACATAACACATATGGGATAAAGTGAATGCAGTTAGAAATACAGAACACTGAATATTTTTTCCCCCAATGTACTCATTAGGGAGGGAATTTTTTAAAAGTTTACTTATATACTTTAAATTTGCAACAATAATTTTGCTTTGCCAGACTAAATATTAACATATTGCCTTTTAGCTCTAAAGTAAAAGACCAGGAAAGGAGAAATACTAAATTTCCCTTGTAATATGATTCAAATCCACTTAGGACTTAATGCCAAATAAATTACTATGAATAACCACATAACATATTGTGCTTTTTCCACTTCCACTTACCCTTCCCCAAAAGTTACATGATCACAACAAAATTACAGTTTGGGTGAAATGTAATTTTGAAGATAATGACACAGCTACTGTCATACTTCCTTATTTTATAAACTTGAACATGTAATGGCTTTTTAAAAAATAAAAATCTTTTTTGAAAAAGAAAAAAAGGTAGAATCTGTGCAATGTTAACAGTCACAACAGAACATTTACCAAAGGTACAGTGTTTTGTTACAATAATACTTTGCATTAATGTTCATGTTCTCCACTATAGAACCCATAGCAAAGAAGTCTGGAATGAAAAGGTTAAAAAAAATTTTTTTTTGTTCATCAGAGTTCTATTTCAAGTCACAATTATGCAGGGTTGCTACATAATGTTCAACAAGATGTGTTCAAAGGCAAATATTGATCACATTTTTGTTCAAAAAGCTCAGTCTCTAAGGAGTTCTTTATAAGAAAATCACTTCTAAAATATATCCTTGTGTGGACTTCAAAAATGACCTATCATATTAAAATTTTTAAAAATAAATTAGATAATTAAAAAAGGAGTCTTATCCAGCAGAGCTGGACATCAGGCTGTCCTCACTGAGCCATTGTTATTGCTGCTTTTCCCATAAGTTGGGTCATTTTTTTCTAGCCATAATTCAGCCAACTGCTGTGTAGATCCATATGTTGATGCTTTAGACCCTAAGCACATTTTGTATTGTTTGGGATCAAGATTAGGATCACAAAAGACAGGATGGTGAACATGGACAACTCCAACTTCTTGGCTTCTAAAAGTCTTCAAACCAGCTTGAACCACTTTGTTGAAAAGGTCCACGTCCTCAAGTCCCCAACCTTGAATAGAAACATCAAAGCCACCTACTCTAACAAGATCTCCCTTATAAATACAAGTAATGCCAAACCCATAGTTTCTCCAGAAGCCAGTTTTTTGAGTGAAGGCAAAATGGTTGTCACTGGGAACTGTCCCACTATAAACAATCTTTGGATCATACTGGCTGAAGATGATTGGAAAATATATTTGTTGGCCCAAAACTGTATTTGCTCGACATCGTTGGAGAAACTCTGTAGTAAACACCAGGTCAACATCACAAAAGAACAGCAAAGATTCATTATTAAACTGGGAAGATCCAACTTCAAGAGCCAGAGCTCTTGAGAATTCTCCAGAAACTGGCAAAATCTGCATATCAGCTTTAGGATATTTAATACGATAATCTTTCATCAGTTCTACTTGTTTTGCTTTGTCTGGATTAGAGTCAGAATTGAACAGTAAGACAACAAGCTTGACACTTTGATTTGGAATGAGACATGTCTTTTCAAAATTCCCCATAAATCTTGCAAACATGTCAAATCGTCCAGACAAAGGAATCAAGATATTTATCTTTGTATCTTTGGATTCTTTGTTTTCATTTTTTGATCCAGGAAGCTGAAAAGGAACAAACATCTTCAGAGAATTTGAGAGAAAAGATAAGGATCCAGATTCCTGGTTAATTTTATTGGCCAATTCTTTGGCATCCATTTCTTCATGCTCCATAAACTGGATCTTGCTGAAGGTCTGCTGCAAGTAGGCATGCCTTCTAACAGGAACAGTCATTTTCTTCCCTTTATGTTTTTTATAGAGGAGTAGTAGGTCGAGAATGTATTCAGCCCCATACATAGGATTGACTCTACGATAACCATACTGTATTTCCTTGAAATCGATAATTCGCCCCCTGGTCTTAGCATTTGCATTGATCATTTCCATGACTTGCATAACAATGTCTTCCAAAGCTTCTCTCTGAGAAGAGTCCATCCCTCTCCTGGGGGGCTGACCATCAGTAGCTGAATACAAATATTTTCCAGTAAGAAACTCCCATTCTAAAATCTCCTCACGTTGGCGTGGCTGAAACCTCATAAAAGAAGGTGGAATTCCCAACTGGAGATCTTCTTTGTGAATCTCTGTGTTACTGTATTTGCTCATTAGAACAATTTCTCTGTGGAGTTGTATGGTTCGGTGTCGTAGTTCAGCTATTTTGCGACTCAACATATAGCTGTGAAGTCTATATTGGTAAGGAGGGTTTTTGTTGGGATGTAAAGTTATAGCTCGATGGATTTTGCTATTATGCAGGTCTCGAATATAACCCTTTTTGTTCTGTTCATAGTTCTCATAAAACAGCTGCTGCATCTAATTAAAAAAAGATAAACAAAATTATTATTTTAATATTATATATTTTAAAATTCTGCTCTATTTCAGCAATTCTTGATTTATGCATTAGCTCACTCTAAAGAACCTCAAGAATAACTCATAATGCATAAAAGGCATCGGGGTTCTAACTTGACCAGCTAATAAGAGGATTATGAACAATATTAATAAAAAGCTAATGAAGACAAAGCTGCAAATAATTATTTTTAACAATAGTCTGTATACTTGGTATCCAAAGTTTGTGATCAACATAATACTATAGTCAGCAGTGGAATCTTTAGAAAGTTGCTCTTGAATGTTCCATATGGAGATGAGTACCTGTTGATGTAACACGAAGACATTATCCTTAAGTTAGCATTCTTTTTCTTTTATAAAAAACAAGTTTTTAAAAAATTTTCAAAATGCATGCAAAGATAGTTTTCGACATTCATCCTTGCAAAACATTTGTGTTCCCAATTTTTCTCCCTCTCTTCCCCATCCCCTCTCCTAGACAGCAAATAATACAATATAGGTTAAATTGTGCAATTCTTCTAAACATATTTCCACATTTGTCATGCTGTGAGAGACAAATCAGATAAAAAGGGGAAAAATATGAGAAAGAAAAAAGCAACTAAACAAACAATAACAACAACAAAAAAGGGGGAAATACTATGTTTTCATCCACATTCAATCCTCATAGTTTTTTCTCTGGATGCAGATTACTCATCACAAGTTTTTTGGAATTGCCTTGAATTATCACATTGTTGAGAAGAGCCAAGCTCATCACACTTGATCATCACATAATCTTGTTACTGTGTACAATGTTCTCTTGGTTCTACTCACGTCACTCAGCATCAGTTCATGTAAGTTAAGTTATCATTCTTGAGGCAAATGTTCACCATTAGCTAAAGGATTCAAGGGTTATGCTTCTCAAATTGAGGAAGCAAACAATATGATGCTATTAGTCTACTTTCTTTCTCACTACTCCTTCATGGAACTTTGGCAAAATCTCCAGGATGAGAAAGGGAAGGTATGCTCTTAAAGATTCCCATTCCCTTCCCCAAAGAAACCCATATATTATAACTACTGTCTGTTAGGTCCTCCAATTCCCCCCTCCCCCCAAAAAAAACCTTACATATTGAAGCCATAGCCTCTTTGAAGTGGCAGGCAACAACATACACCTCCTTTAGAGTTTCATGTTATAAGGGTCATATTAAAGGATAAAGAACATGAAGTCAGACTCCTCATAAATTCTTCTTACAAAACAGATTTTAGGAAACACAAATTTGGAGCCAATCTTTTCAAAGAATAAAGTCTAAATAGTTTTGCTTTATTCCTCAGCAAAGTTGAATAATTAAATTAAATAAATATTTAAAATCTATAGAAAATGTAACTAAAATATAAAGTATAAAAAACTGTCACAAATTAAAATAGCTAATTTATATAAGAAAATATAATTGATATTTAAAACTTAAAATTGATGTTCAATAGCAAAATTAAACTTAGCAAAAATGCTAAAGAGATGTAATTTTAGGTATTCTTACTATATTATGATTTTTATGTCACTCTTGAGTTTCCTTTATTTCACAAGTATTTCTGATATCCAAACACAGGTTTCAAGTATTCTAATTACAATGTCTGTATCTGAAAACAATTATATTGGTGACAATTTGGTGGGAAAAAAATTGCAGGCATTTTCATGCAATTTATAGCATAGGCTAGAAATTTAATTATTTCAAAAGAAACCAGAGATAAAAATTTTAGCTCTAATTGCTACTCTCTTTGAACACTACAATTTGAACAATTCTTTAAAACTCTGGCAGCCTGATGGGATGGTAGCCAAATGAAATTTTGTTCAAATTAATTATATTAGGACAGGAAATAAACCCTATAATTTGGCATCTACCTGCTTCAAAATCAAATAATTAGTGCATTATATAATATGCAGTCTTCAATCAGGTACTGAATACTATCTCCTAATCAAACAACACTTTAGTTAACTCTCAATTAGCCACAATAATAGAAAGCATAAAACCCACAAGTTTGAGCCAGAAATTTGTAGGAGTTATTCTTTTTGCCAAAAGTAGTATCTGAGTCCCAAAGTTAGATAATGAGAAAAAGCAGCCAAGGATCTGAGAAGAGCTGGGTGCAGAGTTAGAAAATTTAGTTGGGGTTTTTTCCCTTGGATATTTTATAATATTCATTCTTTACCAATTAAATTTTGGGAGTGAGAAAAGGAGTGACACAATTTTACACAAGAGAGTGCTTTCCTTTAGCTACACCTATTTTTGAAACGGAAACTTTAAAGAAATACTGCTTCAATTCAGGTTCACACTGATTTATTAGTTGTTTAAAAGAAGTTTCATTCAGGATTTAACAAATTAGCATGCTTGATAATAAATTACTATAGTGGAATTTTAGACACGGTATCATTTGGTTAAGGAGATATTTGCTAAGTACATAGAGGGAAATCATTAAATCAATCCTGATTACTATTGTAGCTGGTATGTTTTGTAATCAATGGCCTCTGAAGCTCCTTCTCAGGGGCTAAGACTTTTAAGATTTTAGGTTCTGGTTCATGTTCTAGCACTGGAAGAGTTCACTGAGAAATATTCTACCTCCTCGGTCTCTTTGTCATTTTTCCTTTAAGTATAAAGTTGAATGACAAGAAGTATTGGGTTAAGACAAGAGAAGTAAAATTATGTTTAAAAAAAGCAAAGATCTCATGGATTTCATAAGGCAACAGAAAGAAATGATAGCATTCATTTTCATAATGCTAAAGTTTACCAAGTGTTTTTCTTATAAGAACCCTCTGAAGGGTTCTCTGAAGGAGATAACAGAAGTACCATTATCACTATTTACAAAGGTAGAAACTTAGAGTTTATCAATAAATGACTTGCCCATTGTTGTACAGTAAAAGCTGTAGAATTAATACTGGAAAACAGGTTTTTTGATTCTAAGATTAACCAAGGAAAAAAGGGAATAAAGGAGAGACCCTAATTTTTTGATACAATAGTATAAGAAGGCAGCTGTAAAACCAAGTAAATAGATTTTAGAAGACTGATCCTAATACAAAGATTAAAGTAGCTAGCCCCAAATCTTCTAATATTAGCGGCTCATAATTATTTTATTTTTTTTAATTAAAGCTTTTTATTTTCAAAACATATACATGGATAATTTTTTAACATTGACACTCGTATTCCAAATTTTCCTCCCCTTGTCCCCACCTCCTTCCCTAGATGGCAAATAATCCAATATATGTAAATATATTTATACAATAATCAAGCAGCTCATAATTATTTTTACTTTTCTTAAAGCATTCTTCTCTCAGGTCTGCTGTTGACTCTCCAAATTCACTTCCAAGCTTCTGGAAGATCCTTTGGCATTGGCAAAATGTCCAGGTCAGTCATGCTCACTCCTTTACTCCTCTTTAAGCTCCACTTCTGACTGAATGGCTTTTCCATTCTATCACCACATGGATACCTTTTCCATCTCCTCTTCTACTTTTGAGTCCCTTTTTACATGTTTTCTCATTGAGGGCAGAGATTGTCTTTCTTTTTGCCTGAATTTGTAATCCCAACACTTAGGATAGTGTCTGGAATATTTTATAAATGCCTATGGATTTGACTTGAATAGCACTGGTATTCAGGTAGTTATCCTTCTACATAGGAAGGAACTGAGTATATAAAGTTAGATGGCTTCTCTTGGTCACAAAACCAGTAAGTGACAGAACCAGAAATTAAAATTGGTCTCTTAATTTCAAGTTCATTATTGTTTCCACTATACCATGCTACTTTTATTGTATTCAGATAAGTGGGTTTTCACTATATCAATATAAAAATATTTATAAGTCAGCATGACTAGTAGAAAGAACACTGGCTTGGAAATCAGTATAACTGTATTATATTCCTGGATTTATGTAATTGTTCCAAATGTTTTAGTTGTATAGAAAATACTTCAAAAATCATAAAATGCTATATAAATATAAGCTATTATTATAAAAGAGCTACCTATTTTTCCACCTCACAAAGCTATTCAAAGGATAAAATGAAAATATGAAAGCACCTTGAAAAAGTTCTCAGTATTATGCATATTTAAAGCAAAGGGATGATTTTTTTAAGTTAAAAATTCAAGCTTTTACTAAATGATGAACTGATGTTTTTCAAAGAATTAATTATATAATCTTATTTGTAAGGGACCTCAGATTCCATCTCATACAACCTACACAGGAATATCCTTATATGACAATCCTTTGTGTAAAAACTTCTTATGAAAGTAGAACATAATTACAATAATTTATCTAAGTTTTACAAAGTACTTAAAAGATATCATTTCATTTGATCCTCACAATCCTATGAAATAGGTACTACTATTATAACAATTTTACAAATTAAGAAACTGAGTCTAAAAAGTTAAGAGATTTGTCCAGGTCAGGTAGGTAGTAATTTGTATAGTAATTTTTCTTACAAAACTCAGGGTTTTGAACTCTGCATAGCATTTTATCCATTATTCCAACATTGTTGGCTCTACTGGCTCACAAGAGAGCCTGTTCCATTTTTGGTTCAGCTTAGATGTTAGAAGTTTTAAATCAATACTATATATTCTATCCAACTTCCATGTATTGCTTTCATGTCAGCTGCTGTAATCATCATGTTATCCTTATAAATTATATTATTATTATACCACTATTATATAAAATTATATCACTAGAAGGCCAAGATCTTGGACAATTAAAATGTTGTTTTATGCTATAATATTTAATCCAAGTTAGGACTCCACATTTCTCTTTATTAAATTTAATTCCATTAGATTTGATCCATTCTAAAGAATTGTGGTTGTGGTTCAATAAGAGTAAAAAGAAACATTACCAATGAAAAACCGTTCATAAGAGTAGCATGAAATGAATCATCATGGAATTGTCTGAACAGAAAAGGAAGTGTGTCAGTCATGAAGCAAGACTAAAGCATAATTAATAGATAGCTAGCATTGGTTATCTATGCAATACCAAGAGAAGTAGAGAAAGGACCCTATTCTAAAAGGTGATTTCTTATGAATGATTATTAGGAGGATATGGACAGGAATCATACAGCAACTCTATACCATTAAAAGCACAATGATGAGGATTACAGATCCATGGAAGTATCAAATAACCATATTATAGGGATGTTGTAAAGAAGGTATCCCTAGCAAAATTTTACAGAAATGTATGTTATTCTCTCCTCTCTAGGCTAATTAGAATACCTCTCTATATAAGAATTGTGACTACTACTTTTTTCCCACAAATATTCTCCTCCTTGTTTTGCTGCTCTAGTTTCTCCCAACAATTTATGTTCTTAATATACAACACTGTTTCATTCCCCATTCTATCCCTTTTGAAGACAAAATACTTTCCTAGGGATTGCTGGATTGTACTATCATTCCAAGTCTTGATACTAGCTAAAAGAGTACATTTGCTCTCTTGAGTTAGGCTCTCATATATCTTACTTCTTAACATGACTGCAGAATATATTTATATCAATAGGTAGCTTGTGGTCTTGAGCTTCATTGCTAGCTCCTTTCTTGGTCCCTCATGGTTGACTTTTTACAACAAAACTTCCTGTATTATAGTTGTTACTTTTTCTGTTATTTAGCTTGGTAATCATATGCAGATTGTTTTCTCCCTTTCCCCTTTCCTTTCACTTTATATTCTTTTTAATCAGAGCTGCAAATCTCTAGAAAGTTTACACATTCTTCAAAATATATGTTCAACTTTTGGCCATTCTATACTTTAAACTGTAGTTGAGAAATCCAAATCTTATTCTCACCATTTTCTTAATCAGCTATGCACTTGCTACTTTTTCTTCTCTCTCTTAAAATCTGGTCTACAAATTAGCAGCCATAAAAAACACTACCATCACCGTCTCTAATGTCTTGTCTATGAATTTATAAGTCCTAGCAAAAATTTCTAGGATCTTCCAAGGAAGTCATGTGTCCATCAAGAATCAATAAGTATTTAAGTATCCACCACATGTCAGGCACTCTGGTAGGTCCTGGCGATGTAAATACAAAGAATGAAGTAATTCCAAATTGCAGTGAGTTTATTTTCTAATAGGTGAAACAAGAATATAAATACATACAAATAGATAATTAATGCAAATATATAGAAACAAGCTAAATACAAAGTAGTTTGGGGAGGATACTAATATTTGGGGGGACCAGGAAAGACTTCACTCAGAAGATACTGTGTTTGAATTCCCTTTATGAAAGAAGAAAACATCTGAGACAGAGGTAAGAAGAGGGTGTGTGCTATCGAGGTATGAAGGATGGACAATTCAAAGGCAAGAGATGGAAAATGAACTATCTTGTATAGAAACAAAGAGAACGCCAGACTGGCTGGACTGCCGGGAGCTGGAGGGGGAATAATATCTAATGGCAACAGAGGCTGAGAAGAGGTTATAGGACTTTAAATGCTCTACAAGGTTTGTGCTTTTATCCTAGAAGCAAAAGGAAAGCACTGGAATTGGCTAGTTAAGGGATACTGCATTGTCAGATCCATATTTAAGGAAAATTATTTTGGCAGCAGTGTATAGGATAGACTGGGAGGATAGGAGAGAGACCTGAGTCAGGGAAACAAATTAGCAAATAATCTAGGTAAGACATAATATGAAGGTCTAAATGAAAATGGTAGGTTTCTGAGTGAACAGAAAGGGATACAAGTGACATCATGAAGGTAGAGATGGCATATTTGTCAAGTGAGTAGATGTACACATACAACATGTATGTATGTATGCTTGGGTGAAGAAGAGTTAGGAGGGCAGGATATTATGCTGAGATTATAAACCTGGGAAATTGGAAAGTTGGTGGCAACTTCATTAGAAATGGGGAAGTCTGGAAGAAAAGAGAGTTTGTAGGGAAAGATGAGTTGAGTTCTGAATATGTTGAGTTTAATAAGTCTGTGGGAAATCCAGTTTGAAATGTCCAGTAAATAAATGGTGAAGGACTGAAGATCAGGGGAAGACACTGGGGCTGAATATGCAGATATTTGAATTACATGTAGAGAGACAACAGTTGAGGTTATGGAAAATGATGAAATGACCCAGAGAGTAGAGAAAGTTTTCTTAACTTGGGGTCTGTGAACTTATTAAAAATATTAAAAGTATTTTAATATTTCCTTTATAATGCTTTGTACTTTTATATTCTTTCCGCAGTTAGCTGGTGCAGTGGAGTTCTGGGGCTGAAAGTCAAGAAGACTCATCTTTCCAAGTTCAAATCTGGCCTCACTAGGGGTGTAACCCTGGCCAAATCATTTAGCCCTGCTTGCCTCAGCTTCCTCATTTGTAAAATGAGCTTCATAAGAAAATGGCAAACTGCTCTGGTATTTTTGCCAAGAAAACCCCAAATGGGGTCATGAAGAGTCAGACACTGCTGAAATGACTGAACAGCAACAATCCTTTATGTCTTTAAAAAACACTCTGAGAAAGACCACAGCCTAGGCTTCATCAGACAGCACAAGAGGCCGAGGACGCCCAACAAGTAAAACCCCTGCTGCAGAAGAAGAGGGCCTACGCAACCGAGGCTGAGCCAGAAAGAAAACTGGGACAGGAGGAGCATCAAGAGATGGCAACACAAAAACCCAAAGACCAAGAGAAGCCTCAAGATGGGCCAGGGAGGATGAAGACAGAGAAAGTCATCCAAACTGGAAAGAACAGGGGAGTCAGAAGAGCAGAAATTGGTGGGCGTCATTAGGAATTTCATTACTTGGCAAGAAGCTGGAAACTGAGTGGATGCCCATTAATTGGAGAATGGCTGAATAAGTTATGGTACAGGAATGTTATGGAATATGTGTTCTGTAAGAAATGATCAGCAGGATGATTTCAGAGAGGCCTGGAGAGACTTACATGAACTGATGCTGAATGAAGTGAGTAGACAGGATACAGCAACAAGAAGATTATACAATAATCAATTCTGATCTCTTCAACAATGAGACAATTCAAACCAGTTCCAATGGTCCTGGGATGAAGAGAGCCATCTACACCCAGAGAGAGAACTGTGAGGACTGAGTGTGGATCACAACATAGTATATTCACTCTTTTTGTTGTTGTTTGCTTGCATTTTGTTTTTTTTTCTCATTTTTTTTTCCTTTTTGATTTTTCTTGTGCAGCCCGATAGATAATTGTATAAATATGCATGTATATATTGGATTTAACATTTTTTGCCATATTTAATATATATTGGATTATTTGTCATCTAAGGCAGGGGATGAGAGGAAGTTGGGGGGGGGGGAATGGAACACAAGGCTATACAAGAGTCAACGTTGAAAAATTATCCATGCATCTGTTTTGAAAATAAAGCTTTAATTAAAAAAAAAAAAAAGGAATTTCACTACTATGACTTTTCAAGTAGTGTTAAAATAACCAAAATTTTTTGAAAAAGAGCCATTTGTCAATAATTTTTTAGCAAATACTAGTCCATAATGCCATCACTCTTCACTTAACCTCTTAACCATGAAGTTGCCTCTTCTGGCCACTTGTCGTCATTTTGGCTTTTCTGAATAATTTGACTCTTTGGGCCAACAACTTCTTCCTGGTCTATCTGTATAATACTGCCTCTTCACGTGATTTAATTTACCCCATTTTGCCTCTTCTTTCCTCTTCTTCCAGGATAATGCCTTTTCTACTCCTAGTTTCTTTTATATATCATCACAATAAAGTCAAATTATACCTACATTCTGTAAGTACACTCCTAGCAAAGATATGATTCACAAGAATTAAATATATCATCTTCCCATATAAGGATGTAAATATTTTAACCTTTTAAAAAACATAGTTTTTCCCCTTCTCTTTTCACTTTTTTATGCTTCTCTTCAGTTCTATACTTGAAGACCAAATTTTCTTTTTTTTTTTTTTTAATTTAATAGCCTTTTATTTACAGGTTATATGCATGGGTAACTTTACAGCATTAACAATTGCCAAACCTCTTGTTCCAATTTTTCACCTCTTACCCCCCCCACCCCCTCCCCTAGATGGCAGGATGAACAGTAGATGTTAAATACATTAAAATATAAATTAAATACACAATACGTATACATGACCAAAACATTATTTTGCTGTATAAAAAGAATCAGACTCTGAAATATTGTACAATTAGCTTGTGAAGGAAATCAAAAATGCAGGTGGGCATAAATATAGGGATTGGGAATTCAATGAATGGGATTTTTCCCCTATATTACCAATTCCATTTCTCAAGGAGCTGTTTTTGTTTTTCCATTTGATTAAATCTATTTTTTTAAAGAAGTTTTCTTCAATATTTTTTTCCATTTCATCATATGTAATTTTAAATGAGTTGTTTTTTTCAATTTCTATGTTTCCTTTTCCAAACTCTCCTACAAAGCTCTCATTTCCTCTCCCCATTTTTTGTGACTCTCTTATAAGATTCTTTTTGAATTCTTCCAAGACAGCCTTTTGAGTTGAAGACCAATTCACATCCCTCTTTAAGGCTTTATCTGTAGGCGTTTTGCCTATGGTGTCCTTAGGTTTGAATTCTGTTCTTCCCTGTCTCCATAATAACTATCTATGGTTAGAGCTTTTTTGTTCATTTTTAAAGGTTGAGGTCTGCTCCTAGGGCACAGGGGAGATTGTCTGAGCGTCCTTTACAGGGCAACAGGTGGCTTCATATTGTGCTGGAGCTGCAGAATTCCCCATTGCACTTGGTGGCTCTTGCTAAGTTCCATCCATTATGCTGGGATTCACATCTCACCATTTGCCTTCTGAAGTTGCACTGGAGATCTCACAGCTAGTCTGCTGATTTACTGGCCATCTGAACAAGGACAGAGTAGCCAATCATGTTGTATTTTGGCTCAGAAGCTTCTGCTTTTAGACTCCCCACACAGACCTCCCTGCGCTGTGACTGTGCTGGATCACATTCCCCCCTGCCCAATTGAGACAGACCTTTCCTGAAGTCATTCCAAGATATCTTCTGTTGAAAAATTGTTACACAAATATTTGTGGATTCTGTCAATCCAAAATCCATTCAGAGGCTTGACCTAGTGTTGATTCTGAGGGAAGCCAGGAAGATCTTGGGCAAAGTACTGTTTACTCTCTGCCATCTTGGTTCAATCCCCTGACACATCACTTTCCAATAATTAATAATATACTGATGAAAGGATTTATTAGCTGTAAACATTTTAAATTTTTTGATATGATCAGTCAGACAATAAATATTAAGTGTCTATTAGTGCCAGGCATTGCACTAAGTGCTGGGGATACAAAGAGAGGTTAAAGATGGTCCCTGGTCTCAAGGAATTTGACAATCTAATGAGAAGGCATGAATACAACTCTACATAATCTACACACAGGATAAATTGGAAATAATAAGGAGAAGGAATTATAATTAAGGGGAATCAAGAAAGGCTCCTTGTAAAAGGAGGGATTTTAATTGGGACTTGAAGGAAGTCAAGAGGTAGAGATATAGGGGACAGTGACAATGCCCATATCAGGGAAATGGAAGGTCAAGCTTGAGTGCTGAAAATATAATAAGGTATTTTTATACCTTATTATACACTATTATACACTAGAAAATTGAGGAAGGTTATGAAGAGTTTTGAATAGCAAACAAATGATTTGACATTTGATCCTGGAGATATTAGCCAGTGGAACTGATTAAATGGGAGATAATATGGTTAGACTTAGAAAACTCACTTTAGCAAATGACTGCAGGACAGATAAGAGTGGATGAGGTATTTGTGATAGACAGATCAACTAACAAACTATTACAACATCCCAACTGTTAGGTGATGTGGACTTATACCACAGTAATAGCAGTATCATCGGAGAGAAGAGTGCACACATAAATTGTGATGAAGGGCATGGCAACATTTTGTATGTGGAGGGTGAGAGAATTGTGAGCCTGGACAAATGAAGAAGAGTGGTGCCTTCATTGTAACAGAAAGTGAAAAAGAAGGAAGGATTTGGAGGAATGATGAGTGCATATTTGGACATACTGATATGTCTACAGGACCTCCAGTTTATTTCCATAGACATCTAATAAGCAGTTGGAAAGGCAAGAGAGATTAGGGGATAATCATCATACAATAACTGAACCAAATCAATTAGCACAGACAGAGAAGAGAAGAGGATTCAAGAAAGATCCTTGTGGGACATCCACGCTGAGTGGGAGTAAAGTGAAGGAAGTACCAGTAAAAGAGATTGAGAAGGAGCGCTCAGACAGATGGAATGAGAACCAGGAGGAAGTACCATCCTGAAAACCTAGGGAAAAGAGTGTGAAATGGCGACCAACAGCATCAAAGGCTGCAGAGGTCAAGAGAGATGAGGACTGAGAAAAACAGATTTGGTAATTAGGAAATCATTATGTTATGTAACTTATATAACTTTGGAGACAGTTTTGGCTGAATGATGAGAACTGAAGCTAGACTGTAGAGTTAAGAGAATGAGAAGAAAGGGGGGAAAAAGGTCCCTATTACATAGACAGTCTTCTTAAGAGTTTTAGCCACAAAATGTAGTAGAGATAAAGTATTAAGATGGAGATAGAAGGAACAAGTGAGGATTCCTCTCCCTCCCACTTAATAACATATTATTTTTTTCCAATTTCACATAAAGATAATTTTTGACATTCATTTTTATAAGATATTGAGTTCCAAATTTTTCTCCCTCTCTTTCTCTCTCCTCTCCCTACCTCCCTGAGAAAGGTAGCAATATGATATAGGTTATACATACAATCATGTTAAACATATTTATATGTTAATCATGTTGTGAAAGAAAAAACAGAACAAAAGAGAAAACACACACACACACACACACACATAGTAATCCTCCTCATCCCCCCAGCCAAAAGTGAAAATAGTATGCTTTAATCTGCATTCAGACTCCATAGTTCTTTCTCTGGATTTGGATAGCATTTTCCATCATAAGTTTTTTGGAACTATCTTGGATCATTGTATTGCTGAGAAAAGCTAAGTTTATCAAAGTTGATCACCTGTACAATGTTGTTGTTACGGAGTACAATGTTCTCCTGGTTCTGCAAATGAGGGATTTTGAGGATGGGAGAGACATGGACATGGTTTTAAGCAATAGAGAAATAGCTAGTACACAAAAAAGGATTGAAGATAGGTGAGAGTAGGGCTGATAAAAGAAGCAATTCCTACTGAAGATGGGATGAAAGGGGCTTATTTGTGGATACAAAGAAGGTTTACCTTGGAATAAGAACCACATTTTCATGTGAGACAAGGGTTAAGGAGGAGATAGTGTCCAGAGCAATCTGGATATATATTTCTAAAAAGAGGAAAAAAAGAGAGCCAGATTTGAAAATAGTTTTAGGTAAACTTAGCATAATCCCTGGTCTGAAGGAACTCGACAATTTAATGAGAAAGCACGAATACAACTCTATACAAACTACAGACAGGATAAATTGGAAATAATAAGGAGAAGGAATTATAATTAATGGGGATCAAGAAAGGCTCCTTGTAAAAGGAAGGATTTTAATAGGAACTTGAAGGAAGTCAAGAGGTAGAAATATAAGGGACAATGACAATGCCCATATCAGGGAAATTAATTAATTGCATGACAATGTCTAAATACTCACCCCAATTAAAAATATCCCTTTGGAACTTCACCAAACTACCATAGATAAATTCCCATATAATATTCATTTATTTGTAAAATGCTTAGCACAGTTCCTAACAGAAGTAAAGTAAGGGCTCATAGTGAGCTCTTAAAAAATTCCCTCCTCCTCCCTTCTTTTCTTTCCTTTTTTCCTTTCTGTTTCCCGTTTTGTTACTATTTGAAGTCACACTAATATGTATTGGATAGTTGCCCTCAAGGAATTTATACTGCATGCAGCTAAGACTGCAGTCTTAGCTATAGAGTTCAGCCATTTTTACTCATTTTATTTCTTTAATATAATAGCTAAGAGAAACTGAAGTACTTTTTGTTTCTAGTACTGATCTGATAGAAGAGGAAAAAACCCTGCATATGCCATTTTAAAAGTTACCACAGGCTTGGGATAAGAGTGATAACATGTATGCTTTACTTTAATTTAAGGTTCGTGAAGCTCTAAAACAGTTCTAAACTTTTAAAAGTACCCCTTTTGACTGTATGATAAAGCTTACAGATTCCGCACCTGGAATGTTTTGCTATCTACATTTATAATTGAAGGAAATGCTGAATTTCAGTCAGAGGTTACTGAAAATAAAGATGCAGGGGTTTTTTTCTGATTTAATTTCATATACTCTTTGAAATCTATCCATGGAAGGATACATAGAATCTTTGATAAGAACACCTGCTCTAAAGTAACTTTTAAATAAGTAGCACCTGTCAGTAACCAAGCTTATTAAATCACTTTTCTTCCAAATTCTTTAGAGAATAAGTATATCTTTTCCCATTGCCCTGTGCTATAAAATACCAAATTATGAAAATACTTTCATGTTTGACACACTCAACACAAGGCTGGAGTTAAAAAAAAAGATTTAGCTCTAGACCTTACTGACCCACATTATAGGGTATACCCAGCCTTACCCCTAGTCCCACTCTGCTATCCACTATTATTACTAACTGCCTAATAAAAAAGAAACAAAAACTGGGACTATAACCAGCTAAGGCTTTGTCCTGGGGAAGTGGGGAAAAGGGCAAGGAGAGAGAGTGTTATGAGAGAATCATTTTTTTGTTTTTTAAGGCACTTCCCAGATTATCTGTACACTTATCCATTAATCTGGATTTAAATCTTACCTTCCTAACTCGTAGCCAAAACAATTTGAAGTGAGTGACTTATTAACTTTAAAAAGAAGAATTTATAGTAAGAACTTAAACTAAAGTTATAATTAAATTTTTAAGAGCTACTAGTATTATGCAAAAGAAAAGTTGATTTTATTGATGGCATTATTTCCACTGATGGAGATCACAACCACTTTATATAGACAATTTTGTGAGTGACTCATTGTATGCAACAAAGAAGAAGGAAAGGGGAGCGGGAATGGGTGGGGTGAGAGTGGAGAGAAAGAAAATGACAACAAAACTAAAATAAAAGAAAAAAAGATAAATTCTTAATTTAAATTCTCAGGATTCTAAAAGTTATTTCTTTATAAAACTTAAGGTGCTATATTAAAGAATGTTATTAATCATTTTATTTCAGAGGTTAACACATTTCCTTACACACGAATAACCATCTCTCTTATTTGGTCTGTTCCATTAGAAAAAATTTTAAAATTACAAAAAAGAAATTTTTTTAACCAGGTATACTGTTTACAGTAGTAAGCTTACAGGGGAATGTCTTCATATATACATATATGCATACACACACACACACACACACATTTTTTAAATTAAAAGATAGGCAAAAATTCAAATACTAAAAATGATATTATGCTAGATTAGAATTTCAGGCTTATTAACATGACGAATTGACTACTGAGTATTTGCTAGGAAAATTTGTCCTTAAACTCTTAACAATAATTTTACAATTTTTTAAAAAGAGACTCTTTCTATGATCATTATTATTTTCTTTGAGATTTTTGAGAGCTTTAAAGATAAGGTTATAAAGAGTAAATTTTTATTAATTTTTACTTTAAACCTGTGGAAGCCTTTAAATATGTCAATGTTCCTCATTCTTTTACAGACTGAATATATAAACTGTGTATAATTGCCCCCCCAATTTAAATAAAAGCAATATTGTGTTATGTTTAAGCTCTCATAGGGGAAGAAAAGAGGCAGTACATGGGGAAAAAAGACTTAAAAATAAGGCAATTTATATGTAATCTGGCCAGTGGTCAACTAACATCCCCTAAGGAATTACTCATAGACCTAGATTAAGATGCTGCTGCAGTATATAATTTGACACATTTCAATGTAATTCTTTTCAGCATTCTAGACACTGGGAATACAAAGACTACATCGTATGGGCTCTGCTTTCAAGAAGCTTACAATGGGGGGCGGGAATATATATGTATGTATGTGTGCATTTAAGTATGCATGTATGTGTTTCCTATTATGATAAAACTGCAAGTGAGCTAATAGAAAAGGAGAGATCCAGAAATAGAAACTGGAGAGGTACCAACTGAAATTTTGACTTGGTAAAACAAGAAAAAGCAATTCAAGATGCTTTTATATGGATGTGTAGAGAAGATAAGTTTACTCCTAGTGAAGTGGTAATAAAAGTACCAGAAGTGGTAATATGAAATAGAAATATGAAATAGATTTGGGAGAATATAATATTTCAATTGACCTGAAGAAATTAATTCAAGACATTCATCAAAGGTAACAGAGATTGGCTATTTTATTATGTGAATAACAACACATGGGCTGAAACCAACCAGAACTAAGGAAGGCAGAATCATAGGTGATTTGAGCAATTTGCTTTTGGAGAAACAATTTTTAAGGTCTCAGAGAAGAGGAGGAAATAAAGGCAGGATTTAGGAAGTAAAGGGAGTGAGGGGTTGGGGAGAGGTCAGGGAAGGATAAAGAAGGAGATGGACAGAATCCACCAAGCTGACCAGATCCCAGAATTGTCTACAGATATGCTAATCAAGGTAATCTCAGGGAGGATGAATTGATGATGAGTTTTGGCCTAATATTACTAGCATTGGAGGGGAGTAGGAGAAGAAAGCCTGAAATAGGATAAGACAAAAAAAAAATGAGGAAAGGGGTTATTAAATTCAGTCTGGACAGAAAGCAGATAACGTGACGGCAAATAGCATCAAATAAGGCAGGAAAGGCAGACAGACTACAGAAGAATTGCAAAGGACTTTGAGCAACAAATTTATATATTACTCAGCATGTAATAGCAGTATAGCTACATATGACTTTTAAATATAAATGACATAAATAGAATAGTATTAGTACAACTACTTGGATAACAGTATGAAGAACAGATTGGAGAGTTAAACTGGAGATAATATGACCAACTCGATGGCTACTATGAAAATACATATTAGAGGGAGATGGAAACCAAAAGTAATATGGTAGCAGTTTGAACGGCAACAAAAGGATATAAGAAAAATGAAGGAAATAGAATCAATAAACCTTGGCAACTGAATACACATTAGAAATAAAAAAGAAAGAAAAATTTAAAGTGACTACAAAAGAGGAATAAGAGTGGGAAGAAGAATCAAGCTAGGGACAAAGTTACTAAAAGAAATGGGGGGCCACTGAAGTAAATTTTTAGAAATGCACAAAAGAGAATGGAAGGAAAGCCAAAAGAAATCACAACACAGCTTTTAAAATTATATGCTGTTGTCCTGAACTAGACTTCTCCAAAGCACTAGAGGAGGGTGGTAGCAGCCAGTAATGTGACAGCTACCAAAATATACACCAATGGAAGATATACTTTAGAATTTTTTTTAGTCTTTTTTAAAGGAATTGATATGTTGAACAGTACATCTAATACTACTGAAATGAAATTCAATGATAATGATGGGGTTCAAGTGCAATCAGAGAGTTGTGGAAATCCCCTTTTGGTCAGAGGCGCAGGTTCTTCGTGAAAGAATTCACAAACCCTAAGAGTTTTAGGTGGCAAAAATGGAAGTTTATTATTGGATGAGAAGTCGGCTTTGCTAGAAGACTGACTTCATAGTGGCAAAGTCCTATTGGGGAAATGGAGGCTGGCATTAAGAAGACAATGACAGTCAGCTATACCAAGGGACAAGACGTAGTTCTGCTTTGGACATTCTGCAAAGAAATGAGTAAACAGAAACCTATATGAGCAGATCTTAGCGGGGGGCTGGGGTAGTTTGAACTGATCAGATCAGGATCTTCCAAATGAAATTGCTTTGAAGGCTTTTTCAGCCTGAACTTGAATATAGAGATCCAGCTATCAATGGCAGTGATTTGCCTTAGAAATGGCCCAGATGAATGTCGCCACTTAACTTGTCAGGGGAGATATGCTTCCCAGAAGGGCCTGAGACTTGAGTCTCCCTTCTTTACACATCAAAGGGTATATCATTTTAAAGTGTTAATTTTACAGATCAAAAGGGAACATAGTTTCACACCCTATCAATAACATAACTTCATTCCTTGCAGAGTGCCAGTAGAAATATCTGTACTTTTCATTATCCCTTCCCAAGACCAGTTCTTCAGGGGCACGTGAATTGCCTACAGACAACAATAATAGCTGCCTTAACCATTATTTGTCTTCTTCAGCAAAATATATCTAATCTTATAGATCATTAGGTAGATAGTTTTCAGCTGTCACAATCCAAGCCTGGCTTCTTTTGGAGCTTCTGTGCCCCTAAGACCCAGGGAAACAAACTTCTTCCTCTTCCCTCAAAAAACATTTCTTTCCTTAAGAAATGAATTAATAATTGTACTAATCTCCTCCACTATATGGATTTGAATTAAATTGCAATCAACAAAGTTTCATTTTAGACTAAAAAATTATATGTTCAATTTATTATAAACTTTATATAAACACCTATTTTATGTGTGTGTATACACACATATTTTATACATATAAATGTAAATGATCATTTTATCTGATATTTAAGTTCAGAATAAAATAATAAAATTGAGTTTTAAAAAAAGGGAGAGGATTCCAAATTTGTAAACAGGGAGAGCAGGAAGATTATGCTGCATTAAATAGAAACAGAAAAATTAGAGGAAAGAAATGGAAAGTATAAGTGTGAATGACAATTCAGTTTTGGAAATGTTAGATTTGGCACTGGTAGGACATCTAGGTAGATATCCAGAAGGCAGCCAGAATTACAACATTAAAATTCTTGGGAAAGATGCAATTAAATTATATACGTGAAAATCATGTATAAAGGCAGAATCTTATTGAGTAAAGGATAGAGAGGGACTCTGTACCAGGATGCTGCCATTTGGGGAATTTTGATTCTTCTTTGAACTCCATCATTTCTCTTGTGCAATCAATAGACAAAGCCTTTTGTGCATACCAAAGAGTTATGTTTAGTAGATGAGTCCCTCTTCCTCTTGGTTCCTTAGAATTCTTAGTTTCCTTTTACACTCAACTCAAGCACAACCTTATTGGTCAAGCCTTTCTACATTTCCCCAGAGGCTAGTACTCCCTCACCTACCTCACAACTTTCTTACATTTACTTTGTACATATGTTTTGCATTGACTTATCTGTGTGCATTTTATAAGGCCTGATAAAAAGCAATCTTCCTTTGGAGAAGAGTTTTAATCTTTATCTTTGTATTCTTACAACCTAGTATAGTGACTGGTATGTGGTAGGGACTTAAGTGGTAGTTGATTGATGAACTAAATAGCCTTTAAGGCTTCCAAACTTCAAAACAAAACAAAACTAGAAAAAAAATGTTGCTTGTCTAAAAAAATCTTGCAATTACTCTCCAAGTCAAGTATTGGCTTTCCTATGGACTTTTGAGTCCACTTTCTCCATTTTCTCGTTTGTAAAGTAAGAGAATTGGACTAGATGATCTCAGTTCCTTCTAACTTTAAAATTCTATGAATCTACACAGAATTACAAAAAAGTTGCTATATATTTCATTTTATGATTACAAGTCTCCGTTCTTCCATTACCACTAGTACGACTGAAGTTACTAGAATATTACAGGATTCTGTCTTCACTTGGGAAAACTATATTTGGCGCATTAAAGGGTAACAATACATTCCTAAGAACTATTCCCACCCTGTAAAAACCTACTAAGCAATTCCACCATAAAAAAGAATGGATATGGAAAGAATGTGCAATTCATAACAGTGCATTTTAATAACTTTGGGGGCAATAAATATAATGATTCTTTCACAAAAAGTATTTTTAAAAACTTCCAAATTTAGAACTTAAAGTACTGCCAACCCTATAAAATGTTTTAAGTTATCTATATTCTGATGCTGCAATCTTAAAATATGCCATAAAAGCAGTATATAAAAAAGTACTAAAGAACAGAATTTGGTTTGGTAAATTTTTAGCAACTTAGTAAACAACAAATTTATCTTTAAAAGAAAAGGTTTTTAGTATAAAGTTATTTTTTAAAAAGATATATAGAAGCAGTGGTTTTACTAAGTTTCCTATGATCTGTCAAACTTGATTCTTCAGTGCCTTCCATATTCCTGAATTCCAAACAACATTGTGTTCTTGAAACATTTTTAATAAAAAAAAAGTAAATTATGTCACAATAAATGTGAAAGTTTACTGAATTCCCAAGTAATTTGGAATCCAGCTATGAAGTTTAAAAACTAGTTATCCCAAATTTAATCTTTAGTATAAAAATAGTGGGCAGGAACTTTATTAAATGTCCTTTTTGTCACTATACAAAAACAAAGCAAATCAAAAAAAAAATAACAATAGGCCTGATACTGTCTTCTTTAAGTATACACTTTTCTGACTTCTGAACAATGTGTTATTAATCTTTTAACAGGCTCAAACAATTATTTGGTCACTTAAATAAATATCACTGTGATTAAGGCATCTTGGAGAACTGAGATTCTACCAGCCTGAAGTTTGCTGAAAGTCATATCCATTCACATTTTGTCACAAAAATCTCTGTCTGCTTTTAGATATGGTCTAATTCCTGTGCATTTAGGAATAAACTAGCACTAATTGCACTACTGGTGTCAGTATAGATGCTCTATCAACTGGTTACCATTATTTGACAGTATAATTGAAAGGAAACTGGAAATAGCTATGGTCAAGGTGATCCTGAAGGCCCAGGGTTTTTCCTTTTGTTCTGGTAGTAGATGTTTAAGTACATGTTTTTTTGTTTTTTGTTTGTTTGTTTGTTTGTTTGTTTGTTTGTTTTGAGAAGTGGCATGATACACTGGAAAGAACACTGGTTCTAGAATAAGATAATCGGTGCAAATACGGTCTCTGACACTAAGTGTTACTTTAGGTTAGTTACATAATTTCCCTCAATCTCAGTGATTTCTTCTAGCTCCAGATCTATGTTCCTAGCACTAATAAAGACCTGATAGTTTAAAACAATGGAGGATTGATCTACCTCGTTTTTAAGTAATTCAGAATTAAATCTAGCACAAAAATATAAGGTTATCAATAATTTAAGACTTCTTCCTGCTATAAACAATTTAATGCTACAAAGTTACAGTGACCAAGAAGCTTAGTCCTGAAGAAGGGTTGAGAAAATGCAATTTCCTCAATTCTCTGCTGAAGGGGAAGAATGTGAATAACTAGACTCAGTTGATAGGTTGGTTGGCTTTGATGAACTGCTTTTTCTCTCTCTGTCTCTATCCTTCTCCCTTCTCATTAAAAAAAAAAAATCTTAAGAAAAACCATTTAGAGAGCTAGAATCTACTTCAATATTTCTCAAGTAGTGAGTCACAATATAATGATAAAAGGTTCCAATAAAATGCATTTTTAAAATCCAATGTAATGATTGTGATTAATATTACATTTTTTAAACTTTTTAAAAAATGCAAACTATTAAAGTTTGCTACTATTTAACAGAAAGGAAGAAACAAAATATATGTTAATCATGGTAATTTGGAACCAGCATTGGTTCATAATATGATCCATCTGAATTCTGTTGCTTTTCAGTATTATTTTCACTCATACTATTATGTATATGGTTATTTTAGTTCTCTTTTCTCTTTAAGGCTTAAAAAATGAGAATGTACTTTCAACTTTAATTATAAAAATTTACTGAAGCTTCATATTACAGCCAACTTTGTTAGAACATCCCAATTTCATAAAATTGGGCTTAACAAACCAGCTTTGAATCTTTGGGAGACAAGAAAATTTTTTAATTTTCAAGTAGACAAAAAGACAAAAGACAAAATAAGCAGAAGACTATCATAGGTCACTGGTTTCTAATATAAGGTCGATATGCAAGTTATAGAAAATTCTGAAGGAGTCTTTAGAAAGGTCCAAACAGGGAAATAGTCTCGCTTCTGTCTTATTCTTAATCTCCTCAACAGGCAGCTGTACCAGAAGGTTTCAGGGTAGCTCTCCACTATGACACAGGCTGTTAATGCAACCTCTTTTCTTTTTGTTTCATTTTCTGACAGGAATGCTTATTAACAATTTTTAAAAATATTTTCCTGCAAGGTAATTTTACATTTCTGGCATAAGGCAATTTTTTCTCACCTGTCAGTTTCAATTAAAATAGTGAACTTTTCTCCTTACTCTTAAAAAGGCTCCAATCGCCTAGGGAAGAGAGAGAGAGAGAGTGTGTGTGTGTGTGTGTGTGTGTGTGTGTGTGTGTATGTGTATTTTAAAGTTAAGGAGGTATAGCAGTTATCATTGATTACAAAACCTACAACAGTATATATTTTGTTGTTGTTGAGGCAATTGGGGTCAAGTGACTTGCTCAGGATCACATAGCTAGGAACTATTAAATGTCTGAGGCAACTATTAAATGTCTGAGGCCTGATTTGAACTCAGGTCTTCTTGACTTCAGGATATACTAGTATTTTTTAAAAGAGAAATTTTTTAAATTTTTGTTTCAGTGGGTTTTTTTTATGTGTATGTTAAGTGACTAATATACCAAGAGAATTATATATGATCACTCCCCATTATGACAAAAAGATTTACTCTTCCAATTTCTATGTCATCAATCTTTGTGAAAGTAAAATGAAGATCAGGTAATAAAAAAGTATAGATAAATGGAAAAAACTATGGGAAAAACCCAATAGAATTTCCAATGGAAAAAGAAATGGACACAGCAACAACAACAAAAAAGAGTTCTCATTCATTAGTTGGAAGTTTTGTTTCTTTTAAAAAAAAGTATTCAAAAATCAAAAAGGACATTGCAGTTTGTCTTGTTAAAAACCAGAAAAATCAGCAGTCCTCCCAAAAGAAAGTATCAATTAGATCTTTTTCTGCAAACATCAATCCCCAATAGTTTTTCCTCCCTCACAAACTTTAAATCAGGCTAATTTTAAGCTGTGAATAAGATTCTTTCTTTCTTTCTTTTGGTCAGGGGGATGATTGTGAGATAATTATTTACTCAATATGTTCCTTTATTAATATTAGTTTCTTACCATTATTATTTATATGAAAATGGTCATTAAAAGCACTTAAATTATGGATACTGAGCTTCTTGATTTCTTATAAAGAAAACTGATTTTAAAGTAGTGCCATAAATGACTTTTATTAGAGATAGTGTCTAAAAAGACAGTAGCCAAAAACTACTTGAAGTATTTAATGTGACTGCTAGGATGTGAATTAATAGGCTGTTAAAAGGCATTTAATTTTAAGCATCAAAAATTGATTTATACAAATAGGTGTACAAAATGATTAAGGCCATATAGTGATTATAGCCGATCTTTTATTATATAAAAAGAATAAAGAAGTGAAAGAGCACCAAAAAGAGAAACAGATAACTTAAATGAGAAAGCTCAGGCTAAAGAAAAATGTATGGAAGGGTAGTTCACTTTTTTGTTTTTCAGAGCAACAGGAATGTGAAATGAACACATTAAAGTTCTCTTTGCAAAGACTTTCACTGATTTCTAAAAAATTTGCTTGGTATTCTGATACATAGAAATGATACACACACACACACACACACACACACACGCCTCTAGGATCCCTTAATTGGGTCATCAATTAGTGTTGTTATTAATAGTCATAATAAAAGTACCTAATGGTTTCTTTATTTTGTATCTGTCATCTGGATGAAGTTGCCATCTTGGACAGTTCTTAGGTATCTTCAGAATGCTTAGCATCTTTTGAAGAAACTTTTTTAAATAAAGGAGTTATTTTAGATTTCCCTCCCCCTGATTTTATATATCACATAGTTTTACTTTTTTTTTAAAGTAGGGCTGTCAGTGTTTCTGTAACAAGTACTATTTGAATGTACTTGCTAGAAAAGGAAAGAAGAAGAATATTCTGAATATCCCTTGCTAAATTCTAATGTTGTTTGTGGGATTAAATGCTCCAATGTGAAAAATTGAACAGTAGTTTTCACTTCACAATTAACAGACAAAGGCATGATTTTGCCAAATGTTTTTAATGAAATATTAAATTAACCCTCAGAAGTGTCTTGTTCACAGGTTTGTTTTAGCTTCTAATTACAAGGTATTGTCAGTGAAATAAACTATTTCAAGACATATGAATCCAATTAAATAAAAATAAAATTTAAAAATCTAGCTTCAAAATCATGAGGCAACAGAATGAATATGAATATGAATGGCTATGATCCATGCTTGAATTTCAGCTCTGTTGAACATGGGAAAGTCTGCCAATCTTTCTGGTTTTTGATTAAATAAATTCTAAGTCCAAAGAGAGAAACCCATTTTGCATTTGTTTTCATTTGGACTTTGACTTATATTACTAAAATAGTCCTTTTAAGAACATATACAATGAAATGACTACTCCTTGTTTTCCAAACAACTCCAATTTAAAAACAACCAACTCAAAAAGTTTGATTTCCACAAAATAAATCAAGAAGCAATTATTCATCTTAAAAAAGATTCCTTACAGGATTCCTTTAAATAACTTTATATCAGAGTACTTAAAATAATTCAATTTCCAAAAACCAGTTAACATACAGAAGTCCAATAATATACCTATTGTAAGAAATGGGGTACACCAATGCTAGTTATAATTACAAATTTAAAGTTAACACTTAAGAGTATTACATTATTAAATATTTTCATAAAGGTTTTAATATTTAATCTACTGCAGGTAGTTCAAAAGATAGTAGAATGGCACAAATAGATTTCAATACATTATCAGTGCTGTCATATGTTCAAAAACTGGAATGATGGATAACCCAAACTGTTTTTGTAGCAAGGTAACATACAGATTGAGATAGGCAAAGTGCTCCAGTGATACACAGAATGTAAAAAAGACACATGGAAATGCTTCTATTAGAGAACTTGTAAAAGAACTCCCATAAGAATCACAGAGTAAATAAAAGATGGGTTATTATATTATTTACAAAAGAGAGAATTGCCCACATGAATGAGAAAATTTCTCTTCAATGTTGGACAGTGCTAAGAACACTACATTTGGTATGGAAGAACCTGGGTTCAAATTCTATTTCTGCTATTTACTATTTGTATTGCCTCATCTATAAAATGAAGAGGGTACTACACACAATGATCTTAAAGGTATCTTTTGATTTTCTTCTATTTTCTCAAGACTATACATGTTATATGTGAAAAGTTGAAAAATTGCATAATATACATAGAAAAAGCAGACACTTTTAAAATCTGCTCCTGGGAACTTGTGCCTTGCTGTTCCTCTGACCTATACATTATTTACAGTATTCAAGAGCTATCTGGGCCATTGGGACTTTGAGACCTTATCAAGATCTTTTTTTTTAATCCAAGGACCTCTAAGGTCTATCCTGTTATCTCTATAGCGCAGTCTAGACCAGGTAACCAAAACCCTGGAAAATGGGAAGTATCAAGTATCAATAATTAGTAAAGTATTAGTGAAAAAAACTTCATGTTTGGCATTTAAAGTTTGTTTTTTTTTTTCAAATAAGTATAAAATGAGTAAGGACATTAAGGTAATCTAGTCTAGTTGTTTGACTCCTGGCAAAGCTACTAATTCATTTTTCTTTTCTGACAACAGAAGTCAGCCTACCTAAAGATAAAAGAATTTTTGAGGAGTTCAATCACTCTAAGGTTCCCATGCACTTTTGATTTTAGTTACAGAATTTTCTTTATATAAAATTGTAAGGATAGTGTCATTAAAAAAAAAAATCTTTGTGTCCCCAGTACATAACACAATGACAAATACACAATAAGTGCTTAAAAATATAGATGAAAGATAAGTCATTTCTAAGAGTGGGAGTATATCCATGGGAAATCATCCTCTAGTCGTTTTGTAAAACAGCAATGAATTGATACTGCAAATAATGTCTAAAAGTGAATGTCACTGAATAAATTGTTAATTATTTGCAATTAATCTAACTTTCAAAACTATCTTAAAGCCAAAGAAAAAGGCAGAACATTAAAAAGATTATCTGTGGCAAAACTGTAAAGAAACCATTTCAATGTTAAAACAATTTCCTGATTTTTAACAATGAAGATATTTGGAATCTTAAACTTCTCTCAGACTATTAAAAGAACATAGAAGTTAGGTCATTAAAAGTATTTAAGAATAGAATAAGTTCACAAGACATAATAGTCAATGACTATAGTAATCTAGTGTTTGATAAACCCACTCCTAGGATAAGAACTCACTATTTCATAAAAATTTCTGGGAAAATTAGAAAATTAATTAGGCATTAACCAACACTTAATACCTTACACCAAAATAAGGTGGAAATGGGTTCATGATTTAGACATAAAGGGTTATACTATAAGCAAGTCAGGAGAACAAGGGATAATTTACCTCTGAGATCTGTGGAGAAGGGAGGAATTTATGGGCAAGGAAGAGCTAGAGACCATTATGAAATGCAAAATGGATAATTTTTACATCCAAGACTTGTGATAAAGGCTTCATTTCTAAGACTAAAATTTATAAGAATACAAGGCATTCTCCAATTCATAGTCAAGAGATATGAACAGTTTTCAGCCAAAGAAATTAAAGCCATTATTTCTAGTCATATGAAAAGATGCTCCAAATCACTATTGATCAGAGAAATGAAAATTAAGACAACTCTGAGATACTATACACCTCTCAGATTGGCTAAGATGGCAGGAAAAGATAATGACAAATATTAGAGGGGATATAGGAAAACTGGGACACTAATACATTGTTGGTGGAACTGTGAAAGGATCCAACTATTCAGGAAAGCAATTTGGAACTATGCTCAAAAAGTTATCAAACTGTGCGTGCACTTTGACCCAAGCAGTGTCCTACTGGGTTTATATCCTAAAGAGGTTTTAAAGGAAGGAAAGAGATCTATATGTGCAAAATGTTTGTTACAGTCCTACAGAAACTGGAAACTAAATGGATGCCCATCAATCAATTCTGATGGACGTGGTTCTCTTCAATAATGAGATGATTCAAACCAGTTCCAATTGTTCAGTAATGAAGAGAGCCATCTACACCCAGAGAGAGGACTATGGGAACTGAGTGTTGACCAAAACATAGCATTTTCACTCTTTCTGTTATTATTTGCTTGCATTTGTTTCCCTTCTCAGGTTTTTTTTTTTCCTTTCTGGATCCAATTTTTCTTGTGCAGTAAGATAACTGTATAAATATGTATACATATACTGCTTTTAACATATTTAACATGTATTGGACTATCTGCCATTTAGGGAAGGGAGGTGAGGAGAGGAAGTGAAAATTTGGAACAAAAGATTTTTCAAGGGTCAATGTTGAAAAAAATTACCCATGCATATATTTTGTAAATAAAAAGCTACAATAAAAAAGAAATTAAAGCATTTCTACTCATATGAAAAAAAAAACGCTCCAAATCATTATTGATTAGAGAAATTCAAATGAAGACAATTCTGAAATACCACTTCATACCTCTCAGATTGGCGAAAATGACAGGAAAAGTCAATGATAAATCTTGGAGGGGATGTGGAAAAACTGGGACACCAATACATTGTTGGTGGAGTTGTGAACTGATCTAACCATTCTTGAGAGCAATTTGGAACTAGGCCCAAAAGGCTATCAAACTCTGCTTATCCTTTAATCCAGCAGTGTCTCCACTAGGTCTGGATTCCAAAGAAACCATAAAAAAGGGAAAAGGAATATTTGTAGCAGCCCTTTTTGTAATGGCAAAGAACTGGAAACTGAGTGGATGGCAGTTGGGGATTGGTTGAATAGGTTATGGTATATGAATGTAATGGAATATTCTTGCTCTATAAAAAGCAATCAGCAGGCTGATTTCAGAAAGGGTAGGAGAGACTTATGTGAACTGATTCTATGTGAAGTGAGTAGAGCCAAGAGAAGAACATTATACAAAGCAACAAGAAGATTATGTGATGAGCAACTGTGATGGACATGGCTCTTCTCAATTTCAAGGTGATTTGGGCCAATTCCAATAGATGAAAAGAGCCATCTGGATCCAGAGAGAAGACCAAAGAGACGGAATGTGAATCACAACATAGTAATTTTCTTGTGTAGAATGATACATGTGGAAACATGTTGAGAAGAATTGTACCATGTTTAATGTATATTAGATTGCTTGCTGTTTAAGGGAGAAAAAAAAAAAAAAACTTGGAACACAGCGTTTTGCAAGGATGAATGTCACATGTATTTTGAAAAATGAAAAGCTATTATTTAAAATTAGTTTTCAAAGAAAAAAAGAAAAGGCATTTAAGACATTTAATCCCACTCCAAAAGCTTGCATTATTCTTCAGAGCTGAAAATATATTTTATGCAGATAAACTGAATGTTTTAATCAATTAGAATATAACTTTTTAGTTACAGTAATCAAGCCTATTAGACTTGAATTTTAAAACCTTACACCTAAGATTAACTGCTTACTGTGCACTAAGATACAAATAATTGTGAAAGTATTTATCTTGCAGGCAATATTATCCAATAACTTTTTAAAAAGGAGAATGTACTATAAGCTTTAAAAGATCATTTTAATCAGCCCTTAAATACATTATGTATATGTAAAGTCCAAGTGATTTTTCTTTCCAATATTTCTTAAAATATGCAGTTCCATTTAACTAATTGATCACAATATTTTAAAGGTTCCCCTATTATCTATTACAACAATCTGATAAATTCAAATTATGGAATCCTCATCTATTTGTAGTATATTATTTTTATTAAAACTTTTAAGTGATAATGTGATATATGTATACAAGTACTTCCTATACAATAAGAGGTAACCTTATCTTTGCTACATAGGAATATCTTACCTATAGGTATCCTTTGAAACAGCTTTTTGAGAAATATTCCAACAATCCAGAATACTGCAACCATTGTCAGATACAGTCACTGTGATGTGACTTTTTTACTCGATTGTGGGTGTATGATTTTTTTTGGAAATGGCAACAGTATAAAAATAAAGCATTAATAAAATATTTTTTAAAATTCCAACAATAATAAGGTGGCTAGGGTTTTTTGTTTTGTTTTCTTTGTATTTTTAAAAAATTCAATGTATGCAAATGCTTTTCTCTTAGAAAAAAAAGGAAAGAAAGAAACCAGTTCTAAAATGGCAAAGAAGTGGTATTCAGGCTTTTGGAGTAAGGCAATATACAGATAAGAATCATGTGCATCCAACTACCAGAGCACAGTGAATCTTATACATACTCTGTTTTATCGCCCTTTGCTTTTTTACAAATTGAAGGCTTGTGGCATCCTTGTGTCAAATCTATCAGTGTCACACTTTGAGAAAACTACTATTACAGAGAAAAAAATAATTTTGATCGATTTCAGAACTCTGATCAACACAATAATAAAACACAAGCATTAAAAAAAGGAAGCTATCCCTTTACCACTTGGTTTTTATTGCTGCTGATGCTGTTTAGCTGTGTCTGGTTCTTTTTGATCCCATTTGAGGTTTTCTTGGCAGAGATACTAGAGTGGTTTGCCATTCTTTCTTCAGCATATTTTACAAATGAGGAACTGAGTTAAACAGGATTAGGTGACTTGTCCAGGGTCAAAGCTAGTAAATATCTGAGATCAATTTTGAATTCAGGAAGATATGCTAATTGTGAGGGCGTTATAAAAAATAAAAACAAATAAAACCTTCTAAAATATTCTAGAGATTTTACTATTATCCAAAATTGCTTCTCTTAATGAAAATTAAGACAACTTTGAGATACACTACACACCTCTCGGATTAGCTAAGATGACAGGAAAAGATAATGACTAATGTTGGAGGGAATGTGGAAAAAGTGGGACACTAATATATTGTTGGTAAAATTGTAAACAGATCCAGCAATTTGGAACTGTGCATACATTGTGGAACTTTGATCCAGCAGTGTTTCTACTGGGCTTATATCCTAAAGAGATCATAAAGGAGAGAAAGGGACTCACATGTGCAAAAACTGTGGCAGCCCTTTTTGTAGTGGCCAGAAACTGGAAACTTGGAGCTCATCAGTTGGAGAATGGCTGAATAAGTTATGGTATATCAATGTTATGGAATATTATTGTTCTATAAGAAATGACCAGCAGGATGATTTCAGAAAGGCCTGGAGAGACTTACATGAACTGATGCTGAGTGAAATGATCAGGACCAGGAGATCATTATATACTTCAACAACAATACTATATGATGATCAATTCTGATGGACATGGCTCTCTTCAACAATGAGATGAACCAAATCAGTTCCATCTGTTCAATAATGAAGAGAATCAGCTACATCCAGCGAAAGAACTATGGGAAATGTGTGTGAATCACAACACAGCATTTCCATTCCCTCTGTTTTTGTCCATTTATATTTTTGATTTATTTCTCAGATTATTTCTAAGTCTAATTTTTCTTGTGCAGCAAAAGAACTGTATGGATAAGTATACATATATTGCATTTAACATATATTTCAACATATTTAATATGTATGGGTCTACCTGCCATCTAGGGGAGGGGGTGGGGGGGGAAGGAGGGAAAAAGTTGGAACAGAGGGTTTTGCAAGGGTCAGTGTTGAAAAATTACCCATGCATATATCTTGTAAATAAAAAGCTATATAAAAAAAAGAAATGATCAGTAAGAGGATTTTATTTTTATTTTTTAAAATTATAACTTTTTATTGACAGTACATATGCATGGGTAATTTTTTTACAACATTATCTCTTGCACTCACTTCTGTTCCGATTTTTCCCTTCCCTCCCTCAACCCTCTCCCCTAGATGGCAAGCAGTCTTATACACATTAAATATGTTATAGTATATCCTAGATACAATATATGTGTGCAGAACTATACAGTTCTCTTGTTGCACAGGAAGAATTGGATTCAGAAGGTAAAAATAACTTTGGAAGAAAAACAAAAATGCAAACATAGTTTACACTCATTTCTCTGTGTTCCTTCTCTGCGTGTAGCTGCTTCTGTCCATCATTGATCAATTGGAACTGAATTAGATCTCTTTGTCGAAGATATCCATTTCCATCAGAATACATCCTCATACAGTATTGTTGTTGAAGTGAATAATAATCCAAGAGGATGATTTTAGAGAAGTCTAGAAAGATTACATGAACTGATGTTAAGTGAAATGAGCAGAACCAGGAGATCATTGTACACAACAATATCAATATTACAGGACGAGCAAGTCTGATGAACGTGACTCTTTCCAACAATGAGATGACTGATGTCATTTCCAATGATCTTGTGATGAAGAGAGCCATCTACACCCAGAGAGAGGACTGTGAGAACAGAGTATAGTTCACAACATAACATTCTTACTCCTTTTATTGTTGTTCACTTGCATTTTGTTTTCTTACTCATTTTCTTTCCTTTTTGATCTGATTTTTCTTGTTCAGCAACAGAACTGTATAAATATGTTTACACATATTGGATTTAACATATATTTTTAACATGTATAACATATATTGAATTGCTTGCCATCTGAAGGGGGTGAGGGGAAGGAGGGGAAAATCTGAAACACAAGGCTATGAAGGATTAAGGTTGAAAAATTATCTGTGCATATGTTTTGAAAATAAAAAGCTTTAAAAATTAAATATATAGATATAGATATAGATATATCTATAGATATATAAATTGCTTCTCTGCTAAGACTATTAGGCTATTTATTTCAATAAGAAATCTTATGGAACTTCAAAAATACTTAAATTTCAAATTATCAACTAAGCAATAAAGAATATGTGTGCACATTGGGTCTGTACTCCAAGAAAATGAAAGAAAAAGGAAAAGGACTGATATATATTAAAATACTTATATCAGTTCTTTTTGTGGTGGCAAAGAATTGGAAATTGAGAAGATATCCATCAATTGGCTGAACAAGCTATAGCATATGCTCGTGATGGAATACTATTATGCTATAAGAAATGACAAAAGGGGGGTGGGGGTCAGCTTAGGTGGTACAGTGGATCAAGCACCAGCCCTGAAGTCAGGAGGACCTGAGTTCAAATCTGACCTCAGACACTTAACAACTTCCTAGCTGTATGATCCCGGGCAAGTCACTTAACTCTAAATTGCCTCAGCATTAAAAAAGAAAAGAAAAGAAAAAAGAAAGAAAGAAATGACAAAGGGGATGATTTCAGAAAAATCTGGGAAGATTTATATGAGCTGATATAAAATGAACTGATCAGGAATAGAAGAACATTCACACCGCAATAGCATAATTGTAATGATAATAAACTGCAAAAGATTTAGTCAGCTACTCTGATCAACAATGATACATGATAGTTCTAAAAGAATCATGATTAAAAAATGCTCACTTTCAGAGACAAATGAGCTTTGAGTGTAGATTGAACTATACTTTCAATTTCTTTATTTTTTCCCATTTTTCTTTTTTCACAATATGGCTAATAGGGAAATATGTTTTGCATGACTTTGCAAGTATTGCCTTCTTAATGGGGAAGAAGGGAAAAAGGAGGGGAGAGAAATTGGAACTGAAAACTAAAAAAAATATGAAATTTTTAAGAAGAAAAAGAAAATTCAACTATTTCTTTAATGTAATCTCTTTTATTAGTACATTTAAAATATAATTTAACTCATGAAAATTCAATTTACATAGTGATTTTCAGGAACACACATATTACATAAAAGGGAGGGATTATAGTTATTTCACCTAAATAAAATAAAAAGTTGCTAATAGCTCTCTATATGGAAAAAATTCATTTTTTATTTCATAAAATTTAAATTGCTAAATTGCCTGCTATTCCTTATTATTCAAACAAATATTCCTTCATCTGTTTCACACAAAAGGTGGCCTTTTTCTATACCAAGACAAAAATCTCATGATCCCATTCCATCCATTTGCTCCAGTAAAGTGTACTCTTTATTATTCTGATTCTTTCTGTAATTGTCAATCTCTCTCTGTTGGTTATTTCTATCCCCACACACCTATGCCTTTCTTATCCTCAAAAACCCTCAATCTAAATGACAATCCCTGCCACCAAATGACCAATATCCTTCCTCTCCTTCATGGCTAAACTCAGCCAGAAGCCTGGTACAGACCCTCATCATGGACTGTCACAGGTTTCTGGTTGGTCCCTTTGCCTTGGGTCTCTCCCAAATCAGCTGCAACAATGAAGTGCCTAGAACACACCTTTGGCCAAATCACCCCACTGTCCTATAAACTCCAGTGCTCTCTATTTCCTTTAGCATATACCTAGACCATCTAAAGCTCTCACAATCTTTCATGTTCCTACCTCTCCAGGCTTCCTTGTTGTCTATGCTTTTCTCTACAACTTTCACTATGAGGGAATGCAGCAGCCCTGGTCTTCCCATTAGCCATTCTATTTCCTACCTCCATAGTTTTACAATAGCTGTTCCCTCCATGCCTATAATGTTCTATCTCATCTTCATCTCTTGGATTCTCTGGCTTCCATCAAGACTCAACACCAATTCCACCATCTGCTGGAGGCAGAATCACCTATTGCTAGTGCCTTCCTTCAGAGATTGCTTTTCATTTACAACATATATATCTAGTACATATAATCTTTTCCCTATTGTCTTCTTTATTACAATATAGCTTCTTGAGGGCAAAAACTGTGTTTTTGATTTTCTTAAATAATAAGTATTTACTTAACTATCATCAAAATATCTGGATAATTATTAAAGTCAAACTAATTGTTTTATGTAGACAAAATATTAAAAGGTAAGCAAATCAACTTTCTATAATTTAAAGAGGCAGCATATATAGTAAAAAGGTGCTAGAATTAATATTAAAAAAATCAGGGTTTGAGTACTAGCTCTACATACTATTTCAAAGTTCTTGAATGAATACCTTTTGATGCAATCCAATAAAACAGCACACATTAAGAACAATGTACTGTGCTAAGCAAAAGGACAATGAAATGAAGAAAAGTTCCTACCTTTGATTCCTGTTCAAGGAATTTTATGCCTTAATTTCTATATTTGCAAAGTGAGAAAATAGAATTTCATGATCATTGAGGTCCCTGTTAACTCTAAATATATGCTCCATAAGTCTACTAGGAGGGTTGGGCATGGGAGGAGGAAGGGAAGGTGATTTCAGAATCAAAGAAGCTTTCATGATAAATACTGTACACTGGGAAAAAATAATTATGAATACTATCCAATTATAAAAATGAAACAAAACTAAAATTTAACTGAATAATCTTGGAGTCAGGAAAAAATATATGGTATTTCCCCTCAGCATTATAATTTGTGGCATACTAAATTTAATGTTTTGAATACTACCTTTTTAGCCTAAAACTAAAGACAGATAAAATGCCTAGATTATAACTCTTAAAGAACATGGAAAAACATAAATTAAAACTTTTAGAAAGCTACATAGTTATAATGGGAGGGAAGGGAAGAAAAAAATAATGTGAATTGTTAGTAACATAATTTAAATACTTATTTTATATTCTTTAAAGATGCACATATAATATCCCTACTAGACAAGTACCCAATTTCATTCTGACATTAAGATAAAAATCTATATAAGCAGAAGTTTTGACCAAGGATGGTTAATCCTTCCTTAAAGAACTATTTTATAAGGTATATTATTGGCTTATGGCTTATGGAAGCTCAAACTCATTTTCTTTAAGGCTTCAGGGAAAAGTCTTAAAACTGAACTTATTTAAAGAAATATGGGGAGAAAAAAAATCTGATTAAAAAATCTGTTTCAATCCCTTTTTTTCCGTTGATAATTCTCCTGACCATAAACTGACCAGTGTGGGTGGAGGATGAGATGCTTTGAAATACAGACTCTAAGCCCTTTGGTTAATAGTCTACATCTGTCTCAAGTGACTTTGGGTGATTACCAAAAAAAAAAAAAAATGAAATGTTCCCACCTGGATACTGTCCTATCTCCCTCAGGTTTAGTGTAGTGCTACACAGGACTCCCTAAACTCTGCACCTTCCCTTCTATCTTCAGCCTCACAAAGTCATGTCCTCCACCCTCTGCTTCTTAGGGCTCAGGCACAACACCAACAGTTCAAAGCTTTGCAGCACTGATGCTATGTATGGGGTTTGTAGCTGCTGTATGTCAGGCTGGATAAGAGAAAGAAGGAACTGGGGTATGGGAGTGGGCTTTGTTGAAAGCCTACATCAGGTCCCTGGGTCTTTTATAGCAACCTTAGTTTGGTATTGTGGGAGGTAAGCTGAATGAGCTCTGGGTGAAATGGCTACTGTTCATGGAGTTTTTTTTTAACCTTTCAGATTCTGGGTGTCGTTCTGTAATGGCCAGAAACTCTGAGGGTTTTTCCCTCTCTAACTCTAACTCTTTCTTCTGTGAAGGCAAATGAAGTCAGTCATATTTTGCCTTAATTCTTACTTAGACTTTAATCACTGATTAAACTTGCCTCAGACAAGTTGAAACCTAGGAAAGATATTAGCCTAAAAAGGTCAAAGTCTCCTACTGCCATCACCACTGATCTGACCTTCCTCTTGCCAATAGACTCTGATAACTCTAGAAGAGAACGTGAGGCTGATACACTGCCCCAACCCACTTAAGTCCAATTCACTTGTAAGTCAAAACATCACCCCCCTCCTCATAGAGAAGAATTAACAACAGTACTAGACCATGCAGACAGCTGAAATCTTTGTAATATAATTTCTGTTTTGCAAAGATATAAGGAATTTGTTGTACCCAAATAATTATCTTTACTCTTATAACTTGCCCCCCAAACCAAAAACCCATCATCCTGCAACCTATATAAAGGTAAGAGAAATGTTATAAACACCAGGAAAAAAAACTAACAAAATTGACAATGGAGCAAATGAATTTGCCCGTTATTGGGAGTTCCCTAATTATTGACTTAAATACCCTACATTTCCAAAGCTGTATGGAAAAGCTTCTCATCTTTGCTGGAAGAATTTAGGAATATTTCCTGTGGATGCTTGGAATTGTTATCCCAAAGATTTTTATCTTTACTTAGAATCAATCAGCAGTACTGAAAAGACAAGCAGAGCTTAGGAATAAAGAGAAAGTAAACTGACTCTACAAGGCACTGACTCTAAGATCCCTTCTTAGAAAGTGTAACTGATTCAAAACAATAGTCACCCCAGTGAGGGTCCTCAGCTAGCAAGCTCTTACTTGCCAAATGAAAATGCTAGCCAGATAACTGTGACTTTGGTTTTGTGTATAAATTCATTTTAAAACATCATATAGACAAAGGTGAAAATCATAAACATCATTTTCTATATAGGAGTGAAAAGTCACAATGGGGAAAAATGAGCTTTCAGAAAGCTTAATATGAAATCCATCTAAGCCAATGCATTCTGAAAGTATTTGTCATAGTCGGGGGAAAACTGGAAGGAGGACAACAAGCAGATGTGAAATGGGATTTAGTAACAATAGCATATTTGGTAAGAAGTTCACAATTACTAGCATATCTAATGTTAGAGTTGACACCAATTCATATTTAACCTTAAAAATATTAATTTATGCTTATGTACTAATTTATATACTTATAGCTTTATTTTCTTTAAAAAGTAGTAAGGAATAAAATGGCCCATCATAAGATCATAGATTTAGAGCTAGGAGATTACCATTAAAAGCAACTCCTTTATTTTACAGACAGGGAAATAAGAGTCACAGAGCAGTTAAATGACTTCCCCTTAGTCAAACAGCTAGTAATTTTCTAAGAAAAGTTTTTAATCTAGGCTCTCCTGACTCCAGGTCCAGTACCCTATCAACTGAGCATGCTGCAGAGGCAGCATCATGTTTTTGACACTTTATAATTGCTGGACTTTCAATAAAGATTTAAATGTTATATTTATTTGACAATGACAATTTCTATCAGGCTGTTAGAGAAATTTTTCCCGATCCATACTTAGAAATTAAGCAATATGGGAGGAGGAAGATTGGTTGTTGTTTTTTTTCCCCTTCTGGTCTGACCTAAGGTTAAATACCTTCAAAAGCAAGTAGGACAGTCAAGACTGAAAAAAAATTAGAGAAAATTATAATATCTCACAGCAACAACAACTGACCTGTAAAACATATGGAGAATTAAAGATTTAAGAATTATCAGAGTATCTGAATGCTCATGATCAAAACAAGTGCATAGAAATCATATTTAAAAGGCCCAGATACTTAGAAACACATGGCAAAGTATAAACCCCTCCAGGAACATTAAAGCTAAAAGCCAGAGCATCCAAGTCAAAGCAAAAATTCCATAAGCAGCCAGAAAGAAAAAAAGTCAAGTACTAAGGAGCAACAGGATCACACAATGCTTTAGTAGCCACCAGTATAAAAGGCCAGAGATTTTGAAATACCATATTTGAGAAGGCAAAGGCTAGAGTCAATAGTTAATAACCCAGGAAAACTAAGTATAATCTTGTAGAGGCTGAAATTGATCTTTAATGAAATTGAGGACTTTCAAAACAATTCCTAATGGAAAGATCAGGACTGCAGAGAAACTCAAAAAAGTTCAAAGGGAGGGAAAGAGGAACTGGGGGGAGAGGAGAAGGGTAGGGAAAAGTTTGGGAAAATTATTTTGTCTAAGTATTTGTAAAGACATCTTTACAAATAGGGAGAAGGGGATGATGGGGAGGGTGAATTAGGTATCTTACTCTTACTTGAATTAGTCAAAGTAGGGAACACACGAACACACACACACACACACACACACACACACACACACAGAGTTGGGTACAAAAATACATTTTACTCAATAAAGAAATCAAAGAGAAAAGAGAACCAGGAAGAAGAATTAGAGAGAGGGCAAATTAAGAAAGGCATTATCCTAAGCTAAATAATCTCCTAAAGATGTACAAAAATGTTTATAGTTCTTTTTGAGGCAACTAAGTATGAACAGAAGGGGAGCCCACAAATCAGGGAATGGCTGAAGAAGTTTTGGTATAGAAATGTGATGTAACACTATCGTACTTAAGAAATAATAAAGAGGATGATTTCAAAGAAACCTGGGGAAGAAGATGAACTAATGCAGTGAAGTGAACAGAATTAGAATAACAAAAATATAATAAAAACAAACAACTTCAAAAGAATTAGGAACTCTGGTAAATGTCAACCATGATTTTAGAGAAATGATGATAAAAGAAAAATTCAACCTACTCTTACAAGAGAAGTAAAGGATTCATAGCACAGAATGAAGAGAATTTTTTTTGAATGTGGCCAATGTGAAAATTTGTTTTGTCTGACTACATATTTGCAACAAGAGTTTTGTTTTTTCCTTCATTCTCAAGGGGAAAAAGGTTGAGGGAAAGAAGAGAAGGCTGATTTTAGTGATTGAAAATCATTATCTTTTTTTTTTTTTTTTTTTAAAGAAAAAGCATTACTTTGTAGGCAAACAACTACTGTTGAATAGAGGACCCACAAGAAACATTCAATGGCACTCCATGTGCCTTATTTCTTTTAAGACCTGTATGGCAACTTGAGTGAAGCCAGTCACCTTAAAAGATCAGTTTCTATGACTAAAAAACAAATATATAGACAGAATGCCCCAAAAGTCTTTTAAAAAGGAGCAACTTTTCTTCAATAAGTTATAGAAAGCAGAGAAAGTCCAAACCTTTGTTCTAGAAGTTATTTTTATTACTGGCACTTTCATGAAGCTTGAGGTTTTCTTATTTTATCTTTTGGTTCAAAAGAAATTTTTATAAAGTAATCAACATGGCAATAGCACATTATATCCTTTGAGGTTTCCTGGACAAAAAAATCTGTTACTATTCCTGCCTCTAATTCATCCTTTTTGCTTGCTGTGCTGTGGGCATGACATCAAATTATAACCAATAATTTACTGTGCCTTCTAGTCACTAAATTACCACACTCTAACCACTGATGATTCAGTCAGAGCAAATGAGATGAACTACGTAAGAATGAGAATATTCATTTATCCAAGCAAAAGTTTGGCAGTTATATTAGTATATCATCATGTCTGTGTAGATCCTAAGCATTTTCTATTAACTAAAACTAATAAAATGTTAAGAGTTATCTGTGGAAAGAAACCATTTTTGAATTATAACATTCCATCTTTAAAATTTTACAAAATTTTATGTCTGCCATCATTGACAGTTTTTATAATAAATCACTGCTCTCTGCAACAAAAGCAAAAGATAATTACTAACTTAATTAAAATGAAAAATTTTAGTTTTGAAACTGGTTAGAAAAAGGCATTAGTTCTTGTTACTAAAGTATTATATTTATGTATTAGAAAAGAAATAATCATAGCATTTCTGATTTCAAAGGCTTATTCTATGTTTATCTTTTTCTATCTATGGCAGTCTTTAAGCTATAGAGAAGAATACATCCATGAAAAGAAAAAATAAGTGAAAATGGTTTTATGTGGTGCTAGTGTACAAGATCAGAAACATTCACAAAAACCACAAGATTCACAGCTCTCAAATAAGTTTTCAGTCTTGGGAATAAGAATTAAGCAGAGTAGTATTAACACAGGGACTTAAAATTTAAAATGTATGAAAAGGAAACTTAATATAATAGTTTCTTATTAATTCATTTATTGATTCTAATTGATTTGGATATATTAGGTCATTTAATCAGGATGAATAGATGTCAATTTGCCCAACTTAAAGAGAAACTGAATAAATATAAATTATTTCTACAAAATAGAAAAATATGCTGAGAAAAGTACTTAATGAAAGAAGACAGTTGTGTTACCAAATATGAACATAAATGCTGCACCATGAATAGTTTGGTTGGTGATAATGAGTAGAGTAGGAAGAATAGGAATTTTATTCCTTAAAAACCATATATGTGTGAACACACATACATATGCTAACAATATGACATAAAAGTTATTGGAAAACAAATGTATCTACTATAAGTTTCCCAGACCTATACACTATTCTTTATATGTTTTAAAAATTAACAAATATTTAATGTTTTTAAAAAGGGGGAAGATACACCAAAACTTTCATTACTACCTAAAATAGAAAAGGGTTTCTATATTACTGGAAATAGAAATGTATGACTGAAAAAGGAAAAAAAAGAGTTACACCCATAAAGATTTCACATAGGAAGGGCATTATTATTTGTAATACTTTAACAATTAATAGCAATATCAAAAAATTATTCATTTAAAAAGAATAAAAAGCTTTACTTATGCAACAAGTAAAGTATTATCCATTTACATTACCTACACCAGTGGTGTCATACTCAAATAAAAACAGATCAGTATTGATTTCCATATAGATTAGAAAGCCACAAATTAATATTATTCATATTCACCTGTAACTTTATTTGTTAACATTTTAATCTGATTCCCAATCCAGAATGTGATATATACATAAAGAAATAGTGGCAATCTGATGGAAATGTCCCAATATTTTCCCTTAATAACTAAATTCGACAAACTTTCCTTTAAAAAAAATAAAGGTTACATAAACTCCTAGCTGAAATGTGTTACCTAAGGTCAACAAATTAAAAATATTTTTAAAAATCACACTATTCAAATTCTGATGCTTTTACTATCTACAAGAACCAGGTATCAGTTTCCAAAATTATAAGATTGAGTTTAATTAAATAGTCCAAGATTCCTTGTAACTTATAAGTATGATTCTAAGAAAAGCTATACTACATTTGGCTCATTTCCTTTTTGATAGGACTACTAAACTAGACAGGAAAATGATACAGCTATAGATGACTTAAATTTTGGCAAGACATTTCTTTCAAACTTCTTTTTGGTGAAAAATATGTGGAAAAGATGATGGTTTCATGGATTTACTACTGATTAAGTAGCTCTAATGAAATAAACTTCTTTGGGGAGAAGATAAGAACAGTTCACACAAAGGTTGGCAATTATTATTTACATAGTTAAATGTTCCTCAAGAAAAATATAACATAAAAAGCAAGGTTGCTATGCAATATTAATGTTCAACATGTATAAGTATTCAACAGGGAGAGGGAAAGTAATAAACAAGGAAAAATTTGACAAATCACATTTCCTAGGTGGTGATGTAAACAGGTAGAAGAGGAGACACTTTCTATGAATGAATGTAAGGAATTTTTTTGAAAAAAAGAAAAAAATAGTACACGATGGTATTCTCAAATATGAGAAGCAAAAAACGAAAGACAATATTAATGTTAAAGGCAAGCTTTGTTTTTTTTTTTTTCATGAGAACAGAGTTTCAAATGACATGGTAAAGAGTTCTATAAGATGCTCAAAGTTCTGAAAAATATGCATATATTAAAATAATTATACAAAAATTAGTGTCATAAGACTAATATAGTTCTCAAAGAGCTATTCAAATTCACACATGTTGTTTTGTTGATTTAGTTATGTCTGACTCTTCCTCACCCCAATTTGGGGTTTTCTTGGCAAAGATAGTTCAATGGTTTGTCATTTCCTTTTCCAGCTCATTTTACAGATAAGGAACTGTGGCAAACTGAGTTAAGTGACTTGCTAAGAGTAACACAGCTAGTTGTTCTCTATGTTCATATTTGAATTCAGGTCCTTCTAATTCCAGGGTTTATATTTTATCCACTGCACCACTTAGTTGTCCCAATTAATATTCAAGGCCTGAAATTTCACCTTTTTTTTTGGCATTACTTTACCAGAATTAATACTAAAGAAAAAAAATGGAATTCTGTCGTGGATCTCTTCCCTCTACCCTGCACCCAAAAGGTGCATCAGAGGGCACCCTTCCAAATACCATGTCAGATTTTCCAGAGGATAACTATCTCAGGCACTACAGCTTCACTACAGCTTCACACTCCCTACTGCTGTCCATCCAAATCATCTTGCCATGGGATGTCATTGTATACACATCACCTCTTTTCACTTTTAGAGTATTTTTTTGATAAAAATTTTCAGAAAGAGGAGACTTGAATAAAAATATATTCTGAAACTATGCTCATGGAGAGGAAGTATAGCCTAGCAGCAAGGGGACCTAGATTTGAATCTTTATTCTTTTTGTTACTGCCTTTGTGATATTTTACCTTTGTAAGCTCATTTTCCCCTTATTTATAAAATATAGGAGTTGGACCAAATACTTTATAAGATCCATTCCAATTTTAAACTCAACTTCATTTTAGTGTGTTTTTATAAGTTTATCAATAAGTTAAGAAAATTTTAATATAGTATACCTTTAATCATTTTTCTTATACCAAATTTCCAAGTATTCTTCAAAATATCTTAGAGGAATGAAATTATAAACCATAAACAAATATACTTGCAGTTGTTAAATAATTGGCAGACTACTTTTTAAACAAAATTTAAAAGAAATTGGAGAATAAATTTCTCAAACTGAGTAGAAAAATGGTTTTAAATTCTAAAAATAGAAATTATAATTAATCCTAGAAGCCACATAGACTTCCTAGAGTTAATGGAGTAGAGGAATGACATGTTTAAATCTGTGACTTAGCAAAGATCCTAAAAGTGATGTGATCCTACCTGTGATTTTGGAAAATCAGTTTGGAAGCTATATAAAGAATAGATTAGAGAGATTTAAGCCAGGAAGACCAATTTAATAACTATCAATAATAAATAGACAAGATAAGAAGTGATAAGAGCCTAAGTTAGTATAGTAAAGTGGAAAAAATTCTGTATTTTATTTCCCATGTGACCATGAACAAATAATCTCTTTCAGCCTTGTTTTCCTCATAGGTAAAATGAGCATAGGAATGTAAAAGGGACCTATGGTATCCATCACACAGAGAGAAGGTAGATTCAAAAAGCAGAATAAAGCAAGTATTTTCAGCCTTTTTTTTTTCTTTTTAACTTTGTAAAGTGAGAAGGAAAATAGAGACAGGGCAGTGTCCCTCTCAAGGAAAAAGGGTCATTGAATCATTTTTTAAAATGCATGAAAAGAACAGAAGGAAGGTCTAAAAGAATCACAGACATGCAAGATAGTTTGAAATTTACACACTAAATTTATTATTTACATATTTTTAAAAAGCTGAATAGGCAATTTGTAATTTCATGTAAAATCATTTTTTCTATTCTACTATGAACGAGGAAATGCCCCTTTATTTGGCATTTGATAAGTTCAGAATAAAAATAAACAACTTTTCCAAAGATTGCCTATATCCCAACAGTTCTTGAGGCTCTGTTTAATCTAGAAAGGGAAGAATGGACATAGGAATAAGGAGAAGGGTCTAATTGGGGAAAAAAAGGGAAGGTGTGACACATGGTGGATAAAAAATTAGTTCAAATCTTTGGTATAATATGATTAAGAGGGTCCTGCAGGGATGATTATGTCCTGCTGGCAATTGCCAGAGGAAAAAAAGATTACCCTTCTTCCCCCCCTCTCCACTTTAGATAACATGAGCTTATGCTGTGTATATAATATAGTCTCCTCCTCACCCCAGATCTCATATATTTATATTGATAGTTCTGACTGGAAGCAGTACCTATCAATGAATCCTTGAATATTTTCATCACACTCATCTAGACAACAAAAAATAGATATTCATGCAGAATATAAGGTCCTAGAGAGGAAGGATGCTTTTCCATTTCTCTGTATCTCTGTCATTATCCCTAACAAAGTTTCATAATGCGTACATAATACATTATTGCTCTTGTTTTCCTTTACAGTATAGATAAATACTTTGAAGTAGATTTGGAGCCAAATCCTGCCTCCAATGCATAATAGCTATGTGGCTTTGACCAAGTCCTTTATTGCCCATCCCTTGGATTTTATTTTCCAAGTCACAGACAGCTGTGTCTGCATTGATAGAAAGAGTGTCCAATACTAATGAAAATAAACTCATTAGAGAAAAAGACTGTTTGAGAAGGAAAAAATAAGGTTCTTCTTTAAAATTAGAGACCATTATATAAAGATATTCTGAACTATACCCGGAAAGTCAGTACACTGTGCATAAACTTTGATGAAGGAATACCACTGCTAAGAAGAGGTAGGGGGAAAGATAAAAGGAGGGCAGGAAGTAAATATTTAATATAGCATCTACTATGGGCCAAGCACTATGCTAAGCATATTTAAATATATATATATATATATATATATATATATACAAAGCATATTTATATATATATATATATATATATATATATATATATATATATATATATAGAGAGAGAGAGAGAGAGAGAGAGAGAGAGAGAGAGAGAGAGAGAGAGAGAGAGAAAGAAAGTAGTTGCTATCATTATCCTCATTTTAAAGCTGAGGAACACACATTTATTTATGTGACTTGCCCAGGGCCACAGAGGTATTAAGTGTCTGCAGTCATACTAACGCTGGTCTTTCTAACTCTAGGCCCAACATTCTATCACCACCTATTCCTTTCAACCAGGACTAAGCATAGACTACAAAACATTTATAGTAGCACTTTTTGTTGTAGAAAAGGTCCTCATAGGTGCAAACCAGATCTGGTGCAAACCAGAAATAAAGGAAGTGCCCCTCAGTTGGAGAATGGCAAACAAATTATGTTGTATTAATTAATATAGTAGAGTTATCACTATTCCATAAGAAATGATGATGACAGATCCAAAGAAAATCTGGAAGACTTTTAGGACTTAATGAGTGAAGTGAGAAGAATTAGAAGAACAATTTATGTGACTACAACACAATAAAGGAAAACAAATTTGGAAGAAAAGGAAATTCATTAAAAAGACAGACAAGCAAAGCAGTGTTGGAACTTCTGTGCTAGATTTAATATATTCTTAAAGAAATCAAACTGTACATGACAGTTTTAGGGTTTCAGAGACAATTCTCTTTTTATGATCTTTGTCCATGGAAATGTTTGTGTTTACTAATTCTTAATCAAATTCAAAAAATTTTTAAAAAGGAAAGAAAAATTAGGAGAAACAGTGTGATGTAGCAGAGAACTAGTCGAAGTCAAAAAGAGGCAGAGTGGGTATCATGGAAGGAATAGGAATTGATTTCTAATACCACTTCTGTCACTAGTCATTTAACTTTTCTAGACCATGGCTTATTCATCTGTAGGATGTAGGATCTGTAGACAGTTTCTAAGATCCCTAGATTCATAATCCCACACACCTCCGAGCTCTGTGACACCATACTACTGAGTGCAGAGACCCCTAAATGAAATTCATAATCATTCAAGATACATGGTAAAAATGAAGTGGATATAAAATATCTATTGTCCAGACAGATCATAATATTCAGCTGAACAATATGTGGTTTTTAGATCTGCAAAGCAAAAATAGGTATTATTTTGTTTGATCCTCCCAATTCTGCTATGGTATTTTACTGTCATTATCCCTATTTCACAAAAGCAAAAACTAAGGGCAAGATGGACAATCTGTACAATTGCTCCTTTAGGACATGTATCATGACAGCTTAATGGCACAGGAGGACTTTCTTATTGAAAGTTAGCAAGGCTTGAGTTCAAATCCTGCCTCATATACTTAACTGTGTAAACATGGTCTTTTCTCTCAAAGTCCTCAATTGTAAATAAGGGATAAATAGCAGCATCTACTTCATAAGGCTATTATAAGGATCAAATGAGAGTTATGTAATAATACGCAAGCATTCTGAAAATCTTCAAACACTATATAAGGGCTATTATACTCCTATGCTGTTGTATGGTTGATAGTCATAGCCACAAATTCAGTTTAGACACTTAAGGAAAATGGAAATGTGTATGGTAGAGACAAGCAAACTGTAGCATTTATCTAATGAAGAACTGTGCAGGAAATAATTGAGTCAATGCTTAGCAATTGTATAGCCATTTTCAATATTCCAAGGTTTAGTTTATTTAAAGAAACCATTGATAGGCAATAGTTAGTTTGGAAAAGATGCAATAGAGAAGTACAAATTCAACAAAAAACTATAGCATTCCAGGGAAGCTTTTTAAAAAAGTCTCTCTTTTATCCTGACCAAATCAAATCTGGAGTATTGAAAAATGTATATGGTAACATGCAAAGATCTGGAATAAATAGCCCCTCTTAATTTCAGTTTCCTTATGTAGGACTAGAAATGTAAAATATATCTGTAGTCTTTCATGGTGATTGTGAGGCTCAAACAAGGCAATCTATGTAAATCATTTGCAAATCTTTAAATGCTATATAAATGTCAACTATAATTATTATTGTTTAGTTTTGAGTGTCCCCCTTTAGCTTGTTTAGAGCTTTAGTAGGTTTAAAGTGAAGCTGTTGATGGGGGGTAGATTTGTAATCTACCATAGAAACGGGCTATAGGAACTTGGAATGCTTAACCAGGAGAAGAGAAAACCTAATCTTCTTCAAATAGTTCAATGATGTCATGTGAAAGAGAGAGCAGAGGTGATGGATATGCAAGAGAGAACTAGAAATAGGAAAAACTTTGTAACAACCATGGACCTTCAAAAATGATTCAAAAGATTGCTGTAGTAAAACCCTTGAAACTAAATCTTCAAACAGGAAACTAAATGGCCATTTTTGTAGAGGTGATCCTTGTACAGTTTTGATTAGACTCTATTACCGCTGAGGTTCTTTTTTAATTATTAGTTTCTAATACACTTTAAAATTCCTCAGACCTGAAAATCTCTTCAAATTATTCTAAAACAAGGATTAATTAAATTTACTTCAATGAAAGTAGTCCCTAAGGTAACTTGTAGCAATATTCCACTTTAAAAGAATAGATGAGAAATCCAAACACAAATTTTCAGCACAATGCTTGCCTAGACTTGAATTAAGAAAAAAGAGAAAACAGTAATTTGGGCTAAACTGTTTGCATCCTGGCTAAGATGGATCTGGGTGGTCTCAACCACAAAGTTACTAATTAACTACAAAGCCAAAAAGTGATTTGCCTTAGAAGCCTATATATATGTTGGGAGGAGGGGAGAATGAAGAGAGAGATCAGAAAGAAGAGGAAGAAGATTTCTATCAGAATGGTAATGGATAACTTGCTGTGGTTGTTCTAAGAAAATGGCTGTCGCTAAATTCTAAAATGGCTAGTGAAATCTTTTAAACAATATTTTTAACTAAGGTGTAGATAACTGGTATGAATAATGTTCAGAATCTGGAGAACAAGCTGCCCCACAGGTTTGACAAAAAACACATTAAACTCTTAAGCTCTTAAACTCTCTTCCAAAATGTTTACTTTGTCATTTTCCATGAATTATATGGCTTTACTGGTATGGATGTTCACATGATAAATGAAGTGGTATTCCCTTGTAATTTTTCTTATCACACTAACCAATCTTTTTATGAGAAGATTCTCCAAATTTGGTCTTTAGACAAAAGACATACAATCTAACACAGGTGTTACAAATAGGTTCAAAACTATAATCTAATCTGAAAAAAATCCTGCATAATGATTTAATCACAAAAAAACCTCAAGATGTAGGTAATTCAAGTAAAAATATAATTTGTCTTTTAAATCTTAATGTCTACAATTTTTTTAGTTGTAAGCATCTAATTATCTATATATTGTTTTTAAATGATGTTCGGTGTATACAATGAGGAGGAATGTGAATAAGATTCTATAAGTAATATACATAATTGATGATAATTTATGTGAGTTTATTTTAATTTCCTTCAACTTTGCTGAAATTGTTAATCATTTCAATTAGCTATTAAAAGTTGACTCTAAGGTTCTTTAAATAAACCTGCCTATGCTTATTCCCTCAATTTCTTTTTCTTGTCTTATTTCACACTAGCATTTCTAGCTATGTTGAAATGAAATGCTGAAAACAAACATCATTGCTTATCTTATTATGTCATCTTGGCTTCATGGCCAGTTTTCTGTAATGTTCTCTTCTCTAAAATATAATTGTTCTCTGCAAGCAGGTTTTTTGGGGAGCTTCTAGCCTTAATTTCAGTTCAGAGTAATAATCGCCTCAAATGCAGCCAGCTGTTAAAGTCCAGTCCTTTATTGTCTCTTCCAAAATAGCCTGGTTAGCTTTCTTAGAGGTCTATCTCTCTCCTTGGTTCTGAGAGCTCACCGCTAGTCCTTTGTCTCTTCCAGCTTCAGCCTCTAGCTGTGTCTGAATCCAAAGCCTCCAGCCAGCACAAAGATGGAAGATGGAATGAATCTTGACTCCTCCTCTGAGAGTGAGCTTGTGGGCTTGTGACTTGTGAATATCCTGGACTGAATCCTGACTTGTGAATCTCCCAAAAGTCTCTAGTGGGCTTGTAGGGAGCTTCTCCTTATATATCCTCTCTTAGAGGTGTGAATACTAATGTGTGAACCAATGTGTGATCTTTCCCAAATGTGTGAACTCCAAAGGTGTGAACCAAGTACATAAGCATTGTTTCTATCAATTCTAGTGACTGCTTAGCACCTTGTTTCAAGTTCTGGCCCATAAGTTTTCTTTCTCCCCCATTAGGTAGTATAGTAATTCATTCTTTAAATAACATTTGGGACTGACATTCATGATGGATACAAATGCTAAATTTCAGTTAAATATTAGTGAAAATCAAGATATAATTTTTCCCCATTCAAATTCACAAAATCTCCCCGAAAATCTATTTGTGGATTCCTTTGGGATCTATAAACCAAAGTTAAGAATTCCTGTTTTGGGTCCACACATTCAGGAGAACAATTGTAAACATGCTCAAAAGGCCATACAATTTTCCATACCCTTTGACCCAGAAGTATCACAGTTAGATCTATATTCCAAGGAGATCAAAAGCAAAAGGAAAAGGTCTTTATATGAGGAATGAAGGAATGAAGACTCAAGTTCAAATTCTGCCAACATTTACTTGCTGTATGATGCTGACCTATTCACTTAACAGCTCTCATTGTCTGTTTCCTCATCTATAAAATGAAGATAAATAATGATACCTATTGACATTGTTGGAAAGATTAAATTAGATAATGCATGTAGTGTTATACAAACATTAAAACTCTACTTGTTAGTTATTACTATTATTAAAGCATGTCAGCTTTCTTCCCAATCATTAGCATTTAAGTAGGAGTTCTTGGAATGCACAAATCCAACCAATCCATGTATAAACTTCTGGAGGTTAGTAATCTTGCGTGATGAAAAAAATTACTTCTTCATTTTAACATAACTGATTTCCTTTGTAATTCTATGTGCTTTATTTTATGCATTAAGAAACACTATTCTGAGAAGGGCTCAATAGATTTCACCAGACAGTCAAAAGTGTTCATGACACAAGAAAAGTTAAAAGATTTTCTGATTTAAAGGGATCCTACCATATAATTGGATTCTGTATCCAAATTTCTCTTTCTTTAAGAGCTATGTTCAGTTCACAGCAATCTGAACTTCATTCACTTAATTCTTGGCAGAAGCAGACAGAACCCTTTCTGTTCAATCGTCTCAAAGACAAATAAATTGTAACTACCAACGATTGTTTGGAATCAGACAAAAAAATTCTTAACAGTGTGAGTTCTTTCAAAATGTTTTAGATCTTCACTTGAGGTCACTCATTTTTCTTAGATTATTTTTAGTGAGAGTGTATTTCACATTTTTACTTGTCTTACTTGTGAGCTGTTTGTCTAGTTTTAGCCTTAATGGTAATGGCCAAAAAAAAAAAAAAAAAAAAAAAGTTTTTTAAGTAGTGTGCCAAAGGCACACTAATATCCATAAAGTACAAGAAAGTCAAGTCCCAAAACTCAGTTAGAAATTTAAGATTTTTCCATATCCTAATTACAGTCAAGCACAAACTTGTTCAGCGTATAGTATTATTAAAAACAGAAGATGGAAAGGGGAGGAGGATGCAGAGGGAAGAAAGGGAAGACAAGAGAGAAGATAATCAGAAAAGAGAAAGGGAACAACTATTGCCTTAAGTAAACTACCTGATTCTGTGGAACCTTCCTAATTTCCTGAAGCAGTATTTTCAATTGGGGATTCAGACAAGTCCCTGAAGACTTTCTAATATGATCTGCAAGGACTAGAAATGTTTTAACTGTTTAATTGGATCTCCACTAAGAGTATAGAGGGTATCACAGGAGTAGCTTAGAAGCATACTTCTATACAAGATGTGGGACTTTAAAATCCTTGCCTGTAAGATCTAAACAAGAGCTACTTTCTGTCATTCTAAAAGAAAACTCTGGGGGAAAATGAGACAAATTCTGAAACTTCCAAGGGTAACTGCTGGCAAAAAAATGGACTGAGTCCAGAATGTGCGTGTTGGATAGAAAACTGGCTAAGGTTTACTTACTGGATTTTTATGTATAGGGTGCTGCCAGTGAGGAACCTCTGTATATGTGCACAATCGTAGCTTCTCTGAACCTTATATTCTTAGCTGCTTGAGGCCCTAAATTATTAAATGGCTAATTCTGCTTCAATAGATTAACATTTACAATACAATGAAGAACGTATTAGAGGCCATATATGAACTCAGATCTTCTTAACTCACTATTGCATCTCTTTATAATCAAAATGTTGAATCATGCAACTTAATCCTAGTGAACATGCATGTCTCCTTCCCTCCCTCCTTCTCCCCCCCTCCCCCACAAGAATGGAGCTATGGCAGCTAGGTGTTGCAGTGAATAGAACACCAGTCCTGAGCTCAGGAGGATCTACTCTCTGACACTTAACACTTCCTAGCTGTGTAATCCTGGGCAACTCACTTAACCACAATTACTCAGCAAAACAAACAAACAAACAAAAAACATTGAGCTATGTTTTCCTTGCTTTTCATCAAAAGTTATTAAATTATGCATCTTATTCAAATGTAGTGTCTTTATTGACTATGTGCCTGGACTTGAATGTAAAAGGGCAAGGATTTTTTTTGTTTTTGACTGTTTGGTCTAAACCTGTGATTTTGATGTATTTTAAAATTAATTTTTACTTGTATGTTTTATTTTTGTCACTTAACATTTCAAAAGATATCCTTTTCTCCCAACTGCCCTATCTATTTTAAAATTAATTTTAAAATGTTATTTCAAAAATAATTTTTATTGGTATGTTTTATTTTTGTCACTTACAATTCAAAATATATCCTTCTTGAAACAATAAACTGGGAAAACATTTTTACAGTCAAAGGTTCTGATAAAGGACTCATTTCCAAAATATATAGAGAATTGACTCTAATTTATAAGAAATCAAGCCATTTTCCAATTGATAAATGGTCAAAGGATATGAACAGACAATTTTCAGATGATGAAATTAAAACTATTACTACTCATATGAAAGAGTGTTCCAAATCACTATTGATCAGAGAAATGCAAATTAAGACAACTCTGAGATACCACTATACACCTTTCAGATTGGCCAGAATGACAGGGAAAGATAATGCAGAATGTTGGAGGGGATGTGGGAAAACAGGGACACTGATACACTGTTGGTGGAATTGTGAATACATCCAGCCATTCTAGAGAGCAATTTGGAACTATGCCCAAAAAGTTATCAAACTGCATACCCTTTGATCCAGCAGTGTCTACTGGGCTTATACCCCAAGGAGATACTAAAGAAGGGAAAGGGACCTGTATGTGCCAAAATGTTTGTGGCAGCCCTGTTTGTAGTGGCCAGAAGCTGGAAAATGAATGGATGCCCATCAACTGGAGAATGGTTGAGTAAATTGTGGTATATGAATGTTATGGAATATTATTGTTCTGTAAGAAATGACCAACAGGACGAATACAGAGAGGATTGGCGAGACTTACATGAACTGATGCTGAGTGAAATGAGCAGAACCAGGAAATCATTATATACCTCAACAGCAATACTGTATGAGGATGTATTCTGATGGAAGTGGATTTCTTCAACAAAGACAAGATCCAACTGAGTTTCAATTGATCAAGGATGGACAGAAGCAGCTACACCCAAAGAAAGAACACTAGGAAATGAATGTAAACTGCTTGCATTTTTGTTCTTCTTCCCAGGTTATTTATACCTTCTAAATCCAATTCTCCTTGAGCAACAAGAAAACTGTTCGGTTCTGCACACATATATTATATCCAAGATTCACTGCAATCTATTTAACATGTATAGGACTGCTTGCCATCTTTGGGGAGAGGGCGGAGGGAGGGAGGGGAAAAATCGGAACAGAAGTGAGTGCAAGGGATAATGTTGTAAAAAACTACCCTGGCATAGGTTCTGTCAATAAAAAGTTATTTTAAAAAAATAAATAAATAAACTAAAAAAAATATATATATATATATATATATATATATATATATATCCTTCTTTTCCAACTGCCCTCCTCCAAAAGTCACTTCTTATAACACATAATGAAGAAAGAGAAGAACAACATATCAAATGACTCTGACAATATATGCAATGTTCTACTCTTTATAGTCCTAAACCTCTACACAGAAGGAAGGGAGGTACATTTTCTCTTTTTATTTTTTAGAATGAAAATTTCACAGCAGTTTTATTTTTATTGTTGTTCTTTCCATTTACATGTTGCAGTCATTTTGTATATTGTTTTCCAGCTTCTGCTTAATTCGGTCTATATCAGTCTGTCCATTTAAGTCTTTCCCATATTAGGAGCGTGAATCTTACTTTCTAATATTAAATATAAAAAAGGCTTCTCTCCAAAGAAAAAAATGTCTCTTGTAAAACAACTTTAGAATAATTCATTTGTATAAACAGGTATTCAAGGAGAAAACCATAATTTTTTTTATTTTATGGACCATGTACTAGACAGATAAACTTCAAGCGATAATTTTCTGAGTGGTGGAAGGAGAGATATATTTGGAAATGAAGGTGATGCAAAAACAAAAGATATCAATAAATTTCTAAAAATAATTTTAATATACCCATCAGATAAAAAAGCAAAGAACCAACATAATGCAAAAATAATTTAAAAAGTAATAATTTAATAGGATCTATAAGTTTAGCTTTGATCTCAACTGAACATTTTTATATAATGATATTGTAATTTGATTTATAACTGTACTACTATAAACCTAAAATCAAAGGAATAATTTAATTCTCTTAATTTGACTTCACACACAAAAAACTTACTGCTTCCTGAATTAGTTAAGGGTATGACCATAAAGGAAAGGGGATCTTGCCTTTAGTCTCAGAAAAAGTAGAAAGTTATCAAACACATCAATTCAAGATAGTGTTTACATACAAATCTGCAAAAGTAACTTCACAGTCAAACAGGAAAATCAATAGGAATAACACATGGGCCTTAAATGGAAAAAAGTAATTTAAAAAACACCCACCAAGTTCAAGAAATCCTTTGAAGCTTCAAAAACAAAAATATACATAACAACAAAAGCTGATTTAATGTTTAATCATATTTGTTTCTGATGACAAGCCACAGATTTTGTCTACGGAGCTAAAGTTACAACATCAAAGTCCTCCTTTCTTCCAAAAGTGAATGTTCCTGTCAATCTCTGTTTAGCTTTTAGTGTACTAAGATTTGGATTGCCTAAAGCCTGGAAAGGAAATGTCCAGCTGCCAAAGTCCTTCTCTAATAATTCATAAGAAGTATATGAAAAGATCTAACAATAATATAAAATCAATTTAAAGAGGGAAGATATTTGTACCTGCTATTCTGATTTGAATTTTCTCTTTTAAAAATTTACATGAAATGTCAAACCTCTTTATAAAAAAAACATCTTTATGACAAAAAAATATATTTGTGCTCTAGTGGTGTACGTATTTCCAACAATATTATACTATATCATAGATTAGCCACCTATCACATGTAATAAATTGATCCTGTGACTAAATTACTTTCTTATGGTATAATAATAATTATTCTATCAACTAGCATTTACATAATACTTACTGAATGCCAGGCAGTATGCTAAACACTTTTTACAAATATTATCTCATTTGATCTTCACAAAAATCCCGAAAAGCAAAACTGTTCTACTACTATTAGCTAGCTAATAATAGCTAACATTTATATAGTGCTTACTACAGGCCAGGTATTGTGCTAAGCACTTCACAATTATTGATATTTACAAGAACATGGAGAGGAAGGTGTTCTTGCTATCTCCATTTTACAGATGAGGAAACTAAGGCAAGCAGATATTAAGTGACTTGACCAGGGTTACAGTTCTTAGGTGTCTTAGGTCTTTACATGAACCCAGGACTTCTTGAATTTAGGTCAAGACCTCTATCCACTGCATTCTCCAGCTATTAACATTATACTCCAATAACAGATGCCAACTAGATAAAGGCTCTTCCTGATTCTGCTGGTACCCTATTTGTGCTAGTCTTTCCCTATTTAACACTTAACTTGTATAGAATTCCTTTAAAACCACTGTTTCTTCTCAATTTATGAGACATCTAAGCAAATATCATGTGACAAATAGGGTGAAATGATTGACAAAGGTATAAAGTATCAAAACCTACTGAATTCTACTGCAATTTGTGAAATTGCAAAGGTCTGGCACAAAGAATTTGAAGATTAATACAGAGTTCACCAAAACAAGATCTAACCTGTATCTAAACCAAAAAGGGCAAACAAAAAAACAAAAAAAATCCCCAAAACCACATTTTCAGCAAATATATTGTCCCATGAGCGTAATTTTGATGGCAAAAGTTATTAATATATGTTGGGAAAAATACAAATAGATTTATTTGCCTTTATTTAGTCTTTATTATATTCAAAGTCACATGAATCAATTCCCCCTAAGAAGCATTTACAAATCTGAATTATTAAAATAAAACATTAATTAGCTATGCAAACTGAAATATTTTTAGGCAATTTTTTTTTGAAAAAAATAAATGGCAAAAAAGGGAGTAAAGATAGGATCACATCTGAGTCTCAAACCTAATGCCACTCACTATCTCAAATGAGTTGGTTAAAAAAAAAATTTCTTTAAGATAGTTCATTTTCTAGTATGGCAGAAACTAGGCATTGACCCATACTTAACACTGTACACCAAGATAAGGTCAAAATGGGTTCATGACCTAGACATAAAGAATAAAATTATAAATAAATTAGGAAGAACTTATGATAATTTACCTCTCAGACATGTGGAAGAAGAAGGAATTTATGACAAAAGAAGAACTAGAGATCATTATTGATCACAAAATAGAAAATTTTGATTATATCAATTGAAAAGTTTTTGTACAAACAAAACTAATGGAGACTAGATTAGAAGGGAAGCAATAAACTGGGAAAACATTTTGACAGTCAAAGGTTCTAATAAAGGTATTTCCAAAATATATAGAGAACTATCTCTAATTTATAAGAAATCAAGCCATTCTCCAATTGATAAATGGTCAAAGGATATGAACAGACAATTCTCAGATGAAGAAATTGAAACTATTTCTAGCCATATGAAAAGATGTTCCAAGTCATCATTAATCAGAGAAATGCAAATTAAGACAACTCTGAGATACCACTATACACCTGTCAGATTGGCTAGAATGACAGGGAAAGATAATGCGGAATGTTGGAGGGGATGTGGGAAAACTGGGATACGTTGGTGTAATTGTGAATACATCCAGCCATTCTGGAAAGCGATTTGGAATTATGCCCAAAAAGTTATCAAACTGTGCATACTCTTTGATCCAGCAATGTTACTACTGGGCTTACATCCCAAAGAGATACTAAAGAAGGGAAAGGGACCTGTATGTGCCAAAATGTTTGTGGCAGCCCTTTTTGTAGTGGCCAGAAACTGGAAACTGAGTGAATGCCCTTCAGCTGGAGAATGGCGGAATAAATTGTGCTATATGAATGTTATGAAATATTGTTTTTCTGTAAAAAAAAAAAATGACCAGCAGGACGATTTCAGAGAGGCTTAGAGAGACCTACATGAACTGATGCTGAGTGAAATGAGCAGGACCAGGAGATCATTATATATTTCAACAACAATACTATATATGATGATCAATTCTGATGGACGTGGCCATCTTTAACAATGAGATGAAACAAATCAGCTCCAATAGAGCAGTAATGAATTGAACCAGCTACACTCAGCAAAAGAACTCTAGGAGATGACTATGAACCACTACATAGAATTTCATATGTTGTCCGCCTGCATTTTTGATTTCCTTCACAGGTTAATTGTACACTATTTCAAAGTCCGGTTCTTTTTGTACAGCAAAATAACTGTATGGACATGTATACATATATTGTACTAAACATATACTTTAACATATTTAACATGTATTGGTCAACCTGCCATGTGGGGGAGAGGGTGGGGAGAAGAAGGGGAAAAATTGGAACAAAAGGTTTGGCAACTGTCAATGCTGAAAAGTTACCCATGCATATATCTTGTAAATAAAAAGCTATAATAAATAAAAAAAGATAGTTCATTTGCTGAATATTGAAAACTATCTTTATGTGTATTTGAAAAAATAAAATACTATTGAGAAGAAAGGCTCATTTACACACTGCACTTCAAAATCAAATCTAATTCCTATTTTACAGGAGAATAAGTTAAGGTTCTGACAAATTCAGTAACTTGTGACAAGTTTCTAAAGCAACAGGACAGAAGCAGTTCTAGAATCTATTATTTCCTAATTCCAATACCATGTCTAAAAAACTAATCTTTATATTTTCAACAAGGGTTAAAACAAATAAGAAATAATTTTTTATGTTTTACTATAGCAAATAATTATTTTAAATTGAAGCAAATATTTAATGAAATTAGCAATATTTAATACTCTTGAAGAGTTCCTTAAAAGGTGATAACAGCAGTCAGGTACTATTAATAAGTTAAAACAATATAATTTTTTTAATCAATTCTCAATTCTCCTTGTACATTATGTATCTCAAACAAATCTGTAACACTGAGTTCAATATTACTAAGCAGGTCTCTGGTTTTGATTTCCCTTCTTGCCTAAATGTTATTAATGTATTTCTTTTATTTATCCAAGCCAAACTAATTGGGAAAATAGATCACTAAATGGCTATATGCTATGGGGCATAAAGACCTCACACCTCTCCAGATTTCAATTTCCTCATTTGTGATGGGGTACGGGAGGAGTAGGTATTAGACTAGATGATCTCTGAAGTCCCTCCTAATTCTATACTTCAATGAGTCTTTGCAACAAAGATATTATCATACATTTAAAAATCAAAATAAAAATTATTTTTGTTATCTATCCTTATAACATAGCCAACTAAAAACCTGACAGTAGCTATGAATTCTAAATTATTACAACATCTACTTATTGGTACAATATTGATTTGAATGTAGTCTGTGACCCTAAAAATGAGCTATCTTTTGAAGGAAAAAAAGTTTTATATAGCAGATGTGGGAGTAGAGGAGAAAAATGGGTAAATGTGAATTACGTAACAAGTAGAATATCGGATTTAAAATACCTAAACATTTTACACACATTCTAGATAAGTCATCTCTATAATATAAATAAATTAAGGTAAAAATAATAAATCTGTTCCATTTTTTTGATCTGTAAAAACAAAATAGATCACATTTTCTAATAATAAAAAGGTTAATATTAGGGCTTTATCTCTAAAATCTGTGTTCTTTTTAAGAGACAAAGAATCTGCTATATAAATATGTTTAAAGGAAAATTGTTATTCACAATATTCAAGTACAGAAAGAAAGAATTTCTAAAACATAAAAAAGTCATAGAAAACTTACAGAAAAATTTTTTTGCCTTTTTTCCTTCAAGAGTTCACAAGAGAAAATGGAGAAACAAAATGCTACAGGATTAACTTTGATGACGTTTGCAATAAAGTTAGCATTAAATTGCTACCTGAACATTGAAAGATCCTTTTTAGTCAGGGACAAATATTGCTCCAATAGTGCTATTACAAACTTCTTACAGCAGTAACATGGTACATTATAAGCTTGCTTACATGATAAACTCTTTAAGAGGGTCAGGATTCTGCAGCCCTCTTAAACAAATAACTTTCTGTCTTACATTTCCTAGAAGTCAGTTAGCTAAAACTCACATACTGCACAGTATCCACTTACAGTTTTATAAGATCTAACCCTTCCACCTTCCAACCAGGTTATGTTAGCAATCAACTTTTGATACAATACCAAGAATAAAACAGCTTTTTCATTCAATTAATTTTTTTTTTGCATTGTATGCTTGTTTCTTTATTTCTGTTGGATATAGATCCAAATTAATGACTCAAAAAAGTTGTGACAGAATTGTAACCAAGACACTAATAAAATCTTTGGAATTGTAAAGACAAAAAGAAGTACACTGAATTTCACCTAGCTTTACCATTTATTTCTGTCTTTAGCATGAATCACCTAACATTTCTTTTCAATATATCATGTGCTATAAAAGTATACCTCCTTCCCCCTATATCTCTCTCTTAAAAGTCTAGGAACATTTGCTCATCCAGTTTATCTCACTAGCTAATGATTTGGCAAGTCAATTAATATCCCCAAATCTTATTTTCCTCTAATATAAAACAAAAATACTTCTGAAACCTATTTCACAAAGCTGTTGTGTAGAAAGCCCTTTGTAAGCCATAAAACATCACAAAAAAATAACTGCTACTAGATTATGAACTTTCATGGATATAGCTCTTACCTAAATTTTATCTTTCTCCCTCTCATCATTATGCTCTCTACACATACTTTTTTTTTTTAAGCACAGGTGCTTAAAATTGGGAAAATCAAATACCAAAGAATCCTTTTATGTTAGCTCAGTTCATTGTGAGAAAAAGCACTGCCAGAACATGACATAAAATGATGCAAACTGATGTATGCCCCTAACTAAAAAACAAAACCATTTTACTTCCTGTCATCTACAATACAGAAATTGAATTTTTACCAGTTTGGACCAATTTTATTCTCACTTTGATTTTTTTCCCCCGATCAGGCTGATTCACTTTCTTATTCATTCTTGCATCCCAGTCCTTCAAATATGTCTGGCCTAAAATATTGTCTAATATTCAAGAGTACTAAAAAACCCTAAAACAGACTAATGTAGGTGATAGTTTCATTTTTACCCTTAAATAGTATAAGAAAAAGAGAAAACTTTCATGAACAGTAGGAGGTTAGTTCAGATGATCGTTTTCTTTCGATTTTCTGCTTCAAATTATGTTCCAGCAAGCCTTAAATAAGAATACTGAGTTCAAATTGCTCAATGTCCTCTATCTAATTATACTTTCTTTGCCATGGTTTATGTGTTTCTTCATAATGAAAATATTTTTTCATGTAAGCTCTTTGAAGATAAGAATTTTGTCCCTTTTTTTATCTTCTCCTAATGCCCAATGAAAGTTAAGTCAGCATAGTGAATAGAGACCTGGCCCAGAAACCAGTTTGAACTCCAATCAATGTTACTCTGGACAGGATTCTTGACCTCTCAGTGCCACACTTGACTTTCTAAGATTCTAAATTGCATAAAAAATGTCCATCCTTCATTGACAGAAGGAGTTCCTTTTTCTGGGAATCTTCTATACCAAAGAAATCACTAATCCAATCTGCATTCCTATGAATAATGCTAATACTGTGCTCCAACCAGATCAAGAAACAGAAATCTGAGTTACCTTGTTGTGAACCAAAAATGTTCTTAAGTTTTTTGGGAGATGAAGGAACACCAAAATGATAGCTTCAGTGGCCTCTATTCATTTGGATAATAAGTCAGTTTTGAGGTGGTTAAACACAATTCCTATATATTTGTGGTAGAAAGTACAATCTACATCCAGAGAGAGAACTATGGAGAATAAATGTGGATCAAAGCATACCAATTTCACCTTTTGTTTTTGTTTGTTTACTTGATTTCTTCTCTCAAGCTTATTTCCTTTTCATCTGATTTTTCTTGTCCAACATGACAAATATAGAAATATGTTTAGAAAAATTGTACATGTTTAATTTTTGTTTAAGGGAGGAAAAAGGAGAGAAAAGAGGGAGAAAAATTTGGAACACAAGTTTCTGCAAAGATGAATATTGAAAACTATCTTTGCATATATTTGGACAAATAAAAAAGTTATAAAAATTAATCACTCAAATTTTTCCAGTTACTAAGGAAATCATACTTATTTCTATTACCACTTTAAAATCAAGGAAATCTTACATCCATTCTTCAGTACCACAAGCTAAACAAAAGTAAATCAAATGATCAAAATGCTAACCTTCAAAAAATAACTCAATAAAATATGTTGATGTTTGTCACATTTCAGTTTGCATTGTCAAATTGTACTGAATTTTAATTCTTTGAATATATACTACTTAGCAGATCACTGTTTCTCAACCTGTCAAAATTACAGTGTTGTTTGCATATTAAATGAAAATGGTAAACTTTAGTGAACTTTAGTAATAAGTTTTCAAAACATGAACCAATATTTCTTTTCCATAAGATCCCCACTCTCCAGTTAAAAACCAGGAATTCAAGAATGTCTTTCTTGAAAACCAAGGCTTTAAAGGAAAAAAAATCTATCTTGGATAAGAAAAAGACACAAGGAAACAGAGAAACATAGACTTGGAAATTATCAATAGATAATAAAGGTAACAAGAGGGACAAATTGCTAAAAAAAAAAAAAACTGTGAGGTAAAATTTTGGGGAATCACCTTAAGGAACTGGAAAAGTCAGGGAGGAAGCAAAAAAAAAAAAAAAAAGAAAAGAAACATTTAGAGAGAGAGATGAAAAGAATTAGGAGAATGAAGAACTTGAAACCAAGAGAAGAGAAACAAAGAAGTGGATAGACAAATAATATCAAATTTTCCACAAATGTCAGGGAAGACAAAGATAGGATAAAACTATTACACTGTAGGAGCAAGAGCTGAGGTGCAAGAGGCAGAAGAGTAAGCAGGTGGTAAAAGAGCAGAAGTATCATGTACAGATTTCTTTTTAAGGACTCTGAGAGTAAAGAGAAGGGGGGGGGGGGAATAGCTTGGATAGATGGGCCAAAGGAACTCATTTTCAAGACTCGAGGGAATCAAGAATTTTGCCAAGTAGGTGGGAATATAACTATCAAAAAAGGAGAGAAGAATTCAAGATAGATGAGGTGGGATAGAATCAGGTACTGGAAGAATAGGAAAAGATAGGATTCAAGAGCATGAGTAGAGGAATTAGCTTAATTACAGATTAGAAATACCTCTTTCTCTGTGATCCAGAAGTAAAAAAGCAAAAGGTAAAGGATACTTGAGGAGTTTTGAAGACCAGAAAAAAGATAAGTTTGTGGAAACTCCTTTCACATGGCCTAAATCTGAAGGACGAAGCTTCTGAAAAGGAGGATCCAGTAAGAGACATGAAAAATGTGTATTATTAGATAGCAGTGAAGAAGTGAATATATGCTACCACAAATTTGTAATAGGCAAAACTCCCCACTTTGTAATTTTTTTCCAGGAATATTCAACAACCTAGTAAAAGGAAAAAGTCAGATGTTTGGGATTATCATTGGATGAGGATTAGAAGGTTTTAGAGTAATGGAAAACCTAAAAGATGAGGAGTTCTATGGTGAAGACTGATAAACTTCTTAAATTCAGTATAGCACAGTTCCAAGAAATGGTATGATATAAAGTTTAAGCATATCATTGGTAAAGAGAAGACAGTCATGGAAAAGATGGAGAAAAATTTAAGTGAAGATGCTAAAAGGGATGTGAACATAAATACTTAAGTAAACAGTATTATATATTCTGGGCACTATGCCAGGCACTGGGGATATAAAGACAAAAACTAAGCACAATAACAAACTTATATTCTGGGGCATATCATATGCAGAAATAAATTAGTTTTCATGGTTAACATTTATGAATAGTTCTAGAGCACTGAGGTTAAGTGACTTATGCAGAGTCATGGAACAAGTCACATGTCGGAGTACAACTTAAATCTAGGTCTTCCTAACTCATTAAGTCAGCTTCCCTAAAAACAAAATATCTACAAAGTACATGCAATGTAATTATGGAGGACTAAGGGAAAAGAAAACAAACAAGACCTTATGAAACATTTAACTTTATTCTTTAAAAGAGGTAGGGATTTCTAGAGGGTTAAGGGGGAAAAAAAATGAGAAGAACTGGGGGGAAAGGGATTGTCATTCTAGCCAAGACATTAAGATGGGAGATATAATACTATGTAGAGAATAATATAAGTAAGCCAGTTTGCCTAGAATATAGGATGCTATTAGAATATAATGGCTAAGTTCAACAAAGTAGCTGGGAGACCCATGAGGAGGTCCAGTAGACAAAAACAAAAAAGACTGAAAAAGAGTAGAATAAGCTTGGACTTCAGAAGAGGCAAGCCACTGAGGTAGAAGGTTAGGTAGAAAAATGTTTTGGAATTAACCCCTCCTATTGGCCCTGGAAGCTAAGGACAATGGGAGATGGAGTTGGGCTTCAGCTAAAAAGGTTTTGGGGCACCTGGTTTCCCTAGGGAAAGCCAAGTTTCATTTAAAAGTGAGAAGAAACAGTCTAGGAGCACAGTGGAGTAAGAGAATCGATATCACAAAAGCTCCAAAGGGCACCAGGGCACTGACTGCAACAATCCTTCTCCTTATCTCTAATGTGATGCTTCTCATTTGTCTTGGACTTGGAAAACAAATAATCAAGTTCATTATAATTGTATGTATAGTATGGATAAATGGGATTGGCTTATAATTAAAACTGAGTTTCAGTGAATAGACTTTGCAGCATCTATTTTGCCTACTCTGAGGTTCTTTTCTGACTCTGTCTTAGACGTGTTGAGTCATCTCTAACTAGGTCTTATACCAACTCCATAGGAAACATTAAAAATTTAGGCTACTGAAGCAAGTCAGAACATAATCTTCCTGTGTTAGTTTTTTTTTAAAACATTATACTACACTGTAAGTTTTGTTTTTGTTCTTTCCCCAGTGGTATTCCTTACCATAGGAATTATCAGTGATCTTCACCCTTCTTGGAACTAGTATCCTTATAGTCCATGTCACATAGATTAGCCCTTATCCAATTTTCTCATATGAACATGCTTTATTTCCCTAACTAAACTATAAAACCTCAGGAGGGAGGGGCCACATTTTACACTGTCTTTTCCCATAAGACCTGTCACAGGTTGGGGCACACAATTCAGAGGCAATAGATATTTGTTCATTGACTAATTAGAACCCATGCAATCCACTGTGCCTATCTCCAAATATTATTTCAAGCTTAAGAAAACATGTTGCCTTTCATATGGAAAAATGACTTTGATTCCTTTCCAAAACATAAAAAGGACAAAGATGACTTAAAAAAAAGGAAAAGAAGATTAAATTCCTCAAATACTCTTCTACTTACTGATGCTGGGTTCTTTATGATATGATATCATAAAATGAAATGCTATGAATTTAGACCTTACATTAGTTTTTCTTCTAATTGGGGAGCTTGAAAAGACAAATTTCATTTTTAAAATAATTGCATTTTTAAAAAAGAAGTTTTGCCACAAAAAACCCTTATAAAATTATGATGTGTTTAAAAGGTTACTTAGTATAGGTCACCTGTAACTTATAAAGGCAGGTTAGCAACCTATAATGTTTATGACATGGTTTAAAATGAATGTATCACAGGGGAGCTAGAACAAAGAAACTGCCTTTCCTCACTCTCTTAAACCCATACTTCGCCTACTGTCCTAACCAGAAAGATTTCTAAGTATGGAGCTAACTAACTAATACCATGTGGGTGTCATATCCACACCACTGGAGCTGGTCATGCACTATTTATTTAGTTTGGTTAGACACATTGAAACCTGGGGTAAGCTGAGACTCAAGGAGCAGGAAACAAACAAATATCTTGATTGTACAAGTTATTTCATTAAAATTATATGGAATTAATAAAAGAGATTTTTTTTTACAAATATTAAATTAAATAAAAAATTTCGCCAAACAAGATTCTATTTATTCTGTACCAACATTACAGGAAGGAATCTTTAGCAAAAAGAATACTGGATTAGAAGTCAGAATATTAATCCTCATATTTTCTTTTTTCTCATTTTTTTTAAGTCCTTGATGTCTGGCTCCTCTCCTGATCTGACTGCTCTCCCCAAAGTTACCAATGAACTCTCAAATGCCAAAACTGATGGTGTTTGTCTGTCTTGCTCTTCATTTTTTAAAACTGCAGCATGACACTAATCACACTATTCTCCTCTTGTATACATTTCCTTCTTTAGGTTTTCATAAATCTATACTTTCCTAAGTTTTTCTACCTGTCTACCCCCTCCTTCTTAGTTTCCTTTGCTGGATGTAACCCCAAGGCTCTGTCCTGACTTCTACCTCTCTATTCTAACTTGATGACTTAATCAGATTCCACAGGTTTAGTTATCATCTTCAAGTTGATGACTCCCAGATCTATATACTAGATAGAACTAATCTCTCTTGAACTCATTTCATATCACCTAATCTCTAAGTCACCAGGTGCAAAACAATACTTTCACTCATTCTACTTACCTCTCAATGGTCAAATCTCATTTCTAATTATATAATACATCTTACATATATATATTCCTTTCTCTTGATTTAGCAACACTCTCATTCAGATCCTTATCACCTTCACGTGGACTGTTAAAATAGTCTAAATGGTCTTCTAAATTGGTTTCTTGGCCTCCAATGTCTCCATATTCCAATCCTTCCTCTAGAGAGCGACTAAGTGATTTTCTTAAGCATAAGTACAACCATATCACTGCCCTACTCAAATTCCGGTGGTTCTCCATTATTATAGCAACAAATTCATTTTTGCATTTAAAACACTGCAACATCTGGTCAATCAAGTTATCCAGCCTTATTACATATTACTTTATTTTATTCACGCTACTTACAATCCAGTTATACTGCTTTCTTTCCTCATACATCATTCTATGCCTTTGCATTACCTGTCTCTTATGCCCAGAATACTTTTCTTTCTCTCCTCTGCTTTCTAGTTTCTCTAGCTTCTTTCAAGTCTCACTCAAGTGCCACCTTCTCCATAAAACCTTTCCTGATTTCACTCACATATCAGATGATCTTGCATATACCTATATATGTACATATTGCTCCCTCAGCAAGACTATAAATATAAAGCTCAATAACAGAACTATTTCACTTCATTTCAGTAATTATAGCACAATGCTTAGTACATACATAGTATGTGCTTAATAAATATTAATAAATACTTACTGATTGATTTTAACAAAAATTTGAGCCTAAACACCCATGAGTGTACAGGCCACTGCAAAACACAAAGTCCTCGCCCATAGGAAGCATATGATTCATGCAATTAAGACAGCATGACTAAGTAAAATAGAGTTTGACTACTGATATTGCCTTACTACAAATCTAAGAGAAAGTGGAAGGCATGGTTTTCTTATATTACAGAAAAAAAATAAAAAACAAAAACAAACTCCAAAAAAAAAAAAACAAAAAACCCTCAAACAATGCATATCACATCCTCCACTGAGGAAAAAGACTTAAATACTACACCTCAGTTAAAATAAGAACTCTGTAAGTAGCAATTCTTATTAACCAACCTTATTTAACTATAACTTTTTTCCAGATACCTTAAAAATACAATAACATTAAGTGATAAATGATGTCAAGAAATTAATTGTGAAAATACTTCTCTGAGTGCCACATTTCATACTAAAAAGTGAGGGTTTGTCTATTGTCTTTAGTCACCTGAATGCTAGAGAGACTTTCAAACTTACTATACTGCTCCTATTCACCATGTCATCAACTTCTTGACACCCAGGAAGTAACATTGGCATTGCGAGTCAACCCAAACTCAAGAAAAATCTAATTCTGTGATCTCCATTTTCAATCTTCTTGGGCCTATCACCTAACAAAATAACCTTAAAATCACATCAATTCTAAGGGGAACATCGATATTGTATTTTCCTTCCAACCATCTGGAAATGATAGGTAGTCAGTCAATTCTCAGGACAGGTAGCTTTTGAAGAATAATGATTTCTCACTACCTGAGAAATGGGTACTCAAGAGATCTCTACTAGTTTTGGGACCAATTCTTTTGCTATTGCCATAAAGAACATTGAAAACATGAGCTATATGACAAATATGGAAATATTTTAAATGACTGCATGCATATAATCCATGTCAGATTGCTTGATGTCTTAGGGAGAAAGGGAAGGAAGGAGAAAAAAAGAATTCAAAAGCTTACTAAAATGAATCTCGAAAACTATCATGTAATTGTAAAAATAAAATACTATTACAAAAACATAAGCTCTAACCTCCTTATTCTGACATTTATCTAAAAGAAAGGTGGCCACAAATATTCTAGCTTTTAAAGTGTACATTAAAAAAACAGATATGATAACACAACAAAGAAATATATTGACAATACCCCTATACAAGGGTAAATACTTAACCACACAAGAGATTGAGGTAGTTAAAAAAGATAAAATAATTTTATTACACAAAATTTAAAAGCTTTTTTGCATTAGCAATATTAATGCAACTGGGACAAGAAGGGAAACAGATTAGGGAAAATAATTTTATTAAATATTTGTAATAAGAGTTTAATGTCTAAGATAAATAGGTAACTAACAGAAATATTTAAGAACAGAAGCCAATCCTTCCCACCCCAAGACATAAGGAGTCAAAGGATTTGAATAAACTGTTCTTATAGGAATACAAAACTATTAACAATCATATGAAAGAATGTTGCAAGTAACTAATAATAAAATAATAAAACTATTTTCTAATGATTAAAATAATCCATTAATTTCACTTCATACAAAATGTCAGTGTCTGAGGGGTTGTGGAAAAAATAGGCACACTAATGATTGATTGATAAAACTATGAACTGGTCCAATCACTGTGTAAAGCAATTTGGAATTCAGCTAAGAAAATAGCTAAAATGCTTTTAAAATTTTGAATTCAAAGATCTGTTTACTGAGCATATCTTCCAAGGAGGTCAATGACAAAAGGCCCCAAAGGCACCTAGTTACAGCAGCATATTTTCTAGCATTAAAAAGCTCAAAACAAAATACATGTCCATCAATTGGGAAAAGGCTAAAATAGCTATAATAAATGAATAACAGAATATGTGTAAGAAAAAATAAAGATGATGAATACAAAGAAGCATGGGAAGACCTATAAGAATTGATGTAAAGTCAAGTAAGAAGAAACAGAAAAACAATAAGCCCTAAGAAAAAGGACAATGCAAATGGGAAAGAATAGCAACAACACAAACAAAATGTTGAGAAATTATGATCAGTTATTTTCAAAGAAGAAATATCAGAAGATACTTTGATACTTTCCCTAAATTATTTGTAGATATGAAGAAATATATGAAAAAGCCACAATTTCAATCCTAATAAGTTTTGCTAAACTATTTTTCCCATTTAAAAATTCTATATTATAAGAGATTCTCTTGGAAGAGGAGGGAAGGCAAAGAAATTAGAAAATAAAGATGATATAAAAACAAAAATTAGTTTAACATTTTTAATTAAAAAATAAAATTTCATAATGTTACAAATCCTGAGCTTCTACGCATATAATTAAGCATAGAAAATACTTCTGTTTTAATAGGAAGCCAGAAATATAAAATATATAAGACAGCTGCTCTTAACTGCATAAAATCTTCAAAACAGCTGTGTTTTCTCATGGATTCTCTTAGCTATCTTTTATCTTTGAAAATAAGATCTCTTACACATATTTAGTTTAATGCCAATGCAATTTAGGGGGGAAAAGATCAAAGTGTGCACTCTGCTCAAGTCTTGTCTTTACTACATAACTCTTGTGATTTTATAACTTGAAACAAAAACAAAGACTACTCCCTGCAGCACTGGAAATGTTCACATCTCTAAAATTTCAACTGGAAGAAATACTGATTAGAAGAAATTTAAAAGTATGCATTGGCAAGAATGAAATGCTTCTATGATCAACTATTCAGGCAAATTTATCTCAAATGAAAATCAACTGGTTGCTACATACTGTAATACCCCTAATTATATATTGTCCTTGCATATGTTACTACATGGGAGAAAAGTATCTCATTTTTCTAAAAACAGTTCTAGCAAAAAAGTATCTCTGAAATAAAAGTCATCATTTTAGCTTTTTTTTTTTGAAGGAATGAGGAAAACATTCAAGAACAAAGCACCTTTTAATTGATTATTAGAAAATAATTTTCAATTGCTACTTCTTAAATATTTTTTCTATATCAAATATTTTGTTATTGGATCAAAGTTTGCTATATCATGTCATTCCACTCAAAAACTTTCAATGGGACTCCAATGCCTATCAAGTAAAGTCCAAACTTCTTAGTCTTATAATCACTCCTTCTATAGTCTAGCATCAACATTTCCTAGACTTATTCTAATCAATAATCCTTCAAATTACACCACTCATTCTCCAAACATATCCACATGTTTTCTATTTCTGTGTCCTCTCCTGTGTCTAGAATTAATTTTATTTCTTCTAAACACTTTCAATCTCCCTCATCTCAATATAAAAATCTTACTTATTCTGCATGTCCCCAAATCAAAATCCATGCATTGAACTCCATCCTATTTACAAACCTTATCCTCCCATACCTGGAAGGAATCATATCTTCACAGACCTTACCCCCTTTTATTTGTCCCTCATTCTATACTCTCACTTTCCAATCATCTATTTATAAGTATTCATTCTTCCGGGCTAACCTACAAGGCTTCTGAAGACAGGAAATTTGCTTATCTTTGTATTACTCTTTGCCTAGAAGAATGCCCCATATATATAAAATTAGAAAATAATTTTCAATTGCTACTTCTGAATATATATATACATATATATATAATTTTTTAAATGTTTAATTGAATTATAATGACCTCTTGATATGGTCATGACTTTTAGATAAGCCATTCTGAGACTCAGGTTCCTTATCTGTGAAATGCAATAGTCTGAAGACACAAATCTGAAGATCCCTTTCTCATGTTCCACCCATTTGTTAACTATAAGCTGGAAACAATTACAGTGGATTAATTTCTTTTTCAAAATTAAGTAACAAAAACTAAGATCATTATTAAAAATTGAAAGCATTATCCTTCATATTAAGTATAAGAAAAGAAATGTGAAACTTGTTAGAGAGAAAATTTAAACAAATCAGAAACAAAAACATGAAGGGCATATGATAACTCATAAAATAACTTTCAATATGAGAGGGATGTATGAATTTCCCACACTGATTCAATACTAAAAAAGCCAAGAATGCTTATAAATCATTAAATAACTGTGTTCTTACCTCATAAGACCAGACACACTGTACTCCTGCAAATCTCCGGACACAGCGTCCCACCTCCACATCTTCATGGGTTGTATACATTTCTCTCAAGCATTCTCCAATGTGTGGTACCATTCTTCGAAGCACCTCTCTGCTCATGATCACACCAGGACCACCCATGCAGAAATTCTCACCAGGTTCAAGAGCCAATTTTCCCATCTCTTCAGTTGTGCCCAGTCCTGTCTGCCCAAGAAAGAGGGGTTCACTGCTATTCAAACTCCTTAGAAAATTCTCCAGACGATCTCCTTTGATGTAAACATCATCATCAGCTCTCATAAACCATTCATACTTGTCCAAGTAGTGGTCGTGCATGTACTTGAGCATCATAAAGGACTTCTTCTGGGGTGGATAGGAATCGTCCACTCCCTGTAGTGGCACTATGGGAATTGGTATGGATGTGTCTGAACCCTCACTAGAGAAGAATTCAACTTTCCCAGGAATTGTCTTGGACCATGTTCTAGAATCAAAATAAATTCCAGTTAGAGCTCAAATGAGAGAGGAAAATAAACTAATTTTATATTCAATAATCTTTTATACTTCAAATTTCCAGAGTTTGGGGTATCTGCTCATTCTGAAAAATTAGTGTCTTTCATAAGAATGGAAAGCAAATTGCTTTCTCCCTCCATTATTTCTGAGAAGCAACTGATGCCAATGATCAAATCCTGTTACAAAAGATACCATAGGATAAAGGGTGGAATATCAAAATGTTCCCTTCAAACTTAAATTTTATTAAATGATTTAATTAGAAATCAGATTTACAAGTCCCAAAAGATCATTACCCATGGATTTTGGTACCCAGAAGACGTACTACTGTGTATGGAGAAGACTTTCCCTATCTCCAAAAAACTAAGGCCTAAATGTCTCTCTGAATCACTCATTCTCTTTAATCACAAAGTACACAGCTTTGAAAATTATCCAATATGCCCGTCACAACAGCCTATCTCCAGTTTTAAAATACAGGCCCAGAGATTAAGTGATTTGCCCAAGGACACACCACAGAAACAACTGAAACCAGACAAGAAGCAAGAGAGAACAGCACTTGGGAAGGTATATATGACTTTGAATACCACTTCTACCACTTCTACCTGAGGCATCTTGGTCAAGTCACTTAATAGCTCTGCATGTTGGTTTCTTTATCCATAAAAGGTGAGGGTCAGATGAGATGATTTCTGTGGTTCTTTCTAGTTCTAAGGTCCCATGAATCCAGTTATTCTCATTTCTAGTACAATCCTTATCTTCTTATTATACTATGATATTTCTCACTGCTGTCTAGTAAGGACTTTAAGCTTCTAGGAATCAAAAAAGTATCTTAATTCATTATCTTATCTTTCAACTCTAGGACTGTAGCAAAAATGAGTCCCAAGTGCATGTTTTAATTCATTTGGAGTACAAAGTACAACCTTAAAACTTTATTTAAAAGTCTCTCTGCTTTTTGGTTATTTTAGCTATTCCTTTTTATGTAACAGAAGAAACAGAAAGTATGATGTCTGGATTCTGTTTTATGTAACTAATAGTTTGAGGAAAATAAGTTCCCTGAGATAATTCATTATCTTATCTTTTAACTCTAGGATTGTGGGAAAAACAAATCCCAAATGCATGTTTTAATTAATTTGGAATACCAAAAATGTTAAAACTGTTTAAAAGCCTCTCTGGGGTTTTTTTTTTAATTATTATTTTAGTCATTCCTTTTTATACAACAAGAAAAAGTATGATGACTGTATTTCTGTCCTTTGTAATTACTAGTCTGAGAAAAATAAGTTCCCTGAGGCCAGGAATTACACTATTTTCCACTCATATTCCCAGGGCTTAGCACTCATTAACCACACAGAATAGGCATGAAATTACTATTAGCCAAACTGAATATAAATGAGTTTCTCAAACTTCCTGAAGAATAAAAATCGTTTGCAACTAAGAAGTCTTAGTTGCTCAAAAAAGGTATAAATTTGTTGTGGAACAAAATTTTGAGGTTCTGTAGGTTAAATAAACTATTTCTGGAGACTTGTCGATTTCTGGACTTAGGAGAATTACTTTTTAAATAATAGTTAAATGGTGCAAAAAAATTAAGGAGGCAAAATCTAATATGATAAAATAAAGCATTCTGACCATTGAGCAAACTCATCTCATGACTTTGTCTTAAAGAACAGCTTATAACTCCAATACTGCTTAGGCAACAGGCTAGAAGACATTTCAAAGGTGTTGTGTCCTAATATGTGTTCTTCAAGACTAATGATATAGAAAAAAACTGAGCAAGTTTAGCAAGGCAAGCTATGCATTGCATCTAATTGCATCCAATAAAACAAAGGAAGAAAAGTATGAAGAACAAGAAGACAAATTCTGCTATTTCAAAAGCTTTCATTACTAACAAATTTATCTATTTAAAAGACCAGATCAGGTATGCAATATAATATTTACTCATCAGATTACCTAAATCCATCAAAATCTTATGCTGTAAAACTTGAACTAATTCTATCACTTTGACCATCTCATCAATTGAGTCTTTCACTATCAATCCATGAAGTCTCTCATCTATTGCTCTTATTGCTTTCAAATTCAATTCAACAAATATTTATGGAATGCCTCTAATATGTAAGGAATTATGCTTTTAAGAAGATATAATTTTTCCAATTCACTTACCACTTTAATTTTTTTCCCCTTTTTACAATTTGGGACCCTATGTCACATTTATATTTTCCTCTTTCTTACTAAATAATGTTGCAGAACCCATGGCAAAAGTTAGCAGACTATATAATGTAACTTGATTGTGCTCAGTGACCTTTTAAGTCTGACTGGGCAAAAGAGAAAAAGTGTCAATGTTTATTATTCACATGTTACCCTACCTCTTTATTCCATTAGTACTCTTTAAATTTAAGGACAAAAAATTAATCTCATTTCATATTTAAGGCAGTTTATTTAATCTAAAAATTGCGTTAATTAAAGATAGGTAAGGGCAGGAAGAAAAACTAGCTAAGGATGAAAATTTAAGTATCTCAGATCAAACTTCAAATATAAATCTTTCACTTATGTACACCTAGCAAAATGCCCTAAATAATAATTATTAACTATTATAATTAATAAATTATACTGACAGTTGCATTTTCAATTGTTTTTGGAATTTTTATTTTATATTTAATCTTTGAATGAAAATACTGATTTGTTATCTCATTGCAAGAATTTACTTCCCTTCCAAATGTTCTCTTAAGACATAGAAATACAAATCAATAAGAGTTGTATTACATTGTATTATTATACAAGAATAATTATTTCATGCATAAAGTTTTTGGGTTTTTTTGGCTACAGAACAAACTAACATCTATGACACTTTTGAAGTGTTTTTGAGTTTAGTGTTACAGGGCTCTATGGCTTTTAGAGTTAGAAAAAATATTTTAACAAGATATAAAACCATAATAAATAGCATCACAAAAAGATATACTAAAAGAGAGGAAGTTTTCCTCAAACTGAAACACATAGAATATCTATAGCATTCCAAGTATAAATAGGTCACCTGGTTTTTCTAGTACTTACTGGAAAAGTCGTAATGACTGAGCAAGTATAATATTGTCAATTTAAAAGAATTAACTAACCAATAATTTTTCTGTTATCATACATTATAAGATTGATTAAATTAGCAATTAAATAATATATTTTGCTGTATTTTCTATTTTAAATAAAGTTTTTAAATTTTTATTTGTCTTACATTCTCTAAAGAAGAATTGAAAAAGATGACAACTCAATTCATTAAATTCCCTCTTCAACTTGCCATTTATTCCTGTCCCTTCTCATTTCCATGCATTTCTCCAGACCTCTTTACACCTACCCCTCTAAATTCTTCTATTCTTCAACTTAGGTGCTCTACTTCCTAATAGGAAAGTTTACTTTTCCAAGTCCTCCTCTCTTCCTCAAGTTTTCCTAAAGCATCTTGAATCTTTCCTTTGCCTATATCACATTGTATTTTGTATTATATTTATCTGTATATACATCACTAATAATGTCAACTCTTTGAGGGAAAGATTGTGTTATTTTTCATCTTTGTGTCTTCAGAATATAGTACTGTGTCTGGAAACATAATTATGTCTTTATATGTTTGAATGAGTAGTCCAAGGTCTGGGAAAAGATACAGGCCCCTTTATGTTGAGGTTACTGGCCCTCTCAGCAATACTCCCTATACAAATCCTGTTTGCTGGCAGCCCAACAACTAACAAACAGCAGTATATCCTTAGTGGAACAACTAAAAGGGCTGTGGGGAAATAGTGATAAAGTCCTCAAACTTGAGTCTCAATATGTTATTACAAGCTTTCCTGTTCATAGCACTTTTAGAAAACAAATTCTGAGAATCTCTATTACTAAGAGCAACTGTTTTCATTGTTGTTAAAAGAAAAAAAAAGCTGGCTATTAGGTTGTTAATGGGGGTTAATTGTGAGATATCATAGCTTAAATAAGAAAAGTCCTTTTATATTTCCTCTCCTTCAATGATCATATAGCAAGAACTTTTTTTTTCCAAGAGTATATTTTTATACTTTAAGATTTTTCCCTTTGAAAGGTGAAGTCCATTCACTGATTGTGATTTATGTATTAAAACAACAACAACAACAACAACCACCACCACCACCAGTCATCTGGCATACACAAACTTCTCTAAAGTTGAAATCTAAGCAAGTTTTACTGAATCATTTCTGCTTGGATCCAAACACATCTGTAATGCTTACTAAATAAAAAGATTCTACCAGTAGGTTTTTTTTTATTCCCAGCAATTTTTAATAAACACTCATATTACATAAAACATACCTCTATCAGAAAAAATGTTTGAAAATAAAAGCTTTCTTTGTTTTGACCAATTATTTAAACAGGCTATGCAGATGAGAAATTAGAATTTTATCTTCAAAACAAAAATATATATACATATATGAGAAAATGTACAATAATCACACCAATTCAACCAATTTCAACTTTTTTTCTCCCCATACCTTTTTCTACTCATACCGCAATCACCCTTATTCAGTGACTTCATCACCTCTTACCTGGTTTTGTGCAACAACCTAATCTGTTTTCCTGAATCCTTTCTCTCTCCTTTCCACTCAAGCCTTCATTAAGCAGCCAAAGTGACATTGCTAAAGCACAAGTTGGAAAATGTCACTTCTTAGCTCTAAATGGTGTTACTCATTAATGCCTTTGAGGAGAGGGAGTCCTAGGTTTTTTGACGTTTCATTAACTCCTGGTGAAGTCTATGGACCTCTTTACAGAATAATGTTTTAAAATATATAAGATACATAGGTTTACAAAAAAAACTGATTATATTTAAACACAGTTATCAAAATATCTAGAAAAAACAAGCTCAAGGATCCCAGGTTAAGAATCCCTTGCTCTAGAATAAAATACGAATTCCTCATCTAGTATTTTAAAGCCTTTTACAATCTGACTCTATTCTACCTTTCCAGGCTTACTTTCAAGCACTCATGCCTACTGGCTGCCATTCTGTGATACTGCATTTCATCTTTTCTATATCTTTGCAAGGACTATATTCCATTCCTGGAATGTTCTCCTTCATCTCCATCTCTTAAATTATCTCCATCCAACTTTATAAAATCTTCCAAAGTTCATCTCAAGTACCTTTCCTAATCCTTTATGTTCATTAGAATATTGCCTCTCACCCAACCCTGTAAAATCATATTTACCTTGAAAGTATTTTGTATTTACTTATCTATGCATAAGTTGTTTTCCACTAGAGGTGTATAAACTCCTAGAAGGAAAGAACTGGTTTTTGTATTTTTAAGAGCAATGTCTAATGAGAATGGCTACTTAAACACGTTTGTTGAAGTGAAACTCTAGAAAAGATGTTAACAAGCAGAAAAGAGGGGGGGAAAGCCCAGACTAGCTTCCCTTTTTTTCTTCTATTAAATAACCCATAATTGATAATCAACATTTGACATATGATATAACAATCTCTGTATCCAAATTTAAAAAAAAAAAAGCTATATCCCAGCTTATGAAGTGTATTTTCCTGATGTCTTTTATATTTAATTTTTATATCTTTTTTCAACTTATTATAGGGTATGATGTCATCAATAGGTCAAAACCTAAGTTCTGCCAAACTGTTTTTCTATTTTCCTTAGTCATTCTTAACAAGAGAAAAACAAAAACTCTTATCTCCTTTATTTGCATTCTTTAGTTTATCCACATTGCATTCTGTTAATTTCAGTTGGTAAATTAAGTGATGGACAAATAAGGATTTCTGATCAACCTTTGCCAGAAAAATTACTCTGGCCAAGTCATAAACTTCACAATGTGTTTTATAATCTAAGACCCAAACATGTTAACTTAGAAAATATATATCCTTCAAATATAAAATGAAAATACAGTACACCTATAGATGAGGAAACTAAACTTTCGTGAAGCCTAAATGTTATGCCCAAACTCTTTCAATAATAGATAACAAAACTGAGAGAGATTCCAGACTTTTGATATTATACTGCAACAGTCTCCCAGTGATTATACAGTACTGCAATACAGAAGGGCCTCAGTGGGGCACACAGGGCTATTGACCCCAGGCTACTAAATTCAAAAATTTAAGTTTATTCACTTGCTGACAGTTTATGGATTACTGTTGCCTGTAACAGTTCCCTCTTCTAATTTACTTCTTTTGACTTGAAAACCAGGTAACTAAATTTGCTAGAATTATTTATAAAGCAGGAGCACCTCCTGCTTTTATTGTATTGACTTTGTGAGATCTGTTCTGGCTGTTTCAGTCTTCATTGGGTTTTTCTGTTTGTTTTCTGCATCACTGATAAAGAAAGGAGTATGCTACAGTTTAAAAAAAAAACATAATTCATACTGGATTTTTTGTCAGAGATTCCCATCTCTGTACTCACTGTGAGTGAAAAAAATCCAAACCACTTCTTGAGGTCCTAGTCTCTTCATCTCTAAATGAGGAGACGGAACATGGTGATTTCCAAATTTCCTTCAATCCTAGATCCTAAAATCCTATTATACAAGTATATAGTAACTGTATCTAGTAATAGTGTCACTACACACAGTAATTTATACAAATATAGTTTCATGTACACATTCAGGTTCACTAACCAAGTACTATCTTTGCTACAACAAAAGAGTTAAGCCTAAATTTGCAACAAAATGACTCCATTACTTCATTTAAAGAATGAACCTTAGCTTTCAGCTTAGAAATAGTCATACTCTAACTCTTAAGGCATATGTGAATATAATTACCTTCTGTTTGGTATTCAAAGTTCATCATACTTTAGGCCTTTTTCTCTAACCCAAATTCTACCTCTCCAGTCCTTACACTTTACTCCCTTCCATGCACTCTTCCATCAAGTGACATTGGTCTCCCTGCTGTTCTCTGAATAAGATTCTCCATAGCTAAGTTTCAGGTATGTTCTCTGGCTATGCCCCCATGCCTGCAAATGCTGTCCCATCTCATCTCCATTTCCTGCCTTCCTCAAAGTTCCAACTAAAATTTCAAGCTTTTCACAACCCTTCTAATTTTTAGCACTTTCCCTCTGTCAATTATTTCCCATTTATCCTGTATAATTTATTTGTGCTTATTTGTTTGTTTGTTATCTCCCCCATAAGATTGTAAGTTCCTTGAGAACAAGGCCTCTTTTTTGACTTTCTTTGTAACCCCAATGCTCAGCACATTAACTGGCACATAGAATGTACTTGATAAATGTTTATTAACTGACTAGCTAGCCTGTAACTGACAAATCCAAGTCAAGCTCATTTTCTCAAATTAAAAATTATCTGGTTGAATGACAATCCCCAATAAGTCAAAACCATCTTTAGATTAGTGGAATGATCTGCTGTATGGTGCCAAAACTCAACCAATGAGAAAAGTTCACTTCACAAGTCCCCTGAATCCTAATGTTTCCTCAATAGATGAGATAAGGGGCAAGTTACAGAAAATATTCATTGTTTTGTTTTAAAAGAACCAAGGAAAGTGAGTAGCATGAGAAGGAAGGAAAGGGTAGTGGTATCACCACAAAAAGAGTAAGAAAGAGTCTTAAAGCTAAATGATTGATCTTTCTACCTTTCTGAAAATATTCCAACAAGTATTCATTAGAGGAAATGGAAGAAAAAGTATTAGGGTCAACATTAACACCCCAAAATCAAGGACATTTAGAAGTGAATAATAAGCCAACGTCAAGAATATGGGAAATATGACAACCTAAACTCTAGGAAAATAGTAACCACACTGATCAGTCTTCAAAATAATACTGCATTTGTTGCATCACATAATTGATAAACTAATCACCTAGCAATCCGATATTCTGGATATGATAGCCATATTTTTAAAAGATTGTTACCAAAAATAAATGAAGAATTTATACAATGGTTTTCTTTTGAATATACAATATTTTTTCAACCATCTCAAATAACTGATGTTTATGTGTCACTTTAAAGTATGTAAAGCAATTTAAATACGTTATCTCATTTAAGATTCACAACATTACTATGAAACAGATAGCACAGGTATTATAACTCTCATTTTATAAATGAAAAAGCTAGCGAGGCATTGTGGGCCCGTGGTCAGAAAGACCAGAGTTCAAATCTTGTCTCGTATATTGCTTAGTGTGTCATCATGGACAAGTCACAAACTCTGTCTGTCTTAAGTTTCCTGAGCTGGAAAATAGGGATAACAAAAACACCTATCACCCAGGGTTGTTGGTAAGGATCAAATGAAATATTTGTAAAGCACTACTTAGCATACTTGTGACACACAGTCAATGCTTAATAAATGCTTGTTTCTTTCCTTCCTTCTTTTTTTGGGCACAAAGAGTGACTTGCCAATGGCCATACAGTTATTGTCCAGAGGCAGGATTTGAACATAAATCTTCCTGGTTCTAAGTCTAGCACTATAACATGCTGGAAATCTCATGAATTTTTATGATGGAGATGCTCCAAGAAAATTTAAGTGACTCACATAAGGTAATAAGGAATCAATTTACTAAGAAAACAATCGTTCTTCTGATGCACAAACCAATCTACTATCCACCAAACTCCACTTACAAGGAATTTTCTTTGGCTTGCCAGTCAGTAACCCTACATGTTAAATCTGAGCTTTGAATGTATGTAACATAATGGAAACTTGAAAATTAAATGCATATATGTAAAATCAGATCAGTATTGATAGCGACTGATTCCCCACTAACACTCTTCTTGCCTTCTGGTATATTCAGTCACAGACTCCTTTTTGATTTTAACTACTATTTTGCAGGGTTGAGGGGAACAAGATGGGGAAGAGGAGGTAATGGGGAAATGGAGACTGGGGATAATAATGACTCAGGCATGATCTAGGATACAAACCAGACATTTACAATAGGACATGGATCCAAACTCAACTTTCTCACATTCTGGAAAAATTTTTCCCAATGGATTAGTACTGTGGTGGTATAAGTAAGAAAATTGACTTTCCTGACATATGTCTTGAAATCTTTCACATATACCCATAAAAGATTCAATTTTTGAAATTTTAAAGACTCAATTCCAGGAAAATAGACCTATTATCTTTCCACCATCTCCTATTATCTTTCCACCATCTAATTCATGGTAAAATTTCAGTTTTAGTTTCAGCCATAATTTAACTGTCTGCCATCATTCCAGAAATTCTATTTATAAAGCCTACTGCTCATCCTAAACATGAACACTTCTATTTTTCTAAGTAACATCGATACTGCAATAATTATTCTTAACTTTACTAATACAAATTCTTTCATTAAGTACATAGATATTATGCCCTCCTCAAACACACCCAGTAAAAAAGAAAAAAAGGTCTAAAATTTAAAAAAATACATAATGCCGGAATATTTTTTGAAAACCATTACTTCTTAAAAAAATTTTTGTTACTAAAAATATAGTACCCTTAAAGACACATAAGATTCCTATTCTATTATAGAATTACAATAGATTTCTGCCTGCTCTTCCATTTATGGGAGTCCAATTACAATAATCAAAATTAACCTTGATTTATTAGGATAGCTATCTTAACCATCAACAAAGACACTTTTCTTTTGTCTGTTAAATGCCAGAAAGTTTTAAGTGCTTCAGAAAATAGCAGCTGTTTGGACAAATTCAGTTTGGAGTGGCAGAATTCCTGGTAGGCATCCTTCAATTTTTAAGAGTCGAATGCTCATTCCATAAGGGTTCTCAAAGTCTAAATCAGGAATATTGTGTGTGTGTGTGTGTGTGTGTGTGTGTGAGAGAGAGAGAGAGAGAGAGAGAGAGAGAGGGAGAGAGAGAGAGAGAGAGAAACAGAGACAGACAGACAGACATTCTCCGAATAATGCATTAAAATATTTTAAGGGAATGCTAAATTTCAGTTAGAGATTAGTGAAAATAGAGATGAAAATATTTTCCTTTTTCAAATTCACAGATCCCATAGAAAACCTATCCAAGGAGCAGAATGGGTCATGGACCTCAGGTTAAGAACTCCTGGCCTAAATGAAAAAATGCACGTATCTTTGTGTGCTTGTGGAAATCCAAGGAAGGTATGTATCCAGATAAGCACAGTTGGAACCCCTCTAGCTTTGTCAAGAAGGGGGTTACAGCTGCAGGGAAGTATCTCATGCTCTGTGTCATCTGCAGAGGCCCTCTCCCGCCCCCGAGACGAGAGAAAGACCCCAGTTCTCCCCCAGGCTTAGCCAGCCCTGTCTAACAGAGAAGCAGGCTCGGAAGGAACTTCCCCGCCCTCCCGAGTCGCTAGGCTGAGGAATGAAGATGAAGTCAGATGTGCCCCGAGGACCTGCCTGGGATGCGGAGCCTAGCAGGCAACACTCACTTGTAGGCGGCCACGGCTCGGTTCTCCAGGTACTTCTGGGCTGTCATGACTCCCACGAAAAGAAAGTTCTTGGCCCGGGGTAGGTCGTCGGGGTGGCCGCCAGCGGCCAGCTCCGGAGGCCAGAGCAGCGAGCTGCGGGAGTCCTCGCGCCCCCCGCCGAGCGACAGCACCGGGGGCTGCTGCTGCTGCTGCTGCGACGGCAGGTCCTGCAGCTGCTGCGGCAGACGGCAGCCCTCCGGGCTGGCTTTGCGCCGGTGACCCGCTTTCTTCAGCTCCGAAGCGCGGGGCAGGATCAGCCGTGACGCCAGGATGAAGCCCAGGATGAGCCCTAGCAACACACTGAGCCAGGAGCGGCGGCTTCTGCCAGCCATTCCCCAACTGCCCGCCGGCCCCACAGCCTCCCTCACCCCCTGAAAAACAGCCACCTCCCCCGAGGGCAGCCTCCTCCGAGTCGGCCCGACCCCACTGCGCTCCGCGGCTCCAGCCGGGGGCTCGCCCGCTGCACTCCCTCGTCCACTCTCTTCACCGGCCGGCGGGAGAGAGCTGGCCCGTCACGATGCCCCGGTCTGGGGAGGCCACCCTGTCTGTCCTAGCGGCCCCGGGCCGGGGACAGGCAGCGCGGCCGCGCCTGCGGCAGGCCCCGCATACCCATGGCTCCTCGGGGTCCTTCTAATCCGCCCGCAGGCCCCTAGCTCGCCCCGCGAGCACCGGCGCTTTGTTCTGCCCGGGCCCCCCCTCCCACCCCCGCCGCGGTCCTGCGCCTTTAAGAAGGGACCATGCCCGGCGCGCGGCGGCGCTGGAGAAGGAGGAGGAGGAGGAGGAGGGAGAGGAGACGGCAAAGGGACCAGAGAGCGGCAACGAGGGCTCCCGCTCGGCGGCTCGGGGCCGGTGCAGCAGCGTGGATCTCCCCTCCCTGCTTCTCCCCTGCCCCGCGGGCTGGCTGGGCTCCTCTAGGCTAGCGCTACCCCTGCCCTCGTAGTCGCCGGCGGCGCCGCCGCTGCTGCTGTACATCCTCCGGCTCAGCTCGCCATTGCAACAGGAGCCCCTCACGTCACGCACAGCGCGTTATGAAGCGGCTGCCGCGGCAGTGGTCCCGTGGCCTCGCTCGGGATCCGTCCTCGCTGCCCCATTGGCGCAAAAGTGAATGGGGGGCGGTTCACGTGGCCAAAGTTTGGCCAAAAATAAAAAAATAAAAAGACTGAGAGAGAAAAGAACCCTCCCTTGCCGAGTCCCCTCCTTCTTCCTCCTTCCTTCTGCTCCCTCCCTCTTCCTCCTCCCGGCTAACATCCCCCCATCCCCGGCGCGCGCAGCCCTGGTCCCCAGCTCCGCTGCACCCCGGGCGAAAAGAGGTGGCTAGCCGGCCCCGGGGCCCAGAGTGAGGAGTGGGGAAGCGACTAACGGTCTTGGGCCTGGAGGCGCGCTGGGCGGGAATTCAGCCCCGGGGGCAGGGCCCTCCCCTCCGTCCAGCCCCCGGCGCCCGTTATCCGCCGGGCCTGGGAGCGAGCCGAGCCGCCGCTCAGCCAGGGCGTGCCGTCGCCGCCGGTGCCCCTTCGCGCCACACCCGCGCCCCGTCTAACCGCCGCGGCCTCGCCTCCCCAGAAACCTGACGTGGAAAAGGAAAGGGAGGGGTCTGGCCCCAGCCCGCCGGGGGGTGGGGGGAGGCCTGGCCACGCTGGGCCCCCCGCCCCTTCTCGCGGCCCCACCGACTAAGGAACTGCCCACGTCTGCACTGGTCGGGTTCGGGTCTACGTCAGCCCTAGTGCTGCTACCTGCGGGGCGAAAGCGGCCCGCGTCGTCCCCGAGGCCGGGCAGAAAGGCTTCTGCCAGGCTCGGGGAGCTAGGACGGGCTCGTGCGCGTGTAGGTGGGGACGGCAAGAGAAGGGAAAATGGAAATGGGACTTGGTGCTAATGCTGGATGCACAGGCTACTTAACATTCTTTTTCTTTCTCCCCACCCCCTTTTCTTTTAAACGTCCTTTTTCAAAATTTCTGTATCTTCATTCTCCTCCTGGGCCTGTTACTCTGCTGGCACCTGCTTGATTGGGGGGCTGGGGGAGGGGGCTTCCTCCGGTGACTTGCTTTTTTGTACATGGGGGGTTGCAAATTGTGCTCACCCTAATCTCTCTAAGACTGGACCTAAGGCAAAAATTAGGAAGAGGTAGGAGGAACATCCTCAATCTCACATTTAAATGCATTCTCTCGAGCTGTCTGTTTGACAAATTATGGCTTTTATCACTTTACTTATCACCTTTTAAATCGAACATTTTTCTTGATCTTATTTTCTCATCCCACAGCCCCCATTAAAAATCTTTGTGCAAAGAAAGTACCAGAAACTCTGCTAGGACTGAGAAGCATTATGTATATCCCCTCCCAGCATTTTGTTTTTCAGGGCTTTGTAGGAGGTTTTTTTTTTTTTTTGTTTTGTTTTTTTTTTTTTTGTTTTTTTGTGGGCAGAGGGAGTTGATGGTGGGGTTGTTTTTCTTACATTTTCTTTGCGGGAAAAAACCAAGAAAAGACATCCAAATAAAATTTCTGAAGATTGCTTGCCTGAGTCATGCAATGAAATGAAAGTGGGGTGGAGCTTTCTTGACACCTGTCAAATCATTCAGCATTATCTAACCTACTCTACCATCTGTCCTCAGTGAAATCACAAACTACTGCATCTTCCACTCTGATCAAGCAGCTAGCTTTTTTCGACTCACCACTATTGCTCAGATATGTCTTATCAGTTGTTTGGACTATGTTAATTCATTCCACCAAACATTTCTTCCATATCAAGAGCACAAGGTGAAAATGGCCTTTGAAATTAATGACGATGATAAATATTACTTTTAGTTAGGAGACAGGGACTAGAACTAGAACTTCATTGGCAAAGATTACTACCAAGACAGGTCAGCATCTTTCTCAGAGTCTAATTGAGTTGCTTAGAGCTATGAAAAGGTAAGTGACTCAGAGTCACACATCCTGATTATGTCAGAGGCAAGATTTGGAACCCAGATCTCCCTGGCTTTAATGCCAGCTCTCTATTCACTAGACCATACTTTGAGTCCTCTTAATTACAAGGTGGGAGTATATTCAGAGTTGGTAGGAACCTACAGGTAGTCCAGCCTTCTTTTCAAATGAGAAAATTGAAATTCACATAGGCTAATGTCCCTACTTGACTACTCAGCTATACTTCAGTATGGAAGTATATAGAATGTTGGACTTGGATTGAGAAGAGGCCCAAGTTTGTATTTTACCTCTGACACTACTACACCTGTGAATGAATATAGCTACCTGATTGAAGCTCTTGCCCTCAGTTTCCTCATTTATAAAATGGAGGTCATACTGCTCTATGGCTGTTGTGAGGCTCAAATATCATAATGTAAAGAGTTTTGAAAACTTTCAAGTTTATATAAATATATAAAACTGTTTTTGAGAAAATCCATTTTTGCAAACTACTGTGGATTGCCAAAAGATTGGCTGTCTGAGAAAAAAGTCTCTAATTTTAAAATTTACATATAAAAGTAAAAATTAAGAAGGAACAACATATTATTATTCTCAAGTCAAAGTATCTGAGATGCAAAATAATATTTTCAGCACCAAGGTAGGTGCCTTTAATTAAGTAAAAATGTTTGGGGAATAAAAGGCATAGAGTGAATAGTATATCTTGAGACTTTTTTCAGTGATGATAAGCTATCAGTGACCTAAGCAAATAAAATCCTGAATCGTTTATATTTTTCCCCAAAGTAATAAGATATTTATTATAAAAAGACATTTAAGATATTCACAAGTTATACCTGCTCTTACCTTCAATGGAGTCACTCTTGCTTATTTAGAATTACTACTTTCCTTTGCCATTTGTGGCATATGTCAAATAATAGTTCATTTCTCACTATCCCACTCCTTCCTCTAAATGTTGATCTACCTCTAAAAATAACAATAGTTGCACAGTGAATATGATAGTACAACAATGGTCTTCAGAAGAATATAGAAATATAACCATGAATTAAAAGTTCTAATTCCATAGAAGAGGATTTTCAGGAAGGCCATAAGCCACAAATGCAGAGTAAATTATCAGAACTTTCAAACTCAGTTACAGTCTCATAATTCACACTGTTAGTCAATTTTTATGTAATATAGAAATTTAACTAGATTTAGATGAATTCAATGTAATGTGTATAAATACAAACATTTTCTGCTCTATTCTGAGTAAGAAAATTTTCCCAGCATAGATAAGGTAGACCAGAAGTTCAGAATGAGACATTTTCAGACAAAATATTTACATTTGTTTTGCTTAACTGTTTTTTTTTTTTACAAGGAAAGACATTTGGGATGGAGAGGGGGAAATTGTGAAGGAAAGGGGGGGGGGAGTGAAAGTAATACAGAAAAAAGACAAGAAAATGAATGACACATTTAAAAATACAGAAAAAGTTTTGAAAGGACTACAAATAGGGAAGTGTTCGTGCTATAGTATTAAATTTAATATATACTTTTAAAAGAGACTTCATGATTTCATATAATTCTTTGAATATGGAAATGTTTTATGTCTGCCAATTCAAAATTAAAACATTAAAAACAAAACCAGCCACTCAACAAGAGTTTATTACATGCTACCCTAGGCACCAGGCACTGTGTTGTGTGGAATATACGAAAAAAGACCAGAAAACCCTCAAAAAACAAAAACAAAACCAGCTCAATAAGGAGCTTCTATTCTAATGGAAAGAAGGAATAAATAACTAAACATAACCAAGATAGAGAGTATATGGAAAATAATAGATAAGGAGACTAGGGAAAACCTGCAGAAGATGAAATTAGAGTTGTCTTGAAGAAAGTCAAGGAAATTCAGAGATGAAAGTGAGAGGGAAAGAACATTCCAGGTTTGGGGTATAGGCAATGGAACGACACAGGAAGAAGGAACATGAGGAATGATAAAGTAAGGCCAGTAAAGCTGGATCATAAAGTTTGTGAGAGTAAAGGAGTAGGATAAGAAAAATCCAGGATTATGTAGTTTTAGATGCCAGAGGAAATTTATATTCAATCCTGGAGATAATAGCTACTGGAGCTCATCAAACAGAATGGCATGATCAGAACTCTACTTTGGAAAAATCATCCTGAAAGCTGACAGGAATCTAGTGGGAAGACACCTGAGGCAGAAATCAGTTAAAAGGCTATTGCAATAATCCAATTCATAAATGATGGGGCCTGAACTAAGATAGTCACTGTGAGTAGAATAAAGGGAATAGTTTGGAAAGATATTATGATAGATACGAATTTACAAGATATGGCAACAAAATGGATATAAGAGTTGAAAATGAAGAAGACTGACATCAAGGTTTCTAACCTGGGTGACTGGGGGAGTGGTGGTGCCCAATTAAACCAATAATAAAGAAGTTCAGAAAAGGTGGAAGACTAGAAAGGAAAGATAATGTGTTCTTTGAAATGTTAACTATGAGATATCTAGAGGACAATTACTTTCAGATCTCCAAAAACTATTAGGGATACTTGACTATATCTTGGAAGGAAGGAAGGAAAAAAAAGAAGAAAGAAAACAAACATGTATAAAGTTTCTACTATGTGCCAGGTGATATACCAAATGCTCACCAAATATCTCATTTAATTCTCAAAAAATTCCTAAGAAGTCCTATTATTATTATTTTATGCTCAGAAGAGAAACTAGGGCTGAATATGAAATAGAGATAAATTGAACTGATTTCAAGAGAATCTTTAAGGAGTGAACTATTTTTAAGCATAATTCTTTCAAGACAAAACAGTTAAATATTAATATTAATAAATAATTTTGGAAGTGGGAAAAAGTGAACAGAGCTTTAATCAATGCATTAAGGAAAGTCTTTAGACTAGAGATCTAATTTCTAGATTTAACTGCACTAATGACTTATTCTGCTGTCTCAAGGCAATAATTAAATTTCATTTCTTCACCTTGAAAAAATTATGCTAATATTAATCAGCCATTTTTACAAAGATACCACAAAAACTGCAAAATAGTCTTAAATTATAAAGTGTGTTAAATTAAGTGTGTTAATACTTATTAACATTTTTTTACACAGCTGATATGATTCACTGGATTGGAAGCAGTGGGCTTTAAAGATGGCTTAGCCCCAGCCAGGTGTATAACTAGGGGTAAATTATATAATTTTTCTAGCCTCAGTTTCTTCACCTATAAAATGAAAAATCTGAAGTAGATGATCTCCAAAGTCACTTCCAAATCTAAAATCCTATGAACTTTGTGTTGGCATTAAAAGTATGTTCTTGAAAGTCTATGTCCAATAATTCCCTTCATTCATTAATGATTGAATAGTTAACCATTAGAGCCCTTGTTTATATTATAAAATTTATAATGTTTTATATTATTTTCTTGTTCAATAATCTCCATTGTGGGTAGAATCAAATAAAAAAATCTTTGCAGTCTTTTACAAATCACTTCCAACCTACCTTTCCAGGTTTATTATACATTACTTCCCTTCACATAACCTATGGGTACAATCAAACCAGACTGGCCTTCTTGCTATTACACAACATTCCATCTCCCATCTCTGTACATTTGAACAAGCTATCCTTCATATTAGAATTCCATTCCCCCTTATTGCCACCTCTTGGAATTCCTACCACTTTCTACATTATGCTTTTCCCACCACATTGTGTGGGTACATGTTGTCTTCCCCTATAAAATGTAAGCTTCTTGAGGGCAGAGACAATTTCATTTTCATCTTTGTTTCTCCAGTACCTAGCACAGTGCCTGTGGGTGGTATAATTAGTGCTTTATAAATGCTTGTGAATTGACTGATTTTTCACAAAATTTATAATATCTCAGACTTTTCACATTTCCTATGCTCATAGCACATAGAATTCCATGTAGTAATATTATAAAATTTATAGTAATTTTTGGAAATTTTTGGTCAGCATCTTGAATGCTTTCTAGCAACTAATTAAAGATATCTAGAGACCCTCTAAAATCCTGCAGTCAAGGATTCCTATAATTTTCTTGATGATTTTATAAACAAATCCCCTTTAAGGGAAAGGAAGAAGAATAATAAAACACCTTTAAGAAGATTTTGTTAATTTTCTAAGAGGAAAATACATAATGATTATTTTATCATCATCATCATTTTAAGGCTCATAAATTAGTTATTTTAATGGTTTGCAAATCATTATTATCCTCACTTTATAGAAGAGGAAACAGGCTGATAAAAGTTAAATTATTTTCCTAGGGTCCTATACATGCCTGAGTCAGGTTTTGAACTCAAGTTTTCATGACCGCAAATCTAGCACTCTAGCCACTCTGCAAATAGCTTTTCTACTACTTATGATTTTTAGGACTCTTTTTTGATATTAAACTCTTAGAAGCAACATGCTAATTAGTTTACTAATTTCTCTGTTTCCTACTCTTTTTTTTCCCTGAGGTAACTGGGGTTGTGACTTGCTCAGGGTCACATAGCCAGGAAGTATTAAATGTCTGAGAGCAAATTTGAACTCAGGTCCTCCTGACTTCAGGGCTGGTGCTTTATCCACTACATCAACTAGCTACCCCTCTATTTCCTACTCTTAACAATAATTGTACCCAATTTCTTCAAAAACATGAGATGGATAATGCTCTATGAAGTGAATATTTTGGCATTTAGATATTTGTGAATAGAATATCTTTTTATATGATAAATCACTATATCTGAATGAAGCATTGATTCTATTACCAAAAATAGCAGGTCTTTACCTAAAAGATATAGTAACCTTAACTGTAATCAAACCAGAAACATATAACATTACAAATCACGTATAATGGGGGGGAAAGCATTTTAAAATAATTTGCTTATTAAAACATTTTAAGCACCACTTTATGAAATGAAATGGCTTTTATTCAACAATAAGAATAAAACCATGTTGAAATTCTTTTTCCAATTTGACACATATGCTTCAAATACCATTCATAGTGCATATTCTTCAAATAGAAACATTTTATAAAGATGTAGACCAGAAGCCATAAAGAAAGCAGCTGAAGGTTGCTTTAATGTTATGATGGAAATAGCTTCAGAATGGAAGTTAATGGATTGAGTCTCACTTTTAACACTAAATTTAGACAAATCACTTAACCTCTTGTTCACATTTTACTTATCTATAAAATGAAAATGATATTTTTTAATAATAGTGAAATGAAATCAATGATATGAAAATCTTTGGAAAAGTAAGATACTACAAAAAAATAGAACAGTACTTCTTAGCTAGGACTTTATCCTCATGTAATGGGCAGTTTACCCATATGCTAAATTTGTTGAAGATGTTTTGATGGCAGGACTAGGTGTCAAAAAACTAAACCATTTGCTAGTCTATGTAACTTTGAACAAGTCACCTAATTTCTCAAACTCCCTTTTCCTTATTCATAAAAAAATCTGCCCTGCTTATCTACAAGTATACAAGGTACTGTATTACTTTTTTAAAAAAATTAGACCTATGATTCCATCTATTCTTAATGAGAAAACTCCCTCTACATAAGCATACTAGCAGTAACGGTTTCATTATTACTAAGAAAAGTTGTATTAATAATAGTGATTGGTTTAAAATTAGATTATGATCAATAATAATAACTACACACTTGACTAATGTATTTACTTCAATTTCAGGAGTAAATATACTCATTTAACCAGTTTTCATAGTAAACAGCATACTCAGGGCCAGAAATTTATAAATTTCTAATTATATACATAAGTGATTGCTTAATTCTTTTTTGAAAAGCCAAATTATATGTGATTTATTATGATTATAACATAGTTGACAAATCTTAGGAAACTACCTGAGACTCAGATTACATGACTTACTGATGGTCACAAAGCTAATGAATGTCAAAGACAAGATTTTAACCCATTCACTCTGATTCTAGTTTTAGTCCACTAAGCCACACTGCTTCTCCTACTTTTAATTAAGGTCAAATATGCAAGTAGTTGCATTATATTTTTGAAGCTATAGGAATGTTACCTTACCGTAAGAAGAGTACCTTGAGAGAAATGGAAAGAAGGAGAAAGGAGGGAAGGTGGGGAGAGAGTAAGAGAGAAAGATGCAAGGGGAGAGAGAGAGAGAGAGAGAGAGAGAGAGAGAGAGAGAGAGAGAGAGAGAGAGAGAGAGAAAGTTGGTTGCTATTATACAGACTATGCAGTGAAACTCTTGTGTATTCTTTGGGAGATAACCTTAAAGCAAAAGGCATGGGACAAGACATTTCCTGTCTCTAACTTAACCCTTATATAGTGGGATAATTTGCTTTTCCCATCTACTACACAGAGATAGCATTTATCTTTAAAACATTTCCGTATTCTCTAACAATGGTATCGGTATAGACAAAGAAACTTAGTCAAATGTTTAGCTACATTAATGATTTTTTGTTTAAAATACATTATTTTTCAGGTCAATGAGAAAACATGAGCCCCTAAACTTTGACTATCTCGTTTTATGCCTAATGAAAGATAAAAATTGCTGCAAGAAGAAAAAAAATCAAACTGCAAATGCAATTTGCATATTTGAACTACAAAGGAAAGAAGCAAAAATTTAGTTGTTAAAAATATGAAAGTAAAACTGCTGAGAGAAATGGCCAATAAAATATGTGTGTTCCAGTATACTCTAATCTTAAACTTTTAGCTATGTTCCATTCTTTTAAATCCTTCATTATTATGTTCTTATTAATATAGCCACAAATATATGTTCACAAATATTTTTATAACACATTTCATAGTTTTTAATGGATTTCTTCAAGTTTTAGTATATTCAATCAATATTTTAGACAACTATGGTAACAAAAACAAGAGATGATTCTGTTTTCACAATTACTAACTCTAAAATGATATTTGTAAATCATAGAAATATTGAATTTTAGAGTGAAATTGCAGATCATTTTATTCAATCTATTCCCTTTTCAGGGGAAAAAATGATATATTGAAAAGTGAAATGACATTAGTTAGCAATAGAGACAAGACTAGAACCCAGAATTGTTACTCTCCAAAAATTTTCTGCCAATACCCCTTCTTTTTCCTACCTGTGATTTCCATCACCCTACCTAAGATTATAACCTAAAAATTCATTAGACTGCAAATTTTTTGAAAGTCCTCTTGCAAGGACTGTATTTTGCCTGTCTCTGTATCTTCAGTACTTAACATAGTGTCTGACATATACCAGGTGCTTAATAAATGCTTATTGACTGACTTAGTAGCTGATAAAATTCACCGACTTCTATTTACTTATATGATTTTCTTTGTGTGACATGAGAAATTTTTCTTGATCATGGAGATACTCTTATCTCATTTGCAAAGTTCTGTTTCTCGCAAATGTTCCTGAGTTTCTTTTTCTTATTCCTCTTTCCACCTTATTTATGGATTCCCCAGCGTCCTGCTGTGTGACTTAAAGCCAATCATTTCATCCTTTGTAAAACAGAGATAATACTAACACAGCTTACCTAACAACATGGCTGTCAAGATTAAAAGGGACAACCTATATAGAAATGATATAACCATAAGGCTATATGTAAAGCATGTTACCATTATTTACCAAGTAGTCTCTCTCAGCTGGAGGTGGAAGGTGCATTTTTGTAGTCTGGATACTCCTTATCAAATACCAAAAGCTCTTTGTACCTTAGAAGAATGGTTGTATTGATTTTTCTCTCACATTTTGATCCTGATTACCTTTGGGAAACTTTATGCTAAATATTAGTTTTCTGTATTCAAACGGTTCTTAATCTTTAGTGCGTATTATGAACCCATCTGGCCATATCCACAGTCTGGCCAAGCCCATGAATCCTTTTCAGAATATTTTTTGAATGTATAAAATACAGTAGACTAAAAAGAAAATGAATCATATTGAGATGCAACTACCAAAAATATTAAAAATTTCAAATGCATCAATCCCTTGAAATTAAGGGTATATTCCCTGGATCCCAGATTAAGACCCCTTTTACTAGATTATCTTTGAGGAGGCATGTAATCCTAGTAATCCAGTGGTGCTGCCCCTTTTCTGAATTTTCTTCTTTCCCTTTGCTTGATTAAGCAAGGGGCAGTATCAATCTATCAGAAAATTTACAGGATGACTTCAATAGATATTTGTGATTTAAAACAAAGAGCCAAGCAGAAACTGTGAAACTTTGGAACAATGGCGCCCTCTTTTGGTAAAACAGTTGTACCTAAAGAGCAAATAATGGAACCAGAGTATGCCAATTTATTTTTAATGTACTATTTCTATCCAAAATCCTTTGAGGTTTAAAAAAATATATATATTCTTACAAGTTCCAAACACATTAGTAACTAGCAACTTTTTTAATTCTCATTTTCTTCTAACCAATTTAATAAGAATTTCCCTTTTTGTACATTAATAATCAATCATAAGCTACAGGAAAAAATCATATAACAGCCTCTTTAAAAGAATCTTGAAATATTTGTAAGTTGTTTTGTAAAATTTTAAGCTGTACTAATGCTCTATGACACATACAACTACATATCAATATGCTAACAATTCATGTACCAATACAGAGAAACAGGAAATCTAGGTAATTAACTTGAACTCTGGAAAAAAGGCAGGGACTCACTTGAGCTCTAGCCAATTCCTCTCTAACTAAGTTTAAATATTGCATCAGAACAAATACGGAGCAGCAAAACTCACAAATGGATGAGGTGAAACAATTTTCCAGCCCAAGACAACTTAGAAGATTGATAGGAAGAGTCTATTACACTGAGTATGACTGTGGAGTGCAACATACTGCAGGCTGCACCAGTTTAAGCTATGCTATAGGAAACCAGGAACAGGCATTGGGGACTACTCATTCAGTGGTGGCTATTTCCAGATACATATAGCCTTTGGCCCTTGACTTTCAGTCAAGTAATCTGAAGAAGGTTACAAGAGTCTCTTTGATGACCTTGGATGCAGAACCTATTACATTACCCATACACAAATTCAGGGCACAGTCCTAGGTTGTAGTTCCAGATAAAATAGCACTTCAGAAATAGTCCACATGGAACAGGGACCCTGGTTACAATTTCAGGGGAAAGAAAAATGTTTGTGGTTACTCATAGACCAGAGCACAGGCCAGGAAAGTAAACACGTGTCTCCTTAGATAATATCATCTTAGAAAAACTGAAAGCTTACAACCCTTAGAAATAGCCCTGAAAATAGCTGCACAAAAAACTCCTTAAGCTTAGATGGTACCCCAGGAGCAGAGGCCAATTTTAATATAAAGCTATAAGTCAAGAAAAAGGCTACAAAAATGAGCAAACAACAAAAAAATGACCCTAACCACAGAAATTTATTATAGTTACAGGAAAGATCTACAAACTCAGAAGAAGACAACAAAGTCAAAAGTCAAAAGTGCTAGTCAAAGCCTCAAAGAAAAACTGTGAATCGGTCTCGGGCTCCAAAAGAATTCTGGGAAGAACTCAAAAAAAGCATTTTTTAAAATAGTATTTTATTTTTTCCAATTACATGTAAAAACAATTTTAAACATTCATTTTTAAAGAAAATTTTGAGTTCCAAATTTTCTCCTCCCCCCCTCAAGACAGTAAGGAATTTGATATAGATTATATGTGTTCAATCATATAAAACCTATTTCCATATTAGCTATATTGTGAAAGAAAAAGCAGTTTGGAAAAAAATTACAATTTGCAAAAAAAGAAAAAAGCCATTAAAAAACAAAATGCAATTAATATACTTTCGTCTACATTCAGATTCCATTCGTTCTTCCATCATGAGTCTTGCAATTGTCTTGGATCATTATACTGCTAAGAAGAGCTAAATTAGTCATAGCTGATCATCACACAATGTTGCTATTTCTGTGTACACTGTTCTGTTTCTTCTCACTTCAGTTTGTATAGTTCATGTAAGTCTTTCCAAGTTCAAAAAGGATTTAAAAATCAAATAAAAGAGGCAAAGGAAAAATTAGGGAGAAGAAATAATACTGATAAAAGAAATTCATGAAAAAAAAGTCGTTTGGTAGTCACAGAAAAATTATGAAGAAAACTACACCTTTAAAAAATAGGTCAAATGGTAAAAGAGGTACAAATTTTTATTGAAGAGAACTCTTTATCTTTTTTTTTACTCAATAGTATTTTATTTTTTCCAAATTAAAAGTCCAAGACAATTTTAGCATTCATTTTTATAAGATTTTGAATTTCAAATTTTTCTCCCTCCCTACTCTGAAAATGTTAAGTAATTTAGTATAAGCTATACATGTAAAACATATTTCCATATTAATCATATTGTGAAAGAAGAAACAACTCAAAAGGAAAAATATGAAAAAGAATAAAGTAAGTTATAAAAATATAATTTGATCAGAGTCCATCAGTTCTTTATCTGGATGTGGATTGAATTTTCCTTCATGAATCCTTTGTACTTGTCTTGGATCACACAGCTGAGGAAGAGCTGTGTCATTCAGTTGATAATACAATGTTGATACTGTACACACTGTTTTCCTTGTTCTCCTCATTTCATTCTGCATCAGTTCCTAAAAGTGTTTCTAGGTTTTTCTGAAATCTGCCTGTTTACACAATAGTATTCCATTAACATTTATATGCCACAACTAGTCCCCAGTTGATGGGCATTCCCTTAATTTCAAATATTTTGCCTCCACAAAAAGGCATTGCTTTAAATATTTTGCACATGTGGGTCCTTTCCCCTCTTTTAAAGATCTTTTTGAGACACAGACCCAGTTAGAGACACTGCTGGATCAAAAGGCATTCACAGTTTGGTAGCCCTTTGGGCATAATTCCAAATGCTGTCCAGAATGATTGGGTCAGTTCACAACTCCACCAACAATGCACTAGTGTCCCAATTTCCTCACACCTTCTCTAACATTTATCATTTTCCTTTATTGTCACATTAACCAATCTGATAAATGTAAGAAGATACCTTGAAGTTGTATTAACATGCATTTTTCTATTCAATCAAAAGTGATTTAAAGCACTTTTTCCTATATTTACCTATATATAATATTAATTTCTTTATCTAAAAATTGCTCCTTTATAAATTTTTATCATTTATCAATTGAAAAATAGTTTGTATTCTTATAAATTTGACTCAGTCCTCTATATCTTTGAGAAATGAGGTCTTTATCAGAGATACTTGCTTTAAAGATTGTTTCCCAGTTTTCTGTTTTCCTTCTAATTTTGGTTCCATTGGCTTTATTCATATAAAGACTCTTTATTTTAATATAACCAAAATCATTTATTTTACATTTCCTAATTCTCTATCTCTTGTTTAGTCATGATTTCTTCCCTTCTCCATAAATATAACAGGTATACTATTCCTTATTTTTAAAATTTGCTTATGATGTCACCCTTTATGTCTAAATCATTCACCCATTTTGACCTTATCTTGATATATATATATATATATATATATATATATATATATATATATATATATATATATAATGTGAGATGTTGGTCTATACCTAACTTGTGTCCTACTGTTGTCTAGTTTTCCCAGATTTTTTTTTTTTTTTTTTTTTTTTTTTTTTTTGTCAAATAGTGAGTTCTTATTCCAAACACTTGGGTCTTTGGGTTTTATCAAACACTAAAATTACTATAGTCATTGACTACTGTGCCTTGTGTATCTAATCTATGATCCATCACTCTATTTCTTAGCCAGTACCAGATAGTTCTGATGATTACTGCTTTATTATATAATTTGAGATCTGGTGTTGCTGGTAGTTTGTTCAAAATTTTTGCATCAATATTCACTAAGGAAATTTCCTGTTTCAGTTCTTCCTAGATTAGGCATTAGCACCATATTTGTGTCATGAAAGTTTGGTAGGACTCCTTAGACTTTTTTCCAAATAGTTTATATAGTATTAGAATTGTTATTGATTGCTTGGTAGAATTCATTTACGAACCCTCTGGAGATTTTTTTAAAGGAAGTTTATTAACGGATTGTTCAATTTCTTTTTCTATGATGTGTAAAGGGCTGAAAACTCTGAGCAGATACACTTGGACAACCGAACACTTAAGGCTAATTACTTATTGGACAATACTCTATTAACATATGCTTGGAAAATGACCCACCCCACTATTCTGTGCTGGCTCTATCTGCTGGTGTATTCAAAGAATTGTAGGAGGGATTAGAAGGTGGAGTAAAACAAGCCAGAGTTACTTTTGGGCGAGAGACGAAGAAGAGAGGTGTGGAGATTCCTGTGTCCATTCCTCTCATTTCGACCAAGAATAAAGACCAAGGATTTTTGCTTATCCTGACTCCAGTTGATTCTAAAGCATCCAGGGTGTTAACTCAGTCTTCACAATGATGGGATTATTCAGATATTCTATTTTCCAATCTGTTAACCTGGGTAATTTATATTTTTGTAAATAGTCATTGGTTTCACTCAGATTGTCAGATTTATTGGCAAATAACTGGGCAAAATATTTCCTGATGATTGCTTTAATTTCTTCTTTAGTGGTGGTGATTTCACCCTGAGAAGAACTCTTTAAAAAGCAGACTTTGCCAACTGGAAAAAGATATGCAAAAATCCACTGAAGAAAAGAATTTCTTAAAATGTAGAATTGGCTAAATGGAAAAGTCAATTGCTTTTCTGATAATGCTCAATTTATACAAATCTTTTTAGGCTTCTCTGAAACTATCCATAATTGGTTCAGCCTTTTCTTAATAACTCCCTTATTTTCTAGTCCTTTGCCACAACAAAAAGAGTAGCTATAAATATTTTTGCACATGTAGGACCTTTCTCTATTTAATTTCTTTCAACTACAAACCTAGTAAGTAGTCTTGGAAGTGCACAATTACAGCCAATTTATCACTACAAAGCTAATAACACAACAGAAATACTAATTAGATTTGTGATTTTTATCACCAATATATGCAAGCAACACAAGCAATAGCCCCTCTAAAAGCAAACCACCATCTTGCTTCTTAGAAGTCCTGGTAAGGATAAAGTTCTTTCTCTACTCAACCAGAGATTATGTGACTCCTTCCACAGCAGTCATTTGGCAAATCTCCATCAGTCAACACTGCTCTCATGGGAACAAAGTCTTCTTGATTGTCCAGAATAAGGAATTCAAGAGCCCATCCTAATCATGACTCAGTGGCAGACTGATAGGATCTCTTGTGGGTTTCCTATAGTTCCTAATGTAACTTGGATTGGGACTTTCTCCTGATTGATAGAGAGCAATGTCCTGCACCTACAAGACCAGAAAGAGTTGCTGAGATCTGCTCTTTCCTATTCTTGCCAATTCCACAACACCCCTCACACAAGGCATTGATCTCTTCCAATGAGGAGACAATCCCATATCAATATGTTTTTAGACTTGGGTTATTCTAATATTTGATAATTCATTACATAAACTACTGATAAAGTTGTTTGTAATATTTTTTCAATGGGGGACTGAACTATCAAAGAGTCTATATGTGCTAATCAGTTGCTTAAGAGTATACATGTTGTTTGTTACATCATAGCAAGTTGTTTTTAGTAACAATCAACTCTTCATATCCCCATTTGGGGTTTTATTAGCAGAGAAAATAGAATGGTTCACATTCCCTTCTCTAGCTTGTGTCATAGAAACTCTGAGAGAAACAGGGTTAAGCGGTTTGCCCAGGGTCACACAGCTAGTAAGTGTCAGAGACCAGATTTAAACTAAGGAAGATGAGTTTTTCTGATTTCTAGTCTTGTGCTGTACCCACTGCACCACCTAGGTGCCCTATTAAAAAACAGCTTAGTCAGAATAACCCAATCATCAAATAGAGACTTATTTTTTTTTACATGACCAAAACATTATTTTGCTGTACAAAAAGAATCAGACTCTGAAATATTGTACAATTAGCTTGTGAAGGAAATCAAAAATGCAGGTGTGCATAAATATAGGGATTGGGAATTCAATGTAATGGTTTTTAGTCATCTCCCAAAGTTCTTTCTCTGGGCGTAGCTGGTTCAGTTCATTACTGCTCCATTGGAAATGATTTGGTTGATCTCGTAGCTGAGGATGGCCTGGTCCATCAGAACTGGTCATCATATAGTATTGTTGCTGAAGTATAATGATCTCCTGGTCCTGCTCATTTCACTCAGCATCAGTTAATGAAGTCTCTCCAGGCCTTTCTGAAATCATCCTGTTGGTCATTTCTTGAACAGTTATTCCCTAATATTCTATACCACAATTTATTCAGCCATTCTCCAACTGATGGGCATCCATTCGTTTCCAGTTTTAGCCACTACAAAGGGCTGCCACAAACATTCGTGCACATACAGGTCCCTTTCCCTTCTTTATAATCTCTTTGGGATATAATCCCAGTAGTAACACTGCTGGATCAAATGGTATGCAAGTTTGATAACTTTTTGAGCATAGTTCAAACTACTCTCCAAAATGGTTGGATTAGTTACAACTCCACCAACAATGCATCAATGTCCCAGTTTTCCGCATCCTCCAACAATCATTTATTTTTTCTGTCATCTTAGCCAATCTGACAGGTGTGAGTAGTATCTTAGAGTTGTCTTAATTTGCATTTCTCCTGATTAATAATGACTTGGAGCATCTTTTCATATGACTAGAAATAGTTTCAATTTCTTCATCTGAGAATTGTCTGTTCATATCCTTTGACCATTTTTTCAATTGGAGAATGGCTTATTTTTTATAAATTAGAGTTAATTCTCTATATTTTGGAAATGAGGCCTTTATCAGAACCTTTGACCCGTAAAAATATTTTCCCAGTTTATTGCTTCCTTCTAATCTTGTCTGCATTAGTTTTGTTTGTACAAAAACTTTTCAGTTTGTTATAATCGAAATTTTCTATTTTGTGATCAGTAATGATCTCTAGTTCTTCTTTGGTCATAAAGACCTTCCCTTCAAGGTCTGAGAGGTAAACTATCCTGTGTTCCTCTAATTTATTAATAATTTCATTCTTTATGCCTAGGTCATGAACCCATTTTGACCTTATCTTGGTGTCGTGTTTAAGTATGGATCAATGCCTAGTTTCTGCCATTAGTTTCCAATTTTTCCCAGCAATTTTACCAAACAGTAAGTTCTTATCCCAAAAGCTGGGATCTTTGGGTTTGTCAAAGACTAGGTTGCTATATTTGTTGACTGTTTTATCCTTGAACCTAACCTATTCCACTGATCAACTAATCTATTCCTTAGCCAATACCAAATAGTTTTGTAACTGCTCTTATAATATAATTTTAGATCTGGTACAGCTAAGCCACCTTCATTTGATTTTTTTCATTAATTCCCTTGAAATTCTTGACCTTTTGTTTTCCATATGAACTTTGTTGTTATTTTTTTCTAGGTCATTAAAATAGTTTTTGGGCTCTGATTGGTATAGGGCTAAATAAATGAATTAGTTTGGTTATTGTCATCTTTATTATATTTCTCTAATCAAGGCATTTAATATTTTCAATTGGTTAGATCAGACTTAATTTGTGTGAAAAGTGGTCTGTAATTTGCTCATAAAGTTTCTGATTTTCCCTTGGCAGATAGATTCCTAAATATTTTATATTATCAGTAGTTACTTTAAATGGAATTTCTCTTTGTAACTCTGACTGTTGGATTTTGTTAGTGATATATAAGAATGCTGATGACTTATGTGGGTTTATTTTATAACCAGCAACTTTGCTAAAGTTGTGGATTATTTCTAATAACTTTTTAGCAGAATCTCTGGGGTTCTCTAAGTATACCATCATGTCATCGGCAAAGAGTGATAATTTGGCTTCCTCATTGCCTATTCTTATTCCTTTAATCTCTTTCTCAGCTCTTATTGCTAAAGCTAGCGTTTCTAATACAATATTAAATAGTAACGGTGATAGTGGGCAACCTTGTTTCACTCCAGATCTTATTGGGAATGGTTGCAGTTTGTCTCCATTACATATGATGCTTACTGATGGTTTTAAATAGATGCTGCTGATTATTTTAAGGAAAAGTCCATTTATTCCTATACTCTCAAGTGTTTTTAATAGGAATGGATGTTGGATTTTATCAAATGCTTTTTCTGCATCTCAAATAGAGACTTAAAACAAAATTGAATCAGTTATGCTAGGCTGACAAACTTAATTCTAATATTTTATTAAGGTAATAAAACTTATTCACATTATAGACTATTACTCTGATCATAAATTTATTTTTAAAGTTCATGGAGCATAATTAGGATAGGAAAATTAAGGTAATTTCATTTTCAGTACATAGTAACTAACTAAAGATTTAGACTTCATTAAGGCTGAAGTTTAGCCTTTCTTTAAAGCGTCAAACTTTAGGAAGATATAATTTTTATTACTTTCCCAAACCCTCATTATTTTTATTCAGCCATTGTCTTTCATTTTTCCAAAATTAGAAATATATAGAATGATAACAGCAGCAAATAGGATGGTGTGCTGAAGTAGTCAAGTATTATGAAAGTATAATTTCCCACTTATAAAGTGGGGGGGAAAAGAAGCATTACAAGAAGGATTTCACTATTTGTTCAGCAACTTATTCCTCCAGCTATGGAATTCAACAAAGAATGCAGATATACTCCATCTAAACAGTGTTGAAACATGTTGCTGATGGAGGAAGATAATTTTAATTACAACACTTCCACAGTATTTCCACATGTTATACATGAGTTGGTAAAGGGTTAAAGGGAATTTCAGTATTCAGAAGGAGAACTGTTCTTGGAATAGAGCACTGGGAAACTAAGAATGAGTCATCCTTTTACACACAAGTAAAATTGGGATTATTTTTTAGTACTTTAAGAAACTCATAAGCTTCTAAGTTTATTGCATCTTGATTCACTAATAACTTTATCAAAAATTACTATAGGCACAAAAACCTGTTATTGGAATTATGAAAGTCTTGAGTAGATGTGCCACAGAGGGTCATTTAGTGAGTAATGTTTAAATGCTGTAATCATAAATGTCATTATTAAGTATTGGACATTTCAAAAATTAAGCCAGTCTAGAACAAAAAGATAAATCTCAAATCCAAAGATAATCAAGAGAAATAAAAACCTAAAATAATCACTCAATAAACATTTATTAAATACCTATTTTGATACATTCTGCTAACTATTGAGAATACAAAGGGAAGAAAAGTTCCTGCCTTCAAGAAGTTTACATTTTAATGGGAAAGACAGTAGAGGTGGGTATTTCAAGACACATATAGAGCTAGTGGAATAAAGATAGCCTTAGAGGGGAAGACACTAATAGGAAAGGGAAATAGGAAAGGCCTTCTGTAAAATATGACACCTGAGCTAAGTCTTTAAGGAAACCAGGAATTTCAAGACACAAAGCAGGAAAAGTATTCTAGGCATCAGGAGCAGCCAGTGCAAAGGCATAGAGCTCCAGTCATGTTTGCAGAACATCAAGTAGGCCAGGATGACTAGACTGTGGAATATATACAGGGGAGTAATACAAAGGAAATATTGGGAAATGGGAAGAGTAACGATGTAAAAAAAAAATGACAAGAGTTTATATTTTATTTTAATGGTAACAGGGACTCATTAAAGGGTATTGAATGAGGGGTGATCATGGTCAGACCTAAGTTTTCATTATATACAAAAATGTTCATCATTATATACTTGTAAAGAGTTTAGGGACCAATTCTCCCAATTTAAAAACGACTATGTCATTTCTTACAGTAACACATGCAGTGGTTTGCTCAGTGAGTTGAGTTTAATTCTTTTTAAATAAAGATTTTTATAATAGTAATATATACATATATATTCTAAACCTATTTAGAGTATATGGGATATTTTATGGTATTTGTACTATGTCTATTGGTTATATCTATATTCTTAAATAGGTTTTATGATGGCTGACTCTCAGTCCAATTATAAACAAGTTCCTAAGATGTTTATCTTCCATTTCTCTTAGGATTATTAAAAACAAAGGTAGCACAAGAAAGACAAGTGAACCTTATGACATAATTTGTTATGACATGGATTTGGATTTATTTGGGGTCAGATTATCTCTTCTAAAATATTACAACTTTTTACAGATAGATATAGTACAATCATTAGTCCAATCTCCTGGCATGATTATTATAATGTTATATTGTATTCATAGGAATCAATTTTGATAAACTTCAGAAGGTAAAAATTTTTTTCATCATGCTTGGAAAGTGAAACTTACTTTTGTGATAATTCCCTTTAATGTGTTTCATATCAGAAGATCCTATAACAAAATTCACCAGTGAATCTGAATTCACCAAGTAACTCAAAATTGCTAATTATTTAAATTGATTTTAAAGACAACAAATTGTGTTGCTTTTTTACTAGATATTTTTAGATAACCAATGGAAAATGTAAAGATAGAATAAGAATCTTAGAGTTAATTTAATATAATCATCTGCCTAATATAATTATCCTTTCTTCAATAGAGTAGGTATTCTTCCAGTCTCCACTTGGCATTTGATAGCTGCTTCTTGAACAACTAATTGATAAGGATTTCACGACCTAACAAAATAGCTCATTACATTTTGGAATACCTCTAATTTTAATTAAGAAGATATACTTATTAAACTAAAAATCTTCTTTCTTATAACTTCTGCCTTACTTATTTTTGTCCTGTTATATATTTGTCCTGTTTTCATATCACTGAGGTCTTGGATTTCTACTTTAAAAAAAAAGATAAAAAAAACTATAAGCTAATATTCAGTTCAGCTATAGATCAGATCTTAAGATCAGGTCTAAAATCTGTATTTATCACAGTTACATTTACCTCTTTAAAAACACACCTACATTTTTTAGTTAAAATATAGGAATAAGTCTCTGCTTTCATCTGTTCTTGATACATACCATTCATGCTATTAATAAAAATACTATGAACAATAATTCATTAGCTGGGTAGAAGAGTAAAGTTCATACTTCAAATTCTCATGCTTTCTCCTATCAATTGTTCAAAGCACAGAGCTCCTTTTGGATTCCTACTTGGGTCTCCTTTCCTTAGTTATTGCCCCCATTATTAACTTACACTTCACCTACTACTTCGGGTTGCTGCATGTTTCCCTTTTGTCATTCTCCATTCCCTCAGAATTAAACTATCCCTGCTAAACTGATAACACAAGGAATTAATCTACCAAAGTGATAATTCCATTGGAGTTTCTTAGAATCCTTCCTCTAGGAATTCATTTTGCCTGGTGCTACATATTCAGTATGAGAGTTTTATTTTTTGTTAATTTAATTGGGGGTGCTGGTGGACACTACTGGAAAATAAGAGGAAGAAAGAGTATTTTTTAAATAATAATAAAGATTAAAAAACATTTTTTCAAAAAAGAATCCTCCCACCAGTTTCAATGCTCTACAAGCAAATTTTAAGGATCAAATGAAACATCTGTAAAGCACAGTACTTGCCTAGAAGATAATAATTGGAAAGTACTCAGTACAGTTTCCTTCATATAGTAGTTTATAAATGTATATTACATATTTATAATATACATTTATACATGCAATATATCCCCTTCTTTTTCCTTTCCTACCTTTCCTTTTCCTTTCCCTCTTTTCCCACAGTATAAAAGGGACATTGATAATCTGGAGATCCTCCAGAGGAAGATAATCAGAATAGTGTAGGACCTTGAATCCATGTCATATGAAAGTGCAGAAGAAATTGGGTACATTTTAACTGGGGAAAAGAATACTAGGGGTTGGAGGATCTGTTTTCAAGAATTTAAGTTTTTATATAAAATAAAGATTATATTTGTTCTATTTGGACCCAAACGCAAGAATCAGGAATAATGAATGGGAGTTGAGAAGAAATAAATTTAAGTTTGATATCAGTAAAAACTTCCTGACAATAGATCTGTCTAAAAATAGAATAAGCTGCCATGAAAAGCAGGTTTTCCTTCCCTGGAGGTCTTTAAACAGAAGCTGGATGACAGCTTATTGGGTATGTTATAGTAGGGAATCTTTTTGTGTATGGATTGGTCTGGATGGTTGCTGAAGTCTTTCCAATTCTCAAATTCCATGATTCTATTTTTTATGTATTGGTTACAGTGACTTCTTTTGAATTATTATGGATCTCATTAAGTAAATTCTGCAATATTCTGAGTTTTGATAAAATCAGCATGATATCATGTATGAAACAGGAGTTTCTGGAGAACATCATCTAGAAAATCCCTCTTCAATTTGAACTGTGAAAGGACATTTTCAGTGATAGCAAACATCCTTTTCCTTGTTTTATGCCTCACTAGGTAATAATGAGCAGTGGATCATTAAATAATATGATTTCTGCTTTACATCTTTCAAGGGATCTTAGAGGATTTTATCACATGCATGAAAGACAACTTATTGAATGAAAGACTTCAAGATAGCCTTTTGATCTACCAAATGAAATGCTTTTTTTATAGTTAACAAGAAATGAGTGACATCTTGAATTTTCTGTACCCAACAATATAAGCATAAAGGTGATCTGTTGAAAAAGATTGTTTGCAAAAACCTCTTGGCTTTCTTCTCATACTTTATCAAATATGCTTTCAATGAGTGTGCAGATGTAGAGATGAGATGTTAAGCATCTAACTTGTTTGTAAGCAATAGAGAAAAATCTAACATTTTCCCAGTTATCTTTTTCAGTAATAATAAGTAAGGTATATTAGATATAGAAGTCATTGTCATTGATATCAATGAAGCATTTGTTAAGCACTTACTGTGTTTGAGATAAGTGTGAAAAGAACTAGGGATATAAAGACAAATTTGAAATTACCTGTTCCTTCCAGATTGTACAATCTAGCAATGAGAGGCAGATAGGTAGATAGATGATGGACAGACAGACAGGAAGATAGATAATTTGAAGTATGCTAAACTAATCAGGCAAAACTTCATATAAAAAAAATACAACTTGAATTGACCCTTGAAAGAAGCTAGGAATTCTAAGCAGCAAAGGTGAAGAGTGTGTGTATTCTGGGCAGTACCTTAAACAGGGTGATAGGAAGTGTCATATATGAGAAACAATAAAAAAAATTAATTTGGCTGGATCTTAGTACATGAAAAAGGAAGAATATATAATACAGGTAGGATGGAGTCAAAATGTGAAAGGTGCCAAACAAAGAAATTTGCATTTGATATTTAAGGTGCCAAAGAGCCAGTTGAGTTTATTAAGCATGAGGGTAGCATAGTCAGACTTACTACTTTAAGAAAAAAACATTTTGACAGCTTTATGGAGGATATACTAGAATGAGGAGATATAAAGCAGGGAAAATTAGGAAGCTACTGCAAAAGTTTAGGTAAGAGTTGATAAGGACAAAAATCTGAATGGCCAAGTAAGAAAAGAAAAAGTGACTAGATGAGAAATGTTATGGAAGCAGAATAAAAAGATTTGGCAACTGATTGGATATGTTGAGATGAATGAGAGTTATAAGTCAAAGTTGACAAGGGAAGAGAGAGTGAACCACATGAACAGAAGCACTGTAGTGTCATCTAAGAAATAAGGAAATTTTAAAGAGGGGTAGGTTTTGGAGCAAAGATAATGCTTTAAACATGTTGAGTATGAAATGCCCATAGGCCATCCAGTTCAAAATATCCAATAGGCAGTTTATGATATGATTGGACATGACTGGAACTTAGTAGAGTAGAAGGTGCATAAATCTGAGTGTTGTCAGTAGAAAGATCATAATTAAGATTATGTAAGTTGATGAAGTTACCAAGCCAAGGCATATAGAAGAGAGTCCAAGACAGAATCTTGGCCTTGGAGTATACTCATAGTTTGGGACTGTATTTGAATGATAGTCCTGTAAAAGAGTACATAAAGAATAGACAGATGGGCAGGAGGAAAATCAAGAGGAAAGATGTAATGGATATGTGGATTGAGAGAAGGCTACCAGATTTGGCAAGTAAATAGTTGTAGGGAGAGCAGTTTTTAATCAAATGATAAAGTTGGAATCCCAGTTGCAAAAGGTTGATAAGAGAGAAAGAAATGAGGAAATCGCAATGAATATAGATAGCTTTTTCTAGAAGTTTCACTGACAAAAGACTAACTATATAGCTTGAGGGAATGATAATGTTTAAAGAATTTTTTACAATAAAAAATATGGGAGATTCTAGATGTGTTCGTAAGCAATAGAGAAAAAACAAAACTTAAGGAGACACTAAAGATAAGTAAGAAAGAGAATAACTGTAAGGACAATTTGCTAAGGAAGACTGGAGGGAATGGGATCATGAGTATACATAAACTGGGACTATTTTTTATGAGAAGGGACACCTCTTTACCAAAAACTATAATGAGGAGAGAAAATGAGGAATGTGAGATGTTGAGAAACAGAACTCAAAATGAATGGTTTCTGTTTTCTCAGGGATTGATGAAGGAGACTTGAGGAGAACAAAAGAAAGAATCTGTTAGGTGGAAAGGGATATGGTAGAGGAGGTAGAATGTTGGACCTGAATTCAAACCCAGCCTTGTTCACACACTCATTAACCATGTACTCTTGGGTAATTGTCACAGTTTCTGTTTTCTCCTCTGCAAAGTAGAGATAATAACAGTATTTGACTCCTAGGGTTGTGAGACAACTTTTTTTAAAGCACTTGGAAATCTTTAAAGTGTTATATAAATGTAAGCCATTATCTTGTATATAAAAAAGCATTGCCTAGATATAGTGAGAATGGTTGAAATTAGATAACATAAAATATCTGTGTATCATTGACATAACTTCTCTATTTTCTGTCAGTTAATTTTCCAGTTTTTAGTTTCACTTTTAAAAGGCCTCAAGATGATTTCATTTAATTGCTCTTGCTGAGCTTTCTAACTTTTATTTTTCTTCACTTAATTCTCAATATTTAATGAGGGCAATATCATTCATAAATTTCCACCATTGGCCTCTGTAAGATTTTTGTCTGTTTTTGCTAATTTTTAGAAGTTCATTGATCAGAACAAAACAGAAAATGTAACTAAAGATAAAACAAAAGTTCAACTAAGATTTTATAACCGAGAACTAAGGAGAGAGGGGACAGAGTGCTATATGGTAGAAGGAGGGAGAAAGAGTGAAAGAAAGGAGGGAGAGAATGAAATTGAGAGAAAGAGAGTAGTGAGGTTGGGGGAATGGCAGGTGTTATAAATGACAGTATTGAGCAGGTTGCCTTCATTCAAGGTCCAGTTCTGGTAGGTGAGGTCTTTATTTGAAAAGGTGACCATAAGGACAAAGCTCACATTGACAATAAAAAGCTAGATATCATTGATTCTGTGATAGTGATTAAATTTGTGATCCAGTTTTCTACCATCAGCAAGCCAGAGTTGGATGTTGGTCATGGACTTTCTCTCATCAATTGTTACAGATGAACTAGCTTTGGCTTTATTTTCTACCTGCTAAGCTGGAGAATTGTGCTGTATCATGTCTGATCTTTACCAATGAAAGTTTTGAAAGATTTCTTGTGCTTTACAAAACCTTCTTCTTGGTACTTTTCCATGTCCAAGTTAGCCTGTCCTCCACTTGATAACTTTTTTTTTTTTTGGTTCTATAAGTATTTCCTCCCCCCAGATAGATTAGAAACTGGGCATGTGATAAGCACTGGTAGCTTCTCAGCTTACCACTGCTAAGGTGGGGAGCCTCTGCCATCAAATGAAAAAAGCTACTTTGAAAGATACTCTTGCAGCGTTTCAATGACTATATACACCACGGTTTGATTAATTTTTTTTTGTCATTCTCCTTCTACTATATAGGCAAATTCCTTTTTCTAAGTCTTTCTTGATTTGGCACCTACCCCCCCTTACAAATGTTTTCAGCTAGCAAGTATCATCAGGGCTCTTGCCCATTTGACCTACACTTTCTGCTTCACATTTTTTGGCACCCTTGAAAAGGCACTACATGGGACTTTTCTTTTTTTGGGAAGGAGGGAGATGATTATTTGATGTCTACTTCTCTATAAGCCTCTAGCATAAAATCTAAACATAAAAAGGTCTCTGACATTCCTCATTTCATCATCTTCTTGAATATGAATAAAGTTTCTGAATGATGTCTTGCACATTGCCAATAGAAACTGTGCCTCTGGACACTGAATTGTGGGCTGCCTGGGAAAGTGATAAGAACTTTATCACTTCTACACATGAAAAAAAGCTGTCTGAGGGTAATTTTCTTGTCCCATCCAGATGATTTGAGGAATAAACAGGCCCTGATCTCCTAGGCCTTGGTCACTACCATAAATTCTCTAAGCACCTCCTGCCACTTCAATCTTCACATTTTTAAAGTAATCTTATAGGGGCAGCTAGATAGTATAATGGATAGAGCACCAGCCCTAAATTAGGAGGAACCGAGTTCAAATCTGGTCTCAGACATTTAACACTTCCTATGTGTGATCCTGGGCAAGTCACTTCATCCCAATTGCCTCAGCAAAAAAATTTTAAAATGAACAAAGTAATTTTATATTTTATCTTAAATGTTGCCCTTGGCTATCACATCTCTTTAATTGTCAAGATCAAGTATTTGATAGCTAATACTGGTTTCTAGGTTTTGAGCTCAATATACTGATTTATATTGGTTAAATTAATTCCTCAATTAATAGTGATCATGTGCACTGATATTTGTATTAATTTTTTTAATCTATTTTTTCCCAACAAACAGCTTATTTAACTATATTTGGTTGAAATTGCCTGAATTGCATACTATATCTTTTTCTTATTTTTATTCTTTCTTCTAATTTGAAATTGGTTCTGATTTTTGCTCCAAAAGTTGAGTCTGACTATACAAAGTTGGCATCCAAATGACTTGCCATTATTTTTGATTTTAGAATACAATCAATTTCATTTTTTATGAGTGTTTCATTGTCTATTCTCTAAGAACAAGATAGAATTTAGTTGATTTTTAGGGTTTTTAAATTTACATTTATATAAAATTATTGAAGTCACAGTATCTATTCTTCTGCCTCTGCTTACTTTGCTCTGTATCAATTCACACTTATTTGCATGTTTTTCTAAATTCACATTTTCATGATGCATTTTCCTTCCTTTAGATTCACATTAACAGAATTCATTCACCTGCTGCCAATCAGTGGGCATCTATTTTATTTCCACATTGTTGCTGTTTTAAAAACTACTTATGAACATTTTGGTGAAGAGCCTATGATTTTTTTGTCTTTGAAGTGCTTGGCCTTTATGCCCAGTAGTAATCACTATTTCAAAGGATATTTAGAAATTATGGCTTTTCTAACATAATTCCAAGCTGTTTACATGATGTTTTTTTTAATATAGCTTTTTTATTTACAAGACATATGCATGGGTAATTTTTTCAGCAATGGCCCTTGCAAAACCTTCTGTTCCAACTTTTCCCCTCCTTCCCCTCATCTCCTCCCCTAGATGGCAGGTAGACTAATACATATTAAATGTTAAAGTACATGCTTAATGCAATATATATATATATATATATATATATATATATATATACACACACATTTATACAGTTATCTTGCTGCACAAGAAAAATCAGATTTAGAAATTAGGTAAAAATAGCCTAGAAGGAAAACAAAAATGCAAACAATAACAGAAGCAGTGGAAATGCTATGTTTTGGTCCACACTTATTTTCCATAGTTCTTTCACTGGGTGTAGATGGTTCTCTTCATTATTGAACAATTGGAACTGATTTGGTTCATGTCATTGTTGAAGAGGGCCACATGCATCAGAATTGATCATCATATAGTACTGTTGTTGAAGTGTATAATGATCTCCTGATTCTTCTCATAATGGTTTTTAAAGGTTTGACCAAGAGTAAATTAGTTTATCTGTCTTCTTCAAATCCTTCTGATGCTCTATTTCTTTTATTCTCTACAACCTTAAGTGATATGAAGTGAAACCTAGAATTGTTTAATAGGTATTTATTTTATTACTGATTTGGAGCACATTTATTAGTCACAATTGGCAATTCTTTAAAAAAAATAATTTTATTGCTTTTTTTTTTTTACATCAGCAGAATTTCACCCAATATTATTTTCTTTCCCCCCTCTTCCAAAGAAGTCAGTTATTATCTTAATCATCTTTTTTCAGTACTTCCCTTCCCTCTTCCTCCTACTTTGTAAATCAATCCCTCCACATCTGCATCTCCTCTATGTATACTTGTAGTTGAGAAAATAAAGCCAAAAAAAGTAATATACTAAGCCATCAGGATTATGTGACTTTTTCTAGCAGTATTCAACTATTTGCATAACTTCAAGTTCAAGAGGAGTGGAGAAAACATGTTAGAAAAATACCAGGATTGGGGTTGGCGAAGAAGTGGAGAAAAAAGATTAGGGGACAAGAAATTCAAGGGAAAAGGATATTAGAAATTCAAAGGAAAAGGATATTCTAGAGCTGAACTCTGGGGTCAACTGTAAGGGGGAAAAGTGAAGTAAAAGCAGGAGCAATAGACAAGGACAGGGATTACAGATTAAGTTTAGGAAGAATGATGCAAAAAAGAAATGAAAACATTTATAATCTATTTCAGAGCTCAAGATGAGGGAGACAGAAGAGTTATAAGTGAAGGCAATAAAGTTTTCAAGGCCCCCATTTTCCCATATCGATTGCTATTTGAGCAGTGTCAACATAGAGGCATTAGCACTGGCTGCCAGAGATTGTCCTTCCAAATATTGTAAACTGAGAAGCTCTGATCAATACATTTCTGTTGTTCAGACCTCCTAAGAATTGACCCTCTACTGCAGTCATTCTCAAAGTGTATACAGGATATTAATATCCCAATTTCAATTGGGAGTGTTTCAAAATTCTCAGCTCTTGCTCCAAGGTTTAATTTGTGGCTTATTCCTCTCAGCTAGGCCTCTGAGACCAATACATTGGCTCCACAGCAAATCCTGGAAAACTAATGAAAGGGAGTGAAGATGGGGAGCAAGGAAGAACCTTAAGGACCAGGGATCAAGAGGCTAGACTACCTGAGAATCCTTCTTTGTTGTCAATGGCTGAAATTCCTTTCTACAAATACTATGGTTTGAGAACCTTTATTCTAGTGTTCATCTTGATTCTCTGGCTAGATTTCTGAGATCTTGGTGGTAGCAGATGACTATGGAGACACATAATCCATTCACCATGGAGTATGAAGAGAAAATGGAAAGTGTGAAAAGATACTCATGTTTGTCTGTTAGCATCCTTGTCTTTCCCCATGGGTTAGATTGAACTTATACTTAGCATCAACTACAAAACTTTATTTCCCAAGATATTGGAGAATCGGGTCCAGCTTTCATCTCTGCATATATGGAATTGTAGCCCCACTAGTGCCTTTGTAGTCTCAAGTTCAATATCTTTAATGAATGTGTTCCTTCAGTACAAACCCTTTATTGATAGTTGTTCTTGTTTAATGAGGCACAGAACTTCAGAATCTGAGAAGATATTGTATTTACATCAAGCCCTAGAATGTTACAAGGTCTTATCAGTGAGATACATGGGCACTCAAACAATCAGCCAAATAACCCACCCTGGAAAAATTAAGTGGCTTAAATGTATATTCCTTAATTAAGACAGACAACCAGATATGTCTATACACTTAAATACCTAACAGGTACCACGGGATGGACAATGATGTGAGTCTTACTGGAGGAGAAAAATTCAAACAACACAATATCTGGAAAATTTGTAGATCTTCAATGACCTCCCTCTCCAAGTTATCCCTTCACACAAAGATCCATCTTTTTAACATCAGTATTTGCCCAGACAAATTTATCTTTAAAAAATAAGTTTTCAGATGATACAAAGACAATAACTTCTCACCTGCAAAAAGTGGCATAAAAATGTCAAGGTATTATAAGATGAAGAATAGCTACATAGTGAGAAGCAGACGCTAGATTGTAAGTCTTTAGGACAGGGACTCTATATTAGTTATATCCCCAATACTTATCTTGGCATCTGGTAAGCACTTAATGCTTATTGGATACTCAGGAATAACGTGGGCAGCCTGAGTGCTGCACTTGTACCTATGGAAACACTTCTTTGTCAACTCTAGTTCTCATGATAGCATCTACTTTAATTCCACAAGGATGCCATAGGCAGTCTTTCAGTATGTGCCCTAAGCAGCCAAAGTGGTCAATAAGGAGCCAGGTGGCACTGAGTTCCTCAGAGATCCTCTGACTAGAATGATCAGTTCTAGCTACTAGACCTTTCTAAAAATTGGCAGGAAGGGCAGTACAACTTCTCCATCACTTAGCCTGGTGGTCATTCTTCATTCCATAGTTACCTTGTATTCTAAACATTCCTGGCACTGCAATTTAACCTCTGAATCCACCATTGCTGACTGATGATGTGTAAGAAAAAATCTGTTAGGACATATTTGATGCAAAAAGGATTTGGAGTCCCCTTTGCTACCTCATGTACTGGCAGGGCTATAGACTAAGAAGTAAACTTGGGAGCCAGCATATACCACAAAAACTAAAAAATTATGGTTCACAGATTTTTTCTAAGCTTGAGGTATGGGTAAAATAGGAAGTTGGTAAACCATAAGCATGACTACACTGTTATATAGTACTAGGCAAAAGCAGAAAATTCAAGCTGCAGCAATTTTTTTAAAAAGCAGCTCTGGGAAGTAGGTTGAGCCAAATGGTTAGCTCCCTAGATGTTTGATTCTGGATCCTAGAATAGCTGCCTGGCCTTTAAATCCCTGCTCTATGATGTAGACTCAGGCCAGTTCCACTGGTCTTGGGATGAAGAGAGCCATCTTGTACTCAGAGAGGACTGTGGGGACTGAGTGTGGATCACAACATAGTACTTTCACTTTTTTGTTGTTTGCTGGCATTTTGTTTTCTTATTTTTTTCCTTTTTGATCTGATGTTTCGCATGTAGCAACATAATTGTGGAAATACATATAGAAGAATTGTACATGTTTAACATATATTGGATTATTTGCCATCCGGGGAAAGGGTGAGGGGAATGGAAGGAGAAAAAATTTTGGAACACAAGGTTTTGCAAAGGTGAATGTTAAAAACTGTTTATGCATGTGTTTTGGAAATAAAATGCTTTAATTAAAAAAACAAAACAAAACAAAAAAAAAACCCTACTCCAAAATCCAGGTTTCTTCAGCATTTTGCAAATACCCTGTAAACTTACTCTTTTCCCACCTCAGACCTAAGCTCCAGGAAAGCATTTTCCTTTCCCAAAGCAGAAGTTTATCTAGTTACTGGCAGAGGACGGGTGCTATCTAACCTATCTTGGACAGGAGATAGGGACTGGACTTGTGATTTCACTGGTGAGGAAATTTACAGGTGAAGAAACTCCCTCTACCAATGTAGGTCAACAAGAGAACTGCCCACCACCCTGAGAGATTCAGAGACCTACCCACAGCAGGTATGTAGCAGAAGCAGGACTTGAATTCAGTGATCCTGGCTCCAAAGCAACGTAGGTAGTATAAGTAAGAGCAGAACTCAGTTGATTACTTTTAGGAAACTGTGCAGTGCTTTCAATAACCCCAAATCATATTCTGTCCATCTTTTTCTAGACCAAACATTCCCTTAGTGGTACTATCCACACGGCTATGAGTCAGAACCAAAATTGTACATAAGCCAAGTGGAAAATGAGCAGGAAGTTTAAGCAAGTTAAGCAATATCACTTAGGTGCAAAAATAAATCAGACGAAGGACACAGACACCCATATCCCCAGAATAACTATCTTAGTGACTTTTTAAAACTTAATTTCCCTAGTTTTCTCCACTAGAACGTAAGCTACTGAAACTTCGTGAGGTCAGGGACTGTCCAGCTTTTCTAATTGTATTTCCAGTGCTTGGCAAGTAGTAAGTGCTTAATAAAAGTTCTTCATCCATTTATTCAGGATGAATTCAGTGTAACAGATATATATTTCAATGCTCAGGGAAAAGCCTCTAGTGTACTAGCACATTCACTATGGTAATTCATGGAAAAATACATCAGGATGAATGGAATGAATGATTGGTACACACACACATACACACCCCCACAATATCCAAGGTTAATACTTGTATGTAACTTACAGATGCCTTTCAAATTTATTTTCTTATAATAATTTAAAAGTATAATTTAATTTTTTCTATTTTAAAGACAGCCTTTTCTCTATTCCTTCACAAATATCCTGGATAATTGACCAAGTAGTATAACAAAAACATATAAAAAAGCAGAGATATTCTATAAATTGAGAATTTTGCTTAAAATATACTGACTTTGGTTCTAAAAACAAAATAGAAGATTAGACAAAACCAAGGGCCCACATTTTCCTAAATTCCTACATATGTTACCTGTCCTGGTGAGATATGGTGGAGAGGTGAAGATGAGAGAATATATAAAAATCCTACTTCTATACTTGAAAAGGACTTTCAACCCCCTCATTTAGTAAACATCAGAAGGTAAAATGTGAACCCAATTATCTGATTCCAAAACTGGAGTTCTTTTCATTGTATCATATCTAGTTTAATAAAAAGATGCTGAGAAAGGTTATTTTCATTTTTAATATTTACAATATTTTACAAAGCTCTGTGCATAAAAATGCATATATAGAAAAAAACACCATCAACTATCAATCATCAGTAATCCTCACTGGTGAGTTCACCATTTATAAGGAAGACATCATTCTGCGCAGCCTGTCACAGAGACTCATCTACAGTCATGGACGTTCAAATGATTAAAATATCATGATGAGGCCTTTCTAGAAAGATTATTAATTGCCATCTGAAAGACTATATTCCATCTCTGATCAGTCAACCAAAAAAATGATTTAAAATAATTTTTAAATGTATTAAACTAAAACAATGCCATGTACAACCTCTTAAATCCTATCCTATTGGCATTTTTCTATAACTTTTATTGCCTCTGACCTTTAAATGAATCTACATTTATAGTAAATGAACTAAACGCCACTTCCCCTTAAATCGTCACTGTGAAAAGCATACGCTAGGCAGCTGAATAGTGGGCTAAAATTTATCTTGCTAATGTCAAGAGACATAAGCAAGATTCTTAACCTCATCCACCAGATGAGGGTCCTCTACGTCCTGGTCTCCAAGAACATGATCCACCTCCTTCTCCAGTCAAAGGGTTATAACCTAGAATGATAAAGAAAATTGTCACTAGAGCTATCTGCAATTATCTTTAAAAGTCAGCAGCAAATAACAATATGGGACACACACACACAAAATTTTAGTAGTGAAAAAATTTCCTTTCTCTAACTCAGTTGTGACCAAAAGGGAATTTTTTTTTTTTTTTTAGATGCGTGACCAAAGTGAATAGTGAACAGATTTTGAAGTGATAACTCTACCAATCAATACTGACCATTTACAACATCACAAAAATACTGCAATTTCAGAAGTGGAAGGGCCCTCAATGGTTATCTGGTCTAATTTATGCTTGAAAAACATCCCAAAGTGATCATCCAATAATCTTCAATGGGAAGACAGCCACTACCCTCCAGAAAAAGTCCACTACTCTCTGGTATAAGTCTGCTAGCAGTTTTAGTTTCTTGGGCCAAATCAACCAACTCTAATCCTACTTCCACATGATCACCCTTCTTTTACCCAGGGTAAATATATATTCTTATATACATTTACCTTATGTAGCATGAACTTTACCATCAACTTCCTCCAAAAAATTTCAGTTTCAGTGTCCTTTCTAAAATATGGCACTCAGAACTGAACACAATACTTTATATGAGGTTGACCAATGCTGAAGACACTGTGGAATGATCATTTCCTCATTCCTAAAAGTCTTGACTGTTTCAATGTTGCCTGAGACTGTTATTGTTATCTTGTTTGTCATAATCACACTGAGTTTGCAATCCACAAATATCTTTTTCCAGACAAACTGGTGTGATGTGAAAGTGGATTTCTAAACTCAATATAAAATTTAGGGTCGATTCCACTTACATTTCATCTTATTACATTTGGCTCAATTTCAGTCTATCAGGGTTTTTTTTTTTAATCCTGATTTTCTTCTAGCATATTGAGTCATCTGTTCCATCTCAGTTTTGTGTCCTCTGTCTATAGGATTATGTATGCTACCTTTATCTAAGTCATTGGTTAAAAAACAAAACAAAACAAAACACAATGTCAAGCATGGTTCCATACATATTCCACTGGCAACTTCATTACAAGTTTGCCTTAAACCATTTAAAAACTGCTTTTTCAACCTGGCCACCAGGTCTTAAATCATCATTAATAGTATTATTTAACATCAGTCGCTCTATCTTTTCCCAACAGAATGAAAGACTGAAAGGGTGAGAAGGGGTGAGGAAGGAAAAAGGGAAAGAACCTGGAACCCAAGGTTTTGCAAATGAACATTAAAAATAGTTTTTACGTGTTGACTGTGGAAAACAAACAAAAAGTAATAAAATAAGAATTATAATGAAATACTGTCAAATACCTGGCTAAAACCTATCTATTTCTTTAGTAACAATGCCAATCATTTTAAAATTCTAAATTTTTATCAGGAAACGAAGCCAAGCTGACTAGATTATAGCCTAGAGTGAAGTCTGTTCTAGATTCTGAGAAAGAAGACAATTATCTACATTTCTTTAGTCTTACTCAGTTTACTGTTTTTCTCAGTCTTGCAAAGATCAGTGATAGTGGCTTAATAATTATATAAATTCATTTAGTAATCTTAGCTAAAATTATTTGTGCCAGGTGATCACAAAGACAACTTGGTATTCTTGCTATCTTTTGACTTATCTTGTGTGAGCCATGTATCTTATTCTTTCCAGTATGGAGATCATTCTACTTGATTCAGAATATAAGCAAAGTAAAAATATAGCAGTTCTAATTCATTTTTGCTGTCAGTTATCACTCTCTTACACACTCCTTAACAAGAAATATGCTCCCTTTCCATACTCTAGCTTAAAAGGTGATATTCTTACCTTCCCTAATTCACTGAGACTCCGATATAGGACTGAGTTGAGCTTTTGTATTAAAAATTGCTTTTTATTATTTGCTCTTGCTTCCAAATCTTTTGTTCCCATCATTTTCACCTCAGCAACTAGCTCTTCCTTACTACTAAGAATGAAATCCAGAATAGATCTTTTTCTTGTTGATTAGAGTAGTATAGCAGAAAAAGCTATATCTGAGTCTAAAAATCTGAGTTCAAATCTTGTCTTGTTCCTTACTATTTATGTGATATTGAGCACAACGTCACTTTTCTAACCTGCAAAATGAGATTAGACTTGATTTTATATCATCAGAGGAATTTACTAGGCTAAGTAAGACAATTCAAGAAATGATTATTTGCTTTTCTTTGACAGAGAGAAAATGTCTGTAAATGCTTAGAAAATTGAGGTTCTCAGATTTCTTGAAACACTTAACTACTTCCTTTTTTTCCAGGTGGTCTTTAATATAATGTGAGGAATTTTACCTAAAAGTTTTCCAACATGCATCCTCTTATTTCCTAAATTTCTTTATTCAAATATATTGTCTTAATATTCAATGTTACCTATCATTTAGCTCACTTAGCATTGGTATATACCCTTCCAGAAAGACACTTAATTAACAGACTTCATCAAATCTCTGAGATCAATTTTGCCTCCTTGTGTTAGAATCTCTTATTTATCTTGTTATTTAATTTGTGTATATGCCTATCAGAAATTCCTGAGTTTTATTTTGACTCCTTTTTCAGACTGTTTTCTGAGAAACTGCTATTATTTTCCAAAATTAAAAGGTATTTCTACACTCTCTTTGATATCTAACTTTAAGCAGTTATACATACAAGCAGATTTCTTTCTCCTCCTTTTTCATTCTAAAGTTCTTGTTAAATTTATTAGTACTTCAGGCAAATTAGCACCACTTTTTAAGATGCATTTCATCCCTGGCCTGAAACTTGTCACTGCTGTTCTAAACAATAATCTTTCAGATCTTATTTTCGATATCAACTTCATAATCAGCTGCTCACTTCTCAAATCTGTTTTTTTTCTTCTGAACAAACTCTTTTCAATGACAGCTGTGGCAAAAACCACTTATGTCCCAAGAGTTCAGTTTCTTGGTCAAGACTTTAAATCTTTGGCACTATTTTCTGGGTTCTAAGTCATTTATGCTTACATGAATCACCACAAATCATCCAATTTGATGAATTGAATAATACAGTAGAAAAAGCACCAGCTTTTGAAGCAGAGGATCCAGTTTCAAACGTGCACTTTTTTGGCTGACCTTTGGAAAGATATTTCATCTCCCTGAACCTCAGTTTCCTTATCGCAAAATAAGAGGATAAAACCTCTTAAGCTTCCTTCTAGCGCTAAATCTATGACCTTAGGATTTTGAACTGTGAGAGATTCTTCATCGTATCTTAGACAAATGTCCCAGAAATACCAGTCTTCCCTACTGTTATTAAACTAATAGACAGCTGCCTTAGATGACCTTAAGTCACCTAACTCCTTTGTATCTTCTCTGACCCTAAATGAACTCTGACCTTAAAGCATCTTCACAACTACTTTATCAGATAGCCTTTGGAAGATTAGAATTGTTTTCCTCAGAGTATAGCTTCTTCCATTTAAAAAAAAAAAAATCTCAAATTTATTTCTTAGCTTCAAATATTTATACAGTCCTACATTTCCGAAGGATTTCTCTCTAATCCTTCAGATCCTTTTCCTCCTCTTTGGATTAATTTAGATTACTTTAGAAAGTTGTACAGAATGCCTATGTTTATAACCTGTCAAATTGCTTGTTTTCTCAATGGGAGATAGGGAAGGAGAGAAAGAATCTGGAACTCAAAATTTGAAAAAAAAAATGTTAAAATTGTTTTAATTAGGGAAAAAATAAAATTTTTAAAAAGTTCTACAGAATGATAAATAGCACTTTCCCCTTATTTTCTTCCCCCCATCCGCATCTAACATATGATTCTAAAAAAGTCTTTTGATATAATCATCACAAATTGTGATTTACCACTTGCCCCTTTCCCCTTAAGGCTCATTATATTTTCCATCTTAATAAACTGAATTTCTGTAATTAATATAGCAGAAATTTTGTGATTAAAAAAAAAGTACATTTGCTGCAAAATGCACTCATGTTTCAATCTTATAGAAGAAACAAAAGAAATATTGTGTTTAGACTACCACCTTCAAAGAACTGTTTTGCAACAAGAATCTAACACATAAAATGGAGAAGATATTCTCCATGAGAATATATAAATGATATTAAGTGAAATATCATTAAATATCCAAATAGGTTTAAAAACTGACAATAGAACCATAAAATGAGCTAGGAGTCACTATAAAATGACACTTGTGAAACAGCAGAGAGAAGATTTTGATTCAAATCCTGCTTCTGACACGTACTCCTTGTGTGACCTTGGTCAAGCCATTTTTCCCCCCTAGGCCTGAAATTCCTCATTTGTAAAGTGAGATTTCTTGTAGCTCTTTTCCCACAAACTTACTGGAATTAAAAAAAAAAAAATTTCTTCCAAAACTCTTCTGAGCTTCTCAAGTCACTTATAGTTAAAGACAAAAAAGGGGCTACCACAAGAATTTTGATCTCACTTCTTGGCTTCTAACTCATTGATTTTAGAGTCTGAAAGCTGCAGTTGTCTAGTTTTTGAGTGTGATGACTGTTCCTTCAGAATAATTTTTCTATGAGCTTAAGAACCCTAAAATCCATTTTAAGCACAATATAACGTTTTCTTTATTAAATATAAATAAGAGCTAAATAATTCCTTTTTTTAAGTCACCCACAAAACAATTTGAGTTTGACTTACCACCTCCACGCAAAGGCTTTCTGTCAGGTTTAGGCTTTCGTATAGCTGAAGAACTAGAAGAACCAGGTTCAGGTTTCTGCTGTCAATATATAAAACAATTATGCTTTTTATAAGTCATTTTCAAATCTTATCTTAAAAGTAATTTATGTAAAATGTGAAAATATAAAGTTTGTCACCTCTGACCACTTTTTGGCATTTCCTTTGTAACTTTTTCCTTCTTGCATACTTTCCCACATCTCTATTTTCTGTCTTCTTTTCTCTTCTTCAAGCTAAAGATTAAATATGGCAATCATAAAACACATACAAGTTATGTATGTATATGTACAAGCATAGTTCTCAAGACATTATTGTAAATACATTTGACAAGTCCTTAATATCTCAAACCCTCCCCATAAAAAATGATTTCATTTATCTTTTCTGTGGTTTTCAAAAAATTTAAAAATTGAACTCTGATGAACTGCTGAATTGTCAACTTAATTAAAAATAAAACCGAAATGTTTACTTTTGCACACAATTGCTTCTACACATCCAAGTATGCAAAAGTATGTCAGAGAAAAGCTGAGTTTTTAGCTAAAAAACAAGAGAGCAAAATGTTTTCTATTAGGAGAAAAGAAACACAAAAGACTGAGCAAAACTGACTTTGACCAAGCTACTTTTCCTCCCTGGGTCTGACTTATAAAATGATGCGCTAGTGGCATCTGAGGGTCCATTCCTGTTCTGCATCTATGATCCAGGTATCAATGTGGAGCTAGCCCAGGTCAATTTTTCTAACTACTACTTTTCAAAGATGAATGAAGTGGGGCCTCAAAAAGGTCACACAAATATTAAGTAGCAGAGACAAGATGTGAACTCACATCTCTGGAGTTTAAATTCTATGGTCTCATTGCTCATACTCTCATTCTCACTGCTTCATACTAAGTTTCTGGAACTCTTAAGAGCATGGTTTTGATTTAAATCATTTATTAGAGAAAAAGCTAAGTTTCTGTTTCATACAAAGAGAACATTATTATTTGATAAAACTTTATTCTCATATGCAGGATTCATTCATTTCTAGAAAAGATATAATAAACATTTTTAAAAAGTGATTCATTTACAGCCACATAAAAACTGAACGATTTGGCTATTTATCCAAATTGAATGAGATGGCATTAAGAAGTGGATCATTTGTAATTCAACATATTAATCATCATGGACACTTTCCATTTACTAGACTAGAGCAAAAATTCTTAAAACAATGGGCAATTATTTTATTATAACTGAGCAACTCATGTAGTCTGGTCTTTTTTTCTTCAAAAGTATATTTTTAAAAGCAGAAAGAAACATTCTTAAGATATTTATAAACTGTGTAGTTTTTCTAGATATTCAAATCCACACTTTCAGAAGTCATACAAATATCTCCTCAATGCTTACCATATAATCTAGACTGATTAGACATTGGTTCTGACCAGTTTAAATACAATGGTTTTCTCTTAACTTTTCTACGTAACCTATAAAAGAACACTATAAAACTGGATAACAATATAGTCTACAGTTCCCTGTGAAATATTTGTAAAACTCTTCTCAAAATGTTAGTTGAAGTGTGCAATTTAAATAGTCCTTCCACGATGGATGTTTTTAGTTTCCAAAGGCATAACTATAATTTTTGAAAAAGTAAAAACCATTAACAAAACCAGATAGAGAATTTCCTTTCTTTTCAGTATAATGGAAGTCTAGTGAATGCACTTTTAACCCCAGAATGTCTTTGAACTTCACAATTATTTCTATTTTTCTTTTTTAAAAAAAGCCCTATTAGAAAAGGACCCACAAGTGCAACAATGTTTGTAGCAGCCATTTTTATGGAAACTGAGTGGATGCCCATTAGATGGGGAATGACTGAATAAGCTATGGTATATGAATATTATGGAATAACATTGTTTTATAAGAAATGATCAGCAGGATGATTTCAGAGAGGCCTGAAAAGACTTACATGAATTGATGCTAAGTGGAACAGAACCAAGAGAACACTGTATACAGCAACAAGATGATTATGTGATCATCAACTGTGATGAAACTGACTCTTTAACAATGAGGTGATTCAGGCCAATTCCAATAGACTTGTGATGGAAAGCCATTTGCATCCACACAAAGATCCATGGGGACTTAATATGGATCACAACATAGTATTTTCACCTATTGTTATTGTTGTTTGCTTTTTTTTTCTTCCTCATTTTCTTTTCTCTTCTGATCTGATTTTTCTTGTTCAGCATGATAAATGTGGAAATATGTTTAGAAGAATTACACGTTTAACATATATCAGATTACTTTTTATCTTGTCTTCCTCACCCTTTGTGAGGGGGTGGGAAAATGGAGAGAGAAAAATTTGGAACACAAGATTTTGCAGGGGTGAATGCTGAAAACTATTTTTGCATGTATTTTAAAAATAAAAAGTAATTATTAAAAAAAAAAAAAGACCCAGTTAATTACAGGGGTCAGGTAGCTCATATTTTAATTTTTAGAAGGTACAGTTTGAAGGGATTCTGGTTAATTTAGACCAACTTCTCTCCAATCCTGTCTATATTTCCAAGAAATAATTGCCCTCTTTCCTTTGACCATGTTCAATGACAAAGAACTCATCATACCATTCTGTTTCTGGAAGCTCAAATTGATATTTTAGCAAATCTGAGTTCAAATTTGTCTCATAGGATCGCAGATATAGAACTGACAAAGATCTCAGGGAGTCTATTCCCTTCCTTTTTAGATGAGAAAACTGAGGATTGTATCATGGAGGTTAAATGATTAAACCAAAGTCATATAAGGAAACAAATGACAAAGACAGAATTTGAATGTACATCTCCAGACTTCAAAGTCAGCCTTATAGCTACCATATCACATTGTCTCAATGTAATTTCCTATTCTCTGCCCTTCCAAGAGCCAAGCAAAACAAATTCAGTATTTTCTACACAAAGGTCCTTAAAATACTTGGCTCCCCCTAATTTTCTATAAGTAACATCAGTTCATTTAACCATTTCCAATTAATCAAGATTTCAAATTCCCCTAAGATTTCATGTGTCCTTATTTGAATGTACTCCTGTTACTTTCCTTCTGAAATGAAGTATTGAGAGTGAGACTGATACTTTAGTCATGGTCTGATTTCAATAGAACTGTCTTCCTCATTCTGAACTCAACTTCTATTATTCCAACTAAGATCATATTAGCACTTGTGCTACTCTTGACCATGTTGAGCTTGCTACATACTAAAAGTGCTTTACTTTTTTATAAACTGCTTTCAGGCAGATATTGTATTTGTAGCTGTTTTTTTAAAACAGCTACAAATACAAGTACCAGATTTTAGACTTATCCTTACTAACTTTTTCTTTCATTTTTTATAAAGTGATTTACTATGAAATTGATATTGAACATCAATGCAATTTAATTTACATTTAATCTTAATATTGTAATTTTTTCAGTCTGTCACTAAATTCTCCCTCAGAATGTTATTTGCTCTCTTTTCTTTTAATACAGTCAGAATGTATAATCTTTTCTTCTAGTTGTTTTTCTCTTTGTATTTTATCATGAACTCTTTCTCTATTTCCTTAAATTTCTCATATTTGCTGACTATAATTTATTTAACCATTACCCAATTGGGAGACATTTAGATTAATTCATATGCACAAATGTGTTTACACACACACACACACACACACACACACACACACACAAAACCTACAATCAGAATGATGCTATGAACAATATTTGAATAGTTGATTTGTTACTTTATAATATTCTCAATAAGGGAATTATTAGGAAAAAATTATTGGGTATGATTATTTTTGTTGCTTTGTGCTACCACACAAGTCTGTAAAAGGATTCTACAAGTTTGCAATTCTACCAGCTCTCAAAATTAGCCTGTTTCTTTAGAATCCTGCTAACATCATTATATTGCTTTTTTACTAATTTTTACCAATCTGATGTTTTGTGTTGATATGTCCAAGCCATTTATAAAATTGGCAAAGATGACAAAAGATAAGACAATTTTGAAAAGGACTGCGAATAGTTAGGCATACTAATGTACTACTGGTATAAATGAAGACAATCCATGCCATTTGTATCAGAGATTGCACTTCTAGATACAAAGGTCTCCCCCAAACACCAAAACATTCATAGCAGCATTTTCTTCAGGAGCATTGTGACCACTGATTGGAAAACTGTCAAATGAACAGCAGTACACGAGTGTAATGCGATATCACTGTGTTATTAGAAACAATGAATATAATGAATACAGAGAAGCATGGCAGGGTTTACATGAACTGATGTGAAATTGAATCATAATCAGGAAAACAATCGACACAATGATCATAACAATATAAGTAGAAAGAACAACAAAGAGAAAACTGGAAGCTGGAAATTATAACTGGGTTGGCTCCAATGAGGAGGCAAAAGAAGACACTTCTGTTTCTGTTCTTCTTTGCAGAATGAGTGATCGCTTTTTGGAATACTGCATTTCAGCTATAAGTGGCTATTTTATCTATTTACACCAGGGCAAATTTTCTCATTCTATTCAGATACTGGAATATAGTAATCAGTTTAAAATGGCTATTCAACTACAAGATTTCACTTTACACCTGGAAAACTGAAAAGGCAAACTTTTTTAAAATGTTAATTAATTTTGCTGAACCTTCTTTTTTTCTATTTTAAAAAATAATTCTCTGGAAGGGGTGGGAAAAGAATATGGTGGTAAATGTAGAAGATATAAAAACAAAACATATTAATAGTTTATTTCTTTCAAATAGTTGTTCTTCCCTAGTTGATAAATGGTCAGAGAATATGAACAGGCAGTTTTTTAGGTGAGGAAATTAAAAGCATATAATGCTTTAATTATATAAAACATATAATTCCTTAACTCACTATTAGAGGAATGCAGATTAAAACAATCTGAGTACCACTTCACACCCATCATATGGGTTAAGATAGCAGAAAAAGAAAATGATAAATGTTGAAAATGCACATGGGAAAACTGGGACACTAATGCTCTGCTGGCAGAGTTATGAACTGATCCAACCATTTTGAAGTAAGAAATGCTGAGCAGACAAGATTTAAGAAAAATGAACGGAGCTGAGTGAAGTAAGCAGGACAAGAAGATCATTGTACACAGTTACAAGACTATGCAATGATCAACTGTGATAGAATTAGCTATGGCTAACATCTAACATCTAATTGGATGGCTGTATTGCTGCAATACAGCCATCCAAGACAATTACAAAAGACATGTGATATAAAATGTTACCTACATCCAAAGAACGATGGGGTCTGAATGAAGATTGAAGCATACTATTTTCACTTAAAAAATTTTTTTTAATTTGTTGTAGTTTTTCCTTTTTGTTTTCTTATTTCACAATATGACTAATATGGAAATGTTTAACATGATTGTACATGTATGATATATCGAATTGCTGCTGTCTTGGGGAGGGGAAAGGAGAAAAAATTTGGAAGTCAAAATCTTACAAAAATGAATGTTAAAAATTATCTTTACGTGTAATTGGGAAAAAAATATTAAATGCAAAGAAAGCCCAATCCAACAACAGTTGTCCTATAAATAAACAATTCTTCCACAAGGAAGTTCTTGTTATCTGTATTCATGTGGTCGGTAAAAATATTTATTTGTGTTCAAATGGCACTTTGAAGCTTATATAGACTGTCCATTACACAGAGATTCCCATAGCAATGCTATTTAATATATAATGGAAACATTCTTTACTGTTAAAATTAAAATACTTTATGAAGAGTGAGCAACAGAAGTTGCACCAGGCAAGATAAACTACACATAGGAATGTGGCACTCAATTCTCAAATCAATCAACAAGGTCCATTTCTGAAAACTGACCTTAGTCTAAGAGAACTTATTTATATAAGGTAAAAGCAATACATACAAAGTTTATATCCTTGAGACAGCACAAGTACTTTAGTAATAATAAATTACAATAACTATTTGGTTATGTGACATGCTATATGATTACCATTATTTAAAATGAGCAACTACTTATCCTAGGTGGAAATCTGTGATAAAACAAAAAAGGATAAATAGCATATGAAATTATTTTGGATTCTGGGACCAAATAAGAAAATAAAAAACATGAAAAATTACCCTTTCCATGTGACTCCCTCCCCCCCAAACACACATAAGTATGAAATAAAAGTTTTTTAAAAGTCTATTAGCTTCAACCTTTCATACCTGCTTTAATTTTTCTTTATATTTTTCTGCCTGTTTATTTAATTCTTCTTGCATTCTCAAACGAGCAGCTGCTAAAGCTTCCTGTTGTTTAACAACAACATCAGGTTCTAGAAAATCAAGACAGGAAAAGAACCACAAAATATTACCCTGAATAATAAAAAAACATGAAAGTAAATAAAATGTCACTTTCCACTACCCATTAATATGTCCATAAAGTTCTAGTTTGTATTTCATTTTATGACTACTTATATTTTGGAAGATATTTTATTGTTAAATAAAATTCAGCAACTCAATGGGGAAATGCTGTGGTTCAATGGAAAAAAAAATATTGATTTGGAGGTGGAGGACTAAGGATTGGAATCCTGTTCTTCCTTAATTCTTATTCAGTTCTATTTATTACCTGTAGTAACCTTGGACAAATAACTTTCTCATTTTCAGTTTTCTCATCTGTAGGATGAGGAATATAGATATATATAATTGGAAGAAGAAAGAATACAAACTTTTAGAGGATGAGAGCTTGGAGTGAGGGGTATCACCAAATGTCACCAGAACAAAACAGAAGTATTCTAAGAGGTAGAGGTGAGGAGGGCATGGGTTGGGTTATAGAGCTTAAGAGATATCTGAGTTAGAAATATGTAAAGATACTGCGCTAGAGCAGGAATTCCTAATTTGTTTTTATGTAATGGACTCCTTTGGTAGTCTTTTAAAAGTCTACAGATGTCCTTCCTATGTGTGTATATATATATATATATATATATATTTGCTGAGGCAATTGGGGTTAAGTGACTTGCCCAGGGTCACACAGCTAGGAAATGTTAAGTGTCTGAGAGCTAATTTGAACTCAGGTCCTCCTGATTTCAGGGCTATCTCTGAAGCCCTGCTTCTATCCACTGCGCCACCTAGCTGCCCCTCTAAAATATATATCTTTTTAAAAATTCATATTCAATGAGAAAAAAATAAAAAATGTTAAAATGTTTTTTAAATACAAAATTTTATTTCTTTAATTTTGGAGAAGGTCAAATTGGTTAAATAATACTGCTTAATATTAGCTTTAGTTAAAAAAAAAAAAAGCAGTGACTTTAAAAATTACCAGACTGATCCTAGATGGCTCATAAATTAACAATTCAGAATCTCATAGTAGTAGTGGATATTTCCTGAATATCAGGTTGTAGAAAAAAACCCACTAAACAAAAACACCCTAATAAACCTGGTTACATTTTCTTTTGAGACTTGGTTCATTTAGTTTTTATAAGTGTAACAATTTCAAAAAATGGCATTTTGTAGCAATGTGCCAGTAATGCAAACTGCAGCAGTTAAGAGTTAATTTAGGTTTCTCAGTCAAAATTATAGCAATTCCAAGATTAGAAGGTCCAGGTAAAGATTTCTACTGGTTACTTAGACTTCAACTAACATTCAAAGTTTCCCTTTGAGGCTTAAAGCAGCAGGTACTTAATAAAATGTCAATTAAATTGAATCTTTTCAGATCCCTTTGTGACTATCATTTAAGTTTTGACTGAAGAGTAGATGTCTGTGCCTTAAGGCAACAGTTTGCCTCTCTTACCTTGTTTTTTTCCTTTCCTAAGAAAATCCTTTCCTTTCCTTTCCTTAGAAAATTCACATGGTTCCTAAATTTGTAAGCTGACTTGCAGATTCAAAGAGCAAAATGTGTTAAGCCTTGATACATGTCTATAAATAGATATACAGGACATGAAACTACTCTCTTGAGAAATGATAAAAATTTAATTTTTAATGAATCCTATAAACCGATATTTATAAAATATAAAACACTGAAATGTTAAATACTATGTAAAACATACGACCAAGGTGAAAATTCAAGAAACTGCCATACAATGACAATCCCAGATGAAGAAAAAATAAACAGTATATTCATCAAAATGTATTTATATTCAAACTCTTTTTTTTAAAGCTACCACCACCTTAATATCATCAATAAGATTATGTCAAATAAGATTAAATGTAAAAATAATTAGGTGTCTGGGATATCACTTCTATTTTCATATTTCTTATTTATTTGCAACTACAAACCTATATTAGATGCCACCGATGCATCCATGCTTCTCTGTGTCATGACTCTGAAGTTACTGGAAAGCTTTTGAAAGATCAGGTAGAGAATAATCAAGGCGAAAAGAAGGTACCAGCCGTAATTGGAAAGCAGCCAGCCTACTAAAAAAAAGGGGGAAAAAAAAGCTATTAGCCATACTCAAATAGATCTCTCTCCCCCCCCCTTCCTCCCACAACATTTCTCTTTCTCACTTTCATATATAACTGAAACATAAGGCCAAATAAGCAAACTCCAGGTGTGACAACTGCTATTGGCATGACTCAGGCAAAACAATCCAAGGGCTGCCTGAAGTTAGGAGAAACAATGTTAAGTACCCCATCTAGTAAGGTTGGGTGGCTCAGTCCTTCAGCATGAGTGCTGGGAATACAAAGAATGACAAATGCTAGTCCCTGCTCCTCCAGGTGTCTACTTACAAATATCAAAAGAATGGACAAAAGGGGACTAGAGCCCCCGAAAATGGGGAGATGACACAAAAAATCGGTTTCGTTTCACAAAGGCACAGAGGGAACAGGGTTGGGGGGGGGGGGTGGCACCGTTGCCCTGGAGCTATCCAAACTTTGAGACTCTCGGCTGCAGGGGGGAGGGGAGAAGGAGAGAGGGGTGAATCAGAGCTGCCTCACCAGGAACCGCTCTCGTCCGGCTTTAAAGTAGGACTTGTGTTTGCTTCCATTTCGGAATCCCCCTCCATTCCCCGATGAAAGCCTCCCTTTCTCTTTCAGAGTCTCCCGGAGACTTCCTCCCCGGTGCCGGGGCGAGCTGCATGTTTACTCAGACTCATCCTGTCCCAAGCACAGGACTGCACAGTCACCTCGAACTTTACGACCCATCAGAGGAGGCCGGGGTTTCACCGGGAGCTTTAGCCTCGGGCCCCCCGCCTCGAACCCGGAGCTGGGCTGGATAAACGCGTCCAAAGGGTGTCCTAGCGAACAAGACCCAGCGACCCTGGCATCGTGCGGCCAAAGTCGCTGCCAGAGACACGGGAAGGCCGAGTGGGAGTGGGGTCTGCGCGGAGAGTGGGTGCACGCGCCGCATCTCGGGCTAACGGTCCCCGGGGTGAGGGTCGGACCAGCGCCCCCAGCCTTCGCACCGGCCCCCCTAAGCTCAATCTCCGGCCGCCCCGCCACGCCCCGCCACGACCACAACCCCAGGCGCTCTTTCGGGAGGACGGAGCATGGGAAAAGCAGATCGGTCTCATCGTTATTCCCGCAACGGCTCCGACCGACTCACCAGTGTTTTGGAGAAAGCGGATTCCCTCCTGCTCCAAGGCCGGCTTGGCAAGGAGCCTCCCGTCCTCGTCTGGCTCCATCGTCCAGGCCGACGCTGCTCTTTTTGAGGTCGGAGGATCCGGGAACGGACCAGCTCCTGCAAACACGTCATTCGCTGGGCGGAGCGGGAGCGCCCACCCCCCCATCCAATGCAATGCCCGAGCGTCATCAATCGGGGGCAACCAATCAGGAAGAAAGGGGGAGGGCTCCGACGGCTGGGAAGGTGGAGAAATGGAAAAGAAGGGGGAGCGGAGGAAAGGGTTGGGGATTGAAGGCGGAGAAAGCGCGGAAGAAAGAGGAGGATAGAGAGGGCGGAATCAGGAACTGGGAGAGAAAAGAATTAAAGTTCTCTATAATGAAAACCAGGCATTCCCGGGTCTGACTGTGCGTAATGTAGAAGCTGACCCAGTTACAGAAGTTCAATCCACGTATTTGATCCAAGATATCGAACCTCGATGCTGTTTTAAGTCCTTCATAGTGTGGCTCCAACCTGCGCTTCCTGGTGTGTTATCCTCCTTCACACCTTCCTGAAATCAGCCAAACTAGCCTGCTCTCATACCCTATCTATATCTGAATTCTGTGCCTTTTAAGCGAAAAAAGGCTGTCTCCCGTGCCTGGAATACACTTTCTAGATCTCTGGACATGGTATAGTGGACAGAATGTTGGACCTGTCAGAAAATCATTTAAAAACTTGTCTCACTTATTAATAACTCTGTGACCCTGGGCAAGTCACTTTAAGCTCTCTCAGCCTCAATTTACTCATTTGAAAAAACTTGGATAGAAAGTGCACCTCCCCAGGGTTCTTGAGAAATCATGTACGTAAAGTGCTTTGCAAATCTTAAAATTAATCTTTGAAATCTTAAGAAATACATGTTTGCTATTATTAGAATCTCTTCAGAGAACCAACTCCTAGAAAGTCTATCCTAATTACCTGTTTGCCCTCCCCTGAGGAAATCATTTCATATTTGCATTTGAGTTTCTATGTATTTTTCCTCCAGTTGAATGCAAAGATCTGGTGGGTGGGGACTTCCTCTTTTTGCAGTTATAGATCCCTTATACTATCACATTGTAGTTGTTCAATAAATGTTTTTTGAATAGCACACCAGTGAGATCATGGAATCAATGACAAGGACCTAAAGGTAATCATCTAAACTTTCTTGAAGTGGAAATAATAATTATAGCTTTAGAAGTGGATGGGATATTCAAGGTCACGTAGTCCAACTCTCAATTTATTCATTCTATAATCAAGGAAACTGAAGCCCCAATGTTACCAATTTGTCTAAAACGACATAGGAGATAATGCTCAGAGTGGGGATTTGAACCCTTCACTGACTTCAAGAGCTGATGCATTTTTCTACTTGTATTATCCTCCCAGTTGAATTGGCCATCTCACTATAAATAGCTCTGGGTTACTATATATATATATGCACATATACACACACACACACACATATATTGTAATCACCAAACCTATCAATCAGCCTAATTTATTGCTTTGTTGATAGTCTAGATTTGTGGTGGAAAAAAATGTTAAAAACTTGTGTCCAATTTGTTTGGAGAACTGGTTACTATTATATCACAGAGAGAATGAAAGTCTTAATATACTTTTGAAAAAGGGGGACTCCCTGACAAATAAAAATCAATCCTGATTGATGGACACTTTAATAAAACAGTGGGGGGGTTTGATGTCTTCAGCACCTTCTATTGAGAACTGTGCTGCTTGATCACAAAGACTGGGTCACCTTCCCTTCCAGGAATCCATCTCTATCCAGGATATCCAGGCTGGTTTTCTCTGTCATAAACCAGTCATGCTAAATTCCAATGGAAGAATACTAGGATAAAGGTTTATCTTCTAAAGGCAAGAATTCACCTAGATTAGATTCTATTTTATCTTCTTAAAGGCAAGAATTCACCTAGATTCAGATTCTATCTAAACAGATCTCCTAGTTGAGGAAGGTGGATTCAGGAGCAAGTACCCTGAGGACTTCTAGGGAACCATATGAAGACCCATCAAGACTTTCCATTTCCTCCTGCAACCTTAAAGTCTATATTATAATTTTATAATGTATCAGATTATATGTGATTCTCAATCTTAATAAATACTTTTACTTGTTTAGAGAGCCTGGCTGAGTCCTGAACTCTTTCAAAGGCAACACTGCAGATTAACAGCTTACTTCCCCACATTAGGAAGTACAATGACACTGCCATTACCAGTATAATGGATAATTACAGAGGGAAGACACTTCATGGTCATCTAGTTCAACCTGTACATATCTACAAATAATTGTCTAACAACCTCCACTTTCCATTTGTTTCCTTATCATAATCTTATTCTCTCTTCCACCTCCATCCAAAATCTGGCATAAGGATATACTTATTTCCTGAAACATGTTACTATAAAGATGAGATTTTAGGAGTCCCACAATAAAGGTCTTATTTATTCTTATCATAGAAAAGAGTTTATTCAATTTCAAAATGTACATTAAAAATTTACATTGGCATTTCAAAGCATTTCAGTAATGCTTCAGAATTCTACTCTGCTGTAAGGAACAAGTATATTAACCTATTCCATGACAACTTCTCCTCCCCTTCCAAACCCCAAAACAATAAAAAAAAAAAAAAAAAAAAAACCTCTTGGTGTTAAGAGGCACTGACATTCTACATATACTCCAAAGGCTGAATACAAAATTCAAGATCCATTAGCAACTGTGTCTTCTTCCATCTCTTCTTCACCATCATCTGTGGGCCCTAAAAGAAAAAAAAAAAAAAATCACCAATTTTATATGATTCTTATGCCAATGAAAGCACTCCATACTCTCATGTATCACATCCTTATGTAGAACAGTATGAAAAGTGACATACAATGAGGCAGCAAATCTGGATTTTTCTTGTTTCTTGACATTAAAACAAAGTGGTCATACTTACTAGTAGTGCTAATACTAGTACACCATGAGTTCAAGCTAAAACAAATGAAAGGTTACAGTAACCCATAAAAGATTTTTGGGCATTGTCATTAAACTAAATAACTCTCTAGGCTTAGCTAAACTAGGGACTTTGGCTGGGAAAGTTTTGCTGCATGACTGTACTGTTACTCTAGTGGAACATGAGCAATAGACCTTTTAGAACCTCAATAAATAAAGGGAAAAGTTAAGATAGCTAGCTAATGGACAATTCTAAAAAGGTAGCAAACAGTGGAGAATGGTACCTATGAAATTCACTGTCATGGTATCTACCTAACTCATTATCTTCTTTATGTGCCTTTTGATTAAGTAAATCCAGTCATAAAACATTAAATGACTGATTCACACTTTTGTATAATCTCAGAGTCACTTCTAGAATCCTTTTACACCAGTCTTTGTCTTTTCTACTTTAGAAATAGAAATAATTAAAAGCTTTAAACAGATATTATCAAGCATCCTATTATTTACAATTTTCTTTATCAATGAATCTTTATTTGTCATCAATATTTTGCTTTAAACGGTCACATGAGTGCAATTTTAGTAGTATGAGAAAATGAACTTTAGAAACCTGATTTGCGTTCTCTGCCAGGTATCTGACCAGACTGTAACAATCCCTTCAGTCGCTCCACCTCAGCTAGTGTAGATGCATTAGCAATGGCATTCTGGAAAGAAAAACAAAATGAAACATATAATTTTTTCTATAAAATCTTGGAAATGTCTAGTTCTACAGTGAATTTCAGCAACTATCCAACAGCATACTAAATGATGAGATATGAAAGATTAAAAAACCTATAGCTGTTTCTTCCCCACTGTGACTTTCCCTGTATCAGAAACTGGCATTAAAAACTGAGTGGGGATTCCAGGGAGTTTTGAGAAAGCTACAGATACACATAAGGTCTGTAAGTAACACAAAAAAAAAAAAAGTTTAGAAACTCACAGAAATACATAAACTATAAGCATAGTATTATATAATATTTTATCTTTTGGTACCATAATTCTTCAAGCTTTTTCTTTGGTATGAAGGGAGGGACAAAAAGTTTTATGTGGATTTTTCAAATCACTATGCCTCTGACTCCCCTTGATGTGGAAGGACTAAGTGTAATTTACCATTTTGAAGTTAAAAAATCAGAAGTTTCTAATAAAAAAGTATTTTAAATGAGAATAATAAAGGTGACATTATGTACTAAAGTATTAAAGCATATTCATACTATGGCCAAATTATGAACTCACTCTCTCTCCATTTCTATATCTTCCCATTAATCAAACATTTAAGACTGATTATTGGATACATCCCTCCAGGGCACATCCTGACTTAGAAAACCACAAAGTAACATTAGCTCTGTCCTAGTGCATTTTTATTTTTGTTAAACATTCTTAATTACATTTTAATGCAGTCTGGGTTAAATTCTGGACTTTACAGGCCCAGAGTCTGACAAATATTTGAAATTTAAAAAGACTTTATAGGCAAAAGTTATTCCATTTTCTTAAGAAACAGATCAGTTTTTTACTGCAGAAAGTCTTTCCACAATAAAATGTTATCACCTGGCACCTGGCAATCCTAACTCTATATAGAAATTCAAGATGAGGCTCCCAAGTCAAAAATATGGATGGTGAAAAACAGTAATTCCATGCTAGTTTTTCTCTGTAAAACTAGAACCAAGTCTAAAAACTGGAAATTCAATAATGTTCTCAATTAGAATATGAAAATTAATAAGACATAACATTTCATATGTAATCTCCTACAATTCTAGCTTGAAACACAATAATGTTCCCTCATTACATTACCTTAATTGCTTCTACATCCCCTGGAGATGGCCCACCTTTCTTTTTATCAGTTGGCAAACCAGCACCTGGATTAAAACTTAAAAAGAAAAGGAAGAGGAGTTAAATCTAGACCAAAAGAAAATGCTTCTCTTTACTTCCAAAGTTTTGAAAGTAATTCAACCAGTGTAGTATCTTATCTTTGTTAACAAACTGATACAAGAATTCTCTCCTTCAGAAACACCAGTTACAGTTTACTTTCCTATGGAAAAAGCAGATGAAATGCCATTATGTCCGCTGTGCTAATTTGGAAAAATTTGGCATGTTACAAGAAATCAAGGAGTCAAATCATGAACCAAGAGCATCTATGGAACACAATGATCATTGATAATTATTATTTCATTTTTATTTTGTAGGCTGCAAACTGCAAATCAGGTGGTGTTTCTGAAGGTGAATCCCATTGAAGTTGTGTATCTGTGTCTTACGTTTTGGTTCTCCTGGCAATATCCTTTGCAAGCTGTGCACCCCGTTTGCCCTTGAACATTTTCTCTGCCTCCTGACGCTCCTACAGCGATACCACACATAGAGTTAATGCAAACAGGAACACCACATGCATTTTGATGTATTCCTCAGAAAATACTGAAGAAAATCTCCCTGAAAAAATTTAGGGTGGTAAAGAGACTCAATTGTAAAAAGACCAAATTGTGAGAATCAAGTTTGAAACCAAGAGACTGTTTTTTGCTTTCACTGGTGCTGGTCCTGAGGAAGGGGTGGCCCATCTCTCCCTTATTGGGAAGAAGTATTCATAATGAAACATCTATCTTTTGTGATAGTCATCCCTTCATTTAAAGGATGACAGATCATATATTATGGGTTTTAACAGATACACAGAAATCTACAGCAAACTTTGTTACAAATGAAAATGAATGAAATTTGTTTGTTTAATTATAGGATTATTTCCTATAGTTTTGATTGTAACAAAGTTAACAGAAAATTCACTAAAATAGCAAAGAAAAGAACAGGATCCACTAAAACCAGAAAGGACTCTAATTTGCATAATGAACGGAAAAAAATACAAATACTTACTTTTAGTTTCACTTTCTGAAAATCCAATACTCTGACTTGTGGGACTTTATGGATTACATACAGTCGATAATGTTTCTTATTTGTTACAGGATTTCTCAAAATACTACAAGGAAAGGGAAACAGCATTTCCTCTAATCTTATTCAAAGCATTAGCAATCAAAGGAAATTCACATCAAGAAAATTTAATAAATAGATTTTTAAAAATCTCAATTTACAAAGTTTAAAGTATTCTTTCTATAGTTTAATGTAATGGAACCACATTATCTGATGGCAGAGGAAAATTAACTCCATAAAGTGCGATGATACTTAAACTAATGGGCATGTTTTCAATTTTGTATCAAAATTCTTTATTTTCCATTGTTGAATTTCTTTCAAAAGGGTTTGAAGGTGAGCAAAAATTATTGTGATTTTCATGATTATCAAGATGATATATGTTTCCTGCCCTGGAGAATTTCCAGTTTGCAAACTGTTTTATGCAGCACCAGCTATCCAGTTTGGAGTAAAGACAGTAAAAATTTGGTCAACAAACAAAATTGAATTTGGTACAATTAGAGGCCCACAATTACTCATCAATGGCTATGCTTTGTGCTACAGCTACTCAGAGTTTACAGAGCAAGAGAGCAAAAATTAGGTTAATATCAACTGGTTGCAATACTTTTAAGTGGTGGATGTAGAAGTTCAGAACTCTCCAGGATGGGACTAGGTGCCAATTGACCATACCTCCACTCCGCTCCCCCCAACCCCTATGAGTCTCAACTCTTATTCTGAAAAGTTCAAAGTTCCAGCTCTTGATCCACTATCAGTCCCAGCCTTTGATCAAGTCTACTTTTCATTATGAGGAATGCTCTAGGACCTCTTTTATTAATTAAACTGCTACTTTATCTCTAATATCTGGCTCCTGGCCCTGACCTGAAGTCAATTCATTTAATTTCTTTTGGACTCAACTGTAAAATTGGGGATTTGGTGAGAGGAAGCCAAAATTAGATGATTTTCAATTAGATGATTCTAGGTACTGGGAGGTTTGGAAAGTAATATGCTTATTATTTTTGTAGAGTGGCACTAATAACCACTAGAATAGAACTGATTTGTACCTCAGGTAAGTCAGTGATTTGAGAGTTGACAAAGGATCCAGATCACCCTGAAAAATGACCAAAAAAAAAGTCATCTGATGTGATTTATTATCTTAGTAACTTGAGCTACTATTTCAGTGACAAATTCATTAAACAGTTTTTGTATAGCTACTCTACTTAAAAAAAAAAAAAAAGCACTTAAGACTGTATTAGTGTTGATTGCAATTCTGTGAACCAAAAAATAAAGTTGTGTGAGAGTAATACAGACATAAAATTAGATGCTTGCAATTCTATAAAAATTAGATGCTTGCAATTCTTAATTGAAAACTAAAAAGAACTGTGATTTGGTGCACACTAGGACTTACCTCTCCTAGGTTTCCCTTTATTATTGGGTGTTTATAATTATTGCTAATGGCTCATTTTCAATAAAAGCAGTACTAGTTTCCATTCCATATGCAGCAGGCTTTAGTGCTGGCTTATAGAATTTCCAGATCTGTTTGTTATTAGATGCCTAAAAAAGCCAATTACTTAATCTCATTGAGTTCTGGGGATCTCCTCTTTAAAAGGGGATTCCTTCAGTGTGTACTTCATAAAGTATTCCAACAAACTGTCATAAAGTCTGCTATATGTAAGGTGCTAGAAATATGAAGACAAAACAAACCTGCTCCTGTTCTCAAGGATTTTGCATTCTACCTCAGAGATACAATATGCAAACAGGGGCAGAATCAAATTTTAAAAAATATACAAAGTGCTTTGAAAATTTTAAAGTTATATAAATGAAATCATAGAATGCATTATAATGACCTTATTTACTCCTCGCAATAGACTTGAATAATAGGTAACATTTGGAACCTATGTGGGGAATATGAGTCAATTTATTTAAGGAGCCACACTTTCATGGTACTAGTTGTAAGGATATATGGCCCTCTGCTTTTTGCCCATGCCCATGAAGACATCTTGCTTATAGTTGAAGCCACAACCTTTCATTGAACTACATTTCCAATTTTAATGCATATCTTCTTCTGAAGCTGAAGAAACATTGATGTAACAGAAGGAGCACTGACATATGCTTTAGTTCCCACATGACCATTTAATATTTACGTGACCTTAGGCAAATCATTCTATCTTTGAGTCCCAGTTTTCTCAACTTTAATAGGCAATTAACAAAATATTTCCCATTATACAAGTTTATTGAAAGGTGCAAATGAGATCATTATAATGCATTCTATGATTGCACTTATATAACTAAATTTTGCAAAGCAATTTAAATATATTTTCTCATTTGATTCTGTAAATGATTCTCATTTGATTGATATGTCCTTTTATGTATGTTTTATCAGAATAGCATGTTTAGAGCTCATTTTCTTGATTTTGCTATATAAATGCTATTGAGCAGCTGAGATTCACCTCAGTTAGCAGTAACAATATAAGAATGTTTTCCTTTCCTAAAGATTTACCATTATAACATTTTCTTAAATCAAAGACAATATATTAAAATGTCAACAAAGGAAAGACAAATGCTCTGAATCACGTATTACTGCTGCAAACATCATTAAAATATTGATGAACTATAAGTTGATCAATGTATTCTACGAACCTATCAATTCCAACTTAAGACAAATTTTATATATATATAAGCTTAAGAAAGCACAAGCATTTTATAAATATGAATACTTAAAACACTTCAAAAACTCATCACACATTTGGCAAATAAGTTACATTCAAAAGTGATGCTTGATTAGTGATGTGAATAGTGGAAAAAAATGATCTTATTTTTAGTTTAGTTTGAATTGTCCCCGCAATCCCTGGTATTGTAGAGGGAGTAGAAGCTCTGTATTTGAAATGATTTTTCAAAAATGTTTTTCAACTTACCAATTCCACAATACTATTGTTGGTAAGAATAAGTTCTCTCAGACTAGGCAAGGCCTGATCCAATCCCTCACCTATTCGGCTAAAACAGAATAAAATTATAATAAAATCAATAATTGATTCAAATTAGAAAAAAAGCTTTTTATTCAAGATGAAAAGAAACCTAAAAATGAGCAAGATTTTTCTTATATTGTCAATTCACAGAAACTCAGAATTGAATGGTACCTTAGAGATCATATGGAAAGACCAACCCACACTCTGAACCAGAATCCCCTCAACAAAAATTACCTAATCTCTGATTGATTATCCCTTCACAGCAACAGGGAATCCACAATACCCTGAGATACCTCTTTCTACACTTGAGGGGGAAGGAGGGGACTGACAGCTGTTTCTATGCAAAGTAAGCTTTATTCAATGTTAGAAGCAATATAAACTTTTTTTTTTAAAGCAAACTCTTTAAGCCTTAGTTCCATAACCTTTGCACATATGCCAAATTTCATGCAAATATGATCATTTAACAACTACTGTTGGCAACCATGCTATTTCAAGATAGCAGACTAAACCATAAATTCAAGATATAATCTGATATTTTCAGTACTAGATTTAGAGGCAAACACAAAGTGTCAGCCAGGTTAGGTAGAAAAAGGTCTTTTACTGCAAAGATAAATGACTCTCATTTCATAATAAACACCTGAATATAACCAGAAAATAACCAAACAATAAACATCAAAAGGAAGGAATAAAAAGTTATTAAGCTAAATTTGTCAGCAATAAATTTTCTTATTAGGGTACAAATCCTTTGCAATGTACATTTTATATAAATGAAACAGAAACTAGAATTAGAGCACTGTCATGAATTATCTGAATATTTTTGTGGAAAAACAAAAACTTTTCAGTTTAAAAAAAAATTTCAACATATTTGAAATTCTATATCTAGAGTTTGTGGTAAACATTTAACTCAAGAGGAAAAATAACACTTACCATATTCTATTGTTATTCACTAATAATGTTTTCAATCTTTTCAACAAGGGAAAACCATCCAACTTTCTGATTTCATTATCAGAAAAATCAATAGCATCAAATTGATCCAAGGTAGCACCCAAGTTTTCAATTACAGGAATTTTGTATCCTGGAAAATGGTAAAGATATTAGATTATGTTGAGGTAGTCAATATATCCCATAGTTTAAATTAACAGTATTAGTAAATTAAATCAGGTGGTGTTTATCCATTTTATAAATAAATCTATATCATGAGAAGGGAAGAGAGAAATTGAGAGTGCCAACACCACTGACAATTCTTTATTCAACATGTAGTTATTAAGGAAGGAACAAGTACTAAGTTTTGAGGAAGATACAAAAGAAATTAGTAGTTTCTACCCATTTTCAACCTATTTTGAAAGATGATATACACATGAAACATCCAAATCACAACATAAGATAAGGTTAAATTACTGCTGGTAGAGTACAGGCTTGACAATTGTGGAAAATAATCTGAAATTGTCCAAAAAAAGTCTTGGAATTGTGCATACTCTTAAAAAGAGATTCTGAAACTAGAACTAAATATCAAAGAGACAATAAAAAGACTCAAATATACAAAGCTGTCTATAGTTTAAATTGTGATAATAAAAAATTCAACTATTTCCCCTAGACACTGGGGAAATGGAACAATTTATAGAATATGAATAACATAGTATGTTTAACTATGATATAAGAAATGATATTTCTTATTTTAGAGAAAGAAATGATTTAATTTATATCAGGAGAAAAATTATTTGATTTATAACAGATTTCATGAAAAAATGAGTGCATCTACACATGTACATATGTGTGCATGTATATAAAATGCAAATAAAAAACCCAACACTTAAAAGACAGGAAAACTCAGTCAAATACAATGAATAGAAGCTACTATAACACCAAGTTAAAATACACCATTCACTGTTCTGTTGACCTTGTTTTGGGAAAATTAGTTTGTTGGGGGTGAGTGCTGGATAGTGTACAAAAACGTGTCACTAAATATAAACATGCATGGCAATAAAGATGCTCAACAACAAAGGAGTTGACTTGTCAGGGAAAGTTCTAAGAAAAAGTGAAACTTAGCGTGCCCCTCTACCTACATTCGAATTAATAATGTAATTTATTTTTTAAAAAAACCGTTCACTGGTTCAACATAAAATTTATCAAATTAAGGGACTAAGAGTTGGTATTGATACTAGTGAGGAGCAATGAAAAAAGGATGAAAAGTCAATCTCCCTAGTGTCAATACCAAGTTCCAAATTGATGCTTCCTTCTGTGAAATCTCCTGCACTTTCACACCTGATAGAATTTCATTCTAACCTTAAAATCCCTTCAGCTTGAAATAATTCCAACACTTTCATTTTACAAATAAGGAAACCGAAGCTGGAGAAATTAAGTGATGTACTCAGTTATATAGGTATAAGTAACAAAACTGGTACTCTATTGTAGCTTTAAAAATAATCCCACTCAACAATATAAAGCTATACACATACTCTCCAATTTTTGACATGACATCTGCCTGAGCACTTGCTTAATCCTCTAAAGTCCATTCTATTGTGGCATTCCTCCTTAGGGCACTTGCACTGTAACTAGTTCAATAAACTTTAGTTGAATTTAACGTTAATTCGCCTGAGATACAAATTCCCAACTAATAGCGGATGTAGTTTCTATGTGCAAATTAATTAGCTCATAAACCTCATATGTCTGCCAATCTAGTTTGTTATTTTAGCGCAGACACGATAAAGGGTAATAAAAGGCAGGTAGAATGCAAAACTTCTCAACATCACTGACCACAGTTTTGCGACGAAGAAGCTAAGGATTGAAAACACTGGCACAGGATGAAGCGTGAAAGCAGAAGGTGGTCCAAAGAATGAAGCGCCCCCCGGTTGGAGAGAAGTGTCACAAGATGAAAATAAGAAACTTCCCTGTTCACATTCTTTGGCGTGTATTTTTTAGGGCATGTCTCTTTTAATATTTTCAAGAAAGACTGAATACTGAAAAATAAGGCGAAAATCCAATAGCACCCAGGGATCGCTGGTAGCGAGTGTGTATGTGTGGGGGTGGGGGGTAGTTAAGGGAGGGGGTAACTAGAGAATAAGCACAGCACGTGACAGGGGGTGGTTCGGTGGGGGGCAGCACGGGAGGAGGAGCGTTTCTTTGGCGCTTTTCGCGCTCTCCTCAGCAAAACCCCCCTACCCTCAGCCAATCTGCGATGGAGTCCCTCAAGCACGTCCCCTCGACTCCCTGGAAAGGCCTGTTCCTCATACAAGAACGGAACGCGGAGACTTAACTACATAACCGGGGGACTGCGACCCCACAGGTTCAGAAAAGGCCGCCCGCGGCCCCGTAAGCGCGCGCAGGCCGCCACGCGCTCCAGGACGCAGCCCGAGGCCCAGCGCGGGGGCCGCGGGCCTCTTCGTCGTTCCCTCCCGCGCCCCGACTTTACCTCGTAGGTCCAGCTCCCGGTCTCGCACGGCGTTAGTGTACTGGGCCGCCTGCTCGATGAGTTCCGCCGTGAGCTTCACCATCTTGTCGCCACAAGGTCCACGGCACCGCCGAGAACGCCCCTTCCGGCGCACCAAAGGAATACCCAGCAGCCCCCGCGCGCCGCTTCAGCGTTCGGGTAGAGCCAACCACGGGCCTCGGGAGGCCGCGGCGTGATCAGGCAAAAGCTATCGAGTGCCGACTCACGGAGACCGGAACTACCGCCTGTGTTCCGCTCTGCGTCCTCGCTACTTTAAAGCTTTAAACACAAACGTGTGGAGGCACCTTTCGTGTCTTAGAGGCTTGCTGATGGGCCTTTGCACAAACAAGGCTAAATAAATGGATTGCCGGCTGAAGGAAGACGCATCCATTCAGTAGCGGCTAATCGCGAACGTTCACCAAGAGCTCTGAGATTCGCACGTCGTTTTGCGCGTGTTACCTAATGCGATGCTTCTGGGGATGGAAAGCGCTTGAACAAGAACAAGAATCGGCTGCTTCTCCGATTAATTTATTGATAGCAAGAAAAGACTCACGTGTGCAAAAATAGTCATAGAAATATTTGTGAACAGAAAAAGAAAACGCGCCAACGATTGGGGAGTGACTGAGTCAATTGCCATTTAAATATAATGGAACTCCTTCTTTTTTTTTATTTAATAGCCTTTTATTTACAGGTTATATGCATGGGTAACTTTACAGCATTTGTTAATTGCCAAACCTCTTGTTCCAATTTTTTACCTCTTACTCCCACCCCCTCCCCCAGATGGCAGGATGACCAGTAGATGTTAAATATATTAAAATATAACTTAGATACACAATAAGTATACATGACCAAACGTTATTTTGTTGTACAAAAAGAATCAGACTCTGAATTATTGTACAATTAGCTTGTGAAGGAAATCAAAAATGCAGGTGGGCATAAATATAGGGATTGGGAATTCAATGTAATGGTTTTTAGTCATCTCCCAGAATTCTTTTTCTGGGCGTAGCTGGTTCAGTTCATTACTGCTCCATTAGAAATGATTTGGTTGATCTCGTTGCTGAGGATGGCCAGGTCCATCAGAACTGGTCATCATCTAGTATTGTTGTAGAAGTATATAATGATCTCCTGGTCCTGCTCATTTCACTCAGCATCAGTTCGTGTAAGTCTCTCCAGGCCTTTCTGAAATCATCCTGTTGGTCATTTCTTACAGAACAGTAATATTCCATAATTTTCATATACTACAATTTATTCAGCCATTCTCCAACTGATGGACATCCATTCAGTTTCCAGTTTTTAGCCACTACAAACAGGGCTGCCAGAACTCCTTACTCCATAAGGAAGGATGAATAGGAAAACTACACGAAATCTTGGAAGGATTTATAGGAAGTGGTGATGCAGAATGAAGAAAAGCGAATTAAAGAATAGTATAGAGTAACAAGGAAAGTACAAATGTTCAAGAAAAGGGAACAGAACAAGGTTAGTAGGATCATATCCAAGTAAAAACTCACATTCCTTTTATACATTGCAAAAGTAGGAACTTAGAATCAGCTTTTGAGAGAAACAATGTAAACTAACTCCAAGAGCTAACAAAACTGATGGTCAGATATAATCAGCCGAACGATGTTGGTGTCATTATCAGAGTTAAGTCATATATCCTTTCTGAATATTACAAAAGAGGTTACAACCAGCTTTTGATTTGTGGAGGTAGGGATGGTATGCACTTTGAAGAGATTTTTGAGTGTTGGGAAAAGTCATATAGAAACAATGTATTAAAAGGAAAATAAAGTAGCAAATTATAAACTTTTGCACAAAATCAATTGGTAGAAATGTGCAGAGTTTTTTCCTAGTAAATATGCTAGAAATAATTATTTCTGTTGCTTTTTCAATGGGCAAAACCTGCTAAGTCATATTTAGGCCAATATTAAAAGTGTAGCAGAAAAAATAGAATGCCATAGTTGAATTAAATTATATTTAAGGCCCTTTCCTACTTACAATCTTCTGTGATTTTGTACTTTTGAAGAGGGGACCCTGAAACTCTCAAAATCCTTAAAGGAGAAAATCTCCTTCAGCTCTGCCTCAGTGAGGGATCCAACCCAGAGGGACAGTTTCATCCTTGTTATTTGGGTGGCGTTGGCTCAGTCCTGAAACTCAATGAATTCAATTCAAATTCCAACTCAAAGCTGAAACCCAGCAAGGAGCCAACCCACAAGCCCCCTTCAGCTTGTAGCCAAAGCTCCTCTTATAAAAGACTCAAACTAAAACCCTCTCTTTTCAGAAGTTCCAAACATGCCATGCTATGCCAAGGAGCCTCTGTCCACTGGAATACTCTTTCCATTGTCATTCTTTCTTTATTCTCACCTATTTCCTAACCAGACTTTATGCCTCTGCCAGATTTCTAACCTTACTTCCAATCCCCACAATAAACCTCTTTTATAAATCTAGGTTTTTAGGTCTGTAAATTCTTTTACAGAGAACCTCTGCTCTACCAGAAGGGAGTCCCCAAAACTCCCTACCCTTATGCCAAATCCCAAGGGATTTCAGGGAAGCCAAACCTCTCCATTTGGTTCCCTGAACCCCAAACCTGCCACTAGACCTTATCATTTAACTCCCTGACCACCAGAAATGCTCATTTCATTTTGGTTCCCTAAATCTAAATCTCATCACTATATAATGTAATTAATGTTGGGTCTCTTCAGTGGCTGTAAAACCATTGAAAAATACATGAAATGACTTACGCTTTGATAGATTCTTCCAAAACAGAAAAGATTTCCAGCTCATTGTCCAAAGACCAATCCAGCTAGCCAAGATATACTTTTTTTCTTTTTTGCATATGTCATTTAACTTCTTTTTTTAAAAAATAGCTTTTTATTTACAAGTTATATGCATGGGTAATTTTACAGGATTGACAGTTGCCAAACCTTTTGTTCCAATTTTTCCCCTCCTTCCCTGCACCCCCTCCCCTAGATGGCAGGATGACCAATACATGTTAAATATATTAAAGTATAAATTAAATACAAAATAAGTATACATGAACAAACTGTTATTTTGCTGTACAAAAAGAATCAGACTCTGAAATATTGTACAATTAGCCTGTGAAGGAAATCAAAAATTCAGGCAGGCAAAAATATAGGGATTGGGAATTCAATGTAATGGTTCTTAGTCATCTCCCAGAATTCTTTCACTGGGTGTAGCTGGTTCAGTTCATTACTGCTCCATTGGAACTGATTTGGTTCATCTCATTGCTGAGGATGGCCAGGTCCATCAGAATGGATCATCATATAGTATTTTTGTTGAAGTATATAATGATCTCCTGGCCCTACTCATTTCACTCAGCATCAGTTCATGTAAGTCTCTCCAGGCCTTTCTGAAATCATCCTGTTGGTCATTTCTTACCGAACAATAATATTCCATAATATTCACATTCCACAATTTATTCAGCTATGCTCTAATTGATGGGCATAAGATATACTTTTTTACTAAAAATTGTGTCTATCAGGTGATGGATTTGGGAGTCTGCCGCATTTCATTTATATCATCTACTAAATCACGGAAGATAATTGGGGAAAAACTCTGCATTATTTATGATCACATTAATTAGAATTAAAGTTTAGTTAAATCATGCAATCACAGGGAGAATGTTCTCTTATATTGACATTGTAATTTGAGTATCAGGCATCATCAGACTTTCATATTTTTCCTTTTTTAAAAAAAATAGCACGCATTTTTTTTGTTCCTTTCAGTGTCTCACCCTTTACTGAACAACAACCAAAAAGAAACCCATGCCTTGAATAGGCATAGTCCAGCAAAAACAAATTGCCACATTGGTCATCTCTGCCTAACTAATTTCTGTGAAGGGAAAGAAGTATTTCACCTTCAGTGAAATCATGGTTTTTACAGCATTGTAATTATTAATTATATTTTAATTACATGTATTTAATCATGTTCATGGTTCATCATCCTATTGATCAGAGGTTTAAAGTCTTTCAAAGTTCTTCCCTATTATATTGTTGTGATAGTACAAACTGTTATAGTTCTGTCCACTTTGAAATAAATTCACAGAATTCTTTCCAGAATGTTTTTTTTTTTTAAGTTTTGTATTTTGTTTTTTCTCATGGCATACTTTCATACACCATAATATTTTTAGTCATTCCCTAAGAGATATACATCCCTTTAATTTTCAAATTTGGGCTACTATAAATGAGTTGAAATAAATATTTTTGGTACATATATCTTCTTTGCTCTTTCTTTGATATTCAGAGTATAGGGCTAGTAGTGATCTAGTTAGGTCAAAGAGCATACATAGTTTAGTAATTTTGGGGGCCTAACCATAATAAAGGCTTTCCTAGCTGGATCATTTCATAGATCTAACAACAATGAAGTGGTGTGCTTGTTTTCCCTTCGCTCATTCAACATTTGTCATTTTTCTCTTTTATAATCTTTTTCAGTCCAATGGATATGAACTAGAACCCCAAAGTTACTTTAATTTGTACTTATTTATTAGTGATTTTTAGTTCTTTTTCACATGGATATTCAGATTAGATTTTTTCCATTGAAAATTATCTGTTCACATTCTTGGCATGTATCTATTAGGGTATGTCTCTTTTAATATCTTTTCAAGAAAGATAGAGGCATGTATCTTTAACAGGCAGTTACAAGGACAGAATGTTTATTTTAAGGAGTAAAAAAATAACCCAAACATCAATTTGTAATATAAAACAGGACATGGTATATAATCTTAAGAACCCATAAGATCTTAACACTTACAAAATCTCTAAAAATAGATTTTTGGGTTTTTTTTTTTTTTTTGGTTACATTCTTAGAACAGCATTTGTTCACTTTAACCACTATCCTTACCTCTTGCTTGCACATAGCAATCAAGTTTAAGCTATGATTTCAGTTTGGTTTCTTGCCATTAGTTTAGATTATAGCTCCAAGACCTTAATTTCTAATTTAATTATAGTTTAATTACAGTTTGAGACTTTAATTTCTTGCTTCTATGATCCCTTATTTTGTGACCTACCGCTCAAAGAAGTAACCTCAAACTCCAATGTGGAAAAGATTCCCCACCCCTATCCCGGTAATCTCAGTGTATTCAATGCATAATTATGTCTTTATTCTGGGGCAACTTTTTGACACATCAGATTGAGTCAAGCAGTGCAAAACAATTGCTATTACTGTATAATTTCCAGGATGTACAATAAACAATATTGAGTTTATATATAATAATAGGACTAAGGAGTACCAGATAGATCCTTTTTTTCCTAAATCCCATCAGTTATTCTGATGAAATCTGAATATAAAATATTAAATTAAATTATTTGTTTGTTTTTAATATCTTAAAGTAATATTGCAAGTGCTAGTGTACATTCTTTTAGAACTATTATTAACCTAGCAAAGTCTGCTAACCTTGGGAAAAGAGAAATCCTGGGTCTTCTGGCTTTCAGCTTCAAGAGAGAAGGTACATGAGTTCAGATTTTTCTTCAGGGAGAGGTCCTTACAGATAGAGGAATTATTGTCATTAACTGTCATAATTAATTGTCATTAATCATGCCCTTATCCCCAGCTTTCCATAGTAGAGACTTCAGGGAATTTCCCATTTGGTGAGTTCTGTAACTGTATTGGTTGAGATGAAATAATTTATTTCCTGTGAGAGAACTCATTTACTTTGTGTGTGTTTTTTCTAATATATTCTCCTCTTTGTAACTTTACTGATTTACCCAAACTCTTGGCTTGGGTAAGTGGGTTTATTTGCTATTTACTATGTGTACTCATTGTGAAACTAGCTCAAGCCTTAGATTTGTAGCTTGGGGCAATTTTTCCATTAAGAGGTCGAGATCAAGCACTCAGCTGAAATTTATAATTTATATCCCCAGGCTAACAATATTTAGAGGAACAGATACAGTTCTGTTACCTCCTGGCACCTCCTCTCAGAAGGCAGCAAAATGGCTAGTCTTCTGGCTCCTGGCTCCTGCTTCTCTCCTGGAATGAATCAAAATCTCCCTCAGAAAGAAAAAAAAAAGGCAGAAGAGAGGCTAAAGATATCTATTCATACCTCCCTGGTAGTCATAGCTAGACAAACCCATGTGGACCCACATCATCCATATGAGCAACACATACAATATAATTGTTGTGAAGATTTTGATTCCTACAGTGTATTGCAATTTCCTTGAGGGAGGAAAAAAAATAATTTTTTTCTTTGTATTTCCAGCATTTAGTACATAATAATTAGTATATAGTTTACATTTAATAAATGCTTGTTAATGAATCAATTGGTTAAAAGCCTGTAGTGATGGGGAATTAATTCATTACTTTCTAATGTATTCCATCCACTTTTAGATAATTCTAACTGTTAAGAAATTTTCCTTTTACCAAGTCAAACTCAAACTCTTCAAATTCCATACCATTATTCCTCATACCATCTAGAGCCAAGTAAAACCAACCTAATCCTTATATACATCAATTCTTCTAAAACTTGATTACTTTCTCTCCCACTCTGCAACACTTCTCTTTTCCAGGCTAAACATTTCTTCAACTGATCTAAGTAAGGCAGGCAAATTTTTCAGTTCCCTTTTCTTTGGATATACTTCAAATTGTCAATGTCCTTCCAAAAATATGTTGCCTAATATAATACTAAGAATCACATAGAAATTGTCTGACCAGGCCAGAGTACAGCGAGATTATTACCTTCCTCATTTTAAATTTCATATTCTTAGTAATGTAGCCTAAAGTCATTATTTCATGGCTCACAATGCTTACAAAAATCTTTACCTGTTGGATAATAAACAAATAAGCTGTCCCAAAGCTTATTTTCAAAATTTTTATTTTTGTTAGAGCTTATGATGATTAGCATTCTGCTGGCATATCCTTTGTGAACCAGGGTCAATCCTTTGACAATATGAATCTTCTCAGTGGATTTTTTTAAGCTTTTGATAAGAGCACATTGATTTTTGGCTTCTGTATTACACTGTTTGTTAAAGGACCATGCCTAAGTGAAGGGGTAGGTCAATTCTCTGAGAACCTCCACAGCTGTGAATCTTAACACTTGAAGGAGTTACAAAGCAGCCTTTATGACACAGGTGTTGCTTGTGGACTGGGAATGAAATAAATTGGAGAAAGAGGGAAGAGGAAGAGAAGTTAGAGAATGCAACTGCCTCAGAATCTCCTTGTATCATCATCCTCTCACGTAAAGAGAGCCATTCTACAGGTTTTTAAGTTAGACCTCCAGCAGCCACTGGCAGGTGGCTCCCAATGAACAACTGTTGGTTTGTGTTGAATATGTAGGTATGAATATGTAAAAAAAAAACTTATTTTTTTAATGTATAAACTGTTGTCTAGCTATAATTCTCCCATCCTGTACGTGTACTGCTGATTTATTGAACTCACATTGGGGTACTAATAATTGCTAACATTTATATAGTACCTACTAGGTATCAGGCACTAAGTGCTTTACTATCTCATTTGATCCTCATACCAACCTTGGGAGATAGTTACCGTTGTTATCTCTATTCTATATTTGAGGAAACTGAGGCAGATTAAAGAATTTGCTCAGGAACAGCTAGTTAGTGTCTTAGGCTGAATCTGAACAGGCCTGGACCTTTACCTAGTTGCCCTACAGTTTTTCTTTTCATTTCCTCTATTATATTTGATCCATAATTCTAGAATTCCATTGATTCTTTTAGTCAATGTATTAGCTGTTATCACACAGCTTTCAGCAAGAGAGATCTTTCTCAATTTCATTTTGTTGGCACTATCCTCCTGCCTTTTCATACACTATTTTCAATGTAGACTCTCCCCCACTTCTAATTCTCCTTCAGAGATTCTCTAATCCACAATACTTTCTGTAATTCCTCCCATCTAGAAGAGATTCCATTTTTCTCAAATCTCCCAGGATCTGTTAGATTCCCCCTATCTACTTAATTACTTTCTAACTTGAATTATTGGGGGGGCTAGTTCTTTCCTTTATTTCTTGGGCTGCCTACTCTCCCACTAAATAGAATCATGGAGAGTTTGATATGAATCAAAAGTACGTTTGATGGGAATACTAATAGGCAATAAGCAGGTAATCCTAATAAACAATGAACACTAGATCATATCTTTACTATTTTATAATTGATTTACAGTGGAAGTATTCTCTGCCCCTGAGGCCTTATCTCCTAATTGGCTGGTTCATCCCAGAACTTCCAGTTTAAGGAGGAGATCTAGGTCAAAGATGTCTTAATTTCTCTCCATGCTACACTTGTTAACTCATTTCTCAAAGATTTTCTGTAATATGTCTGATTCTGAGTATTTTTTTTTCTCCCTCTTCCTGTTTCTCAGCCCTTTTATGTGTTGTCTTCCTCCATTAGAATGTAACCACTATGAGGTAAGGAACTATCTCTGGTTTTATTTGTGTTGTAGTACTTAGCATAATACCTGGTCGGTGTAAAATACTTAATAAATAAATGATTCACTGAAAAGTAATACCAAACCTTTTTGATTAAAAAACCACATTTGATAGGGCAAAATACTAACTTATAGGCTATTTTAGGAAAAGGATGTTCCATCTAAAAACAAAAGCCATCTAAGTTTCCTTTAAAGATATAACAAAAGAAATAATTCAAGGATTTCCCAATCATAAACATTAAGAGAGGCATAAAAAGGAAGATATGCTGGGCATCCCAAAAATCTTGATTCAGTTTAAAATAGCTTAAGGGTCCAAATGGAACACTCAGGCTATCTTAGCTATATGGTCAGTTCATTTCCCCTTTCAGTTTTATAATTTCTTGTTATCTTTTATTCTGGTTCTCCAAAATTCCTTACTGATTATATATTGCAGTCTTCTCATAATCATTTTCCAAAAAGCTTAAAACTGAACTGAGACTTTGTGGACAATCTGTACATATATAGAGCAAAGGTGGAACCTTTGCTTATGGAACTATCACATGGAGTGTACTTAGAATTGTCATTTCTAAAGTTGTCCGTCAATGCCATATATAAGATCCAATGCAGAGCCCAAGCTGAAAAGAGATTTCTTATTGATAGTAAGATTTTCTATGCTTCTCTTTGCAGACCTCATATGTCATTGCAGATGACATTGATTTCATCAAACCTTAGAACACCATAGAACCCTCCTCAAGTCTGTAATCATTCAAAAGAATTTGGCCTGGTCATCTATAAAGGAAAAATCAAGTGGATGCAGAATGTATGTTGCACTAGATTATAATGTGCATTTGACTGGGTAACCCATAAAACTTGTCCATCAGAATGTAGTATATCTGAGAGAGGCATTACAGATGGGCAAAGTATTGTACTCAAAGTTAAATAAGAGGATGAAAGAAGGCTAGATTGCCTTAGGAAATTTTAACATTCCATTAATGACTCAGTCTTACCTTGAGATGAAAGGCCTATGTTATTTTTAACACCTATAATCTGTTGTGGTTGTTGCATGTCAGCAAGACATGGAATACAGTAATCTCAAAAGAATTAAAAATGAATATCACACAGAAAGCAATCATTATGAGGTGGCTGAAACAAAAACCCAATGAGGAACTTTGGAGACAAACCAGAGTAAAAAATAATGTTGAGAAATTGGACAGGAAGATGGATTGGGTATATGGCTAGGGGAAAGAATGACAAGTAGACAGTCTGAGTGCTCCACTGGTATCCTTGCAATATCAGAAGAAGGTGAGGAAGATGTTCAGCATGTTGGATAGATCTTTTGTTTTGAACCTGTGGTTATATATGAACCAGTCCCACAGGATAGGATAGTGATTTGTATCGATGGAGGGAACTTCTAAATTGGTGAGATCACAGATTCTTTTTAATATATGAGGGTTCCCCAGTGCTTAGCACATAGCATAATCTTAATCTGCTTGCTGAGTTGAACTGGATGACTAAAGTTGGATATTATAAGCAAATGTAAAAGTCCTTAAAGACTCTTCCAATCCATCAAATGATTTCTACTTCAAAAAATAATTCCTATTTAATGGTCTGATTTAGATTTTATTGATTAGTACCAGTATACTGGGAGATGAACAAGAAGTTATAAGGAATATGGAAAAATCAACAAAATAGCTGAGGATATATAAAAAAGAAGCAGGACAATATGATTTTTAGATTATACATACACAAGAAGAAAAGGGAATGGAAAGAAAATTAAAGGAAGGGAGGAAAGAAGAAAGAGAAGGAAAGAAAAAGAAGAGGAGAGAGAAAAAAGAGAAGGAAACAAGGAAGGAAAAGAAAAAATAGAAGGGATGAGGAAAAAGAAAGAAAGGGGAAAGAGAAAAGGAATGGAAGGAAGACAGAAGGGAAGAGGGGGAAGGGACAAATGGAGGGAAAGTTTGGGAAAATAGAAGAAGGGAAAGTAATTACAGAAGATGGTGGAGATGGGTGAGTGGGTGGGGAAAACTATGATAAAATGGGTGAGTGGATTGTAAATAACTTTAAGAAGTAGAACACCAGGGACCAAAGGTATCGCATAGTCAGAAGTTCTTCATTGATATTTTACCATATAATAAATAATCTTGAATTTAATTTAAAAGATACAAAATAAATTTTTGCTCTTAAATTTCTGTCACTATAAGGTTTAACACAAGTTCAAAGTAATACAGAAAAGCCTTCTCCCCGATCCAAAACAAATAAAACATTTGATGACAGTTTGATAAGGAACCACATAAATAAAAACTCCAGAATTTCTACTTCTATGAGCTGTACCTGCAAAATAACTGGAATAAGGAGAATCCTATTTCTGACACATACCATCTGTGTGACCTTGGACAAGACTCTAACCTTTCAATGGCTCAGGAGACTCATTCTCTAAGATTATAATTTGCAGAACAGTTGTTAAACTGTATTAGTAGAGAGAATAATCTCTCCAGGGAGGTAAAATTCAAAGGTACAAGCCAAAAATGAAACCATGGCCTTAAGAACACTAGAAAGGAGTTGATATCTAAAAGACGAGTTTTCAGTAGAAAGACAACTTTTTGACTTTTTATATAGTGATTTACATATAATTAGCTCGAATGGTCAAAAGTCATACATCAAAGATATATGTACATGAACATTTGTGTGTGTAGGCACATAGATAATTAAATATAGAATAAGCTACTTTGTTTTCCCTGTTGCCTTTGATCTCATCCTTTAGAGTGGAAGCAAGAAGAGAGGTCTAATCAATATGATATTTCTACTTAGTTTTGCCAAGGTCATATCTATTAATCTAATCTATAACTAGATTAAAAACATTTTGTTCTTGCAATTTGAAATTTAGTTTTCTAATAGAATGCTAATGTGATAGATCAAATGTACAGAAGAGGCCAGTGCTCAAAGAGAGACTAGTTTGATATCTTATGATATCTGAAAAATGGAAGGATAGAAAATGCCTGCAAAAAAATTCTAGACCTTAATGTTACTAAAAAGAGGTGATTAGAGAAATATTTACAACTCCCTGTTCATAAAACCACTTTTTCCCTCTGTAGCATCTTTATAAGAATATTTAAATATATTGAGGATATTCTTGATGAAAAAATGAGAAAGGAATGGGCAGATTTTATCTTCATAGTCACTTAATTGAAAGATATTGAATGAAAGTTTCCAATGTGCTTCTGTTTGTTAACTAGAAAAAAAATTTATTTGATAAATAGAATATCTTCTTAAAAGACATTTCCTAAGCATATTTCATGACCACTTAACATTATTGGAAAGATAGAATAACATAGATTTTTAAACAACTTTCTATTTATTAATATAAAGTAAGGCACAAAATGGGGACCTGTATGTTTTCCAGAGTATTTGCAATTGGTATTTGCCATTTTTCTGTTTTTGGTTTTGGTTTTTTGCTGAGGCAATTAGGGTTAAGTGACTTGTCCAGGGTCACACAGGGTATTTGCCATTTTTAAAAAAGATGTAGAAATCAGAAAAATTCAATCCAATGAAATTAACATTTAAAAAAAAAGAATTCCTTATAGGTGATGAAGTCCCCCAGGGACTCAAGTTTGTGGTGAGATTCATAATTCAAGTGTGTCCTATTCATTTTTGTAGGGAACAAAAAAATACATATAGATGAAGAATTTTCAAGATTGTGATATGAAGTTCAAAGACTGTCAAAATAAGTGATTTGTTAAAGCATATAGGTTGGACAAATAATGAAGATGAACAATAATTATATCAGGAGAAAGAAAGGAGCTTGAATGGCATTTGGGGAATTGCACACAGTGCTTTTAGTGGCTCTAAACCTCTTCCAGACACAGAGGCCCATCTTTTAAAGACCAATATTCTTCCAATAATATTTCATGACTGTTAAGTCATGGAATACCATCGTTTCCAAAGAATTAAGGTTAGGTGACTCAAAGGACAAGAGAGAATACATGGCAGGTGTGGGAGATTACAGTATATTGCCAAAGAAGAATTGTGTGGGAATAAAACATTAAGGATATCAGCCTAAAGATGGGCCCATCACATGGAGAATGAGAAATAATCAATTGATTGATACACTATATACAATATTGGTATACAATACAATACAGTATTGATGTCCTCCATATTAGGTATACCTCCAGCAGAAACTTTATGGGAGAACTGAGCAAGAGTCACACAGGATGTGGAGACATGGAGGGCTTATAGTCTGTTCCATGGAGTACTCATATTAATGAAATTCAGCATAATTATTGACTTGACACAAGTAACAAAGGAGTAACAGAGAAAAATGGAATATGGTTTATTATTATTATTTTGAAAATAAATTTTTAATGTTCCTCTTCCCTCTGAACAAGAATTTTAACAATAAGTTCACATAATAATATGTTCACATACTTGAGGGATGATCAGAGTGGGGGGTTTGTCAATGTCATGATTGCTGTTAACTCTCTGAGTCACTAGAACTTGAAAGCTATAGTTTATATGCCTGCTTCCTCTCTTGACAAATCCAATCAGACACTATGCTCTGTCTATTCTTCCTTTCCCAATGTATCTTGCATTTGTCTTTTTATTTACATTTACAGTGCTATAATCCTATATTGTTCCCTCACCACCCCTTGCAAATACTACTTCAACAACATTCTAAAAGTTCTTCATGCCTTTAGTCTTTCCTCTCTTCTTCCTAAAACACTGCTTTATACTTGTAAATGATAGGGAATTTGTGGAGGGTTTAATATGGAAAGACAGGATGAACAAAGGGGTTTCTATTCATTTTAGCTATAGTAAGAACCACTGTCTAAAACTGATCAGCAGAATGATATGCAACACCACTCCTCCATATAATAGAGGGCAAATCTCCTCAGTCAAGTTGTAAGTTACCAGTTAAACTCCTTTATTTATGCTATTTCCGCCTTTCTGCATTTAATTTTGAGGTCTTTATGTCTTAATATATGGTCAGTTTTTATATAGGTTCCATGTACTGCTGAGAAGAAAGTGTACTCCTTTCTATCTCCATTCAGTTTTCTCCAAAGATCTATCATACCTCACTCTTGTAATATTCTATTTACCTCTTTAACTTCTTTCTTATTTGTTTTGTGGTTTGATTTATCTAATTCTGAGAGTCCACTATTATAATTTTGCTGTCTATTTCTTCTTGCAACTCTCTTAACTTCTCCTTTAGGAATTTAGCTGCTATGCCATTTGGTATATATGTTTAATATTGATATTGCTTCATTATCTATGCTACCTTTTAGCACGATATAGTTTTCTTCCTTATCTCTTTTAATTAGATCAATTTTTGCTTTTGCTTGATCTGAGATCAAGATGCCTACCCCTGCTTTTTTTATTTCACCTGAAGCATAATAGATTCTGCTTTTACCTTTACTCTGTATGTATCACCCTGTTTTAAATGTGTTTCCTGTAAATAACATATTGTAGGATTCTGGCTTTTGATCTAATCTGCTATCTGCCTCCGCTTTATGGGAGAGTTTATCCCATTCACATTTACAGTTAAAACTACTAATTCTGTATTTCCTGCCATCTTATTTTCCCTGGATTATGCTTTTCTTTTTCTTTCCCCCCCTTACCTTCCTCCCCAGCATTAAACTTATGGGCACCACTTGCCTTACACAGCTCTCCCCCTTTAGAATCCCTCCCACCCACTTTGAGTCCCTTTCCCTTTCTTATGTCTTCCCCTTATTACTCTTTTCCTTTTCTCTTTTCCTCTGCCACCTTTTAATGAGGTGAGAGAAGTTTCTCTGTAAACCAAATATGTCTAATATTTCCATTTTGAGCCAAATCTGATGAGAGTAAAATTCACACAATGTTCCTCCCCCTCCCTAAATTCCCTCAGATATGATAGGTTTCCTTTGCCTCTTCTTGGGATGTAATTTTCTTCTTTTTATCTCCCCTTTTCCCTTTTTCTGATATTATCCCCTTTCCACTATTGCTTCCCTTTTTTTGTATTATAACAGTAAAATCAAATTATACGCTTTATGTGTGCCCATAACAAAAACATAGTTCTCAAGAGTTCTTTTTATCTTTTATGCTTTTCTTGAGTCCTATATTTGGAGGTCAAATTTTTTGTTTAGCTTTGTTTTTTTCATTAGGAATAAATGGAATTCATCTGTTTTATTGAATGTCCATCTTCTTCTGTGGAAAAAAATGCTCAGCTTAGCTGGGTAGTTTATTCTTAGCTGCATTCAGAGTTCTTTTGCCTTTCAGAATATCAGATTCTAGGCCCTTCGATCCTTTAATGTGGAAGCAGCTGATCCTGAGTGATCTTTATTATGGCTCCTTGATATTTGAATTTTTTTTCTGGCTACTTGTAATGTTTTTTCCTTGTCTGATAGTTCTGAAATTTAGCCACAATATTTCTTGGAATTTTTATTTTGAGGTCTCTTTCAGAAGGTGTTTGATGAATTTTTTCAATGCCTATTTTACCTTCTAATTCTATTACATCTGGGCAGTTCTCTTTGATGATTCCCTGTAAAATAGTGTCTAGGCTCTTTTTTTCATCATAATTTTCAGGAAGTCCAAAAATCCTCAGATTATCTCTCCTACATCTATTTTCCAGGTCTGTTGTTTTTCCAAGTAGATATTTAACATTTTTTCTATTTTTTAATTTTTTAGTTTTGCTTGACTGATTCTTGATGTCTCAATGAATCATTCATTTCTATTTGTTCAGTTCTGATTTTACTGAGTTATTTTCTTCATTACCTTTTTTTTAACTTCTTTTTGTATCTGTCCAATTGAGTTTTTAAAAGAGTTGTTTTGCTTTATGGAATTTTTTTCCATTTCACTAATTTTTTTAACTGAGTTATTTTCTTTTTTCCAATTCACAAATCCTACTTTCCTGGGAGTTCTTTATCATTTCCAATTCACAAACTCTGTTTCCCTGGGAGTTCTTTATCTTTTCCAATTCACATTTCAGGAAATTGTTTTCTTTTTCCATTTTATCAAATTTTTTCTTTTAATGAGTTATATGCCCTTTCCATACTCTCTTGCAGAGCTACTCTTTCCTTTCCCCATTTTTCTTCTAGCTGTCTTTTAAGAGCTTTTATCATTTCTTCTAGGAGAGCCTTGTGTGAAGGAGACCAGACTATATCTCCTTTTGGGGTTTTGTCTGGAGACTGTTTGCTATTAGTCTCCTCGGGATTGGAAACCTGCTCTCTTTCTGTATGGAAGCTATCTATAGCTAGAGTTCGCTTGGCTTTTTTACTAATTTTTTTTTAAAGTCTTTAGGCTCTGCCTTCAGGGCAAGGAGATTGCCAGCTTCCTCTACAGAAACAGAACAGATAGATAGACAGTAGCTGTCCTGCAAATGGGCTGCAAAGAGTGGCTGAGCTGTGGAAATGCCCTGGGAAGAGCCCTATTTGGGACGTGTCACTGCCCTGGGAAGCACGGCTGAGCTGTGGAAGTACTACTGCCCTGGGCAAAGCCCTTTACTGTAGACTGCAGCTGCACAGCTGTACTATGGTCCATGCTGAGTCACTCCTGGTGCTGGGTGGGTGTGGCCAGGTCCTGTTAAATTCTGGTGTTTTTTGGAGTACACTGTACCTTTGGCATTTGTGTAACTTCTCTGTGTATCCACTGCTTTGCAAAGTAGAGTAGCCAACCTGTGGTAGAGTCCTCCCTGTAAATTCTCCATCCACGGAGACCATCTCCGCCCCCGGGGTGAGTGAGAGAGACCACTCAGTGTGCTAGCCTCCATGTTCTGCCTCCCTTCCTGTGCTGGCCTCCTCCCACCTGATCAGGATAAATGTTTTCTGGTGTTCTTCCAAATTATCTTCAGTTGGTAATTTGTTGTACTCCCAATATTTGTGGATTCTACCAGTCAAGCACTATTTCAGAAGCTGAATTTGGTAACCAGTAGTGAGGTTAGAAGGGGATCTTAGAATGAAGCCTGTGTTCTCTCCACCATCTTGGCTCCATCCCCAAAACTCCTTTATTTAATAACAATTGCTTATGATATCTATTGTGACCCTTTCTTGCTACCAAAGGACAGGCTGAACAGAAAGGATTACTGTGCTATGTAGCTGCTCCCCTATCCCCTTCTAATGTCTAAGTCTTTCAAGGCTGGTGCAAATCTTACCTCTTCTATATTCATTTGATCCAATGTGGCTGCTGTGTGTGTGTGTGTGTGTGTGTGTGTGTGTGTGTGTGTGTGTGTGAGAGAGAGAGAGAGAGAGAGAGAGAGAGAGAGAGAGAGAGAGAGAGAGAGAGAGAGAGAGAGAGAGAGAAAGAGAAAGAGTGAGTGAGAGTGAGAGTTTCTACTTTACTTAAAATCACATTTGGGATTGTGGTATTAAGGCTCAAGTTAAAAAGGTTCTCTTTCTTTCATGATAAAAATATTTTGTTATAATTAACTTTACAGATCTTTTCTATTTTTATTTTATTTTCTAGATTCTGCTTTTATTCTTAAAACTCCTTTGGGTGATTATTCATGGTGATATGATTGGTTACTAAATTTTCAATTAACTGTGTTTTACCTTCAATTGTTTCTCTCTGCTTAATAAGAAAATACTATACATTATAGTTATCATTTTTCTTTAAGATGTTACAAGAAAATTTATATTCTAAATTGGTATGGTCTTTGTCAGCCATATCCCTCTGCTGGGCAAGTAAGTGAGATGTTTGCTGAATAAGGCTGTTTTGGTCTTCTTGTTGGGGCAATGGATTTATAGCAGTTAAACTTCTATGTAAAATATTGTAATCGATGTTGATGTCATTTTTGACATCTATTTTATATTATTCATTGCTGATTACTTATTTACACAGTTCAGGATTGAGTTGTTTCATCAAATATATGCTATATCTTTTTTCTCATTCTTCTTTCTTCTTGACTTGTACTAATTTTGATCTTTGCTCTAACAACTCAGTGGTCTGACTGTACACATAGTTATTAATGTGGAACTTATCCCTGAGTCAGCTGTCTGTGTACAGTAAGACAGCACAGGGATCTATCATAAAACAACTTACGTTTACAAGATGTTTTGAAGTTTTTAAAGCACCTTTCTTAGAATGTCCCCATGGATATATATTTCTCTCTCTCTTTTCCTACCACTAGTGTCTTTTTATCTCTTATCTCTCTTTCTCTCTTCTCCTCTTTATTTCTCTTCTTTATCTGTTTGTCTTTTTCATTCTCCCTCTCTTTTTTTCTTCCTTTCTGTCTTCCTTGTCCTGCTTCTGTTTTTCTGTCATCTCTCTTCCTTTTTTTTTTTCCTCTTTCTCCTCTACTTGTGGCCCAGAAGAATTTTCTGAAGAATCAGTCAGACACTCCCTATGCTCATTACATTAGCTGTCTCCACATTAGCTAAGATTTCCATGCTGGGCTTCTATGGATTCTCTTGGGGAACTTCTTTTGCTGCTAGGCTCGGGATCCCTGTTTCCATGGGAAAATATCTGGCACCCTTTCCAAGAGGTATACCTCTTCTTGCGCTTATCTGCCTTAAATGGCAGTTGGTCAGCAGGTGGTAGGGATTTTGGTGGGGTAGGTGATCTCCTTGCCCACAATGGAACACTTGAGGGATACTTCTATTCCTATGATTCTTGCTTTCAGGGTCGCAAACTGCATCAGGGCTAGAGGGGATATAGTAATCAAGGTGGTGGTAGTTTGTCTTGGCCCTATCACATAACCTCCTGCTTCATTTGCCCTTTGCTTTAACAAGCAGGAAATTGCTAAAAGGATAAGGTTGCATGTGTACCACCAGTCAATCCTTTTCTGTTGTTTTACCTGTTTTCTGGATGTATGCAGTGGGGGTTCAGATGAGAGGACAATAGGGATTTGTATGATGTACTGAAATGAACCAAAAAAATACTTTAAAAAACAAAGAGAAACAGACAAAAAGGTAAAATAACAGGAAATTTAAAAAAATTAAAAAAATAAAAAAAAAAAAAAGCTTATACAATTCCAGAGAGCACCACATGGGGGAGTTACTCTATCATATAGCATCATTTCTTTAAACAAAACAAACAAACAAAAAAACCCATCAAAAACAAAAGCTGAACAGTATGATATTTATTTGTGGAAAATATGTACATTTTTTTATTCCACGGCAAAATGCCTCACAGCTGGTTTTCTTCATCTCTTTTTGGCAAAAATAAAATAGCTTTGGAAAGAATTTCTTCTTTGGATTTCCATTTCTTAAGTACTCTGTTGGCAAAGATTAATATCTCCATATAGAATTTTCCTGAAAAAAGTGAAAAACTTCTTTATCTCCTATTACCAATATAATATAAAGAGGCATTTCATCTAACTGGTAAAATTACTTCAAAATGAAGCTGGAGTAGTTATGGCTGATTCCTATTTAAATTTCAATGGAGGGAATGAATTAAGAGGAACCCAAAAAAACAAAAGGATTAACTTTCTTTAGTGTTTGATGGTGATGCTCTGCTGTCCTAACAATGAAGATTTGTACTGTGGTAGCTGTAGTAAGATATGAGGAAACATGAAGAGAGAAAAATAGAAATATGTGCTAAATAGAATGTGAAGATGTGGGATTATACTCTTCATTAGAGAGGAAGCAGAAATTTAAAGTTTAAGAGAAGACTTAAAATTTAAAATGGATTTGAAATTTTAGGGTCCCTGCTTTTTCATCTTCTCTTTTCTTTATTCTCTTTTCCCCTCACCCCAACTTTTTGAGGAACTAGTTCCAAAACCAGAGTATATAAGTCCCAATTTGATTTTTTTATGCTTATTACCTGTATGACCTTCAATAAGTCACAACCTCCCTGGGTCCATTTCTTCATTTAGAAAATAAGATATGTTATAAGATGACTTTACAAGTTTCTTCCTACTCTAGTTCTATGATACTAAGATCCTTTGTTCTTTTGGAAACAATTGTTCCACAGAACATTTATTATTTCCACTGTTATTGATGATCCAGAGTAAAGATTATATTGTTCATTCCTGTTTTTGCATCTCCATAACCTGATTCAATGCCCTGCATATAATTAGGTACTTAATAAATGTGGGATTTGAAAAATACTTGGCTCTCTCATTAGAACTATGGCTATATGAGGTGACATCCTTTCCAATCAATCAGTATGGAACTCTCTCCTTATTGGTAGAGATGAAGGCTCTATTCTGCATGAGGGGTGGAGTGGAGTTAGTGAGAACCCAGGGAGCTTCATTTCTTTTCTAGTCCCTTTTGACTCCATTTTGGGACTCTTCAGGGCAAGTTTTTTTGGTTACTTATCAAATTTTGAGTCATTTTTGAGATTCTTCGAGCATCGAGTTGCATTAGGGGCTTCTGCCAACCCCATTTAAGGATATTGAAGGAAAAGACTCCAGGATGACGTGAGAGGAACTGGCAGTTTCCATCATGTCCTTATTGCCAGCTTGCAACTCTAGAGCAGGACTTCTTAAACTTTTCCTACTAGCTACCCCTTTTTGCCTGAGAAATATTTACATGATCTCAAATATATAAAAATAAGGATAAAAATCAAACATTTATTGATAATAAATAATAGTTTTGTGACCCTTCACATTCAGGTATGAGATCCCACATGGGGTTTTGAACCATGGTTGAAGGAGCTAGAATCTAGAGAATATAAGGAGGTTCCCCTTGCGTGAAATCAAGGACATTCTTAGGTGAGCTGAGTTATTGGGCTCCCAGTGGGTAAGCTTTTTCACTCTGTAATGTCAGGCATTTATTCTCCTATGTATACACTCTTTTAATTTCTATTTTCCTATGATTTAGATAAGTGGACTTCTTTGTGATTCTCTGTGTATTCACTGTGGAACTGGTATTTAGTGGGAAAAGGGTCAAGTTTTGGATATGGAACTTGGGGTCCTATCTTTTCTGATTAGAAGTTATCATGAATCTAGTTATATCTCCTAGACTAATAATATTTAAGAAAGCAAATAGATAAAATTCTATCCTGGAATCCCCTTCTCTATGAGGAGAGCGGAGAAGCTTGTAGGCATAACCTTTCTCTCTTAACAAGAATGAAAATCTCCCTTCCAACAACACAGTAGTCTGGTCCTCACTACACATGTGGGATCCATTTGTGCTATGCATAGGGCAACTCTTCCATACAAGTACTTATTAAATACCTACCATGTACTAAGGAGTACAAATACAAAGCCTGAAATCATTTCTATTTGCAAGGAGCTTATACTATAGTGGAAGAGACAAATGCATATAAAAATACATACAGCATAAATATAAAGATTAAGGTGGCAAGTCAGAACAGTGGACTAACTCAGATTCTTGGTCTAGTTCTTTCATTAATTGTTTGACCTTCAAGTCTCAAATAACTGGGTCAAAACTTTTTCAGCAGGATTGCATAAAGTTAAAAGTATTTTCTCTTCAAATTTTAAAAAAGGACTTTGTCTAGATGTTTCCTGTTGCAATCACTTTCTATCTTGCATTATACTTATCTGTGTACACATTTTATATTCACCACACCCTTAAAAAAGGTAATCTCCTTAAGTACAAGAACTATCATTTTTGTTTTTGTATTTCATTGACTAACACATACCTTGCATATAGTAGACACTTGATACATATTTGTTGAAGTGAAATGCTTGTTGAGTGATCTATAATGTTCCTTTTAATCCCTTGCTTCTTTGACTGCAAATCAACAGATAATTACTGACTTCTGGATTTAATGCTAGAAAGACCTAATTTTAATCAGTGCCAGAACTCATTGTATTTTTATTTCCAGCCACTAAGTGGTGCTCCTGTTCAGTTCCCAGACCCTCTTCATTAATGAAAGCCTGCTATTCACAAACTTGTGCTTATCCTAGGAATTGGTTATGTATTCCACCCAGTACCAAAGGGTGTCAGGAGGAAAGGACAAGTTCTCTCTAGTTTTCAAAAGGCAAGTGACCTGCATAGCCTGGTTCTTATTATTTTCTCTCTTTTCATTCATCCAGGAGTATGGTCAGTTAAGAATCCTATCTACCCACCAGAAAATATCTATCCTTTTCCTCTCTCTCTTGCACTTCAATAGACCTTAGTCACATAGCATATAGCACAATGGAACTGACCATAGAAAATGGCTTGATTGTATACAATACTTATTATTATAAAAGAAAACGAATGAAATCAAATACACTAAAACAACAATCTGTGTGCCCACTACTTTTTTCAAATCTTACCTTTGTCAAATCAGTTGAGATATATCTTTAATATGAGTTCTTGGCCAAAGTTCAAAGTGCTTAGTTAGACTCATGTTCTGTTTGAGAGCTAAAAAGTGTTTCTCACTTAACTTTTCTAATCATAGCTTCTAGAAAGGTCAAAGTCCAATTAGTTGGGAAATTCAAGAACTTGGGTCAGCTCTTGATGACACTGTTTTTTTTTTTTTTTGTTTGTTTGTTTGTTTTTAACCTGCTGTTCTGTCATGGAATGAAGCATCTTGTCTTGGTCTTTTGAATAATTCTCCGCATGAATAGCTCATTTGTAAGATTATTTGAGACTATAATCATTCTTCACAGCTTCTTCTTTGTTAGTGGAAAGGTAGAATAGAGTCAATGGAGGCAGACATGAGAAAGGCTTCTTTAACTACTTTTAGCATTTTGCTTCCAGATTCTCTATCTAGCAGTCACCCACATCATTTCCACCCTGGTCCTTGGGTTTTTTCAGTATTATTTTTATGGATGGAGTTGATCAAAGACACAGGGCCATTGGCTCAGCATTTGGGGCCTAAATATAAGCCCTATGACATACTATCTTTTAAAAATTTTCCTAAATATCATTTTCTCATCAATGAACTGATTCCCAGTCCCTATATTTTTAGAGCTTTATAAGTGACCCATATGAGTGATAGGTGGGTTACCCCTCTGAGATGCACTCCTCAATAAACTCCTTATTTCTGTTAAGGGTTCTACACTATGCTCATTCAAGTAGAAAATCTTGAATAATATTTTTCTCTTCCTTCCCTCTTCCCTCTCTTCTTGTATCCTGTGTGCTAATCACAGCCTCTTTCACTTAATGGGTGCTTAATAAATATAATTGGATTGTTGTATTGGAAACTACCCACAGGTCTCAGTGAAGACACTGAAGATGTTAATTGTTTTTTCAATAATATTGGTCCCTTTCTCATTGGATATTTGATATAGAGAAAAAGTAAAGGAGATGATTTCTAATGTTGGTATCATATTCTTGGATTGTACATTATTACCCATTAAAGTTATAAGCTCAGAGGCTAATAACATGTGTTAAATTACGTATGCATGTTAAAAATTTGGTTCAAAGAGGTTTGGCAATTGTTAATGCTGTAAAGTTACCCATGCATATATCCTGTAAATAAAAGGCTATTAAATAAAAAAACAAAAAAAACCCCAAAAAAACAAATTAGAAAACTGAGATCCAGAGAGCTAGGTCATGCAACAGTAAAATGCAGAGCTACATTTTGAACCAGACCCTTTAACAACCCAGATGTTCAGTTTTTGGCATAATTATAAGGCTGTTATAAAATAATATTACTTAAAAAAAATAAAAATTTGGTTCATAAACATGAATCCTATTGTCAGATTTGTAATTGAACTGTAATTGAATTACCCCATATTTGCACAGTGACTTGATGAATTTTTAAATTACAACTAAAGAAATACAGATGCAATATTTCAATTGAGTTCATCAATTGCCTCACCCACGTAATGCTGTTACACTCTGATGTCTATCTATCACTGAGTATATGATCAGAGTTGTGAATTAAATATGAACAAGGGCCACACAAATCTATGCAGTCAATTATAGATTTTAGAATAAGTGTGGAAAAATCTTTGATCAATTTAGTCACTAAATGAAAAAAAGTGATATTGTGCTGAAATTTTAAGAAAACTTGGTCACTCTCTCTAGATCATCCATAAAATATCAGACCATTTTAGAATCCAAGGATTTAAAGGTATGATGGCTTGGGTTGAATTTTTATAGCCAAACGTCTGAGAAGGAATTGCTTGGAGGTGTTGAAAAGTTCTGGCCTCAGCCTTAGTTTCCATCTGTTTTACTTCTACCTCCTGACTTTCCAAAGGAGAATCTCATTATCTTTGAAAGGCTGGAGGATTTGGACTTTTCTATCAGTTAGCAGGGTCCCAGGGACAGTAATGGCCAATGATAGTATCTGCGTCAGGAGATAAGAACAAACTAAATATGATTTTTAAAAAGAAGATTCAAGAAACCCAGCAAAAAAGCTACATCATATCTAAGGGTGGCATCTTGAGGACTTTAAAAAAAAAAAAACTTTTAAGAGCTATAAGTTAACTCTCAGCCAAATGTGCTCTCTAAGCTTAAACCATCTTTCTCCTGGAACCTATATTAATTTGTTGGAGAGGATGTTACAGACTTTTTGGGAGGGGAAAGGACATATTTTGTACTTATTTTTCTTACTATACCACCTTAGTAAATATTTTTTCTAGAAGATATTTCTAAGTCTAACTAATTGAAATTAATTGATAAAAATTAAGAAAATGCAACAGTTGAGGCGAATGAGCTATAGTATTAGAAAAACATCCCTTCAAAGCTAACCCTAGATCCTTAAGGTAGTTTTTGAGCTCTGAGGAATCAACCTGACAAGTGCAAGTAAGTGCTGGGAGAGTCTAGAACTTGAGCTAAATCAGATAGCACTGGAAGCGAAATTAGTTTTCCTTCAACACATTTGAGTACAGAGATAAGGAAGAGCTTCTTTTCTTGTAAGATCCCTCCATTCCCTCCCACTACCCAGTCTGTAGTATGCTATATGCTGTTTCAAACCTCATAACTCAACCTATGACTATTTTCACAAAAAAGTTAAATCATTTCCTTTTTCCCTTATTTCTTTACTTAATTTTTTTTCATAAGTAATACTTTAGAACTAGGCTTTTCAACTTTACAACTTCATTTTCATAATGGACCCATGTGGTTCTAGAGGGGAAAGTGAGGCAGGTGACTTTGCAAAGCCTTTCCTCACTTAAATCCAATTCACTTACATGTCATGGCATCATCTCCCTGATGTCATGACCTTCTTTAAAAACAAAGGACAAAAAAAAAAAGAAAAAAAGAACAAACAACTTCAATATTTCATAAAAGAGGAGCAAATTTTGTATGTAGATAAAACTAGATATCATATATAAAGCTAACTATATATTTCCATTTCATAGTGGTCAATAACTTAAAAAAAAACTTTACTTTGGTGAATTAGAAAGAAATACAAGTTCTTTTATTGTGGGATGTTAATTGTTTTTATTAATAATGCTTAAAATTTTATTCTCTTTGCTTTGTTTTTGTTTTGGGGGGATTTTTGGTTGCTGATCCATGCAGCTCATGGTTATCTGCTTATGGAGAAAAAGGCCAGTATATTAGAGATGGAAGAAGAGAGTAAGGAAAAGTGGCAAAAAATGCTACAAAGAAAATTTAAGGCAAAATCCTGTCATTTCCATAATAAAATGAATTGATAAAGCAGATCTGTGCATCTCACTGAAAAAATATGAAATAACACTTTTCAAAATAATTAACATTGGCAAAAATTAGAACACACAGCTAAAAATATGATATCCACAAATGTTTCAAAGAAGAATAAGTCATTCTTTGTCCATATAGGCCCATAGTACACACAAAAATGTGTCCATTTGCCTTTAAAAAAAATCTACTGAAAAAAAAAAAAAAACCCACAACTGCATAAGTTACCAAAAATAAATGTCACCAAATATATTTTAAAAGCAATTCCACAAACAATTGATTCTTTTAAAAAGTTACTGAATGGGTTTGATTTGCTTTACAAAGTTGCTTAGTATAATTAGGGTTTTTCTTGGCTTATTCATTGGAAAGCTTAAGATACTTGCCATCCAGTGGAAGATTTTATCAGAGAATTGTACTAATACAAGTAAACTGGCTTTACTGAGATTTACAAATTAAAAAAAAAAAACCCTACTGATAGAAGATCTGCAGCAATATGAATAATGTGGCAAACTGAACTCGGTTTTAGAGTTCTGTGGAAAAAGTAAGAATCTTCTGATTAACTTTTGGATTTGAATGGGTAATCCCATTAATAGCACTTTCAGAATTAGCTTTAGTAAGTATAAATAGAAACTTTATCCTCAGAGATCATAAAACACATGGCCAAAACTACAACATATTTGGTCTCATCAAATTGCCAATTTAATTTTTTTTCCTGACATTCTAGTTTGTGATTTATCCAATTCTTCACTGTGTATATGACTAGAACACAAATGTATTCTACTCTTTTAGTTATCCTATTTAGATTTACAATGATGCCATACAATAGCATAAGGTGGGGAAAAACACCTTTTATATTAGATTTCTTCCCTTCCTGCTTTGGTTCTGGAGATTCAGTTAACCCATTTTCCTACATGCTGCTATGAGTCCTGAGCATGAAATCTTTAAATTCTCAGCTTTTCCATTTTGAGTCTGTTAAGGAGATTTGGCTAATATGGCCAAGGTACAAATTATATACCCATTACAGCTAAGGGGACCCCATGTTTGAAAGAATTAATATCACCATTTCAAAAACTACCTTTTTAGACTTTCACTACAGTAACAAAATTCCTTCTTGTGTTAAAAAAGAGACAATGCTAAAGAAAAAAAAAGTTCATGGTGAGATTAAAACTGTCAAACATTAAAAAAGCATCTTCAATGGCACTATATGAACATTTTCCCCAAAATGAAAAATATTTTGTCCTAAAGGTTGGGCTAAATTGGACTTGCAGGACGAACTCTTTCTTGGATGCAGACACTGAATCATTCTATCCAGCCAGAAGACACGTCCGACAGCAAAGTTGTGTGAAGAGTTTACGCTCACAGAGATTGTTCGATTTCACCATCTCACAAAACATTTCGGCAGCTGAAGTCCCCACATTCGTGAGAAAGGGGAAAAAAAGAGAAAATTTATCATGAAGCTTTTGCATTAAGATGGTGAAAGAATATGTGGAAAAGCAAACTCTCACATGAATAACAGTTTATTATTTTTATATATTATACAATCTCCCCCAAATTACTAAATATGAAGATAATTTAAACAGCTATATTTCTACTCTTTAAAAAGGAGTTAAAATTCCAGATCCCTAATTAAAAAGTTTCTTTGCCTTTTACTAACTGTAAACTAAATAAATTGATTGGTGCTGTCCTATCCATACTCCTGTGGAACCTTAACTCTCCCTGGTTTCCCTTTTATCACAATATAATGAAATGAATACTGAATTTGAATCTGGCTCTGTTGACTTACTGTCTTGTATGATCTCAAATAAGTTAACTTCTCTGGGCCTCAGTTTGCTCAACTGTAAAATGAGGTGAAGGTATTTGACAGTTGACTATGGTGCCTTTTAACTCTGAATCTCATGACCATAGTTTTCTACATCAATGGCAATACAAGGATTGCTTAGATTCTAACCTAGTCATCATATTTCTGGAATGGAAGAAGTAGGGCAAGACATTAAAAATAAAAATTAAAAAATAGTGGAAACCTAGTAATATCTTGGGGCCTCTGTTGTCAAGCCAGTGACATGTGAATAAGTGAGAGAGAGAGAGAGTTTTGCAGAAAGCAAGATTGTATTCAAATGGTTTGACAAAACATACAAGACAGACGTAAATAGAAAGACAGTTAAACTAGGACTCAGAAGACCTGCGTTCTAGTCTTGGTTTTGCTCCCAACTAGCTGTGTGGCCTTGAGCAAGTCATCTTACCTTTTGTTACTACAGTATCCTCACCTGCAAAATCCCATATGTTTTCAAATTCTAAGGAATGAACTAGAAAATTTCTAAGAAAGTCAGTTCATTATTAAGAAAATATGATAGAAGAGGGGAATTTCTCTTCTCTTTTTTTTTTCCAAAAATATAATGTAACTGGAGTGCTACTCAAAACTTAATATGCAACCTTAACCATATAACTCTTATGTTGAACATGTCATCCTCTTATTCTGTAACTTCAGAGAGTCTTTAATAAAAGATGCAATTCAATTCAGTTTTTATACACACACACACACACACACACACACACACATATATATATATAATGGTTACTGACCATTGCTGCAGGTATCATTTGCTACACATGTGTTTCCAAGCAGCATGAAACCAGTTTTGCACTTGACACAATTCTTGCTGGAGCCTTCACAATGTAAACAATTTTCTTCACATCTGTTGGAATAAACAAAGTCATAAATTCACTTGAGAAGCACTCTCAAACATTTCCAAGTCCCCAGTATGCTGCTGAGTGTTTGGTGAAGCTCAACCTAAAGTGTAAAAACATAATCCAATACAAAGGCTCCAGGTTAAGATAGCTGATTCAAGGAAACAGGAAAATGGTAAGATATTAATTATACTCAAAGCAGAACTCTGACCATAGTACTCTCTTGCTTAAGGGTAAATATGTTTAGTCTCTCTCTGTGCTTGTCCCTTGACTTGGTCTGTCTCATACATAAGGAGTTAAGATACACAATAAAGATTTGTAATAGAGATTTTAAAGACAAATTATACTTGTGATAGAAACTTTAAGCATTTGGCCTATGCCTTACTGGCAAATATTCCTGTTGGTAGTGTCTCCATTCTGATAATGGAACAGTCACCCATCCAGAGTAAAAGTTTTAGTGGTATGGGAGGTGGTTGGTGGTGGTGCGGTGTGTGTGTGTGTGTGTGTGTGTGTGTGTGTGTGTGTGTGTGTGTGTTTTAAACTAAATAACTTCAATTATATGGCTTGAACCAATTAAATGAATTTTCTTCATTTAATCCATACGGAACAAAAAGGCCTTCACAATTTTGCAAATCACTGTATCACTTTTCTTATCATGTCAGTTTAGGATTGTATTGGTGATAGTAGCAAGGTTTCGCTTGAAGATGTTGAGAAGGTTCATGATGTAAGTTGTCAGTGTTGGATTTATTTATAAAACATAAGATTTTTAAAATGTTAGGGGCCCATAAATCTAGCAAATAAGGAAAATGGAATAGCTAATTTGTATTGTTATTAACAGATTAATCTCCTTGCTTGAATTTTTCACATCAGCCCATTTAAAAAATCCTCTGATTATATTAATATCTATAATTATTTTATTTAAAATTATAAGTATTATAAATAAATAGTAATAAATTAATAAAATAATATATAATATTAATAAAGTACTATTTAATACTCTCTGAGCACCTGCTGTGTGTAGAATGATGTTGATGACCTTTTGTTCCTGGAAAAAAATTTATTTCCAAAGTAATTTACTACATTAACCAATGACAAATGCTAAGCTGGACTAGGGAATGCTCTGGGAAATGACAAAACCCTTGAGGAACTACAGAAGTGGCAAAGGTGTTTCCATGGGCACTGTTTATTCTATGGAATCCATACTGAAGGGATGCCTCTTAATCTATGTGTATGGCCAAGTAGAATCCTTAAGGTTGACAGTATTTTTAAACTAATGAGATTTACTATCATTAGACTTCTTGGTGTCCAGTGCTTAATATAGTGCCTGGCAGATTGTAGGGGCTTGAAAAATGCTTATTGTTGACTAATAGGCAGAATTGTTAGAGTCAGGGATTGAATCGTGGCTTCAACAATTAGATATTGTGTCTGACCATGGACAAGTAAGTCAACTTCCTTATCACCTCAGTTTCCTCATCTGTGAAATGGGATCATTCTTGTATTATTTGCCTCACAGAGTTGTTGTAAGGGAAATGCTCTATAAACTTTAAAGCTTTATACAAATTATATAAAGATGTACACACATATATATATTTACATATATCATATGTAATCTATAATATGTATATATACATAAGTTATATATATATACATATACATGTGATATATATATGTATGTATTTCAAGAAATGTCATGCCAAATTCAACATTTTATGGATGCATAAGTAGCATGACAGGCTACTTTATGAGGTACTTTATCTTTATCTTCAGTTATTAAATTGAATTATGGCTAAGATTAGGATGTCAGAGTCTAGACTTGTGATTTGATTTTTGTGGGGAACTTGTGCTTGGAGAAATTTACTTTACATGCATGAAGATGCATGTAGGTATGCATCTTATTGGTAAATTAAAGAATTGACTAAAATGCTAAGAACTCAAGTTCTTGGCCAGAGTCATAAAATCAAGGTTTTTCTATCTTCCAGAATATTTGTTTATTCATTATACCACATTGTCTCTCACTATGGATAATTCAATGGCGGCTACCTTTTATCATAAATTTAAAGTGGAAAGAGACTGTCTAATCCAATGCTTCCATTTTATGGAGGAAGAGAGGGAGCTCCACAAAGATGAAATGACTTGCCTATAGGTACATACATAGTCAGTAACAGAGGCAGAACTAGAAGGTAAGTGCTAGCTCTCCAAAATTGGTGGCTCTTCTCACTGCCTCTCATAGAATGTTCACATCAAGTCCCTGAATTTGTAGAAATAAAAGAATAGCTTTCATCCTTTGGGACTAAGGATGCATTATTAATAGAAAAGATTCTCATCATTCAATTCCAAGCTTTCCCTGAGTTAGAGATATTTAGTTTAATTATACAAGAACCATCTGGCTAGTTAAAAGTAAAGAGTTTGCTTCAGAGGAGAATTCTTGGCCCAGATCAAGATTCAGCAAGGAAAGTTGAAGCTGAGCAAATTAGCTTTGCAAACTAAGTAAAGATGTCAGGAATGCACATCAGTAGATTTGTAAAATAATCACAATCCATATTAGATTTTTATAATATCATAGAAATATATATGACTTGTTCTCTTGTTAGCTTACTAAATCACTTTTTAAAAAGTAAAAGGGGGAAACAAAGTGAAGTGGTTATCAAAAGACAACCATTTACATGAAGCCCACTAGCAGTGGTAGAGGGGGAAAGTCCCATGGGCATAATCAGTAGATTGGGGACTTGTCAAGGATTGCATTTCTGTCAAGGCCATCACAAGGATTATTTAAGGAAACAATACTCTCTCTTCCTTCCAAGTATCTATCTAGAAATGGGAAACCAGTTGTACTTGAGAAAAACACAAGTCCACTGGAAAAAGAAAGGGGTTAAGTCTGTCTTATTCTATTAGATATTTATTAGAAAAACAAGTCAGTCCAAAATATTTCTAGGTTGTCATAGCTCTCAATATATAAAAGCCAAAGGAATGCCTTTGTGAATGAACTGAGGTAAAGGATCACTGAAGAAATTAAGCCAACATTATGTTCAACAGAGGGTACATACAATAACTGTATTAAGTCACAACAAGATAAACTGCTTAGAACAGCTAAAATTAAAAGACACTCTTTGCTACATTTTCTAAAGTTTAGGAAGAGGTGATGTTTTCATAAGTCTGGCCGTCAGTGCTCAGAAGCATCATTCAATCAATGAATAAACATTTACTAAGTGGCTTTGATGTGCCAGTCACTGTATCAAGTCATGGAGATTTAAATACAAAAATAAGACAGCTTGATTGTTCAAGTAGGGCCAATCAGTAAGCTCGGTCTCTGGCCATGATCTGAGTTAGAGGTGTCAAACACACAACCCAGACCCTTATGGTAAGGCCCCAACACTTCAGACTGTGGCCAGGACCAGCTTAAAATATAAATGGGAAATATTTAACAAAATAAATAAAAATACAATGGAACATAGATAATGTTAACATGTAGTTTTTTTTAAGTTAACATGTGGCCTACAGGGATCCTTGAATATTGATTTAATGGATCCCTCATTTCTATTTGAATTTGACACCACAGGTCAAGGAAGCTCTATTTGCAGAATGGTGAGCCAGTTTTTTTTCCATGCCCTTTAGCACATAATAGTTGCAAAGGAGGCAGGGGAAAGAACCAACTATATCCGAAGGGAGTTGGGGAAGAAAGAATGTAATTGTACAATGTTGGTTGCTTGCTTGGAATCTGGCCCAATTCTGTGGTTCAACACTTTTGCTCATACCAGTTCTTCTGAGGAATCTTTACTGATCATGACTTTATTTCAGCTTGAGAGTCTCTTTCCCTAGAATCTGCCTGAATGTGTCAGGTTATTCATGGATTCTATGTGCAAATCCAGAACCGAAGAATACAGCAACATCTCCTCACTGATATTAGACCCATCTATATATGTAAGGACAAATATGCCTAATGAAAAGACAGGGAAGAAAGATGAATAGAGTAATGGTCTTGGAGTCAGAAAGTTATTGATTTAAATTCTGGCTCAAATACTGATGAGCTATAAAATGCCTGGGCAAGTCAGAACTTCTTTTGGTCTTGGTTTTCTCTTCTGTCATTTGGGGTCAATAATTGTACTTACCCTGCCAGAGTCTTTTTTCTTTTTTAAGATTTTATGTTAAAGTTCACATAAAGACCTTTGCAAGCACCAAGTGCTATATAAATACTATCCATTATTATCCCCTTTCTGATTATATTCATTGATAGTGACAATATAAATCATAATATTTTGAAGCAGTAGCCATACTCGTATATCTGTGATATAGTATAAATTATTCTGAACACATAGGCTCTAATCCTAGCTTTGTCCTTAACAGGTTTTGGAGCTTCATATACGTTGCTTCATTGCCACATAATGAACCACAATCCTATTTGGTCTCAAGAACTTCCAAGAAAGGATTATGTACCTTGCACACACTTTCTGCAGGAAACCTGGCACCTTGGCAAAATAAAATCCTTCATTGCAGCCCGGAACACATTTCTTCTCATGGATTTTAAAATTGTTGACACAATAGATACATTCTTCTTTGCCTGGCCCTGAAAAATACAGGAAAAGAAGCCAATTTTAAAAGCCACAAATGATAATTACTATGTGGTATCAATGCCACATTGTTTAAAATGGGGCAGAGAGGTAACAGTGGCTCTCAGCCCAATTCAGTGACCCTTGGGTAAGAAGAATAAGATAGGGAGGAGTAGTTTAACCGAGTCCCTAGACTGTACTCCTTAAGGGCTAATATTGGAGTAGTTTACAAGTCTAGTAGATGAAGAGTAATAATGATATACCTGGGGGACACAGAAACAAAATCAAAATATAATAATAATCCTGATAATAGTGCACTGATTTGTGGTTGTCAAGGTTTATAAAGCTCCTTCACTAACTATATCATTTGTGAAATAGGTAGTAAAAATATTATCCTCATTTTCCAGATGTAAAATTGAGGTTCATGGGGATTAATTTGCTTAAGATCATATAAGTAGGAGGTGTGAGAGCTTGAGACTTGAATCTAGGTCTTCTGTTTCCAGGTTCAGTTTTTTCTAGGATACCATGCTGTTTTTGAACATATCTCATACTGCATTTGCTGACATTCTGCCATTTAGCCTTTATTTCATAGTTTCAGGACATGCTTTATTAGCCTTGTTATTAGGTAATATGGGCCAACTAGAGAGAGACTTCATAAATGTGTGGACAGAGACATATGCCTTGACTATATCCTTTGTTACCAAGATGTATAATCAGTGGTAGACAAGCTATTGGAAAGTCCTGGGAGAGTGAAATGAAACCAGGCACCCCAAGATGAAGATAGAAAAGTATAAAGAAGTCAGCAATTAGGCAGAGTCAGAAGATTTATCATTTTGCATTAGAGAGTTGGGTCTGGAAGTAGCAACTCACCTCCCAGCAGTCAGCAACATCTGATGCTTTAGAGAAGGGGAGTAGGATGATACCTGGCTAATTTCTTAGACTTTTAAACAGTGGGGAGAAATGACTCCAGATGTTCCTAGGGAGCCAATATCTGCTGGATTTTTTTCTTTAAAAATTCTGGTTCATTCCCTTGAAGTCTAATTTCGTAGCAGATAATGTCTAACTCATATCTAGTCACACTGAAAGATGTAGATATCCCATTTGCCAACTTTATCAGTATTGTACAAGGGTATAGATTTCAGAATCACAAAAAATTTAAGAGCTGCAAGGGAACAAATGTCCTTCTTTTAACAGATGAGGAGACTGAGATCTGGGGGTGTCAAGTGATTGATTGCCCAAGGTCACACATGTAATATGGCATAAGGAAAATTGCTAGTAAAATGGTTTGCTTGGATTGGAAAACTTGCAAAAGACGGTATTATAAAATAAGATTAGAAAGATATGGGGCAGCCATATTGCAGAAGGCTTTAACTGTCAGAGCACTATGCAAACAAGTTGTTATAATATTACAATAATCTCTATTGTAGTTCTGAGCATGGCCTCATTCCTACTAAGCCTCTGAACACTTCTTTTCTACTAAATAGTCTAGTTATTCACCACAAGAGGAAAATAACCTTGCCTGTGGTTAGAAGTAATTTTCTCTGATCTCCCCAGATCTTTCCTTTTTATGGTGGCTTTAATGGAGTCAAGGTGAACAAAGACAATGCAGAGGGGGAAAAAGAGAATTTTGACTTCAAACAGAGTGAGACAAATGAGGTGCCCATAAGGAAAGTGGGAGAAGAAAGTGTGGTAGATAAAAATATAATGAATGGAACAAGACACCCTAACTTGTCTCCTTACTGATGGCAACTTGACACCCTAGCTGGCAAAAAATGAAGGGAATAGATTTCTTCTTTCTATAACCTCACCTTTTGGTCCCAAATTTCCCTTACTGTTCCTGGTCTTCTTTCAGTACCATTTTTCCCTTACCTTGTATATTAAAGTATATCACACAGGCAGGTTAAACACAAGTAACATTTACTATAGAAGAGATTTGGAAAATAACCAGGCATTTATAGATGAAGTATCTCAAGTAAAATTCATTTTACTCTCTTACCTTGGCAAAGGAAGAAACTGTGAAATATAAAGAACAGCTTTCATCTTCCTCTAAGAAAGAAAGCTGAAGGATATCTAGTAGTGTAATAGTAGAGTGATGGTCAGGTAGGAGCTGGTGATAAGAGGAATAAGGTGGAACCTCATCATTGAGAGATCAGTGATTATCTGCAGAAATTCCTCAGGGTTCTGGCTGTTCTTTCTTTTTGAAGAGGACCAAATGATATCACTATGTTCAAGTCAAGTTACAGTGTGTCTGACTATGACAGCTCAGACCAATATGGGTTTAGAATGCCTTACCACATGATGGGCACAAATAGTCCATGTGACTATCGAGGTAGATTCTTTAACTTTGAGCATCTAGCATTTCTCTTTTTTTATAATGCTTTTTATTTTCAAAAGATATGCATGGATAATTTGACAACATTGACTCTTACGTAGCCTTGTATTTCAACTTTTCTTCTCCTTCCCTCCCCTCCTCTAGATGGCAGGCAATCCAGTATATGTTAAACATATTAAAATATATGTTAAATCCAATAGGTATAATATATTTATAAAATTCTCTTGCTGAACAAGAAAAATCAGATAAAAAAAGAAAGTAAATGAGTAAGAAAATAATTGCATTTCTCTTGAACTTTTTAATTCTGCTTTGGCCACAGAGCTCATAGCACCTTCTCTTATGAGAGTACATGCAAGTGTCCTGTGTAAGTGTCTCCCATGTCATAAGATCAGTTCTAAACTGAATCACTTCCACTTGAATTGTCTTAGAAATAATTCTGAAGATCAACTGGCAGGTTAAGATACCAGACACTGAAGCACTTTGTTTAATTAAACTGCCAAGCATTCGGAAAGTTCTACTCTGTGGGGCTGGCCATATTGTTCGAATGCCAAATGTATGCTTGCCAAAAAGTTATTTTATGGAAAACTCACATAGGGCAAGCACTCACTATGTGGTCAGAAAAAGTGATACAAGGACACTCTTGTAGATCTCTTTCTCCCCTCCCCAATTTCTCCCTTCTTGATTTCTCATATTTTCCTGAGGCTGAGAGCTCAGGAATTGTTTATGACGGCTCAGCTGAAATTATGGTAGGCTATTCTATGAAGCCATCAGGCAGAGCATTTTATGAAATGGAGAGTAAGGGATTTGACTACCCCAAGGCCTTCTGAAATGCTTTCTTAAGCTCAGAAGTTGTTTTTTTCCCTTACACAATCTGTTCCAGGAAACAGGTGGTATAGGGTGGAGGCACTAAAATTTAGTCTTTCCTCTTTAGGACTTTTCTTTTCTTTAAGCTTTCCCCTAATAAACTATTTAAACTTCCCAGGGGAATGGGGTATGTAGCAAAGTTAACTTGGGACCAAAGTGGTTCCAGAAGAAAAAAAAAAGTCACTTTTCCATCTCCACCCCACTTCCCTCTGGCTGCTTGTCCTGATTCATGAAACTAGGAACTACTGCTTTGCTTTAGAAGGTCTTGTGTTCCCTTACTCTGAAGGGAGAATGGATTTCAACAACCTAGATGAAGGCACTGGGCTAGAAGTAAGGAAATTTGGGTTTCATTTTCTTCTTGGGACATATTTATTTACACTATTTCTCATTAGTATTTCAAAATATGTACCTGCATCTTGAAGGGAACTTCCATATAATTTTATTGTATTTAACAAATTTATATTGTTAACATAGATATGACTGGCTCTTTATTTGAGGTCTCTCCTAAATTTAGAATCTTTTTTTCCCAAAAAGGAATATGAGGTATACATAGAGAACAAAGAGGGCAGCATTTAGTTTGCAAAAGATATAATTTAAGTTCAGGGTTTCAAAATTTAAAGAAAATATAACTTGATAGTATAATAGGGAATACTAATGTTGCAAAATAATTTTTCATTTATTATTCATACAAGAAGCAGAAGTGCTTATTGAAAATGAACCATCTCTAATATGTCCTTGATAAAATGAAAAGTAATTGTTATAAAATATTAGGATACAAGAACTATTAGCAAGAAAAAATAAAGGACTACTGATCTTGTTCCAGTAGAGTATCTTTCTGCCATGGATAGATAATTGTCATCTAAGTCAAAGTGATGCTTCATCACTCTCCTAAAAGAGAGAAATGTTATCATGGGAGTTCCCTAGTCTCAGGGATCTATATTTAGCTCTGTGTTGTTTACCATTTTTCTCAATGACTTAAACAAAAGCATGCAGATGACAGAAACTGAAGTTAGCTAATATGACCAAGTCAGATCCAATATGATATTGAAGGGGTAAAGAATTGGACTGGAATTAATATGATGAAATTCAAATAAAGATAAATGTAAAGTATTATGCCTGGGCACAAAAAAATCAATTTCATAAGTAGAAGATGAGTAATACACAGTTAAATGATAATTTTTCTGACAAAGATCTGACGTTTTTAGAACACAGCAAACTCAGTGAGTCAAAGTATGCTATAAATGCCCAAAAAAGTAACATGATTTTAAGCTGAATTAAGAAGTACAATGGCAACAGCAAGATTATACGATGATCAATTCTGATAGATGTGACTCTTTTCAACGAGATGATTCAGGCCAATTCCAATGGTCTTGTAATGAAGAGAGCCATCTATACCTAGAGAGAGGACTATGGGGACTGAGTGTGGATCACAACATACTATTTTCACTTTTTTTGTTGCTGTTTGCTTGCATTTTGTTTTCTTCCTCATTCTTTTCTTTTTTGATCTGATTTTTTTTATGCAGCATGATAATTGTGGAAATACGTATAGAAGAATTGCACATATTTAACATATATTGGATTACTTGCTATTTTGGGGAGGGAGGAGAGGAAGGAAGGGAAAAAATTTGGAACACAAGGTTTTGCAAGGGTGAATATTGAAAATTATGCATATATTTTGAAAATAAAAAGCTTTAATAATAATAAAAGAAAAAAAGAAAAAAGAAGTACATAGCTTCTAAGAATAAGGAAGGTCTTACCAGAATTCTTTTAGAGTACTATGTTCAGTTCTGAGGGTCATAGTTTAAGAATGATATTGATAAGCCAGAAAGTACAGTGGAAGAGAATCAAATTGGTTAAGGATCTTAAATCTATGTCTCCATAGAGATAGAAACAGAAGTGATATTGCCACTGAAGTGTCACACAGATTTAATTAGAAAATAGTTGGGGAATTGAAGAAACATTATATTATTGCTACAAAAAGACATAAGATATAGTAGGAATGAAGGACCTGAATTAGCTGTATTATTTCTCTTTTTTCCAAAAGTAGTTTAAGTGATTATTTTTATACTTAATGATTCAATTCAATACAACAAAATGTTAACAAAAATCTTTTCTTTCAAAATGTGGGTAGAACCAATGAAGGAAAGTACTATTCTTGCCCAAATTTGACTAACAAGGAGGACCTGGATATTATGATAAAAATGATGGAGTTTTGGATAGAAATGATCACTTTCCTTCAGAATTTATGGTAGAGAAAGGAAAAGCTGAGCATAGCTAGATATATACTCAATGATCAGGAGAATTGATTTTAACTGTTTCAGATTAAAGAAGGGTAGGATACCATAGTCTAAAAATCTATAGACTGAGTTGGTCCAGGAAGTCTTGGAAGCTATCAAGAAGGCAATTCTGAGGACATAGAGATGAACAATTTAGGTGTAAAGTACAGGCTCGCTCCCTGGAGGGCCTTGGGGTCAGCCAGAGTCCTTGGTCTTTAGGGGAGGAAGGGAAGGAAGCAGGCAAACTATCACACAGCTTGTCAAAGATCTCTCTTTGATTCTGGAGTCCTGAGTCACCAGCCTCTCTCCTCCTCCTCCTGCTGCCAATCCTTGCCTATGATTATCTTAACACCAAACATTCAGCAAACACCAATGGTGAGAAGAGCCATTTATCCAAACATATGGTAATAGCGTCAATTGTCTCACATCCAATAGGTAATTAGCTTTAAGTGCTCAGTTGTCTGATTTAAGCATACCTTTTTGTAGTTTCAGCCCCCTCCATTTAGGTGAGATGAAAAAAGAAGTGGTCTAAAGAGTACAATGTGGATAACCAGGGAAATCATTTGATCTACTTTGGATACATACAAAGACATATGGAGGATGGAAGCAAAAGCAGATAAGAAAGTATGGCTCTAAAATGGTGGTATCCTATAAAGAGTTTCAGGAGTGACAAAACTAATGGCTTCGGGGATGATATAGCAGAGGAAAGTTAAGGTCAATGACAAAGCCTTTTTAAAACCTAAATTTCTGGAAAAAAAATATGATAAAAAAATAATACTATCACTTGGGTTATATGAGATGATAACAAATGACAATACCAGGTAATGATAACTATGAGAGAAAGCCAAACTTTTGACACTTTTTTTTTTTGTTTTGTTTTCTCTGCTGAGGTAAGTGATCTTTGAACAGCAAAATACATTATAAATATGACCAATAAGGAGTTGAAACCTAAGACAGGTAGGGATATAGTAAGAGAGAACTTGACATGTTCAAACAACTAGGCCTTGACAGATTACGTCCATGGTCATGGAGAGATCTGGCAAATATTATTACTGAACTATAGTGATTTGTTATATATGACTGATTTATGTTTATGAATGATGTACAGGTGATTTCTGATAGATCATGAAGAACAGAAGAGGTGCCAAAGGTTTTATGGAATACAAATTTTGTTTTGATTTTCAAAAAAATGAAGACAGTGGAATCCACAAATCATAGCTGTGAGAACTGGAATAGTGCTATGCCCTAGTTGACAGAACTGTCTCCATCACTGACTTAACTTGCCTGTGTACCAGGAAGTTCCTATTACCAAATATCACTCAATAACTGGTTTAGTCAGTTTCATTTAGGTAAGCAATACAAGCTGTCTTGATCTTAATCAGTTTAGCACTTCAACTAATCCATGTGTGCAAATGTTATTAGGATTGATAAAGTAGGGAAGGTTTGTAATCTGCCCCACTCATGGATTGACTGCCCTAGGGTCCTCCGCCCACTTCGTCTCTATGAATCTACAACAATAATCAGATATAAAGGAAGAGACCCAGGGTTCTATACTCTTGACTGGAACACACATCCCCTTTGCCAGTGAACCTGAAAAGCCATGCATTTGAATATCATGAGTAATAAATTATTTTACTTGTTATCCTTTGAATGCTTGCATCCCTTCTAAGTACATTACCCATGATTTCTTCACAATAGCCCAGTGAAATTGACTTTTATTCCTGGCAAGATCTTAGGATATTTTATTAAGGAGAAGGTTAGTGAAAAATCTAGAAAAGGAAGCAATATTCACCAAAATTCTAGATGGCTTCATAATGAACAAATCTGCTAAACTAACCTCATTTCCTTTCCTGACAGGATTACTAACCTGACAGATCAGTGAAATGTTTTAAATAGAATTTACTTAGAATTTAGCAAAGCATTTGATTGTCATTCATGTTAATTCTAGCAGACAAGATGGAGAAATAAAAGCTTGATTATACAATTAGTTGGATTAGAAACTGGTTGAATGGCCGGACTCAAAGAGTAATCATTAATGGTTTGATGTTAACTGAGAATAAGTCTTTGGTAGAATGTCCCAATGAAATATGTTTGGCCTAGTGCTGTTTCAAATTGAAAACAAAACAGAACAAAACAAAACAATATAATGACTTGGAAGAAGGAAAAGCTAGTTTATTTATTATATTTTTAAATGAGAGAGAACTTGGAAGTTCTCAACAAGTTAGAATATTGGGGATTAGCAAAAAGAGGACCACAAAAAGCCCCCAAAAAATCAACTACATGAATATAAATAAAGAGAAATGTTGCTAGACAGCAGGTCATCTGGAAAAGATCTGGGGATTTCATTGGGCAAGCTACATATGAATCAAAAGTGTGATATGGAAATCAAAAAAGTTAATTTTCTCAGGCAATATTAAGAGAGATATAATGACCAGGTCTAGGAAGACAATAATTTTATTGTTCTCTGTTCAGTTTAGTCTACATTTGTAGTATTATGTTCAATTCTGGGTACATATTAAAGAGGACAATGATAAACTTGGAAGTATTTGGGCCAACTAGAATAGTAAAAGAGCTTGAGAGCATATTGTATATGACTCCATTGAAGAAAGTGGAAATATTTAGGGTGGAGCAGAAGAGACTCAGGTGAGATTTATTGTCTTCAAGTATATGAAGACTGTCCTGTTGAAGAGTGATCAGGCTCATTCTGCTTTGATTCCAGAGGGTAGAAACTAGGAGTAATGGGTAAAACTTGAAAAAAAGTAGGAGACTGAGACTTAAGATAGGGAAAAACTTGCTAACAATTAGAATTATCCCAAAATGGAAAAGGCTGCCTCAGTAGGTAGTAGTAAGAAGAGTTTTTTTCTCTCCTAAATATCTTCATGCAGAGGCTGGAATCACTAATGTGGAGAGGATTGCTGTTCAAAGATAAATTAGATGGCTTCAGAGGTCCTTTGAAATGCTGAGATTTTGTGAGATTTTCCTCATTTACAAAATGAGGAACACTGAAAAAACAAAAAACAAGAGCTAAAAAAATTATAGCTAGATTTCCTGAGCATTGATGATTAGACTACATCTATAGTATTGGGTTGAGATTTCTTCTCTATGAAGAAACATGCAGCTAAGTATGATCTAGCACTTCTGTGAACTCTGAGTTGCAGTGAGTCATGCTAATCAGATATCTAGGTATAGCATCAGTATGGTGAGCCAGTTAGAGTGGGGTTGGGAGGCACCAGGTTGCCTACAGGGAGGGACTCATTGGCCTAAGTCAAAAATGAAGTAGGTCAAAATTCCAATTGCCAATCAGAGGAGGGACTGGACTATGTTTAGTAGCGAGTAGCTACTGAGCAGTCCACCTGGGTGAGATGGGGAGATCCAGTCTTAAAAAATAATAATAAAAGAAAATTTTAAATGAAGAGATTCCAATAAAGAACAGTCAAAATGACTTTTTGGAAAATTTATCTAAGAGGAAAAGTCACAGAAAATTTAGAAAAGATTAAATGATAACTTGCCATTGAGGACATTTGAAAAATGATAGTGAATTGTTCTCTATTTCCTAAGAGACCCAAAGCAAGAAGCCCATTTAACCTCTCACCAGATTGTGATTTCATACAAAGAATCTTTGTGATACTCTCTGAGGAATGAAACAATGGCCAGATGGGTTGAGAATTGGAATTGCCATGCCTGAAGATCTTTGTAAATGAAAAAAACTTGGTATAGGTATTGACTAACCTAGAAGAAAAAAATCTGTTGTAGACAGTCTCTTGAGATCACTGGCAGCTCTATGATAGCTTGTTCGGTTTCATAATTGTGGTAAAACTTAGAAGAGATCCAAGATCATTTGCTTCCCAGGGTCCTATATACTAGACAATACTATTCTGCTATTTCTAAATCTTAGGGAAAAGGAGACCTCTAAAACTAGATGGCAACAATACTCCAAGTTTAGAAAACAGAAAAAGGCCATGAAGGACCTAAGAAGGGAAATAGATCTAGAAACACACACACATACACACATACACACACACACACACACACACACACACACACACACGAGTGATAGAGGAATAAGTAAAAATTAGAAAGGAAACATAATAAATTACATTTATATTGAATGGAATTTGAATAGTAAAGGGAGGAATTTTCTTAAAGAAGACTAAGTTAGCTTTCTTGTTTACTTACCAACAAGATCAATGAACAATTTAGAGTTAAACACAGGAAATGACCCACATTTGATAAATGCGATTCAAGCTAGTGAACATGAATTGTTTAGAAATTTTACTATCATCATAGCAGTATATTTCCATAAGGACATGCATGATAATTAAATATAAATAATCCTATTTCTTTCAAATTATGAAAACCAAACCCAAAGGAATTGACTGAATTCAAGAAAACTGATGGAATGCAATGGTGTTTAAGATTTGCATCTGGCAAACAAGGAACTGGTCAAAATTGAGAAGGGGGCATAATAGAAAAAAATTTCTTTCATCAGAATCTAAACAAATCTTTTGCATCCTGGAAATATATTGTATAGTCACACTAACAGGATATTATTACAGTTTTTCTAGTTCATTCTTTTATGTTCATTACATGAGATGTCATTCTTGGACATGGCTAGGAAAAAGTCTAAATCATCCAAATTATTAGGGGGCAAGAGAGACATTGTAGTATAGTGAATAGAAGTTACCTCAGAACTAGAAATATCATGGTTTAAGGCACTAGTATATATTGGCTATGTGACATTTAATTTCTCAGTGTCACTCTCTAAGACTATAGGTTGCAGGACAGTTGCTGATCTGCATTGTCTAATAGATGGAGTTTCCTTCCTGAGAGTTCCTTATGTCAAAGAAATCATAGATTTGGACTAAAAAAGGACAAAGCTTTAAAAATGGCTTCCAGACATAAAAGCATTATTGGTTTAAAATTGCACTGCGTGAATTCATAGTAACAAAGTTTCTTTGTTCCAGATTGGCAAGGATGGCAGGTTGCTACCTAGTATGTAATGAACCTATTACTAATCTCTGCTACTTGGATCTCATATAGATAGAACCTGATGAAAATTAGACTCTAGAGAGGTTAGTTTTTTATTCTTAGACTTACAGCAGTAGCTCCTTACAAATGTTGAAAGAAAAGGTGATTTGTTTTTTCCATCAAACAACTATACTCAAGAGTCCATAGATACATTCCTCAATCTCTCTAGTCATTTCCCAGGGCTCACCACAATGGCAAGGTCTCAGGTATGTCTAATCAAGGGACTGAAATATAGTGACAATATCATTACCATCTAAGACTCCCCAAAGAGTAAGCACAAAAGGATTTTAAAACTTGCATGGACCATTAGACCTGGGCACACGTGTTCAATTGAATAGCTGCAGAGTCAGATGTTCTAGAAGGCCATGCCTCACAGATTCAGAGTAATGGACAAACAAGAGCTGTGGAAGGATCTAAAAATCTGACATTAAGACAGCGCTTGACCTCCAAATACCATCCAAGAGATTAATGATGATAGACTGTGAAATGGCTAAGGAACAAGAAAGGAAGACTTGCCAATGGAATATTTAGGTTGGAAAGAAATTAACTGGAGACAGTCCCTAGATTTCAGTTAGAACAACCCTTCAATCATGGCACTGGATTGAAAAAAAAAAAAAAAAAAAGAGCAAAGGCAACGAAAGCAAATTTTCAAGCGTACAGATGCTGCTATATTGGGTGTGACAACAGATAATGAGGAGTGATCAGGAGCAATGCAGTGAGATGTTGAAATGACTACATGACTAGAGAAAGGATAAAAAAGGAGCAATGTGCAGAGGTGAAATGAGAAAAGCACCCTGCCACACTCAAAACATTATCTATGATATAAAGTCTTTTTAGGCAGCAGGATTAAAGTTAGCAAGCAATTCCAGTGATGGCAATTTTGGAACTGGCATTTAAAAAAAACCCAAAAAACCTTGAATAAAGTTATAAATCAAAAAAGACAGTGAAAGGGAAAAGTATAGGTGGTTAAAATTTCCTTCACCTGAAATCCAGCATTCTTAATAGCAGCCTGCAGGGCTGAATGTATTAGTATTCTTCTTAATAGACAAGGAATAAACAAAGAGTAATTGGCCACAGTAAAAGAGTATCTGAAAGAGAGTGTAATCTGAAATCACCTTTTAGGGTTGGACAGAATTAATGAATTCAATGTCTGTGTTTGATGACTGGGTTGAAAATCACAATCTTAATTTTCCCAGTAAGCTTTATATATATATGTCATCATATTTCAAGAAGAAAAGGTTAGCTCACACTAGACTATTAAAGGAAGAATTCCTTTTTTTATTCACTCATTCAATGAATATTTGTTGAACATCTATTTCAGTCTGTATAAGACACTGATGGACATTTTGAGGAATACAAGATCTAACCCTTTTTCCTACACCTCAAGAGAAGCAGTTACACTTGTACACAAATAATTATAAGACAAAGCACATTTGTGAAAGCGAATTATAGTAAAAATAGTTGTAAAGTGCTATGGGAATTGGAAATAAATGTTTCAGGGAAGACATGGCCTTTTATTTGGATCTTGAAGGGTGAAAGGAATTAGGCAAAACTGGAGGAAAGAACATTTTAAGCAGGGGGAATAATGTCAACAAAACTAGGAAAAGTTGAGTGAGGTGTGCTTATGGAATGGTAAACTAGTCTGATTTACCTAGAAAGACAAGTTAGGAACAAATTATGGAAAGCCTTGAACGTCTAGCAAAGGGTACTCTCCATTAAGTAGGAAATTGGGAGCTAATGAAGATTTTTATGTAGAGAGTGATAAAAGAAAATGTACCTGATTACCATGTTATTGGAAAAAAAACTAATAGATATTGGATTTCATTGGCATAGGGGGGGGAACTTCCAAATGAGGATACTCCCTTTTACCAATGCAGGTTGGTATCTTCTCTTCAGCACAATTTTAGAAAGTTGCCCAGAGCATTGAAAGATTGTGATGTGCCCAAGGTCACATGACCAGTATATGTCAGAGAGAGGACCAGAACCCAGGTTTCAAGGCTGGCTCTCTATCCACTAAATCATGCTTCATTTTGTGGTTTCTAAGTGATTTTTTTTAAAGGCACAGCAGTCTTGCATGTTGATATATTAGTATTTTTTTTAAATTTTCAAGGTAGTTTTTCTTTAATCACTTCTACATGCTTAACACCATAATAGTATTTTTAAATATATGAGAAACATTAGGGAACCAGTGTAGAATATAGCTTAACTAGCTCTTCATCTTTGCAAAATAAATGGTGCCATATACCAAATTTCAAAACCACTTCACACTATGAAAGTGGGAGTAGGTGGGGAGTGTATTTGGTTCCAGTCCTGGCTCTCTTCCTGCACAAGAAAATTCTCTTCTTTACTTGGCTTTCACATTTTGAAAATGCAGATAATACCAAGACCTCTCAGCTATGGCCTGTTTAGTTCAGAAGATGTACAAGGTCAAACAAGATAAGCCACATCAACTCTCTGAGGCTTTTCAGAAGAAAGGTATGATATGAATGGTTATTTCACTGTAATTCTAAAACTCCTACTTCAGTGAAAGCTCACCTTACTGAGGATTCTGGGAAACAAGAATAAAATAATAGGTTATATAAAATATAGTGACACTGAGATAACAAAGAAAGGAGGTAGGGAAATCTAGAGAGCTCAACTTGACCTAAAATAGATTTCAATGCACAATTCAATTTTATGTTTATGCAATTCTACATACACCTGTATAGATGGAAACCTGATAAGATATTATCTTCTTCAATACTTCAAAAGACTATGATTTTATCAGTGCTGATATTCCTTTTATGAATGTAGTTTACTTCTCTGTATCTTTTTTATGAATTTTCATGAGCTGTAGACAAAGGGAATCTATTACTTAGTGGTCAACGTTCTGGTGATGACTTTCTTTGAACTTAGCTAGGTTGAGTTTTGAGTAACAGACACAGAGTCCTTTGCCAGACCCATATTTGAAATTTTTTTGAGTTTTCTCTGCTTTCTGGTTTCAAGAATAAATTTAGTTTAGCTTTCTTTCCCTGAAAAGAATCCTCAGCCCAAAGTACTAAGCTGCCACTGGGCAGCTTAAGAGATTCACATAAGAGATTCACAGCCTCAGAGAACAGAGGCAGTAGAGGACCTATACTATGTGTAATTCACATGCAACAGAGACCTTGAGATTCAGAATAACAAAGTTATCAGAAGGTCTGTATTTCCAGATTTAGAGGATGAAACCCATGTGCTTGTTCCTCTGGTGTCTGATGGTTATGCCTCACAATCACCATCTTGAGATGAAATTATAGAGCCAGGACCAAGTGAGAGTTTAGTCTGGTCCAGGGGATCTAAGGCATTTACTGATTCAGATGCCCAGCCATAATTTACTACCAACTCCATGAGATGCCTATACTTCCAAATCCCCATGTTTGGGGTAATAAACTATGGAAATAGAAGCTTCTCTTGCATTGACACTATGCTCAGTCATCATATACCCTTGGAGGACTGGGGTTGGGGTGGGAATGAGGGAGTGGACTTGACCCAATCAGCTGTTTCTTTCTTTAATCTTAATGAAACTTCTCTTAACCCTGCCATCCCCTCAAGGTATTATCCTATGACTCTGCTCCCTTTCATTGACAAGGTCCTAGAAAAAAGTCTTATTTTGGTTGCTTCAGTTTCCTTACTGATAACTTCTCCATCACTTAAAATTAGACTTCTGACCCTACCACTCTACCAAAAGTGTTCATTCCAGGGTTTGGGGGATTAACTACTAAATTCCATGACCTTCTTTTAGTCCTCATTCTTTTTTAACCTTTCTTATGATACAGTTGACTACCCCTAACTCTTGATACTTTCTTTTCCCTTAGCTTCTGTGATACTACTCTCATTTGGTTGACATACTATTTGGTGTCATTCTCTGATTTATCAGCTGTTTCTCATCCCATAAATATGAGTATCTTTCAGAGCTTTCTGTCTTGGGCCCTTCTTTCCTCTCTCCACATTCTTAGATTCTTAGATCCCTTAGGGATCTCATTAGCTCTAATGGGTCCAACTAAAATGTTTATGCAAATGACCCCCAAATTCAGTCTTAATCTCTATCCTTAACTTTGTTCCCACATCAGAGATGTGCTTACTGAATATCTCTATATGGATGCCCCATCAATGTTTCAAATTCAATGTATTTAAAATAGAACACATCTTTCCCCTCCTAAATTTGTCCCCATCTCTTTTATTTCTTTATTCTGACAAGGATATTATTACCATTTGGTTCCATAGATTGTAACTTTAGAGTCTCTTGCATTTTCTCCCTTCCCTCATTCTCTTTGCTCTCTATATCATCTCTCTTTTTTCTACTCACAAGGCCATAGTCCCAATTCAGGTGCTCCTTGCTTCTTGGTGAGAATATGGAAATAGCTTCCTAATTGGTCTCCCTGTTTCTTCTCTCTGCCATCTCTAATCCTCCCCATTCATAATTTATAAAAAATAATCTTCTTAACACATAAGTCTGACAATGTCACTCCCCTGCTCAAAAATTTTCAGTGGCTGCCAATTTTTTTAATAGGATAAAATAAGAATTCCCATGGCATTTAATGCTTTCCACAATCTGACTTGAGTTTCTGATTCTACCCTTATTTCACATTACTCTCTTTCATGTACTTTATTTTTGGGGGGTGGGGTGGGAGAGGAAGAGGAAGGCAATTGAATTTAAGCGATTTGACTAGGATCACACAGCTAATGTCCAAGGCCACATTTGAACTCAGTTTCTTCTTATTCCAGGGCCAAAGCTCTATTCTCTGTGCCATCTAGCTGTCTCCCATGAACTTTGAGTTTCAGTCAGATTTGTCTACCAGCTATTCCCAGAACCCATCATTCAAACTGTTACCTCTGCACTTCTGTAGAAGCATCCTCATGCTTGGAAAGTACTTTCTTCATCTCAACTTCATGGAGAATTTTCACCAGGTTTCTGTCATGTCCTTTATGATTCCTTAGTCTTTAATTCTTTCTCCTACTTCAAATCGCCTTATAGCTACTAATTTCTATATATACTAGAATATAATTAGTAAACTATTTGTTAATGGGAAATGTTTAATTTTTGTTTTTGGATCCTCAACCTCTAGGCAGTGTGTTGTACACAGTAGGCACTTAATATTATATTCTAATGAATTTCTAGGACTTTCCAGAGTTTGTGTTCTTCTGGCAGGGTGACTTTTAACATTATGATAAGGACTATAGATAAGAGATGATAAATTTACTAGCTATTTTATGTAAAATTTAATCCAACAGATATCTGTGCTTTCATAAATGTGCTACTCTAATTTTTGGAAAATTAATAATTTTTTCACAGAAAATCTATAGAACTGTGTTTATCGGAACAAGATGTTCAAAGGGAAAACACATAAAGAAAATGGAGGTTAGGTTTCAAAAAACCATCACATTCACTATCAAAATCCCCAAATGCCTTTAAGTCCTTTCAGTCTTTAAAACTGACATTTTAAGTCAAAGCCAATTAGTTATTAACTGCATTCAAGTAGGGAGCTTCAAGAGAAGATAGACTCATTAGCAATTAGCATTCATTTCACAGATGGGAAGCAAACACTGCTTGGTTTAGTTTATAATGCTTAGAAGGCCAGGCAGGATAATTCAGCGTGTACCTTTGTGTCTTAAAGTGACAATAAATGTTGACCTTCATGAACCACTACTCTTTTTTCAATTTCAGAATAATAAGTCCATTTACCTGCTGCTAATTCGATTTATTACTGTTTATTGCAATGAAATAAAAACCTACTTGCAGATAATTAACTTACCTACACATGTTTGACAGGTAGAATGGCACTTCTCACATTTGATCAACTCGGAATTGAAATATGTGCCTGGTGCACAATCTAGAATGCAGCTACCTCCTGCTAGACTGTTGAAGGGAACAAAGGACAGAATTGAACATTTGTACCAAAAGTCTAACACAATTATGTTTTGCCCTCAAACATCTTTCATTGGGAGGAAATTAAAAGTCTTCACAAACATCTATTTTTCTCACTTAATTTAAAGACAATGAAAGAAGAGATGCTATCATAAATTAGATCAATGGCCAAGTTTGAGTTGGCAGACCTCATTCCTATTCTAACGAAAAACTTGTGGCTCAGTGGAAATAGTGATGGATTTGGACTAAGAGGACCTTGGTTCAGTTCCCAGCTCTGCAATACTGCTTGGATAAACTTGGGCAAGTTGCTTAAATTTTCTGGGCCTTAGTTTCTTTACCTGTAAGATGAAGTCCTTATACCAGATAACTTTCTAGCTCTGACCTAGTGATTCTTTAAAGAATACCATGGACAAAAAATTCTGGCTCTGACTAACTCTCACTCCACCCCCCCACAATGGAGAAGTAATTTTCTAAGCTTTGCCAAAGCCAAACCAATATAATCTCTATTGAAATGTTGGGAATGGCAGAGACTTTTAAAGCTAAGTTCCAGCAACCATACCTTATGTGGTCTCTGATAATCTCTTTTGATCAGTTTTTCCTAAACTTTAATAATGATCTCCAGACTTTTAATGTCTAAAATTTTCTTATTTATGTATAGCCCAACTAAAACAGTCATCCCTTGCTTCTGAGCCATGAATTCCATTTTAGCATTTATGGAATAGAGATGGTGGTATTGAGGGATGGAAACAATAATAAAACTATACTATGTTAATACCTGTCTTTAAGAAGATTATATCCATTTAAATACAAATTCTACTCCAGAGGGCACTTTTAATTATGTCCAAGTTATACTTGGGCAGTAGGAAAAGAAAGCTATGGCTCAGGGTAATCTCAGAAACTTTTCTCTAAGTCAGAAAGCCAACTCTGTAGAATCCTTAAGAGGACAGAAGTTCCTGGTGCTATTAGAATATAAGTTCATTTTTAGGAAGGGACCCAATGTTAGGTTCAGAGTAGGCCTAAAAGTCAAAATATTTATCATGGAAGTCAGTCATAGGTACTAGTCACAGGGACTAGCAGCAAGAGAAAGAGAAGTGAGAATCTTATATCAAGCTAAGATGGAGGGCAAGTGAAAATTTCTAGCAATCTGAAAAGAGTATGTTATTTTTGTGTATCTGCTAGTGCCAAGCAATAGCTATATGTGCATGAAAAAATGCAGGCTGACCTCTCTACTTGTAGCAAAAGTAGAACTAAAAGAATATCTCTTTTCCTTCTAATTTATGAGGAAAAACGAACTGTTCCTTAAAAGAAAAGAATATGTTTCAAAGCAGAAACAAAGAGGAAAAACACATTAAGAAAGCATAGAGGACATCCTATCCTGTGTCAGAAGTTTGAAAAGTAAAATATGACATAGAAAAGGCAGCAAAGAAAGTCTCTTAAGCCTCTTGTAGAAGGAAAGAAACAAGCATTTATTAATTAGGTATTTACTATGTGTCAAGTACTGTGCCTATTTTCTTATTTGATGCAACCCTGGGAAGTAGGTTCTATTTTTATCTCCACTTTATACTTATGAAAACTGAGGCAGAAGCTAAGTTAAGGCCTAGGATCACATACCTATGTGTATGAAGCAGTATTGGAACTCAGATCTTCCTCACTCTAGGCCTAGTACCTGGTTCTGGGAAATAGCTTTGCAGCTCTCCCTCAAAGAAGAACAACTGCAGAAGGTAGGTTGTATGGTGGACAGAGTACTGGGCCTGGAGTCGGGGCAACCTGAATTCAAATATGTCTTCAGACATTTACTTGCTGTTTCTTCTACTTTAAAATGAGGATAATTTAAAAAAAGGAAAAAATGGGGATAATAATAGTACCTACCTATTGTTGTGAGAATCAAATGAGATAATATTTAAAAGGCTCTTAGCACAGGACTTAGCACATAGCTACTGTTTTCAAAGAGGACAGTAATATCATGGGGTTATATCTTGATTCAAACACAAACTGGATTTAATTGAGATAGAGCTTTACAAAGTCATCAGCTTCATTCTTTCTTCCAGAGTCATTGAAGCTTAGTGGTAAGACAAAAATCAACTGGTGATGGTCTGGGATATAGTGGATGATCCTAGCATCTTTGGTGTCTGACCAAGTTCTAAGCCTCCACAGTGTCTGCCTTCAACCACTTTCATGGCCATTGGAACAAACTGTTCTCATCTGTTTTCTACTGAAGGAAGTCTTCACGTGCTGGGGGGGTTGATATTCCCTAACTCACTTTTGAATTCAAGGCTTGCCAAAAACCCTCAAACTGGTTTAGCTCATCTGCTGAAGTGGTTTTGCCAGGGTGTGGCCACTGTCCAAGCTAGAGATTCTGGGAGCCACATTCATCTAGCACCTAGTAAGTGCTTAATAAGTGCTTTTTCCCTGCCTATGAAAGATAGAGCTGAATTCTTTGATATAGATGCAATATCTTAAGCTCTAAAGAATGATAATGCTTCCAAAAGAAGCCATTTGATATGTATATGATCAAATCTAATAGTCAGAAAGAACCTTTGAAATCATCTAACCAAAGCTCTTCAACTTATAGATGGGGAAACTTAGTGATATGCCTTAGAGGTATGAAGATAAAGCCAGAATTTAAACTCAGATCTTGGATCTCAAATCCAGCCAATTCCTTCCAGTATTCCACAATGGTAATTCAAGTTGCCACCTGCCAAACTGACATGAAGAACAGGGAAATATTCTGTCTTCCTGAAATACATATTCAAGCATGAGTTCAAAGATTTGTCGAATTTGATGTCCACTGACCACTTTTGATTCATGTAGGAATAAATAAAACCTTCAGAATAACCTAGAAATCTTTCTTAATCTGAAACCCTGGTCAGGAAATTGAAGACCTCAGGGGCCTGGGTGTCACGTTGCTTCTGTTTTTTAATCATTGCTTTTGACTGAAGGTAAGGGATTCAATAGAAAAGGACATATTTTTCACTCTCAAAACTCCTGTCACAGGCTGAAAAGATGTTTGAAAACTGTATTTTGGATTTCTAGATTAAGGTTAATAACATAGAAATGATGAAATCTTGGCTAGAGATGAAGTAAATCTAATCAGGGTTGTAAAAATATATTTTTTGCATAGACATGATTCTGATCAATAAGGCTTAAAGATGAAAATTGGGAGTAGAGAGTAGTATATGAAAACTATCTACATACTTCTGCTAAAACAGATACCACTGAAAGTAAGTAGGTATATCACAAGGGAAAAAAACGTCCACGGAAAAGACTGATTCAAAGGAGGCTATATTCAAGAAGAACAGTTAAAAAAAACTCATAATGTCAAATATCTACATAAAAATGCAGAGGCCATGGGTAATAAAAAATAAGATATCCAAATGCAACTGAGTAATTTTGCTCTTTATGGGTATCACTAAGACTTTGTGGACTAGACTCATGCCTGGAATATGGCTATGAAAGAATATACCTTGTTAAAAAAATAAAAAACAAAAAAAAAAATCAGATTAGATAAAAGGGGAAATTGAATAGCAATTTAGGTTAGAGAGCAATAGTCCAAGCCAAAGATGACCAAAGATGCATTAAGGTAATGATACAAGGGAATGCACGCCATTATCATAAATAGATGGAGTTTGGGGGAAACCTTGAGTCAGATAAACCATTAGTTTTCTGACACTCTCTGTAGGTTACTTCCTAATTTTTGTGCTGAACTATCCTCAAAATCTCCACTCCTGGACCTGACATTTTACTCTTATGTCAGCCATTTGGAGCTTCCAGAAATAGCAGACTCTGGATCCCAATTTAAAACTTATTCCTTCTTTTCCTGACCTACATCCTGGTGATTGCTATTATGATGGATTACAATTTTTCAAGCTTGACCCTGAGAGTGAAGTACTAGAAGAAATGAATGGAATTTGTAGAGATGCTTATTTATATCTGATATAAAGGACAATTTCCTAAAATCGTGTTGTTGTTCAGTCATTTTAATCACACCTCACTTTTCATGACCTTATTTGAGATTTTCTTGGCAGAGATATTAGAATGTTTTGCCAATTGTTTCTCCAGCTCATTTTATAGATGAGGAAACTGAGGCAAACAGAGTAAAGTAACTTGCCCAGAGTCACAGAGCTAGTAAATACTTGAAGCCAGACATAAATTTAGGAAAATGACACAAGACTCCTGACTTCAGGTCCCATATCACCCAGTTGTTCAAAAGTGAAATATGCTACCATAGAAGGCATTAAATTCACTGTTACTGAATGTCTTTAAGCAGAGGCTGAATGATCACTTGTTATGGTGCTGATTGTATATCCATTCAAGTACATTGGATTAGCTGTTATATAAGAGCTCTTCCAGCCTTGAGATTGTCTCTGATTACTGGGACCATTTTATAGCTATCCTTGAAAAAAGAAATTCTCCAGTCCCCTATGTGTGTTTCAGATTGGAGATACTATTGGGTTAGAAACAACTTCCCTCCTTCCCCTTCTCTATTGCTAAGCTGAGACAAAGTATTCATTCAGCCTCAATGATCTTGTGTTTGTGATCTTGTGGGGTTCTAATTATTTATTTTATGTGCCGATTTCTGAAATCTGCAATAATTTATTTCTTCAGATTCATGATTATACATTAATGTAAATTAAGTTTGCTTAAAAACCCCCTCCAGGAGTAGGATTCTTGTGGATTATCCTTAACCAATCCTTTCTCCTACTCTACTCTATCCCAGACTATCTGTTATCAACCTTATTTCACACCATGCTCTATGCTCTAGCCAAACTGGGTTATTTACCCATTCCTCTAGTCTTTCTAGACTTTACATTTGCTCATTCTCTTTCTGATACCTAGACTATACTGAATGCATACAAAAATTTTCATTCTTTTTAATTAAGAGAATAGGTGCTACCCAATCCCTGAAGTTTTTAGTCATCTTTCCAGCCAGAAATAATGTCTTCTTCCTCTGAAATCCAATAAGAATATTAAGGGTACCACCTTCTACCTAATTGGTAGAATCTTGGCATCAATTCTCACTCACTTCATATATCCAATCCATTGCCATATTTCCTTTCCCAACACCCCTAATGTATATCTCCTCTTTATTCCTATTTACAACTTGTCCCTGGGGCTATTGCAATATTCTTTTAACTGATCCCCCTGCTTCAAATTTATCTCCCCTCTACTTCATGGAGAGTTAGCTGCTAAAAAAAACTTTATATAGGGTTGATCTTGTCACCCCTCTACACCCCAGGTTAAAATACAAATGAAGGCCCTTCATAAGCTGTTCTCTTCCTACCTTTCCAGTATTCTCATATTTTATTCTTTTCTATGAATCCTTTTATTATCCAGGTACACTGGCTAACTTGGAGTTCCTTAAACTCATTGTCTTTCATTTCTATTTCTTTTCTTGGAGTGTCTTCACTACCTGGAATGCTCTCCTTCACCCCTGTCTCTTGTGCAAACACAGTGTAAAGTGCACATGTTGTGTGTTCAGAATTGAGGCTACTGTGAAGTCATGTAATGCAACAAGGGAAAACATTGCCAGAAATACCTAGAACTTATTACATGTTTGATTTTGAATTAATTTTGGGTCACTGCATTCAGAAACTTTTTACTGTTGCCAAATTTTTTGCATCTTCTACATTCAATTATGCAATTCCATTATGGAGTCTTGACCTATATTTTCAGAAGTTTTACACTCTTCTGTGCTGCCTTTCATAGTGGAATTTTTATCATTGTTTGCTAAACTGAATGAAATGCAATGACAAATCAAGATCTGTTTTTAGCATCCCTCAATCCTCCCTTCTACCTTAGGATTTGTTGTCATTTGTGTGGCCATCAATACAAAGTCAGAACAATGAAAAATCTTGAAGGTTTCTGGCAACTAAAAAAAAACAGTATAGAGATTCTTAAGAAATTAGTTGTTAACTTGACAATATAGAAAGGTTTTGCATGGTGACATATGTATAGCTTACATCAATTTGCTTTCCATATTATGGAAGGAAAAGAAATGGAAGGAGAAAATTTTGGAACTCAAAATTTAAAAAAAAATGTTAAAAATTGTTTTTACATGTAATTGGAAAATATTAATTAAAAAAAATTAGTTGTAAAGACTTCAAAGCCATTCAGTAATTTTTTTTTCAATTTGAATTTGTCCTGAATGCTCAGAGCCCATTAAAAACCATGACACTCAAACTCCATTATAATTTACTAGGATAAAAGAAAGCTAAAGATCTTTCTTGAATGAATGAAAATTTATTACTTTGTAAATATTATATTCTAATAAAGTAAGCATATAATTCTAATAAGAACATATTTCTCAAGACCCTATTAATAGCATTACAAATTATATCAAACATTTAAGTGTCCAGAGAGTACCTATCTTTGCCCTAAGCACTATTTATTATTGTCCTTTAACTCTTCTTCAATAGACTAATGAAATTACAAGATGAAAAATTGTTAGGTTAGATAGCTTTCCTATCCATTATGCCTCTCTCAGCTCCAGAATATTCAAAGCCATGACTTCATCCTCCATTTTCTGCTCCTTCCCACTGATCATTGAATAAAAGGAGTTATTTGTTCATACTTTTCACTAAGGCTAAGACCTCCATTCCTATCCTTCATTTTATTTTCTCCTACCTATTTCTGGATCTTGCTTTAAGCAGTCACTGCCTATCTTCTCCCTTCTCCCCTTTGAATCTCTCTTCTGCTAACTCATTCTCATCTGCCTAAATACATAAAAATACACAGTTCTGTGTCCTTGGGATTAAAAAAAGGTCTTCATTTGAATCTTTGAGGCCGTCTTTTAGTCTCATTCCTTTTCCTCTGGTAGAATGAAGTACTTTGAGGACAAGGATTGGCTTTGCTTTTGTAACTATATTTCTAGTCCTTAAGGCAGAGTTGTTTAGTTGCATAGTCATATTGGATTCTTCATCCTTGTGCTCTGGTTTCCAGGCCTCTCTCTTTTCCTTCTTTATTCTCTTCCTTGGAAATTTTATTAACCCCTATTGCTTCAATTATCACCTCTATAGAGTTGGTCTCAAGTCTGATGCTGACCTCTTAAAACTCCAGATAAGGAATCTCTCTGGCTATTCTCCCTTCCCCCCATATCTTAAAACTCAACTTGCCCCAAATCAAGCTTATTATCTCTCCTCACCCCCAACCTGTACAAGCTTTACTGTTTATTTGTTTTTTTCAATCAGTTCCAGAATCTTTCAACCAATCTCCCAGGTTCAAAACCCAGGGCATCTCTTTAACTCCTCCCCCTCTCCTTTATCTGGAATCCACTCAGTAACTAATCCTTCCTAATGCTTCTTGAATATGTTTCCTACTTCCTAGTCCCACTGCCACTACCCTCTTAGAAGCTTTCATTGCCACCCACTCAACTATTGCAATAGCTTCCTAACACTACCCTCTCTAATCTATCCTTCAGTGAGAATAACTTCCTCTGCATTAAATCTGGTTATGAAACTCCTTTGCTTGTACCTGGTGTCACTCAACCTTTTCAGCTGTAGATTGGTACATTCCAAGCCAAATTATGCTACTCTGGCCTGAGAACACAACCTGTTCTTTCCTATCTATGACTCTGCTGACATTGTTCTGGATGTAATGTCTCCATCTCCACTGTCTTCACTTGCTGAATTCCTTTGGTATTCAACTCAAATGGCAGCTCCTTTGAGAAACCTCTCCTGATTTCACTGTTTGATAAAAAAACTTTCTCCTCCAGAGGTTTGGATTTCACATATTAATATATTTTTAATGTAATATTGTGTAATGGGAAGCAATGTATGGTATAGTGAATAGGAGGCTGACCTTGGAATCAAGAAGATCTGAGTTCAAATACTGCCTTTGACACAAAGTAGTTCTGATTGTGGGCAAGTCACTTCTCAGTGGTCCAGGGATCTTTCTAAAACTAGTAATTGCTAATTTGCTTGATTCAGGGCTTTTTTGCAATAACAGATTTCTATACTGATGGAAATTACAGTCTGATTGTACTACTTTCCCTATAGTGTCTTTTCCCTCTGTGTTGGTGCAAATTCTATGAGGGGAGGATTTTGTCATATTATCATTTTGTAACTCTTCCAGCACAATCTCCCCTGAGTCTGATTAAGTACCTAATAAATATTTACTGAATGTCCAATGAAAGGCCACTTGAGAAGTCCTGTTATTTCCAATCATATTTGTCTAAAGACAAAGTTCTTAAGTATAATTTCTTTTAAAATGTTTTGTCTTCAAATGTCTCTATCCTAAAGAGTGACACTGTAGGAATCATGATCCTGTGATTGAATTATGGCTCTATACACTCACAAAGGTAAATTCATTGACAGATTCTAATTTTCGCACAAATTGTTAATATCTTTATTACCCTGGTGTGTGATTTACAATCTTGAGATGGATGTTTCCTTTGCTATTTCAAAGACCAGGATTATTGTGCTGAACATGTAAAGATATCACTCTGGAATACATCAAATCTAAACACTTGTATTTAACATCAAGGAGTTTTTGTGACTTCTTCAGATTAAAAAGCTAAGCTACTCTGCAACAACATGTTTGTGTGCCAGTGATGGCAAGTATTTTAAGCAACAACACAAAGGTTTTTCTCTTGTCATAGCATGAGGTCATTGTGACTGGCAGTTAAATCATGCCTTTAATAACTAACGTTCCCACATGTAACATTTCTTACAATTTAGTCTCCTGAAGAGCCAGACAGTCTAGGGGAAGCAGCTACTGCTGGGTCTCTAACTACTTTAACATGACAGGGATGATTTGAAGTCATAGCTTAAAAAGGATATTGTACAATAAAAGACAGCTTTCTGTGGGTTATGGCTGACAATGTTTTCAATTTTTGCTTTTCTTTCTGAAAAGTCTGTCATCTCTGGCACTGTTGTTTCTATTTTTTGGAAAGTAGCTATTGTTAGAGGGGCCACTTTCTTCCTACTACAAAATGCAAGGAACTGAACATCTAACTTAACCTTTTTCAAATGTATCTTTGCCAGGATGTTCCCAGTCATTTCAACATTTTCCCTAACAATACAGTTCAATTTATACATTTCAGAAGCCACCCTGCCTTCTTCAGTTATCAATTTGGGAAATAGGCTTTTGAGAGTGAGAGACCTCAAGACACTGATGCTCTCTAGAGATCTTCTTGGCCATGATTTTAGGGAAGAAACAAAACACAATCAAATGCTTGAATTATTTGCCTTTAATAGCTAAATCAACCAGTTTTTTTTTCTTATCACCTCCTCTTCCCCTCTCTGTTTTTCTGTTTTCCTTCTTCTCTGTTTTTCCTTATTATCTGACTTTGCCATGGTTAGATGAACGACCTATAAAGCAGGAGTATTTAACCTAAGGCCCATGGGGATGTGTGGATAGAGTTCAAGGGAATCTGTTACTTTGGATAAGAAAAAAAAAAATCTTTATTTTCAAAAACCTTTGACTTCTTTTGTAATCCTTCATATTTTATCTTAAGGATTTTACACCATTAATCTGAAAAGGGGTTCATAAGCTTCAGATTCTCCCAGTGATCCAAAACACACACACACATATACACACACACACACACACACACATGCACATATACACACGCACGCACATATACGCACGCACACACATGCACATATACTCACGCACACACATACACACACTCTATTGTTTATGTCTCAAATACAAAGCTTAAGAGCCCTTACTATGGACCTTATCTGGTACAGCGGCAAATTTGGAGTCTCAGGATAGAAGTTTAAATACTAGCTCTATTAGTTATTACCTTCATTACTTTGAGCAAAACACTTAAACTCTCAGTTTCCCTATACAACTAGATTATTGTTCTAAGCCCCATGGAGTTTCCTTGGAAGGATCAGGCCTTTCAAATTATGAAATATGTGAAGTTTATCTTTGGCATCCTCTTTGCCTTTTCTCATGATTTTTTTTTATCTCTTTTTATTTTTCCCTCCCTGTTTTCCTCCCAAAACATCCAGGGCTGGTGGGTATCCATGTCTACAAGTCCAATTTGTTCTGTTAAGAGAAAAGTCATATAATAAGCTAATTCACATCTAAAGTGTTAGTTATTTCCTAGAAGTCATTTTTTTTAAGAACCACTTGGACAAGCAATGAATTCCTGATCGCAGAATTTTAAGCACTTTGACATGTAGGTAGGAAGATATTTTGAGCATAGGAATGCTAACATTAACCATTGTTCTACAAATCATTTTACCTAATGACTGACTACTCTTTTTAATAAGGACAACATTGCTTCCAAGGATTTTTAAATAAATTGACTTATAATTAATAATCAATAACTTTATAAAGAGAATATTTGCAACAAATTTTTTTCCAAGTTATTTTTAGTATAATGCTTTTAGGGTCTTTTTTTTTTTGAGGAACAAACAAATAATGAATATTTATATTAGCTAAAGAAATCTTTGGAACGTTATTTCAAGTAAAACAAAATCACTAGTAATTTTTAATGTAGTTTTAAAGAAAGTTTGTGTACAATCATTTTTTTATGAAGCTATGTTTGATGTTATGTAAGTTAAAAGAACTGGGGCATTTTTTTTCCCTGATCATTCTCACCCACAATCCCTTTTGAGAAGAATGAGGAAATTGGGGAAAGGAAAACAAAAGGAGAGGGTAGGGAAGAGAGAGAAAGAGGGAGATGAAGATGGAAAGAGAGAAAGGGAGAGGGAGAAGAAAGGAGAGAAGAGGAAAAAAAGGATTTGATGCTCTTAAGTGCTTTGCTCAGGGGTGAGTAGTGATGGTGGAAGGAAATTAAGTCACTCAAAAGAATAGAAGTTCGGTTTTCCTCACTACTTCTCACCTCTTTTATCTCTAAGCACTATATCATACTATGATATGGAACTAATTTTACTTATTCACTAAATTCATTAAAAAATTCCATTGTTTTAACTTATTTCATTTAATTTCTACTCTTAAAAATACCCACAATAATCCCATAATGAAAGTATGAATTTAAATGGACCAAGAATTCTTACACTGAAATAGTTTGGGGTTGCTGGAACCATAACTTTAGGAACTAATGAATAAGCATGAGAAATTAAATGATAGAAACTAAAAATAATTAAAACACTGAAATCCTCAGGTTTAAAGGCAGTTTTTGTATCCCCAAAGCCAGTGTTTTACCTGAATCCTTCTTTGCATATGGTACATTTTTCTGGTTCATCAACACATTTTTTACAGTTTGGATGACATTTAAAGCAATATTTCTGACCTGTACAAAAGAAAAAACAGAGAACAGGTGAGGGATTTGGGAGCAGAAGAATAGATGGAGAAAGAAAGAAATGATAGAAAAGAATGTTAATGAAATCTACATAAACAATATTCTCTAAAACAACAACAATAAATCTTCCAAAGTTTCAAAGCTGTGATAGGAAAACTATTCATAAATTACCAACTTCCCAAAATAGGCACTATGTTAATAAAATAAAAAGGCAGGGCAGATTGGAAACTATGCTCCAATGGACTTGGAGCCAAGAAAATATGGATTTAAATCCCACCTCAGACATTTAACTAGCTTTTTGATCCTGGGCAAATCATGTAACCTCTCTGTACCTCAATTTTCTCATCTGTAAAATGAAGGGGCTAAATTATCAGATCCCTAACAAGCTTTTAATTTATGATCCCATGATAGAATAACCAGAGAACATGTAAAAAGCTAAATAGATGTGGAATCAATTTTATTGGTCAGTCCTTTAGGTAACTAGGTGGCACAAAGGATAAAGATCTAGACCTGGAGGTAGGAAAACCTAAGTTCAAATCAGGTGTCAGATACAGCTTTGTGATCCTGGGCAAATTGTTTAAACTTTGCTTGCATCAGCTTCCCCAACTGTTAAATGGGGATAATAGCAGCATCTATTTCTCAAGGCTCTTGTGAGGATCAAATCAGATAATATTTGTAAAGTGCTTAACACAGCGCCTGGAACATAGTAGTTGCTATATAAATGGTAATTCTCTTTCATTCCAATCTCACTTTTGTTAGGATAAATTATAATTTTTCCTGAGGCAATTGGGGTTAAGTGACTTGTCCAGGATCACATAGATAGGAAGTGTTAAGTGTCTGAGACCAGATTTGAATTTAAGTCCTCCTGACTTGAGGACTGGTACTCTATCCAGCACGCAACCTACCTGCCCCTAAATTATAATTTTCAAACTGTAGGACTTGATTTATACCTTTCAAAAAGGAAAAACTGTACTTACATGTCCAGCACATAGTTAAAATGTAAATAACTTTTTTCATTCATTCCCATGTGTCTTTCACTGAAGGCCATTAGCCTGGCACATGTCAAGTCCATGTATTACACAAAAACCTCATTTTAATTTTAGTTCAAACCTCTTTCCCTGGTTATATCTTTATAGCAAGTGTTCACATAAAACATTTGGCTAATTTGAATTTGACAGTCTCTCCCTTCTTTCTAAGTATGAGTAGTGAGAAGTTGGCAGGGGCTTGGAAGACTCAGGGATGGAGGATAATGAGGCCCACAATCGTGGAGAGTCAACTCAGCACTTTTAACTCCTTGTGGACAAGCATGTGTTCTATAAACCTAAAAGTAATCACACTTACTTTCATCTGCATAAAAGCCAGCTGGACACAAAGTCACACAGGTGTTCAATTCCTGATGGTAGTAGAAGCCACGTCGACAGGACAGGCACTGATTCTGACTCCTGCCTGTGCAGGTCTCACATCCCCTACTACATCTTCGACACCTTTTTGATAAAGAATCACCGAAGTATCCCAAAGGACAAACATTCACACATTTCCTGACAATGAGGAAGATCCAATAAGTACCCCAATAGCACTAGGCATAGCACAACAAAACTATTCCATACTTTTAACATTGGTACTCTAGGGTATATACAGAAACATGGAAGTTCTATTTTAAGGAAAGGGAATTATGTATTTCTGAAAAAACTCAACAGCATCAATCAGGAACTAGTATAATCTTTTAGAAATTATATGCAAAAGGATACATTTTGAAATACAAATTGTGGTTACATTGGCAAAGCACAGTTGGAAGACAGATTAAAAAAAATCCAAGTAGAAGTTCTGGTGAATTTTTTCTTAATTATGTGGAGGTTGTTTTTTGTACAGGTCAATAAAGACAACTCTTTTTTTTTTTTTTTTTTAAATAAAGACAACTTTTAAAATAGATATGCATTATCCATTTCCTATTCCCTAAATCCATTAAATGGAAGGAGACACTGGAGTTTTATTTCAGGATGTTTTACTTGAAGAAGATGCAATTATTATTGGAATTATGACTATATTCTCTACCATCTACAGACATTTGCCCTATTAGTCAACAGATGACCTGAGCTAGACCAATTGTGGAAGCCAGTTAGTAGAAGGAAGGGTCAATAGTGAAGAGACTAGGATGGATCAACACCCTTAGGTAATGTAGGCAATACCCAATGAGGATGCATAGGAGGAAGAAGCAGGATAGAATATGTAGAAAGAGGAAAGGAAATAGAAGAGAGGAGTGACATTAAAATAGGGAAAGATTAACAGAACCCTTGCGAGTTAGCATAAAAATCTAAAGGACAACAAATCAGACCTGTCTGTAGGCCACAGGATATATTTGCCAGCTTTCCAAAGAATCCTTCCCAAAACTATCTGAGTTAAAAGGACACAGGTGAACTTTTACATAGTGGCTGTCTTCCCACTTGTATAAGTCTAGATAAAAAATTATTTTTTTAAAAGTATAAATTTAATTTCTGAAACTAGAATTGAGGAAAATAAAGAATATAGGCTCTACTCCCTCAAATAAATATTTTCCAGTTTACACAGATAGGATGCTGTAATATGGAGTACTGGATTTCAGGACAGATGACCTGGGCTTGAATTCTGGGAATATTTAGGCATGTCCTTAACCTCCTGAGATATGATTTTCCTTATCTGTAAAATGAAGGACTTGGATTAGATGACCTTTGAGATTATCTAGCTCTAAAATTCTGTGTCTACATCAGTGGTGTCAAACTCAAATAGAAATAGAACCCCGATGGCTTATTTTCCTTAAAAATTATAATTTTATTAAAATTTATTTATTTAAAATATTTCCTTAAAATTATAATTTACATTATCTATGTTATACTGTATTTTTATTTATTTTGTTTAACATTTCCCAATTACATTTTAATCTGGTACTGTCCATACTGGGTTTGAAATATTGGTCTAAATATTATTCTGTAAATTATTATAAATTATTCTACAAAAATTCCCATTTTCTGGGTTATGGATTAATTAAGGCCAAGAGAATATTAAACCTTATTCTCACTTTACATCTGTCACCTTCAGCCTGTGTACTTCCCAAATGTAATTAAGCTTTCCCTCTTATTATTTAAAGAAAACAAAAAGACAAACTTTTAGGGTGTGACACTATTTCTCCTGGGGCATTCTGGGGAGATGCTGCTGAACCAGACCCTTGTTCATGATGATTTTGATCATTGTGGTTTGTGATTTCTTTCTTTCTTTCTATTTTTTTTTTGATCATCATGATTCATGATTATTTTGAAGAAGGATTACAGGATCTTAAATCTTGAGCTGGAAGGGACCACAGAAGTCATGTAGGCCAATCCTGCATTTTACAAATGAAGATACAAAGGACTGGGGAGATTCAATGACTTGCCCAAGTCATGAGGCAAAGTTCAGTGTCAGAACTAGGACTTGAACCCAGTATTTGAATACCAGAGTCAGTGCTATTCAAGATTTACTGTAAAGACTATGTAAAGGTAGACACCAGAATTGGTCATCTTAGTTCTACTTTGGATTTATAGTTAGTATTTTTTTAAAAAAAACCAACAAACTTGTTAAAATGAAATCTCCTTCTACAGTGCTGAATCTGAAAAATAAAGAAGGCATTTCTCATTCATTACCTGCCAGTTTTGATACTTCCAAGACTATAATGGATACAGTTCAAGCACTGGTCAGCTTTTGGTCCATCACACCCTTTGTCGCCACATTCTGGATGACACACACCTTAAAGAAATAAGTATTTTCTTTCATTCATAGAGATGATTTCTGTTAAAGAACCAACTTCATGAAGCTCATCCAACCCTGACCTCAAAGGCTCAAGATAATGAGAAGACTAATCTGGTCCCTTTTTTACATATATAGAAACTCATGTGTCATTATGATTCTTAATGTTTACATTAAAAGGTAAAACTATAGGACAGAAACTTTTATAAAGATAGTATATAGGTATATGGTATAGAATGATATGGTATAGAAATATATATATGTATATAAGTATATAAAGATAGTATAAAAAAGAAGATTGGATTTGGAGTTTGAAGATCAAATGTTGGGGTAAAATTTTTGCCTCTGCTACCTACATCCATGAGATCTTAAATGACTTCAACATTAAAAAATGTACCGGGAAGAAATATAATTCAGTATAAAGTGGGCTACATTTGGAATCAGAGAACCAGGGTTCACATCCTGACTGGTATTTACTACTCAAGGGGCATTGGGCAAATTCTTCAACTTTTGTAGGCCAGAGCTTTCTCGTCTGTAAAAGCAGGGAACTGCCTAGAGAATGTCTAAGGCCTCTTTTAGCTCTGGATCTGAATCCAGGATCACCCAGGATCATGATCCATATTAATCTCAGTAAAACAAGAAATTTTGAACTAGACAATTTTTCAAGTGTCTTCTGGCTCTAAATTTTATGTTCTTAAAACAAGAGACAATCCTCTTGTTGTCTTAGCTGGACTTCAGCTAGAGTTCTTTGTTATATTCTGGGACTCAGTTTAAGAGGGATCAGACTGTCTTGGACAGGGATTCATTGGGAATGTGATCAAAATAATTATGAAAAAAAATCTCTGAGGAACAATGAAAGATCAAGAATTATTTAATCTGTAAAATGGAAGGCTGGGGTGTGAGGGGTGGAAGGGGAGATTGACTTATACTATTATTATATTATTCAAATACATGAAAAGTATTTAAGCTTAGAACGACCAGTTGCTTTTGTCACCACAAATGAGAAAAGAAAGCCAAAAACTTAAAGCATGATAATAATTTTAATAGCATTTACATAACAATTTAAGGTTTGCAAAATCCCCCATTTTATAAATAAGGATAAGCTTAGTGTAAAAGCTTAAAGCATTATCATCTTGAATCAATCCATGATCATCAAATATTATTCACTCACTATATCCAAGGCACCAAAGAATTTCAAGGAATATAAAAGAAGTATTTGTACTCTTCCTTCAAGGACCTTAAATACTGATATATAGACCCAATAAAAAATATCATATGAAAAAATAAGATGCGGTATAGCAGAAATAGTACTGGCCTGAGAGTCATAAAAGATCTGTGCTTAAGTTTTGTTCTTGGTACAAACTGTGTGAGCCTGGGCAAGTCATATAATGTTTCAGTGGCCTGAGAAATTCTCTAGGGTTGTTAAGCCAAAGAAAAAGGAACATATGTGTGTGTGTGTGTGTGCACACACACAGAGATAAATATAAATATATAGTGCATATATGAGTATATGTTATATGTGTATATGCATGTATAGGTATACATAGGTATACATATATAAAATACATGTATATATACATGCATGTTGTTGCTAAATAATTTTTCAATCATGTCCTACTCTTTGTAACCCCATCTGGGATTATCTCAGCAAAGAGACTGAAGTTGTTTGTCACTTCCCTCTCCAGTTCATTTTACAGATGAGGAACTGAGGCATACAGGATTAAGTGTTTTGCCCAGAGTCACACAACTAATAAATAAATGTCTAAGGCTGGATTTTAACTCATGAAGATGAGTCTTCCTGATTCTAAGTCCAGGGCTCTATCCACTGTGCCACCTAACTACTGTCTACCTATTTAGATACCCTTCTATACATACTTAAAAAATACATCTATATGTATGTAAAAGGGAACACAAAGAATATAGATAAGTGCTATCAGAATTCAGAAGGCAAAAGCACTGTCTTCCTAGAAAAGCTGGGGTTTGAAGGACAGAAGGGGAGATTCTGAGAAACAGGAAGAAATGAGAGATCTCCAGGAAGGGAAAACAGTATGGGCAAAGGCATGCAGAGGCAGGAGTGTCCATGGAAGGAAAGCTTTACTGACAGAGAAGGTTGCTAATCATTGGAATGATTTAACAAGGGAGGTTGTGAAATTGCCTTATAAAAATAGGATGAGTTTTCATTTGTTTGGGACAGTTTAGGTGTGGTCTTGAATAGAGGAAGGGGCTGGGTTTGCTGACTTCTCATGCCCTCTGAACCTTGTGATTTTATGAAAGATCTGGAGTTTTAATGGACTACAAGTTATATGAGTGAACTTTGGACATGGTGGCCAAGAAAGCTAAGTTGATCTTGGACTTCACCATAAGACGTGTCTTGAATGAAGAACTTAATGAGTGGTGGGGGTCAGATCAGATTGGTGGCACTGTATGCATTTCCAGGTACCGCATGTTAGGAAGGATGTTCACAAGGTTCAGAGTAAGGTGACCAGGATGGTAAGGGCACTGAAAACTATACTATATGAGAAGTGGACAAAGGAACTTGGTGATATTGGTCCTAGAGATGAAGAAATTTAGTGGTAATATGTCAGTGTGAAGGAAGATGAATATGAATATAGAGAGTATGGGGAAAAACATGTCCTCTTCAAAAGAAGTCACCTTGGATGCCAGGGGAAGAGAGCTACTGGATTTATACTTTTTATTTCTTTACTGCTTGGCAACAACAGAAAGAACAAGAATGATTCTATTTTAAAAGGATGCCTTTATTATCTTAAACATTTCCCACCAAAGCAGGGAATTCTAATTAGCCTAACCAATGCATTTTGTCATAGAACAAACTTGATTTTGTTTAGCAACTACTTTAGCATCTACTGTGATCCCCAAAGCTTGCACACATCCCTCAATATTTTTCTGGGGCAGAATACTTCTGTTTAGCTGTGTACTCCAAAAAAGACTAAGAAGTTATTAAAAACTCAATCTGTCCCCTAAAACAATGGAAGCTGCCATCGTGGAGCTGTTTTCCTTAGCACAATAATAAATGTCTTTTCCTTTCAGTTTGGCTGCTCACTTTACATGACTTCAAGTAATTTGGACATTCTAGTAGGTGAGATTCTTTCTGAGCTCTCAAGCAACCCATTCTGAGGAATTCTCACAAAAGTAATCTGTCTTCAAATATCTGAACAGTTATCATAAGAAAAGCTAGACTTGTTCTCTTTGGCCCCAGAGGAATAGGCAGCAGCTTCCTAAGAGGTAAACTTTGGCGTGATATAAGGAAAAACTTCTTCTTAACAACACATCTATCCAAATATGGAATGAGCTAATTAAAAGAGGTAATTGGGTGGCAGCTTCTGAGAAATTATGTAAAGGGAATAAAGTATTCAGGTATGGGTTGGTCCCTTTTGACCCTGAGATTTTGTTCATTGTCACAGTATTGATTAATTTCCCACAGGCAACAAACCATGTAGATATATAGCATTGAGTTTTTCTTAATTAGTTTCAAAGGGCAGCCACTTAGAAGGAGTAACTCAGACTTTCATTCAAAAATTATCTTTTGAGAGTTGTTGTTGAATTTTTTCAGCCATGTCTGACTTTTTGTGACCCCATTTAGAGTTTTCTTGGCAAAGAGAGTGGTACTCATCCTTTTAAGTACAGTTTAAATGCTATCTCCTCCACAAGGATTCTCTAATCACTTCCACTAGTAAACAATTTTCCCCTCAAATCCTAGTGCTGTTTTATAATTCTACTGTATTTGATTATAGCTATATCTATTAAGTGTCTTATTCCCTTATTAGGCTATAAGGTCCTTCAGCTTACCTTTGTATCTTTCTAGTGCTTAGAACAAGCCTCTGCATGCAGTATTATTAGGTATGCATGTTTAATAAACATTGCTGTTCTTATGATTGTTGGTATCCTATACAAACTGTCTCAAAATCACATTGTTGGGATAGTAAATGAGAAACTGAAGAAGAGAGCAATTATCTTCTGAAAACTTTTAGAAACTGTTTCTTCTTCCACTCTATGAGCGGAACAGAGATTGTCACTGGTTTTAAACTCTTAAAAACACTTGAATGCATACAGTCTCAGTCAAATTGAGACCTATGAACATCTTAGCTTAAAAAAGGCAAGGCTTTCCACTGTTTTCAGGGCCATCTCCAATTATCTTGATCTATATCTTGCCACTGGACCCAGATGACTCTGGAGGAGAAAATGAGGCAGGTGACCTTGCACAGCCTTCCCTCACTTAAATCCAAGTCACTTACATGTGATGGCATCACCTCCCTGATGTCATGGTCCTCTTTGAGAATGAAGGACAGATAACAGACTATATCATTTTTTGTAGATGATATAAAATTCTATTCTCATTCTAGTTTGACAAAGGTGCAGGCTATCAGTCTACCAAACATGGTTCTTGAGCCAGTTTTGATAGGATTTTTCCCCTCCCCCATCCCTTATTGGAAGTTTATATATACATACCTGACTCATAGGATTCCTAGGGGATATGAAGAGAAGCTAAATAGTACATTATAAAGGCCTTTGAGCTTTTAGGAGGAAAAACACTCTATAAATGCAAACTATTATTTTTAGCCGTTAGGGGAGAAGTTAATGCAGACACAGAAGGAGGCAGAAATTTCCCAAGGGAATGTGAGGAAAGAAAAATGTCCCCATTTTATCCAGCCAATAATGAACCATTTTGCCTTGGAAAACAAAGTCCTTATTTTTTACATCATCTTTAAAAAAGTTTCCAGATCTTGATGTGTTACATATGTATATTTTCTCTTTCCCTCAAGGTTTAACATTGTTGATTTTCCAAATTCTCCACTGTGAGTTCTTTCCTTCCTAAATTCCCATCCTAATCCATTTTTCTCTTTATAACATTTTTGTCCCTGGAGAAAACTATATGTTACTATTTTTCCCATCTCCTGCTCATGCTCCTTCCCCTTCCCTCTTCTCTCTGTCTTTACTATCAAGATTTCTAGTTCAGACAGGTAAATATTTTACATTATCTTTGGTTCTCCATGAGATTTCCAATGCTTTTTTTTTTTTTTTAAACTTTTCTTCCCCCTTAACGTTTATGCAGTTTCAGATTGCTTAGGGACTGATTCTAATTTCACCCACTATAAGAGATTTTATTCTTTACTTGTTCAATATCACTTTGAGCCAATTTGTGGTGTTATCGTTTGAAAATGCCTTTAATTCAAATCCCTCTTTCATTGTGCAATTGTTTCCAGTTTGTGGGTGGATTGGAAAACACATTTGCTTAGATTACTGAGCTCATTCTATGCATTCTTTGGCCATTTGTCTACATTTTTCAGCATCATAGACTATCACTGCTGCAGCAGTATTGACAGAAATGAGAAACAGTCATATTCTCGGCCTGTTTCTCTATGAAACTCATGTACAATGCTAAAGGAATAACTGTGTCTGATAAAAATGACCTCTTTCCTCTATCTTAACTGGGACAGAGGGTTGGGAGGGAATGAAAGAGGAAGGGAGCTAGAAGCAAGGGATAATCCCTTGAAATTCTCTAATACCTACAAATGAAATGTCTATTACATGGGGGTCAAAGAGCATATTTTAAGGTATAAAAGAGAAGGAAGGTTGAGGGACAAGGTCACATAGAGGGGTCTTAAAAATTCTGTCTACTTTTGTAGTATACATTGGAAAGAAGAAAAGTTTATGAGTTATCCTAATGATTTTAGCTTAAATAACCAAAGTGGATAGCTCAGATAAAAACAAAAATCATCTCTGGAGCCTGAGGATGTTTGACAAATGTTTGTTAGCCAACATAGAGCAAGGCTTTATTCACTGAATGAAAACACCTCAGATTTTAAATATTAAAGATTCACCTCCCTCACAAAGTCTTCTAATGCAAAAAACACCTGGATCTGGTTACCCACCCCTTCCCAATAGGTTACCAATCTTTAAGTATTTGTTTATTTTTCTTTGTCTAGTTTCTATAATTTGAGTGTGTAAAGCCATTTGCCATTTGTGATCTAGTTTGTATTTACTTATGTTTATTTTCTTTCCCTGATTAATTTGAAAGTTTCTCAAAAATCCACTTTTTCCTTGTAACTTCTCCTAATATCTACTTACAGTGCTCCTACACTATAGCATCTTAATAATATTGCTGACTGGTTAACATCCATTTCTCCTATTTTTCTGGGCCATATGAGGTAGCTTATATCAAGAAGCATTTTGGTAGTTCTTTATCATTCTGTAAATAGACTTTGTTTTTATCCTTTATACAAAGGTAAACTACTTAAATTAGAGAGTTGAGATAATTTACAAAGATGTTCTCTACCTTCACACAACAAAAATAAGATTTTTTTGAAAACTGCATTCAAACTTTATCACAACAGTAGGAAGTGGGATCTGTGAATGTAATAGAATTGTATTGGTCCCCAATCAAAGGCATGAAGAACTATTAGTATCTCACTAAAAGCCAGTTCCAAGATAGCAATTCTCAAGGATAATATCATAACGCACATATAGTGTATAAAAGCCAAATTCAGAAACAATTATTTTTGGAAAGGGAAGCACTCATTAGTAATTATATATTCTTGCCACAACTTATGAATCTCAGAGAAAGAAACCCATAGTAGATCAGGGCATTCATAATGCAAAGCTGTTTTAAAGGAAGAGTAGGTGAAACTTTAAAATTGAGCCAACAGTAAATTATACTTGATGGCTACCAGTTGAAGCCAGAATAAGTTAAATGAATCATTAACAGAGTTTTGAATTCTCCATTTTGTTATTTTTCAGAAAGATATTACATAATTTAAATATCAATATGCTTGAGTATATTTCATAATTTATCAAGTATTCATAATATTTATCTAAGGAAAATCTACAAAATTAGAGTGACCCAGTTTCTCACTTTGGTGAAGTCTCAAAGGCAGAGGGCATATAATTAATTCTATTAAATGAAAAATTATTGCTCAAGATTTTAATGCATCGTTTCCATTACTTATCTACTATCACTAGACCTAAGACTGTGATTAAATATAAAAAATTGAAAGCTCCATATCAAAGTGTGAATTCTCTCTTCCTCTCATATAATAGTTATATATCTGACCTCCAAACTTATTAGCTCTGGCACCAACACAGCAGTTTAAAGTCAGGGATGCGATCAAATCTAAACAGTGCTGAAAATATTTTTACTAGTATGGCTACAGAACAAAGTATCAGCTGAAATCATTTTCTATAACATCTATAACATTCTATAACATATAAAAATGTTTATAAGTCTTTCCTCGTATAGCATCAATATCTGTTGACATGATCTTTCCAGGGCCCACAATCAATCTTTTATTGGCCCTTCTGTGATGCTATGGCTGAATCCAATAAAATCTTACTCCTTTCATTATTCTACTTTCTTAACAAAAACTTTCTTATGGGAAATGAGTTCAAATCATATATATGTACCCATTGAGGCTGTAAGGATTGATTTCTTTTTGAAAATGAAAGTCAATCAATAAGCATTTATTATGTGCTTCCTCTGTGCCAGGCACAAGGCTAAGAGCTGTGGATACAATGAGACCCAAACACAATTCCTGTCTGCAGAGAACTCTTATTCTAATGGGAGAGATATGGAAATAACTAAATATATACAATTTACATAGACAGTTGATGGTTATCTCAAAGGAAAGGTACTAATGAGCATTAAGAAATGCTCATAAAAAGAAATTGCTAAAGTTAAAAATGAAAATAGGATCCTTGTTAGGAAAGTGAATAACAATGAATAAGATATAGGGCTGTCATATCTCAGTTTCCCCTTTTGGGAAAAGTTGGAAAGTACTTACTTGTTTGTAGAATACTTACTTGTCTGTAAAATATTAGGAGAGCCTTGGATGGAAGGAGCTGTATAAGTGCAAATTATCATTATTATTATTTCCAAGAAAAAAGAAGGCAACATTACACCACCCACCCTTTGATAGGAGTTCCCACATTTTAAGCTACAGTCATTTAAAATGGATCTCCTCCTTAAGTCTTCACCTGTATAATCTTCATCATCTTCTGTGGCCTCCACTTGTTTATGAAAAAAAGCAGCTTTGGATGGTTCAAGCTCTGATGTTGAAATCTCCAGCATCCTTGACCGAGATTGATGAGAACTAAATGTATTGTAAGGGTGCTCAGCTGTCCCGTATAAAATAAGGCTCCATTCTTTCAATTTCCCTGAAAAATAGAAGAAAAAAAAATCATGTACATACAACCAGGAAGCATTCAGCTAACCTGTGGCTGCAACATTACTCATTTTCTTTAAATTTCAGCTTGCTTTCTAACTGGTCACACAAGTCCTTCATAAGCCTTAAAGCATTTATAATAATAACAATAAAGGACAATGTAAGTTGTTCTACATTATCACTTTCTCTCAGAACAGTCAATGTGAATAACAGCTCCTCAAATCTGAACCTACTGCATTGAAACTGCTATAAAGGCTGGGGTACTGAACTTCTCAACAGATAGAATAGGTTAAAAAAAATATATGTGAACAAAATAATTTAAAAGTATGTGATTTTCTGAATTCTTTTTTGTGCATCTCAACACTGGCCATTAGTCATTTCCAAGAAATATAGGTTTGAAATAAAAACACATTAAAGGGAGAAATGTTGCACACAAAAGCATTCACCAGAATTAATTTCTACTCATTTGTCATGAATCTTCATTTGTTCTCTATTCCTTAGGAGCAAATTAAAGGTACATTTCAAAATAGCTAAGAAAAAATCTCAATGTTTTAACTTTTGAATGATAAACTGTGATTAAGTTAGTAGTATAATAACTATACAAAGAGAATCATGGGGTTTTATAAACTATAATTTGAGACAAATGCATTTCTATACTTTGTAAATGTTTCCCAAAACACTTGAGTAAAATAAGTTGGTCCTAAGACATCACTAAAATTAGATTCTTATTTTCAGCCATGGTTTCAGTGTGATAAACAAAGGAAACCTCCCCAGGGTTCAGGGTTTAGTTCTGTGGTTTGGATATACACATTTTTTTTTGCAAGACTATTACCCAAAGTAGTACTATTGCCACAAAATAAACAAGACATTAAAAAGCATCAACCCCAGGAGATTTTCTGATTTGATTCAATCTGAAAAACAAAAACAAAAAACAAACCAACCTGTAAACTTTCTGGAAGATTACAAAACAAAGTTACTTGGTGGAAATAGAGAATAAAGATAAATGTTGATAAAAACATATTTTCTTGTGTTAAACAGGTAAAAAATTCTTTCAGGATAAGTCGGGATACAGAGAAATGTTGGAGTTAAAGATAACAGAAGTATAGCACTCTCTAGGGGAAATGATATTTATGGCCTACTTGGTGTAGAGAAGATAGAAGATGGTGAGAGACGATTGTATGAAAGAAGTAGAAGGTTTTAAATTGAAGAAATAATAGAAGGAGAAGGAATTCTGGGTTAGAGTTGGACATTTTTTTTAATTGTGAGGAAGGTCAAAGATTGAAATTGGGGGAAAGAAATTTGGAAAGACTACAAATAAGAGAGCAATATGTTTTGAAAAGAAAAAACAAAATAAGTAAGACAATTTTTTAAGAGAAGGTAGAAGATAAGATAGAAAATGGAAAGGGAGTGAAGATATTAAGATACAAACTTAAGAAGATAATGAAGCAAAAACATTGAAACTCCAGAATTGAATATCTTACAATTACTCATACAAAGCAGTTTTCCCCAGGAGAGCTGCTAGGAAGAATGACAAAGGACTGAAGATCTCATTTAAGGAGTTACAGAGCACAGAAACTTGCATTAAATATATGATTTTTAAATTTTAGTCATGATTATGACCATTCTAAAAGCATATATAGATTTCTCTCCTAAAAATAGTAGGGGGAGCTTGAAGAATGCCTTTCTTCTTAAGTTAGTAGGAATCTATTATTTTTTTTAAAAAGTTTCAAAGTGAAAACCAATGTAGCATATGCTCTGGAACTACTATAATAAATCTTATTTACATTGACACATTGGGTCCTTAGAGTAAAGTTACTTCCCCTCTCAGGATTCAAGGTTTGAAAGGTTAGGGATAATGTTCTAATACTATAGCACATAAACCCACACTACTGTGCTTTTCAAAAATGATTATTTATTGATATTAATCAGCCAGTCTGACAACCTTTTAAAAGGGATGTTTACTAAGTTTGCATACAAAAAGATGTGGTACAATCCCTCCCTCTCAAAATAAAGATACAGTTTTCCACAAGTACTATACAGAGTCCAAAAGAAAATAGACTCAAACTTAGACAAAGATGGTAACACAACTCTAGCAGTTCTTTTGTTAGAAGTAGTTTTCTTCTCTTTATGGAACCCTTAGCTCTGATGTAGCTTTCTGCTTAGCTTATAGAGTGTTGAAAATGCCTTTTCTCTATGTGTCCAGTTAGTCTTAAGTTCTTGATGCAAACATACCCATCATCTATTTCCAGTGAGACTGATAGGATGCTCATATGAAGTCCAAGTCTTCTGGATCTTTCAAAGTTGGCACATACTTTTCCTCTGGTTTGGGAGTGAAATTGGTGGAGACAAAGATTTTTCTCCCTCAAGTGATTCCATTTCAGGGGCTAGATGGCTAGAATAAATTTTACCACTGAGTTGGCCAGACTCTTGAACCCTAGACTCCAAAATTGTTTGCTTTTTTATTTAAAACTATCAGGGCAAAACTGAATCTTTTAAAAGTAATTTCAATAGATTTTCTGTGTTTAATTTCAGTTCAGTTAATGGATTTCAGTCCTTCCAAACTGATTAATTTTGCCTTTAGTTGATTGTGTTTAATTGACAGATTCTGTACAGGTATTTTTATCTGATAAAGATATGAGGGTATAACGTCTTCTTAGTTACTTCAAGTGAAGTAAGGGTGGTTGGTAACATAAAGAATAGATTGGGACATACGAGGGAATCTTGAACTGTATAAAGATATTGGAGTAAAATAGAGAGAAAAAAGGAACTACTGAATGACCAGGGCTAAGGAACAAATGAAGTTCTTCTTGAAAGGAGCCAGACCTTCTGGGATAAAACCAGTTGCTTACCTTCCACAGAAAAAGGAGGTAGCTTCACAAGTGCTATCAAGGGAGTAATCATCCAACAAAAGTTGGCAGAAAAGAGAATAGTGGTTGTTGAGGATTCCTTGTTGAGGGGTAGTGAGAAAGTTGTTAGTTGATTTGATCATAATAATAAAGAAGTCTATTGTTTTCTTGAGGCATGTATTCAAGACATAACAAAACTTCCCAAGGACTGTAAAAATCAATGACTCTTATTGACTTCTGGTAATTAATATGCATACAATAATAATTTAGAAAGTAAGAAGAAATTGAGAAAGCATTGCCAACGAGTATAATATCTTGGACAAGAAACTAAAGCTATAAGGGGGACAAGTGGTATTTTCATCACTGCTGCTGATTGGAACAAAGCAGTCAGAAGAGAAAGACAAACTGGGAAATGGACAATTGGTTAAGAAAATGCTGTTTGAGAATGGGATTTAGATTTTAATACTATTTCTGTTCCTAAAATGTAGGAATGACAGGATACCTAACCAATGATGGGCTGTTCCTAATGTGAGCTGGTAATGTAGTGTCCCAGAGTCTTGTAAATATAAGCAAAAGGATTTTAAGCTGAAAAGAAAAGGAAAGGGATAACATTCCCTATCTATAAACACAAAATAAATAAAATGCCAAATAGAACAATTATAATAGCAAATATTTATATAATGTTGTAATATAATATTAATAAATAATAGCTAACATATTTATATTGACCATATTCAATCCAAAAATAGATTATATGATTATCTTTAATTGAAGGTGAGGACACTGAGTCAGATATTGAGTGACTTGCCTGGGATCACATTAGTAAATGTTTGAGGCTGAATTAAATTCAGTTCTTCTTGACCAGCACAGTCTTGTGCTATTCCACCTGGCTTCTTTTAATAATTGCAGTGAAAGAAAATCAGTAGAGACATCTAGAAAGCCATAGGAGAGAAAATCCAAGAGGGGATAGTAATGAAAGCTATGAGATGAAATGGTTATGCACAAATGTGCAAAGTGTAAGTATCAAACAAGATGAACTAGAGGACCCAAATCAAAGAGGCAAATTTGACTACACTTGTCTGAAAGACATGATCCAATGAGGTCCATAGCATTATTAAAAGGAAATATAAAAGGTAAAAGGGGAAGTGAATAGCAATATACATTTATCCCTTCCACATTGCAGGACTTAGGAATGCAGCACTCTTTCAATCTGGAAAACCCTATCCAATTTTTTTGGCCCTTCCTTTGTACAAGAAAAGAAGTCTGAATTATTATGGTATTAAAAGGTAAACTATATTGACATCATATAATATTATGTATATATTTTTTGTGTTTCTGAGTTTCTAAACTTTTTCTATCTGCCGGCCTTCATGTTTTGTCTGCAGCTTCTGCAAAATTCCCATTTATTATATATGGAAACCACAATGGAGAAAGCCCCAATGTAGAAATGATAACTATATATTAAGAAAATGTACCAATGTGGAAAAATCCAGAAAACAGGTGGGTGAAGCATGGTGAAGACTGAATAAATTTCAGTGGGAACAGAAGAGGTATTATCATTAAAAATATATGACAGACCCCTGGACAGAAAAAAAAGAGAGGAAAAAATTCAAGAAAAAAGACAAATATGATATGATGTAGTAATTAAGGGTTTCAATTATCTGGACACCTATTGGATCATTTGCTCTGACAAAATCATAACAGTTGAATAATTTCTCAGCTTTCCTTAACTGTAATTTCATCCATCAAAAGGTCAATGAACCATCAATGGGATTGTATATTCCTGATTATAATCTCACCAATAAGAAGGGATTAATTGTTGGGTGATAATGATAAGAATCTTGGGAGGTAGTTACTATATCTTAGAATTTGTGATAGGGAAAAGGAAAATTGGTCATAAATCAAGCATACACAAATATATATATATATATATATATATATATATATATATATATATGTGTGTGTGTGTGTGTGTGTGTGTTTGTATATATACACATATATGTAAATATTTTATATATGCATATATGTGTATGTATAGATATATCTCCTAGCTTTGGTCAAAGCAGATTTAAAAGAGTTCAGAGCAAGCATACAAAAAAAAAATCTATGGACCAGAATTCTATATGGGAAAGTTAGCTCAAGAGAGATGGAAGATTTTACAAAATTAAATTACAAAGACACTTTTATAATCAATTCTGATGTTTAGGAAAGAGGAATGATATCAAAAGAGACCACTGTGGATGAATAGGAAACTCATTCAACTTTAACTTTTAAAAACATGTTTAGTAGAATGAAAGTAGAGATATGTGAGGGAGGATAAATACAAAATTATAGCACAGGATTAAAAGAATAACAATAGGAGTAGTAAAATTCAGAATGATCCAAAATTAGTGTAGAAAGGTAAGGACAACAAAATGTTTTGTTTTGTTTTGTTTTAATCTGTATTGAAAAGAAGGGTAGGATCAGAGAAAAGATAAGATTACAACTTGAGCATGAGGGAATGATGGTAACAATACAGAGAGAACATAGCTGCTGAATTTTTATTTTGCTTCTGTTTTCTCTGCCAAGGAGAATGATCATTTTACTAGAAAAGAGAGAATAAAAATAGATAATATGGAGTTGACAGCCAAGCTAAATAAAGACATAATAAGCAAATACTTTGACAAATTCAAGTAGTCCCTTGGCTACTTACTATGACACCAAATAATTTAGTTGATGTTATTGTTAAGATTTTGTTTTAAGATTTTGAAAAATCATGGAGACTAGAACTGAACTAAGGAAAGTAAATTCCCTAAGATTAAAAAAGAGAAAGGGAACAATATGCAAATCATAGTCTAGTGAGCATGATTTCAGTTCCTAGCAGAATTCTAGAGCACATTAAAGGCAAACCTCATTCCATTTTCTAACAGGATTCCTAGATTTTTAAATAAGCATTTGACTAAATTATTCATGATATTCTTATGTAGAGGAGAAATAATTAGGCCAAATGATAGGTGGGTTCAGAACTAATAGAATGGTCTGATGCAAGCAATAATCATGAATGGTTCAATGACACTACAAAATCATGTCTCCAGGCATTTATGCTTGGTTCCATATTGTTTAACATGTTCACTGATGACTTAGATAAAGGCATAGCCTACATCCTTATTAAATTTGCAGAAAAAACAAAGCTGGGAGGGATAGGTGACATATAACAGACTCATGATTCAAAAATATCTTCACAACTTAAAACACTGGGCTGAATCAAATACAATGAAATTTAATAGGGATAAGTGACATGTCTTATACTTGTTTTCTTTAAAAAAAAACAAACAAAACCAATTCTGCTAGTAAAATATATTGAATACAAGATTTTGTTGGACTGAAAACTCAATGTGACTTAACATATAATTTGGCAGCCAAAACATCTAATTCAATCTTAAACTGCATTAAAAAGGCCATCATATCTAGGACAATGGAACTGTTACTATTATTCTTTGACCTAGATGAGAACACATCTAAAAGAATTAATTCATTTTGGGTTCTCCATTTTATGAAATCCACTGATAAGTTAAAGAACATTCAGATGACAACAGTAAGAACAGAGAATAAGAATAAAAGGCCATGAAGTCATGTCTTAGGAAAATCAGTTTACCTCAGAGAAAACTTAAAGAAGATATGATAATCTTAGTGGTTGTCCTCAAATCTGGGACAGGTTGACATATATGGAGGAGAGATTTGGTTAGTTCCTCTTGGACCCAAAAGGCAGAACCAGAAGTTTGGAATGGATGTTGCTTATGGGCAAGTTTATTTTTGAAGTAAAGAATAACTGTTTAATAATTAGAGCTACTCCAAAGTGAAATGGACTGGGAGGAACCAAGATGGCAGAGTAAAGTCAGGGACTCACCTGAATTCTCCCCTAAATCCCTCCAATACCTTTAATGACTTTAAACAAATCCTAGAGCAGTGGAATCTACAAAAAGATGTAGTGAAACAATCTTCTAGCACAATACAACTTAGAAGATCAGCAGGAAAGTCTGTTATATCAGGAGGAGAGAGGGGCAAGTCCAGAAAAGCCATGTCAGTGCAGATTCAGACCCAGCAAAGCAGGAGAAAGCCTCAGGGCAACTGAATCAGTGACAACAATGGTAGTTTTTAAACCTCTCAGCCCACAGACAGTAAGAACACTAGACAATGGGTCAGAAGGAGATGTACAGGGGTCCTTTCGCTGGCACCGAGGGTAGGACACTGTTGCATTGCCTATACTTGTATCTGGGTTGGAGTCCTGAATTTTTAGTCCAGCTGCAAAGAGCAGTACTAGAACATATAGTCCTGTATGGCTACAGGAGATAGGAACTCTGTTCATAGTTGTAGAGCTGAAAAGAGTGCTTGTGATCATTCACAAACTAATGAACATTACAGATGTAAACCTATCTCTTCCTAGATCATATCACCCTGTATGTTTTTATATAGGTCCCCAGAACTACTTCTGAAAACAGCTGCACAAAAAACCTGAAGGTTGGGATAGTGCTCTCTCTATTTGGAAGGACAGCTCCACTTTAGCATAGAGTTAAAAGTCAAGAAATAGATTAGAAAATGAGCAAACAACAGAAAAAAAAATCTGACTATAGAAAGTTATTATGGTGACAAGGAAGATCAAAATACACACTGAGAAGAAGATAAAGTTAAAATTCCTACATGAAAAGGCTCAAAGAAAAACATGAATTTGTCTCACACCTCTCACACACACATAGAAGAACTAAAAATTGATTTTAAAAATCAAATAAGAGAGTTTGAGGAAAATTTGGGAAGAAAAGAGTCATGTAAAACAACCATGAAATACGATGAAATAAAGGAAGAAGAAAACAACACCTTAAAAAAATAAAATAAGCCAAAAAGATAAAAGAGAAACAAAAATCCCGATGAAGAAAAGAATGTCTTGAAAAGCAGAATTGGCCAAATGGAAAAAGATATACAAAAATTCACTGAAGGGAAGAACTCCTTAAAAAAGTAAAATCAGTCAAATAAAGAAGGTAGAAAAAAGCACACTGAAGAAAATAATTCCTTCAAAGTGAGAATCAGGCAAGTAGGAGTTCATTATTTTATGAGTCATCAAGAAACAAAGTCAAAAGAATGAAAAAAATAGAAGAAAATGTGAAATATCTCACTGAAGAAACAACTGACCTGAGAAATGGATTTAGGAGAGATAATTTAAAAATTATTAGACTACCTGAAAGTCATGATTAAAAAAAAAAAAAAAAACCTAGACATCATCTTTCAAGAAATTATCAAGGAAAACTATCCTGGTATTCTAGAACCAGGATAAAATAGAAATTAAAAGAAATCACTGATCCTCGCCTGAAAGAGAAAAAGAAAACTCCTAGGACTATTATAGCTAAATTCTAGACCTCTCAGATCAAAGAGAAAATACTGCAAGCAGCCAAACAGAAACAATCAAATATCATGGAGCCATAGGATAACACAGAATTTAGTAGTTTCTACAGTAAAGAATCAGAATACTTGGAATATGATATTCTAGAGGGCAAAGGAGCTAGCATTAGATCCAGGAATCACTCACCCAGCAGCATATATATTATGAATATAATGGGGGTGAGGGTGGGAGGAGGAATGGACATTTTATAAAACAACTTTCAAATTGAAAAAAACCCAACTGAATAGAAATTTTGACTTTCAAATACAAGATATACAAGAAATATAAACAGATAAATAGAAAAGAAAAGGCATAAGGGAGTCAATAAGGTTAAACTGTTTATATTCCTACATGGAAAAATTTATATTTATAACTCCTAAAACCTTTCTCATTATTAGGGCATTATTAGCGCAGAAGTATTCATAGAAAGCAAAGGTTTAAGTTGAATGTGATGATATGATCTAAAAAATAAAATTGAGGAATGAGGAAGAGAATGTACAGGGAGAAGGGGAAAGGGATAGGTAGAATGGGATAAATTATTCGACATAAAAGATGCTTGAAAGAGATTTTACAATGGAAGTGAAAATGAGGGAATAGGAGAAGGGGCCACATTAGTCTCATCAGAATTGACTCAAAGAGGGATTAATATACATACTCAGGTGCAGAAATTTATTTTAACATATAGGAAAGTAGGAAGGGAAGGAGAATAAGAGAAGATTAGTGGGGGGAGCCGATGGGAGAAGCATTTTGGGGGAGGTAAAAGTCAGAAGTAAAACACTTGAGAATGGACAAAGTAAAAGGAGAGAGAAAGTAGGATAAGTAGGAAAAATAGGATGAAGGGAAATATATAGTTGTTAATCATTTCTGTGAAATGATGAGCAAGATGCCCTCACAAAAACATTGAAAGACTTTTTGAATCAATACAAAATGTAATGAGCAGAACCAGGAGAACATTATACACCATAACAGCAATATTGTATGATCTACTATGAATAACTTAGCTATTCTCAACAATACAATAATCAAAGCAGCTCTGTAGCGCTTATGATAAAAGGCACTGTTTCTCTTTAGAGAAAGAACTGGTATAACCTAAAAGCAAGTCAAAGATACTTTTTCTTTATTTTTCCTCTTTTTTTTTTTTTTTGGCCTGTATTTTCTTTCACAGAATGACTTACGTGGAAATGTGTTTTGCATTACCACACATATATAACATCCCAAATTGCTTGCCTTCTCAATGAAGGGGGTAGGTCAGGAGGAAAAGAATTTGAATCTCAAAATTTGAAAAAGAAAAATTAAAAGTGAAATGGACCATTTAAGGAAATAGTGGGTTCTCTTTCCCTGAAAAATTTCAAAGACTGAATTGCCATTTGTCAGATATGTGGTTGATTGAGATTCTTATTTAGCTATACCCTAATAATAGCTGGATTTTGAAGTCTCTTCTATCCGTCAATCAATAAACATCTATGACTATGTGTGCAGTATTTTGGGGATACAAAGAAAGAGGCAAAAGACAGTCCCTGCCCTCAAAGTATTTATAGTCTAATAGGGGTGACAACATGTAAATATATCCAAAGCAAGCCTAATACTTGCTCTGAGATCCCCTGAGATAATCACCTGTTTTTATAAGCTTCCTCAAAAATGACACTCAATATATTTGATTTGAGTTCTACCAGTAGCAAATATTAAGAAAATGGAAAAGTTTAGGCTGAATGCCTTCCTTGGACAATTTATTTATTTCCTCTTAAACTGCTGTCAATGGTATTTATTTCATCTCTACTCAGAAAAATTCATTTGTGTTTGTCTTGTTAATTAGATGAGAACAAGTAAGATCATTATCTATGGTCATACAACTAGTATCAGAGATGGGATTTAAACAGACCTTTTGCCTAGGTCTTTTTGCCTTAGAGTTCAACACTCTATTCATTATACCAGATTGCCTTTTCATTGAACCTGATGGATTATTTTTCACATATCACCTCCCTTCCCCCAATTTCCTAACTAGTCAAAATAGATGGTTTCATAGGATATGAAAATGAAATGGCCCTTAGTGATTATCTAGTCTAAACCTTTAAGGAAAAAAAAATGAATAAACTAAAATCCAAAGAGGACAAATGAATTGCTTAAAGTCACAAGGTAATAATTTACCAGAATTAGTATTTGAACTCAATTTTTCTAACTCCAAATCCAGTGATTTTTTCCTACTCTACTCCAAAATAATTTTGTTGCCACTTCTCCCAAATTGTTGCATATGTGCATAAAAGCACAATAACCAATTTTTTAGTCAACATAAAAACAAATCAGAGAACATGGACTGTTAAAGGGAGTTACATTTGCAAAGCCTTATTAAAAGTCCATTATCTTTTCTCAAAATTGGGACTGGGTTGGATAATCCAGGGTATATAGTTGCTATATTTAAGGACTTTTAACCTGGTAAACTAAAAGCTTTATGCTTTTACAAATACAATCAATCTCTAAATCCTCTATACTACAATTACATGAACAAGAAAGAAAGAACACTGATATATTAAAGGTACTAATATCCAAAATCTCATTCTGACAGCTTTCAACAAAACGAATTTTTCATGGGTTCCAACAGAGTTAGATAGAAAAGACTAAGATCTTTTCTATTTCTATATTCTTCAATCTCTAAATAAGAAAATAAAAGACTTATTTCACCTTACTCTTTTTCTCCTACTTTATGCTTTATCATTCTGGACCTGACTTTCTCCATCTGTAAAATGAAAGAGATGAACTCTTTTGTCTCCAAGGCTCTTTCTAGCTTTAAATTCTATGATTTATTAGGATAGTGGTAAATACTCAACAGACCTCTTCCCCAAACTTCACCATTTCATATCTTTGCTTTCACTTGTTGTTTCCTGTGCCTAAAAGATGTTCTCCATCTTTTCCTACTAAAATCTTACATATTTTAAGGTCCAGGTTAAAAACCAACCCCTTTATGAAATCTTTCCTTATTTCCCCCAGCCAGAATGGATTTCTCTCTTCTCTGTGAATTCTCATGGCACTTTATGTATCTTATTCTATTTTATACCATAGTTATTTTCTTCTTCTTCCTGCCTCCCCACTATAACAGTCTTGCGAGCAGGGGAAATTTCTTATTTATCTTTGTTCCTTAGGACTTAGAGAAGGTTATAACATAAGTAGGCTTTGAATATATTTTTGTTGAATTTAAACAAAATCACCCTATTAGAATTTTCTCTTCTTTTCATTTCTTACTTTGAGGGTAGGAAATGAACATCAAAGAAATGTTTAAAAATAAGCAGCATAATAGGGGAAGTAAAAGTAAAAGCTTGGTCCATATACCCATTGGATAATCAGCTTCTGTATTACAATTCCTTTGGTCATATAAAGAAATCAAGAAAGGTGTCAAGAAAAGGATTTAAGAATCCCATGTTCCTTTTTTATTTGTGTGAAAATTTAATTCAACAAATATTTATTGAAAAAGCAGGCTAGAGAAAAAGTCTGTAAAAGCAGAGTTTTTTTCCCCTATGCAGTGAATTTTACTGTCCCTAAACTATATCCATTCATTTGGTAGTTGGAGACACTGGCAATCTTTTAAAAATGTAAATTCTATCCTAAAGTTTAACTTAACTGTACTCTTCCATTTATATCCACACTATAAAATTGTTCAGTCTTTTAGATACTTTTTAACTGGTCCTATGATTTCATTCTTTCAAGGAACTTCTGGTGAAGAAACTCCCTTAACCAATATAAATGAGCATCTGCTTTGTAACTTACAGTTTTATCAAGTTGCCTAGAGCTTTAAGCTGCATAGAATCACATTGCCAGTATGTGTCAAAAGTGAAAACTTGAATCTTGGACATCAGGAGTATGAAATCAATTTTCTCACCAAGCTATCTTTTTGGTGGTAGGCATCAAAAACTTACCTTGCATTTATTTTGTACATGTTTGTTTACATATATACATGTATGTCTTATATACACATTTAAGGTCAGGAACTATTAAATTTTTTTTTTTTTACTTGTATTTATATGGCCCCACATGGTGCTTAGTATATAGTAAGTACTTAATACTTGCTTGTTGATTGTCTGCTTAGAGCCAAAATTTAGGCTGAACATAAATTCATAAAGAGACATACAAATTAAAATAACCTAAATTCCAGCTCATACCAATCAAATTGCAAAGATGATAAAAGAAAAAACTGCTAAATATTGGAGGGGATGCAGGAAAACAGGCATACTTGTGCATGTTTGGTAGAACTGTTTTGGAAACCAATTTGGAATAATCTTTCAAATCTCTAAATTAAGCATATCTTTTGACCTAATAATACCATTACTAGGTCTTATCCCAAAAAGAAATCAAAAAGGAGAAGTATCCACATGTACAAAAATATCTATAACTGGAAACTAAGGAATTGTCAACCTTTTGGGGAATGGCTAAACAAATTATGATATATATATATATATATGTATGTGTGTGTGTATATATATATATATATATATATATATATATACACATATATATACACACACATACACATGGGAATAATATTGTGCCATAAAAAGTGACAAAAGGCAGTTTTATAAACTGGGAAGATCTCTTTAAAAGGTTATAGAGTATATTAAACCAGGAGATTAATTTAAACAATGACAACATTCTATAGAGAAAATAACTTTGAAAGTCTTTAGAATTTTGATCAATGCAATGGCCACTCATGATTCCAGAGGGTCAAAGCTGAATCTTGCTATGTCCTCCTAAAGAAGTGATGGACATGAAATGCAGAATAAAATACAATTTTTTTGGACATGGTCAATATGGGAATTTGTTTCTTTTGCTTATGCATATTTGTTAAAAGGCTTTTCAATTATTCATTCATTGGTGATAGGGGAGAAAAAAGTAGTTGGAAGAAAAATAGTTATTAATCAGAAAAAAAGGGAGTAAAAATATGAGGGAAGTAGTTGGGATCGATTGTTTCTGATTTTTATTCTGATTCAATAAGGTTTAACAATCGTTTATTTATTATCTATTATATATAAAACACTGGACTTAGTACTAATGATACAAAGATAAAAATGATACCACCCTTACCCTCAAGGAGCTTAAAATCTAAAAAATAGAGATATGACATGTACACAAATAAGAATAATGGATGTAAAAGAGAGATCTATAGTGATTTAGGAAAATCTGAGGAGAAAGATTAGTTTATGCTTGGGGATTCAAGAAAAGCTTTGTAGTAGGAGGTGGTAAATGAATTGTACCTTGAAAGGAGAGGACTTCAACAGGCAAATAGAAATGAATTTATTCCAGGCATGAGGGTGGGGACAGTTTGTGAAAATGCATGAAAGCAGAATTCCTGAGAGAGCCAAAAAATTATATAAGAAGTTCGCTCTTCTAATTCAACACAGTCCTATAACAGGGATCATTAAGATGGTGCTTTAAACAGGATCCAATATATTTATCATACTCTTGGCTTTCATTCAAAACCTTGCCCAAGTCTTGAATTTTCCCTCACTCTTAACTTCATTCTGCTTTAATCTTTGTAATTTATTTTAAAGGTCACTGAACCCCAGAATTGGAAAGGATTTCTGAAGTCGTTTAAGTCCCACCCTGCACTGAAATATGAAATCCCTTCTATAGTAATCTTGACAAAAGGAGAGTTGATCACATTGTATTCATTCCTTGTTCCCTAAATCTTGCATGATCTTGGCTAAAAGTAATGAAGTTTTGACCTGAGTTTGCCCATTTCAATCCCCAGCTTCCGCTCAGGTTTGTATGGAAGTGAAAACTGAAGATGGAAGTCAAATAGAGCCAACTGGTGGTGTCAAGTTTACTGTGCTAAGTTCCTAAGAAAACCAAGATTTGTGGGAACTTCTTAAAGTGGTTTACTTGGCTCTGATACCAGAAAAACAGATAAGCAGACACACAAAAGAAACAGAAAAGTTAATCCAATCTGCCATCTATCATTTAGCCAAACAGTTTTAAAGCCAGGTGGCTATTTGTTGATTTTTTTTTATTTGTTTGTTTTGCTTGGGGAAAAAAAATTAGTGTTTTCAAAAAAGAAAAAAAAATGTGGAGCAGAAAAGTTTATTGGCTATGTTAAGAACCTAGTTCTCAGACACATTTTTCCCTCCAGTTGAAACAAAGTTCAGATTGGTCTCTTCTGCTACCACCTGGAATTTCTTCATTTTTAAGTTCTTAGATTCTCTAGGTGTCAGGTAGAGTTAATGCTTTTCCACAATGAAACTGGAGCAAGTCTCTCTATTAGAATATGCAGGTTTGGATTTTCCCAAATGGGCACCTCCTAGGAAGAAAGAAGGAAGGAGTGGTGTTGCTTCTATGCCTTGTGTCTTTGGTGACCTATCATCATCTTAAGGCCTTAATATTTTGGGGGAAGTTACAGTCCTGTCCCACTGGCCCTGCCCAGGGGAGTTACCCCCAGAGGAAACCTAACTACCCTCTCAGGACATGTGGGAGACAGGGGCAGAGCTGAGGACAAAGCCATGGACCTATATCAGTTCATAAAGCCATGGTCCAAGAGCCCTTGGTCACTCGATATCCAGAGAGGTAAGAGAAAGAGAGGCTTGCCTTAAAAAGAAGAGAAAGTCTGTTGATGATAAAGATAGTAGCAGCTGACCTTTATAAAGAACTTTAAGGTTTTCAAGGTACTTTACATACAAGAGTGCATTTGAACCTCACAAAAACCCTGTGAGGCAGGTAAGGAGATATTCCATAGATGAAGAAATTGAAGAGATTAAATGACATGCCTGCAATTACCAGTTAGTTAGAACCTGAGGAGGGACTTGAAAGCAGATGTTTTGGACTCCAAGTCAGGAACTTTTGTGCCCATTCAAAATTCAAGTAAGAAACAGAACCAGAATGTCGGGCACTCTGCCCAGGTATAGTCACGATGGAGAGGGTATGGCCCATCCCCTAGAATTTGGTCTGCACTCCTGCTGTGTGGCAGATGGTTCTTGACCTTCCCAATGCCAAGAGTAGATTATAACAGGGGGAAGCAATAAGTGAAAATGCACAGCCCTGGGGAGAAGGGAAATACGACCAGAGTTCTAGGACCTGATGGCCTGGGCCAGGTAAGGAAATGGGCAGCACTACCTCATTCAACACAGATGGATATCTATGATTTGAAAGTTACTACAGGGAAAAAAATCTATTGTCATCTTCTTCTACTATTACGATTACTACTACAACTTCTATTACAAGAACAACTACTACTAGTGCTACTAAACTACTATTAGTAGTACTAGTACAACTTTTTCTTCTTTTTTCTTTTGCTGAGACAATTGGGGTTAGGTGACATGCCCAGCTAGGAAGTATTAAGTATCTGAGGTCATATTTGAACTCAGGTCCTCCTGAATTCAGGGCTGGTACTCTATCCACTGCGCCACTTAGCTGCCCCTAACAACTTCTACTATTATTAGTAATACTAAACAACAACAACTACTACTAAACAACTTCTACTACAACTGCAACTACTACTACCACTACTATGACTATGACTACTACAACTTTTACTACTAGTAGTACTACTAAACAACTACTACTACTACAACTATTACTACAACTACTATCACCACTACTATTACTACTATGACTACAACTAATATAACTTCTACTACTATTAGTACTACTAAACAACAACAACTACTACTATAACATCTCACACTATCTCCTAAAAGTTAGTCCTCTGATAGAAGAACCCAGATTGCCTTAGATACCATTCTGGTATTAAGCCTGATAGGGAATAGGCAGTAATTTACACTTGGTGAATAGGAGGCACCAGATATTGCTCCCAAAGGTAGGTTAAGTCAAGAAGCAGGTGAAAATGAGTCTGGCAGGGAGAATGGAAGAAAGATAGGACTATGCAAGTCTAAAATCCACAAGTATTTTTTAATCACTTATTATGTAGCAGTCACTGTGCTGAGTCTAGGGGTATAAAGAAAGATAAAACAGTACAATAGGAAGAAGAATCTTGATACTGCTGCATACTCCACACCTTAGCTGAGGCAAATCCTTAACTTTCACTGGACCTCAGTATTTTCATTTGTAAAATGAGGGGGTTGGACTAAATGACATCTAAGTCCTTACATCTCTAAATTTAAGATTTTAGATTTTAGAATTTTTAGATTTCCTAGTCAGGGATTAGCAAAATAACAGTCTTGAAGGCCAAACCTGGCCTGCCTTCAGGGAGTTAACAATATTTACATTTCTAAATACAATAAAATTGCTGGTAGAACAATCACTAGGATATCTCTTTGCATTAGCTTGAAATTCTTTCCACCAGGGTTTCTTAATTGAACCTTTTTGTTTTTTAATCAATCACAGACCCTTTTAGCAATTTGTAAAGTCAATGGGCCTCTTCTCCAAATCATATAATTTTAAACACATAAAATAAAATGCATAAGAGTTACAAAGGAAACCGATTACACTAAAAATTGTTATCTATCCATCCACTAAATATATAAAACAAATTTATGGATTCCAGATTAAAAACTCTTGCTTTGTATACTTAGCTTTCTTATGAATACCTCAAGAAGCCGGGGAGTAGAGGAAAAAATCACAATTAAGATAGGACATGGAAGACACTTTTGAAGTCAATAAATATTTATTTGAAGTGCTTACTGTGCTAAGTAGCTGTGGTGGACATAAAGGAGCTTTTATTAATCAAAATTAATTTTTAAAAATTCAATTGCCTAGCAGTTTAACTATAACTAAAGTTTCCAATGAATTGAACCCTAACATTTCCCTCCCAAGCCATCAAAGACATTACTTACTGCTGCTTTCTTAACTTATATTTCTACCTAATTTGGTTTTTGGCTTCTGATTTAAAAATTAGCGAAAAAATTTAGTCCATAATATCATATCTTAAAACTTGAGTTTAGGAAACTTTACCAAAGACCAGAGAAGTAACTTAGCCTAAAATCTTGGCAACTGTATTAGAGAATGAAGCATGCATAGTGAACTTCAATGATATTTGTAACAGTATCTTTGCAAAGATGATCCATTCTTTGTGCACAGCTTTGAAGGAAGCAAAGTTCCTAGACCTATGCTCACTGAGGATGCTAATGGAGTGGGAAAGAAACAAGGCACATTTATGGATATTTTTTAGAAATTTAGGGGTATAGGACCAGCTAGATAGCTCCGTGGATAGAATACCAGCCCTGAACTCAGGAGGTGGACTTGAGTTCAAATCCAGCCTCAGACATGCAACTTACTAGCTATATGACCCTCAGCAAGTCACTTAACCCTAATTGTCTTACCAAGAAAAAAAGAAATTCAGGGGTGTAAGGAAAGGGTCCAACATGACTTTACTCTCTGAAGCAATATGGAATTGTGGCTAGTGCAATATAACTTGGAGTCAAAAAGAACTGTATCCTGAGAACATCCTAGTCACTTCACCTCTCTGTGCCCCAGTTTCCTCATCCATAAAATAAGGGGATTAGACTCTCTAGTTTTACATCAATAATCCTATAAAGCAAGGAGATGCTGAGGTCTAGATGAACTTCCTGGAGTATTATCTATAAAAACAAATATATCTCACTGGTCATTTTTGTTCTCTCTCCCAGAATCTGGTAGTAGATAAAAAGTGAATGGGTGGCTTAGAGCAACATGTTGGGTGGTACAGGCTGGTTCTCAATATTTGGACTCAGAGATCAATCACTGAAAAGGCAAGACAGGAAATTAAAAAGATGAGACCTACAGTATCAGTGCTGCCCTATTAGCTGAATGTAAGTATCTTAAAGACAAGGACTGATGTGGCTGACATAGTACTAAATGTTGTTATTTAGGTACCTGTGCTTTAGGAGAGGCACTAAATGTAAGAGTTTGGTCTTGTGAAGAATTCACAATGGCCATTTTCTTTGGCAAAAAGTAGGTTTATTTACAAGAGGTTACAGCCAAAATGATGGGATACAATAGACACCAAGAATGGTAAATATTAAACAGAGTGGAAGAGCACATAAAAAACAAGTTCTTTCATGGATCTCACAATTATCCCAGAGAAAGGGAACACCCCAAGAGGTTGGGGGATGCTGGTGGGCTAAATACTGAAAGGGATTTAGCATCCTAAAAGAACCACAAGGAGGAGAAATGAGGTTGAGAAGCACAATGGGGTTAGGAGAGACACTAGATGGCATGGGAGAGGGCTAAGGGGAGTGAGCAATGTCCTTGCAGACTGACCCAAAGGAGGACAATAAACATGGCAAAAGCTCTAAGTATATTGATAGGGAAAATTTAACCTCAGGCATATTATTGGGATTTCTGACAGGACAAGGCAAGGTGAGGCTGCTCTAGACTCCCAACAGAGGGTGAGCCTCAGAGGCTAAACGAAACTTGGATTTCAGACTTGACAACCTCCACATAGGGTGGGAGCAGAGCTAAACTGATTTCTATAAGAGCCTTCTCCCTGCTTGCCCTAGGAAACAATTCCATCAATGCTCCAATTTCTCTCTGCCAGTCATACCTACTATTCAGAGATCTGGACTATGGGGATTTTTTTTTTCTTTTATTGGAGAGGAGAGGTCTTTGTATTCTCAATGCTTAACACAGCATCAACTAGATTTAGTAGGTGTTCAATGAATGATTAAAAAGAATTTTAAGAATCTGTTATCTAACCAAACAGTATGCTAGTTTTGGGGGAACAAAAGGAATATATCTTGACCCTCAAGGAGCTTGCATTCTGTATGAAGACTATAGAAACACAGGGCAGTGTGGGCTTGGGTAAGAATAGAGAACTGTAAGCAATGTCAGAGCATATACTCATGCTGATTTCTTGGTAGATGCCAGCTAGATATGGTAAATTACGTAACCTTTCACTCACATACTGATCAATCAGGATAGCTCATCAACTATCCCTACTCCCCCCATCCTCCCTAACACAAAGCTGAATGTATTAACTCTCCATATCTTGTTGGGGGTAATGAGAGACAGGAAGGGAAGCTGTTCTCTGAATAAAACTGAAAAAGAAAGATGAAAATAAGATCAGGTCTATCTCCTTTAAATCCATATTATGATTAGGTATACCTGTTACTATATGATTTTTAAAAACACTTTTCATCTATCCCCCCAATACTCTGTCCTACACTTAGCAGCAGCAAAGGGCTACCTACTTTCTTTGAGGAGGGGAATAAATCATGAGTTTTTTCATTGAACTCAGGAAGAGAGAAATTCAGGCAAAAGAAATAGAAATTGAAGATGGGGGATATGGCAAATGGATGAGGGAAACCCATAATTCCCTTGGGAAATTAGAAGATCTGGCCTGAGGACAAGAAAGTACAATAAGTATGAGGCTCCATATCAATAGAAACCAAATGTTTAGGATTACACCAAGACAGTCCTGATTTGAAGAAATAGTATATTTTTAACAAGACTTTTTGAAAGGAATACCTCCTTTTCAGATTACTATGATAAAGGGGGTGGGGCAATATCAGACAAAAGAAGATGGCTTTTATCCGTAAGAGGAAAAAGTAAATTCTTACTTTTTAAAGAAAATAACAAAAAACTTTAAAAATATATCATAAATTGCGTATGACAGTTAATCTGTTACTCTGTGAATTCAAATATGTAAAAACAAATTCCCCTGGAGCCATGAAAGAAAATGTATTATATCAATTACATAAAGAGGATTTGGAAAGTGAGCTCCATATGTTTTTCCACTTAAATGATAGTGCCTAAAATTGCAGTTTTCACCAAAAGAAAAAAGGGTGAGATGGATGTTTCTTTCCTGAAATATAGTAGGTGAGTTTGGACTCATAACTAAGTAGTGAAGGTGAATGATTTGCATTTATGAGCCAAACAACCACAAAGATTTTTCAGATCCTACAGAAAGAAAAGACAATCAGATTATAAATCCTTTAAGGGTAAGGACTGTTTCCTTTTTTTGTTTTTGTGGTCCAGAACCTAACAAGCTGTCTACGTACAGCAAGTGTTTAATAAATTTTGTTCACTGAATCCAAATGAATGAGTCATCATCTATCACATGCAAAGAAGTACATACAAACCCTTCTCTTAAGAAATATGATATATACCAAGTACTAAATGAGTGGTATGTATAATTTCTCCAGGAACTTGAAGGAGGTAATGATTGACAAACCCATAAATATCATAGAAAAAAAAGAGACACAGACATAAAGCGCATGCAAGTTTGTTCTAGACTAGGACCCTCCCTAACTCTCTAGATCCTATCCTTAAGCTTAATTTCTGACTTTTAAACAGCCCTCTTCACTCATGGCCAGATGCTTAATCTTTTTGATTAGTTCATGAGTCTTTTCCGGACAATAAAGGGCTTTGGTGACTATGATAACCCCGTTGTGAATTCTTTACATTCCAAACCACTCTCCCAGAGCAAGATACTTAATCACTATGTAAATGCAAGTTATTACTATTGTGTCAACAAGCATTTATTAAGCATTACTATGTGCTAGGCACTATGCTAAGCACTGGGGCTATAAAGTAAAGCTCAGATCTAGCTAGGTGACATAAAAACAACTAGGTTCAAACAAGTTACAAACAAGATAAATTGGAGATAATTTCAGAGGTCAATCATTGGTATGGGGATAGGTAATTAGGAAAGGCTTGACACATTAGTTGGGATTTTAGCTGGGACTGAAGAGAGGTAGGAGGCAGAAAAAAGGCAGAAGACATTTCCAGGTATGGGAAGCAGCTAGTGAAAATACAGGGAGTTGAGAGAGGGAGTGTTTAGTGGGAGGAACTGAAAGGAAGCCAGAACCACTGCATCATAGAACACATGGAGGGGAGTAAATTGCAAAAAAAGACTAGAAAGGGAGGAGGGAGCCAGCTTATGAAGACCATTAAAAGCTAAACAGGGCACTTAGACTTGATTTTGGATATAATAGAAAAGAGTATTACAAGAGTTTATTAAACTTTAAGAAAGGTATCTTTAAAGCTGACTGTAGGATATATTGGAGGTGGAAAAGAGACTGAAAACTGGGAAGAACAGCCAGAAAGTTATTACAGTAGTTTAGGGGTAAGCTGATGAGGACATGTATGGAGGTGAGTATCGGTTTAGAAGAGGCAAACACAAGAGATATTGCAAAGATAGACAAAACTTGGCAACATTTTGGACGTGGAGAGGTGAGAAAGAATTAGGAGTTGAGGAATACACCTAGACTTTGAATCTTGGAAGATGATGATGACCTTAACAATAACAGGAAAATTAGGAAGAGGGGAGAACTGGGTGGAAAAATGATTAATTCAGATTTGGACCTGTTGAAATTAACACATCTTTGGGATACACAGTTTTAGATGACCAAAAGGCAGTTGGAAATGTGAGACAGGAGAAATGTTAGGGCTGGAGAAACAGATCTAAGAATCATATGCATAGAGATGATAATTGAATTCATGGGAGCTGATGAGATAGATCCTCAAACAAAATAAAAGGGGGAAAGAGGAGGGCACAAAGCATTGAAGAAACACTTGTAGTTAGTAGGTGGGATCTGGATAATGATTCAGATTATGGAGGGATGAAAAGTTAAGGTTTTAGCCCCAGATGACACAGCTATTACTAAGTATCAGAAGTGAGATTAGAACCCAGGATTACCTGGTTTTGAGGCTGATTGCCCTGATTAGTTGTAAATATAACTGTATATTCAGTATGTCTCTGAGCAAGAACTTAGTTCTTTCCTTGGCTTAAGAACTGAAGAGGAAAATATATAATAACAGAACCACAGATCTAGAAGTAGGAGGTACGTCAAAGTTGTTCTCTTCCATCTCTTTCATCTTAAAGATGAAGAAGCTGAGTAGTGAAGTTAAGGGACTTATCCAAACTCATTTAAATAATAATCAGAAATGGGATTTGAACCAAGTCAGCTGCTGTCAACTAGAGCTTGTGATCTTTCCATTGGAAGCAGCAAGGTGACTTATTGTACAGAACTTCAGGTCTTCCTGACTCTACACCAAATCCAATCCCACTTACTAGCTATGTGATCATGAACAAGTCAAATAACCTGTTTGCCTCAGTTTCCTCACTTGTAAAATGGATATAATAATACTATCTGCCTCCCAAAGTTGTTGTGAGGATCAAATGAGATATTATTTGAAATTCAGTACAGTATCTGGCAAATAGTAAGTGCCAAATAAATGTTAACTATTTTGCATGATGCTGATTAATTCACTACCATGATTTGAAAAAACAAAAACAACTCAATTATGTAAAAATCTAATAATTTAAAACCAAACTCAATTTGTGATAAGATTGAATACAAATCGCAATATCATGAAACTTGCTTCATTACATAATAATTTACCCAGTATTAATTAGGCTTTTAATAGAATTGCAAAATTTATTTTGAAATAATAACATAAGTAATGAAGTTATGCAGATTTGAAGAAAACAAAAGTGACAAAGATATTAAAGCTTTTTCCCCCAAAGCAGACTGTTAGTTTTAAGAGATAGAGCTTAGACCTATGATTTTATTGGTAGAAAAATTTTCAGCTGAGAAAACATCCTCTATCAATATAGCATCTTTTTTCGTAACTTAAAACTTTAGGGAGTTCCTAGGAGCACTGAGAGATTGTGTGACTTTCCCAGAGTCACATGCTCAGTGTGAGGCAGAGGCAGAATGTGAATCCTGGTTTTCCTGGCACTTGCTCCAGGCTCCACTGAGCCAGGTTGCCTCTTGTGGGTTTAGTTTATAGTTCTGAGAATCATTGAAAAAAACATGGCAAAGAATTACATTTTTACTGCTCTCTGAGTATATGACCTTTATATTTGTATGCTTTCTTTGACAGATCGGGCCTATCAACTCAGCATAAAGGGAAACAGACACCTGGCAATTAGGCTGTTAATTTGAGCAGGGTAGACCACCTGACTGAAGCTGTGGGACAAGTGACATGTTGCCATTAACAGCCACTTACCAGATACTAGGGGAACAGCAAAAGGCCATTATGCTGTCCAAAGTATTCATAATACAGGTCTACACTAAAAAAAAATTAACATGGTGGGCACATCTATACCTCATTTTAATTAGTCACATCATCATAGTCACATCTATAATATAACACCTGATAGCTGAAAGGAACCTTACAGGTCATCTACTTAAATCTATTTTGCTCTAAAGGAATTCCTTCTATCACATGTTCCTAACCAATTCAGCCCTTGTTATATGACAGTAATAATAATAATAATAATAATAATGATAGCACTTAAATATTATTTTAAGGATTGAAAAGTGCTTTATAGTTATATCATTTTATCCCCATAAAAGCCCTATGAGATAGTTGCTGTTATTATTTCTTTTTTAGACATGAGGAAGCTGAACCAAATAGAGGTGACATGATTTGCCCACAGTTGCATTGTTAGTATGTATCTTAGTAGGATTTGAACTCAGATCTTCCTGAAGTCTAGTGAGATGTAGTTATTTCTCAGTATCAGTGATCAAGAGGAACTTAACATCCTGTTTTTCAAGATAGCAAACTCTACCATGGTACCAATAGCTCTAATTGTTTGTATTTTGATACAAAATCCAAGCACCAGCAACTTTCATTCATTGTTTTGAATTCTATCATCTGGAGATATAGAATATGCCTATTTTCTTTTTCCATAGAGCAACCCTTCAAATATTTGAAGGCTACCGTCATGTTCCTCCAATATTTTTTCTTCACAATTTAACAAACATTTATTAAGTGCCTTAAATGGACAAGGTACCAGAATTCAATGGACAAGGTACCAGAGTCCTTTGTACAATCAAGACAAGTAATAGCCCTTGTCTTCAGAAAACATATTCTATTGGGGAACATCATAGATTGTGAAAATGCAAGAGAACACTGAAGTCTAGGGTGTGTGGTGGGGATAAAAGAAAGTTTTCATAAAGAATCAGAGAATCTCAGGATTTTACAATTAGAAAGGATCTCAGTGACCATACAATCAAATCTATACATGAAGGAATCTTCATTATAATATATTGAATGAATATTTATGCAGTCTCTCCTTAAAGACCTCCTTCTGACTCCTCTATAATTTCATTATTATCCTCTCAAAATAGAATCCTAAAAGTAATGGAGTCTAATAAGATCCTCACAACTTACTAAAAAAAAGTACAAAAATGCTAATGGCAGTTCTTTTTTTCCTAATCCTTTCCCTTTTGTTCTTTCTTTCTTCCCTTTCTTCTTGCATTTCTTTCTTTTTTTTTTTATTTCCCTTTCATTTTTCTCCTCCCTTTCCTTTAATTCATTTTCTTATTTTGCTTTTTTTTCTTCCTTGAATTAAAAAGAAGGTTATTGATAGTTCATGTTTTTGTATAATTTAAATTTCCTAATCTACCACTCTGGAAGGGGATGCCCTTCCAGGAAAAATGATCACATACAGTAAAACTTTTTAAAAAGAGGAAAAATTAACCCAGCTCAGTAAAAACAAAATATTGAAAAATTCTTGATATCTGTATTATTCCATTATCATAATCCCCACTTAAATAAGTAAGGGAGGAAATGTATCTTATCATTTCTTTGTTATTCTAACTTCACAGCATTGAGATTTAATGGTTTTGTGGTACCTTCAATTTGCAATGTTGCTATAGTTGTACATCTTGTTTTCTGGTTTTTTCTAGTTACTTTGAATAAGCTCTCTTCCTTTCCTTCCAACGTTTTATGGATGCATTTTTTCCTGGCTGCATTCTTATTAGCCAGATATCAGAATAGTCACTGATGCTTGATTAGGTATTTGAATGGCCATCACCCTTGGCAGATAAGGTCTATGACCACCTCCTCTCTGGGGAATGGAAGGAGTTTGGAATGCTGCTAGATTTTTACAAGACCAGTCTCTCTCTCTCTCTCTTAAGCTATATGTCAAATTGTTGTCTCTCTTACCTTTTTGGGTACGAGTATGGATAAACATTCAGATTCTGATTCACTGGAGAATTTATTTATTTATTTATTTACTAGCTTACTGCAAATTGACTTCTGGCCACAAAAGCAAGAAAGGGATTAAATATCTGACGCCAACTTTCGCACCTAGCAGTAGCTCTTTGCAGGAAGCCTAGCATTGAGCATGACATTAGTAACTAGACTACAATCCAATTAAAAAATGTTCTGCATGCCAACTTTTGTTCAAGTGCTACAGGTTATGCCATTTTGCTATTCTGGACTTCTGAGAGTTCATTTTAAATTAACAGCTAGTCCATTCAAATTATTGTCACCTAGAGAGCCAGTCCACTGGCTATTAAAAGCAATATGTCCAAAATTTCTCATACAACTTCACTTCCCATACTTTTCTATTCCTGTTTTAATGCATCAGACTCCAATATCCTCTTAGTCACCCAAACTCATAATCCTGGAATCATTTTGAATTCTTTTTTCCCCTCACACCTATTCCCTCATATAATTAGTGTCCTGTTGTTTTTCATCTCTCTCAAATCAAGCACTTCTACCCCATTCCTACTAGACCCACTCTTATTTTGGCCTTTCTTCTTTTTTACCACTATTGTAATGGGTTGGAGTTAGTATGGCAGAGAATAAGAGGAAGAAATATAGCCCAAATTCTCTAACACCTCTCCACAAAGAGCTAAAAAACACATCAAACCAAGTCCTAATTGGGAAATCCAAGAAAGAATTACAGTGTCTTTTTTTTTTTCTAGCCCAGCCTGGCTTAAAGAAGGTTTTTAGATACTGGGGACAGGATCTGGCCAGGAGGATGCTGAGCAGAGTATTCCATAACCCAGGAATTAAAAGAAGACAAGGGCAAGACAAGGTCCCAGACCCATAACAGGGCAGAGTGATCTCATGTCGAGGTACTAACTAGAACAGATGCCAATTGGCAGCTCTGTCACTTGTTATTCAGTTCTAGGTCACAAGCAAGAGGATGGCATTCCAGTGCAGGGAGTTATAGCCCCTCAGCTGTGTGTGAAGGAACAAATTCATAAGCAAGCAATAGTTGTATGATTCTGATCCCATAAAAAAGGAGGGTCTCAGCTCCAGCCCTCAGCCCAGTCTGAAAGCTAGAGTGTAATGACCAGGGTAAAAATCCCAGACCAAAGAAGAACCTGCAATTCTAAAACCCCGAAACATGCAGAGCTTCTCAGTTGCATGATTGTAGCTGAGTCCAGCAATAATCTACTGGAATGTCCAACCAAGGACAAGCCCACAGGGATGCTGAGCAGACCCAAAACCAGGTCAGGAACTTGCTAAACTCAAACCAGGAGGACAGGTAATTGGACTTTATACTGCCTTGGGAGCACTGAAAGCTTGCAGATACATAACTTGAGCTATCGCTGAGATCCTCAAATAACATGATAACAAAGTCCAAAATGAAGAAGAAAATGGGTAGAATGGACTAACAAAAAACAGTCCCTCCCCAAAGAACTATTATGGTCATAGAAATGCCCAAAACACAAACTTAGAAAAGACTGACTCCAAAATATCTACTTGTAAAACCTCAAAGTAAAATGAAGCTTGGTCACAAATCCAACTGCAACTCATGGGAGACATGAAGAATTTAAAAAAAAAAAAAAAAAAAAGTGTGACAAACTACAGGATTCATTGGTATCTCCATAAGAGATCTAGAGGAAGACTTGAGCATGGAGAGTGAAAGAGGATTTAAGAGAAGACACAAGAGAAGTCAAATAGGATGAGAAGGCACACATGGCTTGTGAAATGCATTAGTGATGGGAGTACTCATGTTGACAGAATGATAGTTCTCCTGTAATATAAAAATATAATTGTGAACTATCATTATCCTGGGAAATAAATCAATTCAGATGATATATGTGAAAGAACTTTAGTTCTAAAAAGCCCAAAGCAAATTAAAACTACATGAGTAAAATGAGGTACATGCAGATGGATAATAAGCCTCCCTGTTCGTTCTTTTTCTACTCTCCTCTTTACTTCGGCAGGGATGCTCAGTCTGTTTAGTTACTCTCTCCAGTATGACTCCCTGGGTAGCTACATCTTCCAAGCTAAATGAAAAGGCTTTAAATGCCTCTTCTTGTCTGTGGTCAGAAGTAGGAACTGCAAATAGACCATCTAAGAGTATATCCATATAACAGCAGTATCTAATCAGAGAGTGCACTTAAATCACCAATGGTAGAAAGAAAGATTCCAACTGGATCAATGGTGAGCTAATCTCTTCTTAATTTATAATAAACAAAGAGGGATCAAGAGAGGTTGATTGAAATGGCTGAGAAGATGGAAACAGAAAAAAGTTAAGCATCTCTGAGAAATCAGTTGTCATCATGATGAGAAAGAATTTATTGTGATACAACAATGACATAACACTCGCCTCCACTTATTATTTTTGGCAAAAGGTATAGGAAGCAACAGGTCCTCTACAGGTTTATGCCATCCTGAGACTCCTTTATGGGAACAACTAAGAAAATTTTTTGACAATACTGAAGGACATCCTAAGAAAATTTCATCAATTTATAGAATTTCAAAGCTAGAGGGAAGAAGGAGAAAATGTTTAATTGAGTTCTCTGACACAGCCATATAACAATGATGATGGTCTTTTATGTTAAAGATTTATAAGGTTAGAAAATATATGAGCTCTTGTTTTTTATTTTTTAATCAATTTTCACATTAAGAAATACTCTTCATGTTTAATAACTTTTATAATATCTAAATTTGTTGAATGTTTTTTCTCTGGTGTATGAAGACTGTAGACCAACCTGTCTGTATATAGTACAGTGGATAGAGAGATGGACTTAGCATTAGGAAGGCCTAGATTTAATTCTATCTCAAGTACTTGTGTGATCAAGGACAAATTAGTTTATTTTCCTGAGCTTCAGTCAATTTTCTAAAACTAAGTTTTAGATGAGTTACAATCTACATTGGGGGAAGGAAGTGCTAGCAAAGTTAATTCCAGGTTCTTGATTTGATCAGAATATTTTATCACATAATTATTAACCATCCTTGAAGTAGCTAGTTGGTGCAAAATATAGGAGCTCTGTACATGAAATCAGAAAGAACTGAGTACAAATCTAACATTGTGTAAAAAAAAAAAAACAATTTTTTAAAATTGTGGACTATCTTAATTCTTCACCTGTAAAATAGGCATAATAGCACCTACTTCACAAGATTGGTTATTGTAAGGATTAAATGATATAATATTTGTAAAGTACAGAATACAGTGCTTGGCACATAGTAGGCATATAATAAATGCTTGTTTTCTTTATCTCCTTCCTTCTCTCCTTTCTTTCATTCTTCCCATCCTTTCTTCTTTCTAGTCTAGACCATGGCATTTGGGGTGGGTGGGAGAGGGAACTATTAGCAAGCATTTAATATATTGATAGTTAATAGAAAGAAAGAATGACTGCTTTAACCTATTAGGAAATTTTCTGGTGTTTATTTGTTATAAATAATGCTAACTTGAATTCATATAAATGTTTTTCATAAAAAAATTCATTCCTGAGCTTTTTGGGGTTTTTTTTATTATTTTTTTTCTTGAGGCAATTAGAATTAAGTGACTTGCCCAGGGTCATACAGCTAGGAAGTATTAAGAGCCTGAGGTCAAATTTGAACTCGGGTCCTCCTGACTTCAGAGGTGGTGCTCTATCCCTTTTTATTGTTTTCAACATAAATGAAAGCTTTTCCCTCTCTTGTATCCACTAACACACACAATCGTGTAGTTTTTGGTATTAATATGTCCTTAAAGTGAATTCTTTTTCTAATTTTGATTCTTGTATACATCTAACTTGAGGTAATGAAAAAGATACTGGATATATTTCTATATTCCCTTTACCAGTATTTTACTTAATAGTTTTGCATCAATAAAATGATTTTTGTGATATTTGTCTGCAATTTCCTTTCTCTTTTCTATCTTACCCTAGTTTGGGAATTAGGACCAAGTCTGTCTCTCACAGAAAGAATTAGGCAAAATGGCTTCTTTTTCTATTTTTGAAAATACTTTGTAGCATTAAAAATTAGCATTTTAAAAAATGTTTAACAGAATTTGTTGGTTTCTTGGGATTTAATTTTTTTCTTATAGGATTTCATCAAAACCAATAACAAATTGTCATTTCTTTTGATGAAATACTAATGTGGGTTATTATGCAATTCAGACAAAAATATAACCACAGTCATATTAACAATATTAATATTACTATAAAAGATCATTTAGCAGTCACTAGAGAGTCATTAATTTAGACAAAATAATCCTAACTTCTTTAACTTTTCCTCACAAACATTATTTTCCATTTATTTCTTTTAAATGTGTTCAATTTCTCTCTGTTCCCATTTCATATCTAGAGAAAAAACTGGAAAGAGTAATTTAACAAAGGCCTGACTAATGGTTAAACACAGAGGAAGAATTACCCACCTTTTTTGCATTATATTTCTATTAATATATTGCAACATTAATCTGTTTTTGATTGGTATTTAGCTTGTAATCTTTCTGCTATACATTATGAATATGGGTCAAACAGAATAGTTAGAACTGAATATAGTAACAAAAGTTAAAAATGTGGAGGGGGAGGAAAAATATTGAAAGAGATGATACAAATGATAGAATGAAATTTGTTATTTTGTTGAATTATAAAAAAAAAAAGTCATAGGTGGAGGATATAGAAGTAGCAGCTTTATACATGGACAATCACAGGCAAACTATTCTATAATACAATTGCAAAAAAAAAAAAAAAAAAAAAGATGGTTCTACACGCAACTAAACCACATTAAAAAGGTGATTTATAAAGATGTCATATACAAGTAATCTTGGGTGTTAAAGAACTCATGCTATGTTCCCAATAGTGCTTTTAATGGTCTACGTAAGAATTTGATGTGCTTAATTCCTTTAAGATTAGCTGAAAGTAACTCTGATATACTTAAAGGACATAGATTTAAATTCAAGGCTTTTAAGAAACTGCTACAGAAAAGGCTTTTCTATCTTTTGTCATTCACAAAATAAACAAATCTCCATTATTTCCTGAATTCACTTGAAATGTAGTTGCTCAATGACAATATTTGTGCCTTCCAGTGAAGGGAATGTAATATTATATATTCCTTGAGGACTTGGAGCGTGTGATATATCTTTGTATCCTCAGGACTATTCAGCATACTATCTGGTACATAGTAGGTACTCAAATAAGTGTTTTCTTAAGTATAATTATTTTAATTCCACATAACAGAATATTATGCTCTCATAAATGTTAATTCATGTCTCCACAAAAATGTGAACAAAATCTAACCCTACAAAGCCATGCCGATTTCTGAAAGTGTGAGGATAGTGGTTTTAAGCCTACTTTATCTTCATTTTCTTTGACAAGAAAGAGAATTCAGTTATGAGGGAATTTGTGTTGATTTGTTCTTAGAAACTACTGGGCTGTCATCCTGGCTGCACTTCATTTGTTACTGTAAGAAAGAAGAGATTTAGTAATGGAATCCTTACTGAATACAAAATGACTATTAGACGGGCACTCTCTCTCTTTCTTTCTCTGTTTCCATGCAGATAGATACACATATATTGTAAATACACATATACACAAATATGTATATACAGAAACATATCTATATCTATATATACACATATTGTAGAAGTTTCATTCCGAAACCTCATTGCAGCATTGGAATTCACATACTGGAAATAGCTCTAAAGCCTCTCTCTTTGATTGGAGGGCTCCTCCCCATCCTTCTCTTTTTCAGCTTTCTTTTATATTTTGTCTTTCCTTGATAGAATGTAAGTTCCTTTAGAGCAGACTTTTTATTTTTCTTCTTGTATTTATAATCTCAGTATTTAGCACAATGCTTTACACATAGCAGTTACATACACACATTTGTATAAATATCACACATGCACTAAGAAAATTAGAACCAAACAATTAGAAATGGTTCTCATCATTCCAAAAAAAAAAAAAAAAAAAAGCATGTGTAGAATTTGACCCCCATCATCAAAATTTTAGATTTCAAATTAAAATTTAATAATGAGCTGCATATCTTCCTTTGGAAAAGGCTGGTCTATTATAATTCTTTTTAAAAGGGAGGGAGGTTTTTTTTTAAAAACTATTATAAGTTTTGAGTAGTAATCTAAAGTGAGACCAGATTTGGAAGATAGATCATATCTACATCATCAAATTATTCAACAAGTATTTATCAAATACTTTTATATCTAGCACATGCTAAGTAATGTGTAGGAAACTAAGAAAATAAAAAACATGGTTAGCTCTGAAGTAGTTTATGACTTATCTTATGGCTTAAGACTATATATGTGTGTATAAATACACATAGCTATATGTAAACACATGTACATATATACACATATACTCATATACATACATATGCTTGCATGCATATGTATATCTACACAAATATATGTGTGTATGCATGTATTTCTACACACACAAGCTTATCTGCTTTTTGAGTTCCCCAGAAACACATAGCTAGTAAATAACTGAGACAGGAGTTGAGACGAGGTCTTCTTGCCCTCTCAATTACAATACTATCCCCCAAGATCAACCATAGGATACAACAAGTTTTATGGGGACTATGTAAAAATCTCTGAGCCTCCTCCTATGAGGCAGCTAGGTGTTGTGGATAGAATACTGAGCCTGAAGTCAGGCTGAAGAGAATTCAAATTCAACCTCAGATATCAGAAATGTGACCTTGGACTTAACTTCACTTAATCTCTGCTTGCCTCAATTTTCTCAACTGAAAAATGGTGATATCTCAGGGTTGTTGTGAGGATTAGATGTAAAGTACTTATCATAGTGCCTTGCACATAGCAGACACTTAATAAATGTTTCTTTTTTCCTTTTTGTTGTTTCCTCTTCCCTTTCCTTCTGAGTGGGATGAGAGGATGTAAAGCCTTCTCAGAAAACTGACCCCTGGAACAGTGCCATAGTTTAGGGCTACAGTTCCAGGAAACCACCCCCTCCGTGTACCCTTGCTTAATCTTACACAAATTGCTTTCCAATCTATAGTTCCCTGCTATTGTACCCTGAGGCTGGAATGGCTTTCCGAGACAAATTGTGATCCCTGATACTAAGTCAGAGATAGCTGGGGGCCCAAGTTGTTTCAGAGTATAAAAACTCTGCTCTATTGCCTGTGCTTTGCCTCCCCCCCCAGTAGACTATGCTAGTTGAGATGACTCCTTATTTCTGCAAGAATTAAATAAACTGCTTTCTGTTCAGGCTCTCAGAAACATCTTTTTGAATTATTTTGGATTGGTGGGTCTTGTCTCATACCCTTCCTTTTAGAAAGTTAGGGATTTACCCGAATGTTAGAGATTTGTTCCACTGATAAATCCATGTAAAATTCTCTTCCAAGGAGATTTCATATGTTACCTAAGTATGGGCTTTTGTGAGTTCTTTGCATGTTCTATGATTCCTATGAGGGAGAAATAAAGTCTGTTCTCTGCTTTAGATGTATACTATCATGAGTGCCTATGCAGGAGTTTTAGCCTTTTACCAATATCTGTGGAAACCTAGACATTCCAGCTACACTCTAGACTTCCTCTGTCATATCCTAGTATGGTGGAAGCTTTACTGCAACACCAGAAATCACACATTGTAAATACTGTCTGCCCCAAAGCCTCTCCTTCTGACTGGAGGGCTCCTCTCAGAACTTCTTTAAGAATGGCACTAGGCTTATATGTCTCACTCTTCTACAAACTATACACCTTTCTCACATCCTTCCCTCAGTTCTTTATCAGATTTCTTTTATATGCAATCTTCCCTTATTAGAATAGAAGCTCCCAGAGGGCAGCTTCTTTCTATTTATATTCTTAGCATTTAGCACTGGTGCACTGGAAGCACTTTATAAATCCTTGTCAACTAACATGTAACTTTTCTAAATAAGTTAAAGAAAAAAATGATTCATTTGTGATCCTCGTTAGCCTAGACATTCAAGGTATTGTGGGCCATGGGGTTTCAAGAGGTACTAAATAATGAGGGAACTGGCCATAAAGACATTCTAGGATCTAGAAAAAACTTCATGCCTCCAAATGCCCCCCAAGGACAGAAAGAAGCATTGCCAGAGGAAACTGGAGAGAGACTGACTGAGTTAAAAAGGTTGGAGAGGAGATGGAAATACCCAGCCTTAGGATCTGCAGAGAAGTTGCACCATCTTGCTTAGGCAAGAAGGGGAAACAGAATAGAATAGAAGGGATTCTTGGTATGGAGGAGCAGAGTAAACCTATCTCTTAGCTTGTATTGTTAGTTATGTGAACTCTTTAGGGAGGTTAGTACCCACCAGATGAATTCTTTCTCATGTGAGTTGGCTGCAGGATCAGAGTAATTCTCTTAAGTTTAAAGTGACTGCAAAATGTTTGTGGGGGAAAATGAGATCTTGAGATTGCTTATGGGTTCAGATACTAGTTCTTTGCATTTTCTACTTAATTCAGCAAGACTTCTATATTTGGTGTTTTGTTTTGTTGTTCTCAGGAGAAAAGCTAAGTGAGGATATGAACCAAAACAGTTTGTGACAGACCATGCCAAGATGGACCTAGTTTATTGTAACAGGGTAAAGGAAGGAAAGTGGAGGCAACTTATACCCAGGTTACACTGATCAGATATACAAATAAAATCAATTGAAATGGCACCAGTTTCCACATTTTTTTCCATAACTCATAAACCAAAGGTCTCAACACTTGATCAGTCAAGACTAGATTACATTAGATATTCAGTGGCAGGGCAAACAAATTACTGAATGTCATTGATGATAGAGTGACCTTAAATGTTAATAATCACATGGAAATTGTTTTAGCAATTTTAAGGACTGGGGGATTCTCTTTTAATAATACAATGACTTTTGACTCGTGGGACTTTTTAGGGAGGAGAAGGGGAATAAAGTAGGTCAGTGACATCTTTCCCACACCTAACAAAACTGAAAAGATAAATATTTGGGATGTCTAGAGGCAAGCTATGTCACCCTCACTGCTTTAGAAGGTATCAGAAAAATGGAAAAGGAAAGAGAAATAGTTGTGAAAATTCAATAAAAAGTGACATTTAAGAAATATATACACCTCTGATTTTTTTTATCCTGTCTAAATGAGGAAGAAGACATTTTTAAAAAGTTTCTTGTTATAACACAAAGCTAAATAAGGTAAGTAGTGTAAAAAGGGATGTATCTCTGAATAGAAGCTATAGGTAAAAAAAAAAAAATCACATTTTTTCTGTTATCAAAAGAGTTTTAATATTATAGTTGCCATGAGATGCATTAAATTTGAAGCTCCCCAGTTTTTTAATCACAAAAATTATTGTTCCATTCGCAAAGTCACTTACCTGTTTTCTCTGGATTACGGACCTGGGAAGGTATATCATGGACTTCTAAAGTCCATTCTCCTTCAGCTTTTTCTCCCCAGCAGTGTACAGTCATAAATTCCCAGTTTGTAAATCCATCATTTGAATGGTCAAGTAGTCTGTAATTTGAGATTTGATATCAGTAAGCAGGAGGAAAAATCTAAATCACCAAAATTATATGTTGGAATTATTATATCAATTTGCTATGCCTATGGACGGCTTAGAATGTGTTTATGAGATCCAGTTTTGTTCTGAGGCATAAGTTACCTAATTATTCTTTGCAGAGGTCCTCAAACTTTTTAAATAGGGGACCAGTTCATTGTCCCTCAGACTGTTGGAGGGTTAGACTATAGTAAAAACAAAAACTTTGTTTTGTGGGCCTTTAAATAAAGAAACTTCATAGCCTTGGGTGAGGCGGATAAACGTCCTCAGTTGCTGCATCTGGCCTGCAGGCCATAGTTTGAGGACCCGTGCAGAAGCTAGAAGCACATAGGCAAAGGCCATTTCTCTTCTGTCCAATATAACATCTTTGACCTGTTCCAATTCCAACCTGGGCTAGTTTATTCTTTCTTGGGCAACATAGCAGCCTTCTGTTCCTAAGGACTCACCATATTTACATCAAACAATTCTGAAAACTGATGGGCACAGTTCAGCACAACTCCCAGGCTCAATCTCCCTGGTGGTTGGGATCATAAGCTTGTACTATCACCCTTAAGTTGATCCATAAAATTTTAAGAGTTTATTTTTTAAATTTAAGAGTAATTTTTTTCATTTTTAAGAATAATATTTTAAGTACATGTTGCCTATCAAATACTCATTATTTCCAAAATAGGTAGAATAAGAAATAATAACAACACCAAAAAACAGAGGTCTAGAATGAAACAAAATTAAAACCATTTCAAAACAGGACAAGATTCATGTCATTCCTGTTATTCTATCTACTCCTGGAAGTATTTTAAAGATGATTTTAATGAGTTTACAGAAAATGAACTTAAACATTCCAAAATCCTTATTTAATTATTTTAAAAAACTGTAATTTTATCCACTGTCTAATAATATGCATAATATTAAATATAAGATCACAATAGCAGGATGTTGGCTTATACTTAAGACTGTTTCAGTGTTAATACTATCACTCACCCCCAAAAAAGAAGAAAATGAGATAATAGTCATAACAAAAATAATAAGAAAACACCAAGAAAGACAAGATTGGATATCTAGATGTATTGGTCAGGAGGTCATTTTCTTTTACCAGTTAATATACTCCAAATCTCTACAGTCAAAAACAAACCTTCAAAATAACCTTGATAATTCAACAAATAAACTATTCTGGAACTGGCAAATTACCACCACAGAAGACTGTTATCCACTGAGACATCATTTGGCTCCATAAAAAAAAAATTAGGAAAAATATTTTAGTAGATAATAGCATAATGAATATTCAATATCCAAACTTTATGAAACAAAAAAAAAATCAAAATATAGGGATCTAGTGGAAAGATTAAAAAATATGAGAAGAAGATCAGGTACATGTCATCCCTGAGGCCCCATTTGCTACTGAAGTTGTTCCATAGATTCATTTCAATTAAATAAGATAAATTGACAGCTTAGAAGAGTGCCAAGTCTAAGTCAGGAAAACTCATCTTTCAGAGTCCAAATCTGGTCTCAGACACATACTAGCTGTATGTCCCCGTTTGCTTAATTTCTTCATCTATAAAATGAGTTTGGAAAGGGAAATAGCAAATGACTCCAAAATCTTCTCCAGAAAAACCCTAAATAGGATCATAAAGAATTAGAAACTACTGAAAAACAACTAAATAACTGAAAAAAATAAGATGTTTACATCATAGTACCCAGTCAATTTCAAAAAAGCTATTATTTTACTCCCCAAAATATTGAATATGAAAAATAGCAGAAATATCAACTTGTCCTCATTCATTTCTATCTGAATTCCATCCAAAAAAAAAGGAGAATGAGTTAATAATGATGATAAATCATAGCTCATATTCATCATTTTATGAGTCTGCAAAATGCTTTATATAACAATCTATTTCAGAATTTGACAATTTTTTTGGTAAACTCCTTATGGACAAGAATTATCTTTTATCTTCTTTTGAATTCCCAGTGCTTAAACAATGCCTGGAATAATGTAGGCATTTTTAAAATGTTTATTAATTAATTTTCTTTTTTCCTTTTACAAAGGCCATATGGAAATGGAACTTAAAAGTTCCATTTATTCAGTTTTCCCCTTCTTTTCTGTTCTATTCTCAAAAGAAGAATTTCCTGTATATCACAATAGCCTTTACTTCTTTAAAAACTACTACTGAATCATTTTTTCTCTTCTTTGGCTAAAATAGCTTTAGTCTTCGTCTAGTGTGATGTGTTTTTATGATCTTGTTTTCCAATCTCATTTTGAAAAACAAAATTTTAAACATTGAGAGGATGCTAAATCTAGACAATTAGCATTATTAAATAATATAGGGCTTCAGGCAAAGTGTTCATTTAAACTTTTGGTGGAAAATAAAAATCAATTAAGCAATAAAAATTTATTAATCAACTACTATGTGTCAAGGCACTGTACTAAATTCTGGGCATACAAAATGAGGCAAAAGACAATCCCTGACTCAAGGAGCTTACATTCTAATAGTGGGAAATATCATGCAAATAAATATCTACAAAACAAGCTATATATATGGAATAATTTTGTTGTTGTTCAGCCATTTCAGTTGTGTCCCTTTTCATAACCCTATCTGGGGTTTTCTTGGCAAAGATACTATGTGATTTGCTATTTCCTTCTTCAGTTCATTTTACAGATGAGGAACTGAGATAAGCAGGGTTAAGTGACTTGTCCAGTATCCCACATATAACAAATCTCTGAGGTCAGATTTGAATTTAGGAAGATGAGTCTTATTGACCCTAGGCCCAGCACACTAACCACTGTGTCATCAAACTGCTTCCATATAGGATAAATAGGGAATAATTAACAGAGCAAAGATATTCCTGGTACAGTTTTTGTCTTTGAATAATAAAGAAATTTTCTCCTTGTCATCTAAGAAGCAGCCATAATGAATCTTGGTTTTCACATAGTACTGGTTCCAACATAACTGAAATGTGCAAGAATAAATAACCTTAAAAACTGCCAACTGCCAAAAGGATTGTCAAATTATTTTCAATGGCAGCCTAAAGAAACTGCAGAATTTAGCAAGAAATGGAAGAAAGAAGATGGTAATTAATTCAATCAAGGTTAAGAAAAAATTGGCATTATCCCATCTGCCTTGGGAAAAAAAATTCTCAAGATTTAGAAGCCTTTGATCAACAATCTCAACTCATTAAAAAAAAAAAAAAAAAGCCTAGACATTTATTACAGTGCTATAAATGTAGGTGGCACTTCCCAGCAAATGAATTATTTTTAAATAAAATCAAGAAAATCCATTTATCCCCCCCCCCTTTTATCATTATTGTCTCAAGGACAGGAATCAGAATGGGAAGTTAAAGATTACAATGGAAGAAATTAAAAAGGAAAACAAGAGAGAAGATAGAAAAGCAAAAGGAATAGTGGGAGAACTGAGAGGGTTCTTTTTATATGTATCACTGGAAAGGATACTATGTGATATGGATGGGTCACTCTTTGGCCTTGATTGTATTATTTGCTTTTAGAATCGTGTTTATCTGTTGATGTCTAACTTCCAACTCAACTTCTTAGATTCAGCATCAGTTCAAAGAATCAGGTTGGCTATAGGATGGTGATTTTTAAAAAATTCACAGCATTCTTAAAGATCATCCACTCCATGATAGGTTTGGTTTTTTTTCCCTCTTTGTGGCAGGAGTACCCATACTGATGAAATCACAGATCTTTGAAGTTTGGGAGCAATAAGGAACATAGGATTTAGAAAAAGTCATTTGATTCCAAGCACTTAGTTTATACAGACAAAACACCTGAAGCCCAGAAAGATTAAATAGTTGTTTCTCCTCCAAGGAATGATGATGTGAATCTACAGAAGAGAGGTTCTCCAGTGGGTATCAGATGGGTGGTGATGGGTGACCTTCCAGCTAAGGAGCACTGAGGTAGCTATTTGACAGCAAAAGAGACCTCAATACTTTTCTTAGAATATATATCCAAAATGTGACAGAAAATCTCTCAAGACTAATCAAAATGGATGAAAACTACCCACTTCTTGTGATTCATTTGTGCATAAAAGATACTGCCAGAAGGAATCTAGAAAGCATTGCCAAAGATTATTAATTAATCACTTAATCAATAATTAATTATTCATTAAGCACTTGTTCTATGCCAGGCATTATTTTAGGTCCTGGAGATAAAAAGATAAAAATGAGATTACCCTTTCTTTTAAGATGTAATAGAGATTGTTAAAATAGGTATCTAGAGAGTTATAGAACAAAGTAATGTTCAAGGGAAAGCAGTAGAACCTGGGGGTGGGAGGAAAGGTATCATTTAGATGGTGGCATTTGAGTTCAGCCCTGGAGGAAACTATAAATAGGAGGGAGATATGGGGCACAATGAATAGAGCACTAGGCCTGAAGTCAGAAAGTTCTGAGTTCAAATCCAGCCTCAGATACTAACTGGGTGACTCTGGACAAGTCATTTAACCCCATTTGCCTCAGTTTCTTCATATATAAAATCAGCTGGAGAAGGAAATGGCAAACCACTCCACGCTCTTTGCCAATAAAACCCCAAAGGGAACACGAAAAGTTATAGAAACAACCAAAAGAAATGGAGGCAAGGAGGGAGTGAATTCCAGACAGAGGCACAGCTGAGAGTTGTGCATGATGAATAGTAGGAAGGCTGGAGTGATTAGTGTGTATGTATGAAAGTGAATAATTTATAACAAAGTTAGAAATAAAGATTGTGATCTGGTTGTAATGGTCTTTAAAATGCCAAATGGGTTTATACTTGATTCTTGAATAAAGAACTACCGGATTTTGCTGAACTGCAGAATAATATGGTCGTACTTAGACTTTAGGAAAATTACTTTGATGAGCATGTGAAGTATGGATTGAAATGTAGAGAAATTTGAGAAAGGGAGAACTGATGAGTAACAAATGTGTGAGGAGAAAGAAGAGTGGATATAAAGAGAATTGTAGTAGAAATGACAAGATTTGGCAACTGATTAGATAGTTGGGTTAGGGAGATTGAGGATTCAGGGGTAACATCCAAATTGAGAGCATGGATGGGTAACTGAAAAGACTAAGTTTTGGACATGTTGAGTTTTAAATGTTTTGGGTAGGAATTAGAAGACCATAAAGGCACAGATGCTATTTTCATTTTATACTCATATTTCAAAAATATTTCATTATTTCATAAAAAATATTTCATGTGTGAAATATTTGCATATTTTAATAGGTCACTGAAGGCAAGGAACAAAAAAAGAGAGAATCAGATTTGGGAAATGAGTAGCTGTCTAAGAAGATGAAAATGTGATATCATTTTCTGAATGATGGATTATATGACATGGAAATAACCATTTCCTAGCAAGGGATGGAGTGTTATTAACAAGGATTGTTCCCCAAGATGTACTCATGTGGAATCTTGCAAATATAATCAAAAGAGCTTTTAGGGCTAAAGGGGAAAAAAGATCATCTTTGTATAGTCTTCGATTGAAATACCATAACAAGTAACTAAAATGTAGGAAGAAAAGAAATTTAAGAAACCCAGAAGTTCACAGGAGACAAAATTCAATAAAAGAGAAATTATGGAATGAATGGTTTCTTTAATATTTAAGCAAAAAAATGTATCAATTATAGAAAACAAGCAGGATAAACCAGATATCCTTTTAAAAAAAAAAAAAAAAAGAGGCTAATTTGATCTCATAAGCATCAATAAGTTTTGTGGAGTTAACAACTATGACTGAACTGTGACTATGGAAGGATACAATTTACTGAAAAGAAATAGGATAAGTGTGTGTGTGTGTGTGTGTGTGTGTGTGTGTGTGTGTAAGAGAGAGAGATGGGATGGGATTGGATACCATTATATATTAAAAACATACACTCACTTCTGTAAAGAAATCTTAAAATCAAAGATAGTGTAATGGAACTTTCCTGTAGAAATGGCCTCATTCTTCTAAAATGTCATGGATGGTTAACTTATTCAGCTTGCTCACAGAGCTAATGGGGTCAAAGGTCAGGGGTGTGCCCTCCATCAAGTCCTTAAGAATGTACTAGCAAAAACTTCTGGGGACTAGAACTACAATATCTATTTCTTTTTTTTTTCTTCCTTCCTTTTTTTATTTACAGTATCTATTTCTGAATGGAATCAGCT